>NC_044036.1:19198031-19798031 GCF_901765095.1 Microcaecilia unicolor | reverse complement strand
GGGTCCAGGGCCAAATCTATGGGGGCCCAGGCCCCCCTGGCCCCATGTAGCTACGCCACTGATTAAATCTAATTAGTGCCAATAATTGTTAAAATGCCAATTATTGGCGCTAATTGGCTCATTATTCTATTAAATTGCATGCCCAGGTTTTGGTGACTTTTATAGAATTAGGGGTATTATGTACACTTTTCCTTAACATTGAATAAGGATTTAGGGTAGGAAACGAGATGGAGACAGCTTTGGCTACACTAAATAATGATATCCTTATGAACTACATAAGGGACATGATGTGCTTCGAATTAGAATTAAGAGGTTCTTTTAGAAAACTCTCACCTTTCAGGAAATCCAGACTGCTCCAATTTGACTGCCCCTATCGGACTGACTGTTCACTTGTCCTTTAGATTGTAAGCTCTTTGAGCAGGGACTGTCCTTTATGTTAAATTGTACAGCGCTGCGTAACCCTAGTAGCGCTTTAGAAATGTTAAGTAGTAGTAGTAGAAAAGCGTCTGTAAGCCCAACGCGGGCTTACCGAATGCTAAATCAGGACTACCGCTGGCCCAACGGTGGTAGTTTTGCCCTGAGCACTCGCCATTTCTGGGGGAAAAAGAAAACCCCTGGAAATGGCTTGTGTGGCGGTAACCCAGAGGTAATCAAGTCACTTCACTGGCTCCCTATCCGTTTCCACATTCAATTCAAACTTCTCTTATTGACCTATAAGTGCATTCACTCTGCCGCTCCCCAGTACCTCTCCACTCTTGTCTCTCCCTACGCCCCCCTCGGGTACCCCGTTCTGTTGATAAATGTCTCTTATCTGTCCCCTTCTCCTCTACTGCTAATTCAAGACTCCGTTCCTTTTATCTTGCTGCACCTCAAGCCTGGAATAGACTTCCCGAGCCTGTACGTCTAGCCCCCTCTTTGGCCGTTTTCAAGTCCAAACTTAAAGCCCACCTCTTTACCACTGCTTTTGACTCCTAACCATTACTCACTTGCCCTGTCCTTTCATCCTCACCTCTTTATTCCCTTACCCTTAATTGTTCTGTCTGTCTGCCTGTCTTATCTAGATTGTAAGCTCTTAGAGCAGGGACTGTCTTTTTGTGCTTGGTGTACAGCACTGCGTATGCCTTGTAGCGCTATAGAAGTGATAAGTAGTAGTAGTAATGTACAGTGGGGGAAATAAGTATTTGATCCCTTGCTGATTTTGTAAGTTTGCCCACTGACAAAGACATGAGCAGCCCATAATTGAAGGGTAGGTTATTGGTAACAGTGAGAGATAGCACATCACAAATTAAATCCGGAAAATCACATTGTGGAAAGTATATGAATTTATTTGCATTCTGCAGAGGGAAATAAGTATTTGATCCCCCACCAACCAGTAAGAGATCTGGCCCCTACAGACCAGGTAGATGCTCCAAATCAACTCGTTACCTGCATGACAGACAGCTGTCGGCAATGGTCACCTGTATGAAAGACACCTGTCCACAGACTCAGTGAATCAGTCAGACTCTAACCTCTACAAAATGGCCAAGAGCAAGGAGCTGTCTAAGGATGTCAGGGACAAGATCATACACCTGCACAAGGCTGGAATGGGCTACAAAACCATCAGTAAGACGCTGGGCGAGAAGGAGACAACTGTTGGTGCCATAGTAAGAAAATGGAAGAAGTACAAAATGACTGTCAATCGACAAAGATCTGGGGCTCCACGCAAAATCTCACCTCGTGGGGTATCCTTGATCATGAGGAAGGTTAGAAATTAGCCTACAACTACAAGGGGGGAACTTGTCAATGATCTCAAGGCAGCTGGGACCACTGTCACCATGAAAACCATTGGTAACACATTACGACATAACGGATTGCAATCCTGCAGTGCCCGCAAGGTCCCCCTGCTCCGGAAGGCACATGTGACGGCCCGTCTGAAGTTTGCCAGTGAACACCTGGATGATGCCGAGAGTGATTGGGAGAAGGTGCTGTGGTCAGATGAGACAAAAATTGAGCTCTTTGGCATGAACTCAACTCGCCGTGTTTGGAGGAAGAGAAATGCTGCCTATGACCCAAAGAACACCGTCCCCACTGTCAAGCATGGAGGTGGAAATGTTATGTTTTGGGGGTGTTTCTCTGCTAAGGGCACAGGACTACTTCACCGCATCAATGGGAGAATGGATGGGGCCATGTACCGTACAATTCTGAGTGACAACCTCCTTCCCTCCGCCAGGGCCTTAAAAATGGGTCGTGGCTGGGTCTTCCAGCACGACAATGACCCAAAACATACAGCCAAGGCAACAAAGGAGTGGCTCAGGAAGAAGCACATTAGGGTCATGGAGTGGCCTAGCCAGTCACCAGACCTTAATCCCATTGAAAACTTATGGAGGGAGCTGAAGCTGCGAGTTGCCAAGCGACAGCCCAGAACTCTTAATGATTTAGAGATGATCTGCAAAGAGGAGTGGACCAAAATTCCTCCTGACATGTGTGCAAACCTCATCATCAACTACAGAAGACGTCTGACCGCTGTGCTTGCCAACAAGGGTTTTGCCACCAAGTATTAGGTCTTGTTTGCCAGAGGGATTAAATACTTATTTCCCTCTGCAGAATGCAAATAAATTCATATACTTTCCACAATGTGATTTTCCGGATTTAATTTGTGATGTGCTATCTCTCACTGTTACCAATAACCTACCCTTCAATTATGGGCTGCTCATGTCTTTGTCAGTGGGCAAACTTACAAAATCAGCAAGGGATCAAATACTTATTTCCCCCACTGTAGAAGCCTGACCTTGCAGATCAGCTATGCGGCCGCGCAGGTTTCTGTTTCTGTGAGTCTGACGTCCTGCATGTCAGACTCACAGAAACAGAAGCCTGCGCGGCTGCATTGCTGATCTGCAAGGGCAGGCTTCTATATGGAAAGTTGCTAGTGGAGGAGCAGCCTAGTGGTTAGTGCAGTGGAACATGGGATGTTGTTACTATTTGAGATTCTGGAATGTTGCTATTACTTGAGATTCTACATGGAATGTTGCTACTATTGGAGATTCTGTTGCTACTATTTGAGATTCTACATGGAATGTTGCTATTCCACTAGCAACATTCCATATTTAGATTGTAAGCTCTTTGAGCAGGGACTGTCTTTTCATGTGTGGTGTACAGCACTGCGTATGCCTTGTAGCGCTATAGAAATGATAAGTAGTAGTAGTAGTAATAATCGGGCATCTCTGCATGCTGCCTGGTTACGGCGGAAGCCCTTATTACCACCTCAGTGGGTGGCGGTAAGGTCTCCCTGCTGCATGGCCACATGGTAAGAGTTCTCTTACCTCACGGCCATGTTTGTCTGGGGTCTTTTTACCCACTGCAGTACAAAGGGTCCTGGCGTGTGGGGAAAAAACAGCCCCTGCTGCTAGCACAGGGCCCTTTTTCCTGCAGCTTGGTAAAAGGATCCCTAAATTTGCCATCTGACACAATAAATCATAAGATTTAGTTGGATCAGGTAGAGTAGAAGCGGATTGGTTTCTAAGAATCATCTCCTCTTTTCTTTCCCATCCACTACAAAGGGCAGTTTTGGAGCCTAGGAGAGTGTTCCTCAGGGGTCTTTTGTATCATTCTTAATATTTAACTTCATCTGTGTTTGGGCCCTGGGTGAGATGCTTAAGGAGCTAACAGGCTTATTTTCGAAAGGGATCGCCGGCGATCTTCCGACACAAATCGGGAGATCGCCGGCGATCTCTTGATCCCGGCCAAATCGGTATTATCGAAAGCTGATTTTGGCTGGCCCCAATTGCTTTTTTGTTGCGGCGCCGGCCAACATTCAAGGGGGCGTGTTGGTAGGGTAGCGAAGGCGGGAAGGGGGTGGGGCGTGGTTACGAGATGGCCGGCTTCCCCTTATAGTGGAAAAAAAAAGGCCGGCTCGAACGAGCATTTCGCCGGTCGGACTTGGTCCATTTATTTTTAGGACCTAGTCCCAAAAACGTAACCAGATGACCACCGGAGGGAAGCGGGGATCACCTCCCCTTACTCCCCCAGTGGTCACCAACCCCCTCCCACACACACACACAAAAAAATTTAAAACATTTTTTGCCAGCCTCAAATGTCATCCCCAGCTCCATGAAAGCAGTATGCAGGTCCCTGGAACAGTTTTTAGTGGGTGCAGTGCACTTCAGGCAGGTGGACCCAGGCCCATCCCTCCCCCACCTGTTACACTTGTGGTGGTAAATGGGAGCCCTCCAAAAAAAAACCAAACCCACTGTACTCACATGTAGGTGCCCCCCTTCACCCCTTAGGGCTATGGTAATGCTGTAGAGTTGTGGCCAGTGGGTTTTGGGGTGGATTTGGGGGGCTCAGCACCCAAGGGAAGGGTGCTATGCACCTGGAAGCTAATTATGTAATTTTTTAAATTTTTTAGAAGCACCCCCTAGGGTGCCCGGTTGGTGTCCTGGCATGTGAGGGGGGCCAGTGCACTACAAATACTGGCTCCTCCCATGCCCAAATGCCTTGCATTTCGCCGGGTTTGAGATGGCCGGGTCCGGTTTCCATTATGGCTGGAAAACGGAGCCGGCCATCTCATCTAAACTCGGCGATCCTATTCTAAACCCGTTGAGCGATTTGGCCGGCGCCAAGCGTATTTCGAAAATATGCTTGGCTCCGCCCGCTTACGGCGCTGGCCCCAAAGATGGCCAGCCATCGATTTCGCCAGCGTCGTTCGATTATGCCCCTCCATGGCATTTATAAGAATATCGGGGTGTTTGAAATTCCTGGATGGAGGGCTACTGCTGCTCCGCAATTAAAGATGACATGATTGATTAGTTTAACTCTCTGTTGCAATGCAGAAGGCATTTCCTGTCTTTAGTCTTTCTAGGAATGGAAAGGCTTTTGAAATAATCACTAGAGCTTGAAGTCTCCCGTCCCAACTAGTTTGTCAGGCTTTACCTTGCTGTGAATTTGTGCGGTACTTTATAATCAGTCCTGTAATTCCCTGAGGATCTGCCTTGTGCATCATCTGTAATTAATATACATGCATAAACCCTGTTAATTCCAAATTATACCTCAGGGAACATTCTAGCTTTAGTCATGATACTCTAAATTTTTGAGTGGTATAAAGAACACAAACCCACTTTCTCTTTAATGTAGACCTGCTGCCTTTGTCATTCATGAAGGCTGCTTCAAAGGGTGTTTTTGCAATATGACATTTCTCTCGAGACACTTTTTTTGGTAATTAAATAGGACACTTTCACTGGAGTGACTTTGTTATACTTTTTTTTTCTCTGGGGAGAATTGTTGACTGTGTTCAGGTTCTTATTACTTGGAGTACGGGTTGCTTTTTTCTGACTTCCCCATGATGTGATATCTTGGCTGGGGCAGAAGCAGGGTGGAGAAAGGGAGAGGGGGTAAAAGAATGCCCACTTTGAGAATTATTCATTTTGTTTGACTCTTATGTTTTGTTTTGTTTTTTTTCTATTGGATTTTGCTTTTAGTTCTAATATAGATTGGTTGATACTGGTTTTATGAAGTCTTTTTTGTATTTTGCTGGTATTAATCTGCAAACGAACCTTTTCCGGAGATGCGAAGGCAGTAGAACGAGAGGACATGAAATGAGATTGAAGGGGGGCAGACTCAAGAAAAATGTCAGGAAGTATTTTTTCACGGAGAGAGTGGTGGATGCTTGGAATGCTTTCCCGCTGGAGGTGGTGGAAACGAAAACGGTAACGGAATTCAAACATGCGTGGGATAAACATAAAGGAACCCTGTTCAGAAGGAATGGATCCTCAGGAGCTTAGCCGAGATTGGGTGGCAGAGCCGGTGGCGGGAGACGGAGATGGTGCTGGGCAGACTTATACGGTCTGTGCCAGCCGATGGTGGGAGGCGGGGCTGGTGGTTTGGAGGCGGGGATAGTGCTGGGCAGACTTATATGGTCTGTGCCAGAGCCGGTGGTTGGAGGCGGTACTGGTATTTGGGAGGCGGGGATAGTACTGGGCAGACTGGATGGACCCTGTTTAGGTCTTTTTCTGCCATCATCTACTATATATGTTACTATGAATGCAGTTACAAAAACCACAGAAAGGCAGTATATTAAGTCCCATTCCCTTTCACTTTAGAAAGTGGAACCAAGAGGGCAGGAGCAACAGTTCCTCCCTCCTGCCTCGGGCCTGCCCGGAAGAAAATGACGCCGCTGCACCCGGGGGGGGGGGGGGGGGGGGATGCGCAGTGGCGATCCGCCCCGGGTGACAGCCGACCAAGGATCGCCACTGGTCTAAAGCAAAGGTTAATAGCATGGTAAGCTTTGTGCTGAAACACGTCTTTGAGATGAGAATTGCAATTTAAGCATCTACTAAATCTATAAGAATGGATTAAAGTTGAAATAATTTTGATATAAATCATAACCTCCTTTCCATCAAGCGTCTGCCTTCCTTCTATCCCCCTTACATCCAGCCTCTACCCCTTCCACTTAGCTTCTGCTCTCTCTCTCTCTCTCTCCCATCCAGCCTGAGCCCCTTCTCTCTTTCTCCCTCCAATCCGGCGTCTGCCTCCTCTCTGTGCCCCTTTCCCCACACACACCCATCCCTGCCGCTGCTACTTCTGTAGGCCAACAGCAGTAGCAAAGCAAACTACAGCCACTGTAACGTGATATACAACCTTTCCTCCCTTGCACCCTCATGGTGCCTGAAATACACCTACCTTATTCGACCACAATATAACCTTGTATTTGTTCTCTACTGGACTTGGCGAACGCCTGGCTTTACGGTACTGTGTAAGCCACATTGTGCCTGCAAGTAGGTGGGAAAATGTGGGGTACAAATGTAACAAATAAATAAAAAATAAAATAAATAAACTTGAAAACCAACTATCCAAAAGCTGTAAACATCTATTCATGCAGTTGTCTAATTGTCTTTTCATTCCCTTCCAGTTTCTGTTGAAGTGGGGCAAGTTGTTAAACCATTATCCTCTGGAATATGATGATTTTATCTGATCTGCCTATGATCTACATTTTGAGAGCTAGATGGCAAAAGAGAAAGCCAAGTGCCTCTAGCATTCAACTGAGAGGAGTCATCCCTTAGCAACCCTACGCCAAGAAATGTGTTATTGTAAAGAATCTTTCTTCTACACGTAACGACTTTGGCAGTATTTCCACAAAGGAAATGTATGTGAGCAAATGTGCCCACCTGAGTAGGCAATCCATGGCAAATAACACTGCAGCCTGAGGAACCGAGCCTACGCAAGGCAGCCCTGTTGGCTTTCAACTCAGCCAGGCAGTCCTGAAAAGGATGTTCACACTTGAAAGAGACTTTATTATTATTTAATGCAGTAAGGCAGTGGTTCCCAAACCTGGTCCTGGAGGCACCTCAGCCAGTCAGGATAGCCACAGTGAATATTCACTGCATGCAAATCGCTCTCATGAATATTTATTGTGGATATCCTGAAAACCTGACTGGATAGGGGGGGGAGGATTGCCTCCAGGACTAGGTTTGGGAACTACTGCAGTAAGGAGTAAAGAGGGGAGCGTTAATAAATACTTTCTGGAGAATCACGGCCAGGTCTCCAGAAGAAGCTGTTGCGAAACGGGTCCCCATCGGGACCGAAGCCGATTTTGCATGATCCGACACATCGCGTTGTTTGTGCAGCGCTGCGTACGCCTTGTAGCGCTGTAGAAATGCTAAATAGTAGTAGTAGTGGTAGTGAGTTACAGGGTCGCTCTAACCGTAAAGACAGGATCGATTAAGAAGTAGCATTGCCTTAATTCTGTGTAATCTGACACTGTGGAAACAATCGCCAGAAAGTATTTAAGCTAAGTGCGCTTTTGACTTATGCATGTTTTGATGTTTTTTTGATGTAATTAAAGAGACGGTTTAGTTGGAGGTTTTTCTGACCCGTGATTACTTTTTGACTGGTTACGGCCGAAAATGGTCACACTCGAAGACTACATGGTAGCATTGTCAGTACCAGTTCGGATGAGGTCTTTTCCTCCAGGTTTTGGGCAATTTATTTATTTGTTGCATTTGTATCCCACATTTTCCCACCTATTTGCAGGCTCAATGTGGCTTACATTGTTCCGTCATGGCGATCATCATTTTCGGAGTGAGAGATACAAGTGGTACATAAGTACATAAGTAATGCCATACTGGGAAAAGACCAAAGGCCCATCAAGCCCAGCATCCTGTCCCCGACAGCGGCCAATCCAGGTCAAGGGCCCCTGGCAGCTTCCCAAACGTACAAACATTCTATACATGTTATTCCCGAAATTGTGGTATTACATTAAAGATCATGACTGACATAGTAGATTAAGCAGTCAAGTATAAAGAGTTCATATTTGGAATAAGAGATAAAGTGGTATTGCGTTAGTTCATTCGTGGTAGAGTAGACCTTGGTAGCCGAGTATAGAGAGTTAGGTTTTATCCAGTTCAGGCTTGAGTTTCGTTGTCTGGTAATTAGGAT
Organism: Microcaecilia unicolor; assembly: GCF_901765095.1. NCBI lineage: Eukaryota > Metazoa > Chordata > Amphibia > Gymnophiona > Siphonopidae > Microcaecilia > Microcaecilia unicolor. The sequence goes on along the minus strand of NC_044036.1, from coordinate 19,789,622 downwards.
GGATCGTTATGGTATGCCTTGTTGAACAGGCTGGTCTTCAGTGATCTCCGAAAATTAGTTAGGTCATGCATTTTTTTCACGGCGAGTGGTAATGCATTCCATAGCTGCGCGCTTATGTAGAAGAAGCTGGATGCATATGTTAATTTGTATTTTGTCCTTTACACATATAAGTTTCCTTGAATTTTTGATTATGTCACCATTTTCTGGGTATATTGTAGTCGGGAGTGGCTGATACTTTGACATCCATGTCCCAGCAGTTGCCGATTTCAGAAGGGAAAGGAACATTCATGTCCAGAAACATGGACATTGGTATGTAGACCGGCTCGCGGAACATCCAGGACACAGAAAGGCGCTTGGACTGAGCAGCACTTTACCGGAGGGATTCGAAGGGGGCGACTCCTAAAATCCCCACGTGTTTACCATCCTCCCCCAAAACAAAACTAGCAAAGAAATTGGGGCGGTGTCTTAGATCCAGAAATGCTGGATGTCCATGGTATGAACATTCATGTCCCGACGACATGCATGTTTTTGCCACCATTTTAAACCATGGTTGTGCTTGGTGGCATCCAAGTTCCAATTTAGCTCCATACATAGGGCATGTTGGTATGTTTACTAAAGGGCGTTAGGATTTGGAGTTAGCATGTGCAAATCAAACACTTTTTTTAGGGTATTTTTTATGCAGGTTGTGTGCTAATCAGTGGCGTAGCCAGTGGTGATCCTAGGTCGGCTGCCACCCGGGGCAGATCGCTGCTGCGCACCCCCCCCCCCCCCCCCCAGGTGTAGTGGCGTCCGTCCCCCCAGGGTGCAGCACAACCCCCCCCCCAGCACAATGACACCCCCTCCCCGGCGCATCAAGCCCCCCTCCACGGGTGCATTCTTGGCTGCTGGAGGGTGCAGAGAGCAGCCGCGCCTGTTTGCTCCACTGGCTCCCTGCTCCCTCTGCCCCGGAACAGGAAGTAACCTGTTCCGGGGCAGAGGGAGCAGGGAACCAGCGGAGCCGACAGGCGTGCGGCTGCTCTCTGCACCCTCCAGCAGCATGCAACCGGGGTGGACCGCCCCCACCGCCTTGCCCTTGCTATGCCACTGTCGCAAACTAAAAATGTGAGCGCGCCTTAGCAAAAGAGGGCATGCATTCACACTAAAGAATACAAATTCACTAAGAAACACCATTACACGTTCTTGTACATTTTAAACAACTGTTTTCCCTGTGAAACAGAGTAAATTTGTAAAAAAAAAATCTTTGTAAGTGAAGTGGACAACATTCAATTATTTTGCTTTTGACACTGAAAACGTGTAGATATCTATTTCATGGCAAAGGTTCATTGATGAGCTTTTGCAAATTAGGGGCCCTGTTCACTAAGGTGCACTAGTGTTAGCACGTACTAATCTTTAGTGCACGCTAAAATCGCAAGCATGCCTACAGTGCGGCTTAGTAAACAGGGCCCTAGGTTAGAATTCACCGGCTTTTGCTTCCAGTGGAAACGAAGGAATATTCTAGAATATTTGTGCATCATGTTCAGAAAGCAAATGGCGAATCTCTTCATAAAGACGGCTGATAAATCCCAATAAATAAATAAAAGAAACTTAGAGCTTGAACATACAAGATTAAGTAGTACCTGCCATCTGACTATTCGTTCCTCTCTCTCCTAGATATGGCTGAATTATCTAGACTTTACAAAAAGAAAGCTAGAAAAATTAATTTTAGCTCCATATTCTGGGTGGTCTTTAATACTGGCTTAGTAATGTACTGTTGATTGCAGTCATTACTGTGAAAGACGTCTCTAATTAAAATCATGTTTTACATATTAATTTTATATTTAGAAAAAATGCTTTTTGAAAGTCTCAATGGAAGTTCTTTGTCTGTGCCAACCTTATAATAGATGAAAGCCATTTTTTCCAAAGTATGTAAATGTGCTATTTCAAGGACGTTGTACATTACTACTACTACTACTTAACATTTCTAGAGCGCTACTAGGGTTACGCAGCGCTGTACAAAATAAACCAAGAAGGACGGTCCCTGCTCAAAGGAGCTTGCAATCTAAAGAACGAAATGTCAAGTTGGGGCAGTCTAGATTTCCTGGGTAGAGGTGTAGAGGTTAGGTGCCGAAGGCGACTTTGAAGAGGTGGGCTTTAAGGAGAGATTTGAAGATGGGGAGGGAGGGGGCCTGACGTATGGGCTCGGGGAGTTTGTTCCACGCGTGGGGTGAGGCGAGGCAGAAAGGGCGGAGCCTGGAGTTGGCGGTGGTGGAGAAGGGTACTGAAAGGGAGGGATTTGTCTTGAGAGCGGAGGTTACGGGTAGGAACGTAAGGGGAGATGAGGGTTGAGAGGTAAGGAGGGGCTGCAGATCGAGTACATTTGTGGGTTAGTAGCAGAAGCTTGAATTGAATGCGGTACCTGATCGGAAGCCAATGAAGTGACTTGAGGAGAGGGGTGATGTGAGTGTATCGGTTCAGGCGGAAGATAAGACGTGCAGCAGAGTTCTGAACGGACTGAAGGGGGGATAGGTGGCTAAGTGGGAGACCAGTGAGGAGACTAATCAGAAGGGCCCCCCCTCCCAACCCTGCTGGGCCTACCCACACAAATCCTTGATGGTCCAGTGAATCTCAGGTCAGGATTGATCCCCAGTCACTCTTTTTAACAGAACAGACTACCCCAACTTGACATTTCATCCTTTAGATTGTAAGCTCCTTCGAGCAGGGACTGTCCTTCTTTGTTAATTTGTACAGCGCTGCGTAACCCTAGTAGCGCTCTAGAAATGTTAAGTAGTAGTAGTAGTAGAGTAGGTTGCAGTAGTCAAGGCGAGAAGAAGTCGAAACAAGGAAGACATGATTTGATGATGCCTAGTGGCATCCTTAGCAAACAGCATAACAATGAAGACTGCATTATTAGCAGTGAGTGTGAGGTGGCATCATTAAATTGGGGGGGGGGGGGGGGGGGGGGGGGTGGAAGTGTGGCAGAATAGCAGCACTTCAGAGTTGTTATCAGCATATCTTGGGCCCTTGAACACCAGCCTGCACTCAAGCCCTGCCATGTCCCACTCACTTTGACAGAAAGTTTGCATCAGAGGGGGCAGGACATGGCAGGACTTGAGTGCAGGTCTTTGCTCCAGATCCCATGCTGTGCAATGTTCAGTTTACTTTGCTTCAGTCTCAGTTTGGGCAGCAGCAGGTACTAGGAGAGTTGATCGTTGTGTTATTAGCTTTTCGTTTTTTTCCCCCACTGCTGCACATTGTGTCAAGGATTGTGATGGTTTTTCCACAAGGAACTTGTCACATAATGCATCTGTGTAATTTCCTGGAATCAACCGGGGTAGGGTTACCATATTTTGTCCCCCCCAAAAGAAAGGCACATGCCCCGCCCCCTTTCATGCCCTTGCTCCGCCCCTGTCACATTTTCCCCTCCCCCCTGTCTCACACCCTGTCACCCCCCCCTCCCCGTCACCCCCCTCCTCTTACCTTACTACTGCCCTGGTGGTCTAGTGACCTCTTCCACCTTCGGGGCAGGAAAGAGCCCCCTCTTTCCTGCGCGGAGCGCTGCCCTGCATGCATCCTTCCTGTTGCTGATCTCGGCGCCAATTCTAAATGGCCGCCGAGAGCTGAAGTCTCGTCGGCCATTTTGAATTGGCGCCGAGATCACCAACACGAAGGATGCATGCAGGGCAGCGCTCCGCGCAGGAAAGAGGGGGCTCTTTCCTGCCTCGAAGGTGGAAGAGGTCACTAGACCACCAGGGCAGTAGTAAGTAAGGGGAGGGGAGGCTAGCAATCTGCCCGTTTGTCCGTACAAACAGTCGGGCTGGTGGGCGGGCCATCCTATAGGACGTCCCACCCACCAGCGTGTCCATTTGTCCAGAAATCCGGACAAATGGGCAGATTGGCAAAACCCGCCCGGTTGCCCAGACATGTCCTCAAAAAGAGGACATGTTTGGGTAAATCCGGACATATGGTAACCCCAGGGCTTTTTTTGAGGGGGTACTTGGGGGTACTGAGTACCGGCACCTTTTCTATTGTCTGTTAAAATTGACCCATAGACCCCAAGTTTTAATGAAAGAGCTCAGGCTCTACACACCAATTCTGCCTTGTCATAGGTTCTGTGACTGGTTGCAGGGTCCTGGCTATTGTGGGGTGGGTCCCTCAGTGATCACCCCACCCCTGAAGAGTGGCCTAGTATTTGAGTACCGACACCTTTTTTGCTAGGAAAAATGCACTGGGCAACCCTAAACCGGGGGATGAATCCATGGCCTCCTTAGGATCTCAGCAAACACTGTCTAGGCCTTGCCTCTAATTGCCCTCTTCTGCTCCCCCCCCCCCCCCCCCCCATGCCCCAGCTAGATTCTTGCTTGCCCTGGATGCGCTTTCACATGCTTATTTATTTCCACACATAATAATGCATGGCTTTAAGGACACAAATGGCTTTTAGGATTTCCCTCTCTATACATTAACTAAGGAGCAATAACTATTTTGGAACAAAATTCATTTGTGTTAGTTCTGGCTGTGGACATGTGATGCTTGGATTCCATTTACGTGCCAGTGGTTGCATAAGTGGCTGCTTTTGCCACTTAAACACTACATCCTCTCCACTCCCATTGGACTGGATTTTAATGAGGCAAACACAAGAGCATTTCAGCATGATCTATGATGATGTGGGAGTCTGAAGCAGACTCGGAGATGTCTAGATCCTCTGATCCCTCCTGTGTTGTTAAATGTTTCCAATTTTCCCATGTATAATATTGTTGAATCTACTTGATGTATGAATTGTAAAAGCTTGTGCTCATTTACACAATTTAAGGTTATGATGGATTGCTTATGCCAGCGGTTCCCAAACCTGGTCCTGGAGGCACCCCAGCCAGTCAGGTTCCCAGGATATCCACAATGAATATTCATGAGAGAGATTTGCATGCACTGCCTCTGCTGCATGCAGATCTCTCTCATGAATCTTTGCCTCTACTGGTGTGTGGTATAGAGGGGCATTTTCGATATGACATCTAAGTCTGAATTTGGACGTTTTGCACACCACCCAGTGGCGTTCCTAGGGGGGGTGGTGGATGCGGTCCGCCCCGGGTGCACGCCGCTGGGGGGGGGGGGGGGTGCCGCGCACGCCTGTCCTTCGTTCGTTCCATGCTCCCTCTGCCCTGGAACAGGTTCCTGTTCCGGGGCAGAGGGAGCATGGAACGAACGAAGGACAGGCACGCGCAGCACCCCCCCAGTGGCGTGCACACGGGGTTGGTTCTTTCGTAGGGGGGTGTCCTTTCACCGGGGGGGGGGGGTAATGCTGCATCCGGGGGGGTGGGCCCTGCATCCGGGGGGCGGGGCGCATCGGCGATCCGCCCCGGGTGTCAGCCCCCCCCTAGGAACGCCACCGACACCACCAGCATTGAGTTTTTATTATTTGTATACCGCTTAGTCGCCAGTACTGGATCTATTTCCGGTATATCAAATGCAAGAAATCCAATAAATAATCTAATGCACATGAAGCCAGATTTAGGTAAGGGCAGTGGCGTAACAGGGGTGGGGCAGTGGGGGCGGTCCGCTCTGAGTGCATGCTGCAAGGGAGTGCAGGGAGAAACCACATGGCTGTCTGCTCTGCTGGTTCCCTGATCCTTCTGAAGTTAGTTCCTGTTCCAGCGCAGGGAACCGGTGAGCTGATGCGCTAGAGGGGTGATGCACCAGGGGGTTGCGATGTGCCGGAGGGGGTGCACAATGGCGATTTTCTCCGGGTGGCAGCCAACCTAGGAAAGCCACTGGGTGAGGGATGGCCAAATCTATTTATTTATTTATTCATGACATTTATACCCCCCCCCCCCCATTAGTCCAAAATAGACTCAAGTTCAATGTGGCTTACAAACAAACAATCCTATATAATAAAACGCACCTCCAACATTCTGAAGCCGAGAAAGTGAAGCCTTGAAGCGTTCCTGCAACGTTCCGGAACTACGTGTCGTCAGTTGAGGAAGCGGAGCCTTACAGAGCGCACGGATGCTTCAAGGCTTGAAGGCTTCACTTTCTCACACACACACACACTCACTCTCTGTCTCTCTCTGACACAAACACACACACTCTGTCTCTCTCTCACTCATTCTTTCTCACATACACACTCCATCTCTCACCCACACACTCTCTCTCAAACATACACACTCCGAGGAAAGGGGGCATGGAACATGCTGGGGAGGAGAGGGAGGGGGGGCAAGAACTCGGAGGGGAGGAGAGAGAGGAGAGGAAGGGGAGCCTGGAACTCAGAGGGAAGGAGGGGGTCATGGAACTCGGAGCCCCACACATACACACACACACTCACTCACTCACTCACTCACTCACATACACTCTCTCACACACACATACACTCTGTCTCTCACACTCACTCTCTCTCTCTCTCTCTCTCTCTCTCTCTCTCTCTCTCTGACACACACACACTCTGTCTCTCTCTCACTCATTCTTTCTCACATACACACTCTATCTCTCACCCACACACTCTCTCTCAAACATACACACTCCGAGGAAAGGGGGCATGGAACATGCTGGGGAGGAGAGGGAGGGGGGGCAAGAACTCGGAGGGGAAGAGAGAGAGGAGAGGAAGGGGAGCCTGGAACTCAGAGGGAAGGAGGGGGTCATGGAACTCGGAGCCCCACACATACACACACACACTCACTCACTCACTCACATACACTCTCTCACACACACATACACTCTGTCTCTCACACTCTCTCTCTCTCTCTCTGACACACACACACTCTGCCTCTCATTCATTCTCTCTCTCACTCACACACACACTCCATCTCTCACACACACTTTCTCTCTCACACACACACTCACTCTCTCTCTCAAACGTACACATTCCGAGGAAAACCTTGCTAGCGCCCGTTTCATTTGTGTCAGAAACGGGCCTGTTTTACTAGTAAAGTGAATAAAACATAATGTACAGAATATGTAACACAAATTACAATAACTTCAAGAAGCAAATTAATACATGTGCAGTAAGTAACTAGGGATTTAGACTATGTCAAAGACAAACAAATAATTAAGGGTAGATAGGTGAGAGCATAATTAGACAGGACTAGATGAGAAACAAGATTAAGAAAGTGGTGTGGGTAAAATTCAAAGAGTTCTTTGTATTCAGAAAAGCCAGACTGAAGAAATGTGTTTTTAGAAGACTTCTAAAAGTTAGGTCATCATCTGTAAACTTGATTGATTTAGGAAGAGAATTCCAAATTTTAGTGCCTTGATAGGAGAAATTAGCAGACTGAATTGTTTTAGATATCACAGTCTTACAGAAATGTAAGACAAGATATTCTCTAGATGATGAAACTGCATCACGAGGGGGTAATTCAATAAGATTATTCATCTATCATGGGGTGTGACAAAGAGGATTTGGTGAATGAAAACGCATAATTGAAAGATATTCTCTCTCTTATTGGTAACCAATGGAGCTCATATAAAAGAGGAGTCAGCTTTGGCACTAGACGTGTGAGTTACCGAGTACTTTAAAAATAAATCTGGGGGTCTTTTACAAAGGCACGGTAGTGTTTTTAGGGGCTCTTTTAGTAAGATGTGCCAAAACGTGGCCTGCGCTGATGTAGGCACGTGTATTGGACGCGCGCAGGTCCACTTTTCAGTGCCGAAAATGGACATGCAGCAAAACAAAAATTGGCGTGCGGCAATTTTGGGCCTGAGACCTTACCCATTGACTTAGCAGTAAGGTCTCATGCGTTAACAGGGCGGTAATCATCAGTGCGCGTACACTGCCGATTACTGCTCGGTTAGCACTGCACAGTATAAAATAAAAAAATATTTTCTGCCGCGCATATCGGATGTGTGTAAAAATTAAAATTACTGACCGGGGCACGTGGTAGCTGGGCGGTACGTGTGTTGTACGTGCGTCGGTGCCTCGTGCCTTAGTAAAAGGGTCCCTTAGTGCGCACTAATGATTAGCCTGCGCCAGGGGTGTAGCCAGACTTCAGCAGGACGGGGGGCCAGAGCCCGAGGTGAGGGTCACATTTTAGCCCCCCCTGGCGCCACCGCCTCCCCGCCATTACCACCCCCCCCCGCTATTGATAGCCCCTGCCGACGACCCTCTCGACCCCCCTCCCACCGCCATCCCTCTCCCGCCGTCGCCGTGGGCTACCTTTGCTGGCGGGGGACCCCAATCCCCGCCAGCCGAGGAGGTCCTCTTCTTCCTCCGAAGACTTTGTTCTGTTTCTGATGTCCGGCACGTTGTACGTGCAGGACGTCAGACTCACAGAAACAGAAGCCTGCCCTTGCAGATCAGCAACGCGGCCACGCAGGCTTCTGTTTCTGTGAGTCTGACGCGCAGAAACAGAGCGAAGCCTTGCAGATCAGTCTGTGTTTCTGACATCCTGGACATTGTACGTGCAGGATGTCAGACTCACAGAAACAGAACGAAGCCTTCAGAGGAAGAAGAGGACCTCCTCGGCTGGCGGGGATTGGGGTCCACCGCCAGCAAAGGTAGCCCACGGCGGGGGAGGGTTGGCGGTGGGAGAGGGGTCGAACGGGTCATCGGTAGGGGGGGTCTAGGGCCAAATCTACAGGAGCCCAGGCCCCCCTGGCCCCACGTAGCTACGCCACTGGCCTGCGCTAAATGCTAGAAACGTCCATCAGAATATATGGGCGTCTCTAGCATTTAGCGTGCTTATTTTTTTCGCACCTTTGTAAAAGGCCCACTCTATGAATGAGACGTCTTTTGCAAAATATATTTAAGGACAGGGAAAGATACAGGTGTATTTGAAGCATGCGTAGTGGGAAAGAGCCATTTTACAAAGATGTTTAAAAAAAGGAGTGGTATCAGTTGGGGTTTTGAACGTGTAAGTGCTGAATCTGCAGCCTGCATGTATACACCGCTGTAGGTGGTTTTCTTTCAAAATGCAGGTAACAAATTGTAAAAACAAAATTAATAGTTTGTTGGAAGAAAAATTAGCACTCGGAATAGGGCTTTTGAGTGCTAGTATTGAAAAGCTTAAATCTGTAATGTCTTATTTTATGTTGTGACTTTAAGTAAGTAATTTTATAACAAGGCACCTGGTTGAAGAGGGTAAGTAGACAATTATTAAGTTGCTATAAGTGCTTTGAATTTATACATATAAAGTTTCGCATACCATGTAAAATGAGTTTACTGTTATGACTGGAGATGTGTGAGCCCTTGTGCCCCGACTGAGCACGGCAAAGATGGAGAGATGCCGTACTCGGTCAGGCAGCCAGACAACCCCTAGCTTCACCTGGGAAGTGACCACCGTTCACCGAGAGTTGAGCCCTCAGCTGCAGGTGGCCACCAGGACTTCTGGAACCGGCGGGGTTGCACAGCCGCTGACCAGGATGGCAGGAATACAGACACAGTCCAGCACCAGAACTCCGAATAGGCAAAAATCAGTCCAGGGTCAAGGCAGGCAGCAAACAAGCGAAATCTAAGAAGTAACCAAGGTCCGGTACACAGGAAATCAGGAACAGAAGATAGCCAGTGAACAGCACTCCGACAGCAACTCCTCAGAACAATTGAGGCCGAAGCAAAGAAGGCCTGGAGGCAGTGCTTTAAATAGTGAAGCAGTCAGAGCAAACCAAACTCAGGTGCATCCAACATGGCAGCCCCCATAAGAGATCCTCCCACGACGACCAGATATGGAGTTCCTTCCTGTTCTCGTTTAGACAAGATGGCTGCCCCCTCCTGAGCTAGCCAAGATGGCTGCTGCTCTTGCTCCAAGCCGGATGACGGCTGCCAGGTTAGGAAACAGAAACTGACCCATCCCGGAGAAGTGTAGCAGAGCGTAACATTTACCTTGTTGGGCAGATTGGATGGACCGTACAGGCTACTACTACTACTATTTAGCATTTCTATAGCGCTACAAGGCGTACGCAGCGCTGCACAAACATAGAAGAAAGACAGTCCCTGCTCAAAGAGCTTACAATCTAATAGACAAGAAATAAAGTAAGCAAATCAAATCAATTAATGTGAACGGGAAGGAAGGGAGGAGGGTAGGTGGAGGCGAGTGGTTACGAATGTTAAAGAGGTGGGCTTTCAGTGTAGATTTAAAGGTGGCCAAGGATGGGGCAAGACGTAGGGGCTCAGGAAGTTTATTCCAGGCGTAGGGTGCAGCGAGACAGAAGGCGCGAAGTCTGGAGTTGGCAGTAGTGGAGAAGGGAACACTATAATGCGAATCCAAGATTTTCACAAAGACAGGCAAGAATAATAAAAATAAAGAAAATATGTTATAGGTTGTGTTGCAGGCCTTTATCTGCCGTCACTTACTATGTTACCATATATCTAATATAATAATTTGCTCCTGCAACGTTCCAGTGTGTCTACCTGCGTTCGTAACCATCTCCTGACGTCACTCTCCCGAAGTAGAAGCCTGCTTGCCTGACGTCAGGAGATGGTTACGAACTTAGGTACACACACTGGAATGTTGCAGGAGCAAATTATTATATTAGATCTGAACTTGGGGGGAGGGACAAATCGCGTTTTTCCCAAGTGAGGGCAAGCTGAAGCTTGCAACCGAGCAGGGGAGAATGCGGAAGTAGCCGAGCTTCACCGTCTGCACTATCCCCGGGACCCTGGCATATCCCTAGACTTAGAACCCAAATGTCTCTCCCCAAAAAGGAGGACACATGCCCCGCCCCCACCACACACCCGCCCCACCTCCTGTCACATTTTCCCCTCCCCCGTCACATACCCCGTCGCCCCCCTCCCCTTACCTTACTACTGCCCTGGTGGTCTAGTGACCTCTTTGGGGCAGGAAAGAGCCCCCTCTTTCCTGCCCGGAGCGCTGCCCTGCATGCATCCTTCCTGTTGGTGATCCTTGGCGCCAGTTCAAAATGGCCACCGAGAGTTGAAGTCTCGCGAGGTCACTTCAACTCTTGGCGGCCGTTTTGAATCGGCACCGAGGATCACCAGTAGGATGGATGCATGCAGGGCAGCGCTCCGGGCAGGAAAGAGAGGGCTCTTTCCTGCCCCAAAGGTGGAAGTGGTCACTAGACCACCAGGACACTAGTAAGTAAGGGGAGGGGAGGCTAGCAATCAGCCTGTTTGTCTGGATTTATGGACAAACGGGCAGGCTGGCGGGCGGGCCGTCCTATAGGACGTCCCACCCACCAGCATGTCCATTTGTCCAGAAATCCGGACAAATGGGCAGATCGGCAAAACCCGCCCGGTTGCCCAGACATGTCCTCACAGAACGTATCACCTTCAAACTTTGCTCTCTAGTACACCAAATCCTTTACAGCGAAGTACCTGGCTATATGATGGCTCTCATCTCCCTACCGCTCCGGAATGCGTCCCGTCTCGCCCGCTTGTATCTTACCCTCCACTATCCAAACTGCGCAGGAGTCAAGTACAAAACTGCATACGCCACCTCCTTCTCTTTCCTTGGGACTCAGTTTTGGAACTCTTTACCAAGGTCCATCAAAACCATTGCAGATCATCCGACATTCCGGAAATCACTGAAGACCATGTTATTCCGATAAGCCTACCCTGCTGGAAGCCAACCAAACTGAAGACTTTTGGACGTATTCCCTTCCCTAACAGCTTGCCCTCTATCGCCCTGCCTACCTATTTATTTGGTTTAAGATTGTATTTATATTCCCTTCCTTTATCTCTCTGTTCCTTCCACCCTCTCAGTTCTCATTGCATTTATTTTAATGGTTCATTGTAAGCCGCTTTGAGGCTGCAAAACTGCGGCAAAAGGCGGGGTATAAATGATCAAAATAAATAAATAAATAGTTGTACAACCTACCGAATAAACTTTGCTATGAATGGATCACAATTAGAACAGTGGAGCATTCTGCAAAATGATTTACCTTACCACCTTTACTGACTTACAGGTCAACGTGGTTTACAGACTAACCCCCCTGTTTACTAAGCCACTTTCACTGCCAGCCACTAGCAAAGCTTAGTAAACAGGACGGTAAATTGCATACATTGAAATGGAACTCCATCATCAAAATAAAAAAGAATAAAATTCATTCATAACACAAAAGTGGAACAAAAGGCGACATTAAAAGCTATAGGCCGTTAGTGTGCAAGCGTCCAGGAACCCTGAACCATGTTCCAAAGTGAAGGGGATGTCTATAATAATAATAAAATATATATATACTAGTAAAAAAAGGCCCATTTCTCACACAAATGAAACGGGTGCTAGCAAGGTTGTCATGTAATGGTGATTATGTTTTTAAGGGAACCGTTAGGAGGCGGGTTGTGGCGCGAGATCCGCGCTCGCCCGCTTCCCGCCACCCTGCTGGTTACGATGAAGTTTGAGCGGCGCAGGAGTCTGGACGTCAATGGCCAGTTGTGGCGTGAGTTCCTGCCTCGCGGCCATTCTGAGTTTGACACTGTGCTGCTTAATCTCTCTCCAGTACATATCCAGCAGACAGCCAAGACCTGTCGCTTCTTGCTCTATAACATCAGCAAAATTTGCCCTTTCCTCTCTGAGCACACCACCCGAACTCTCATCCACTCTCTCATTACCTCTCGCCTTGACTACTGCAACCTACTCCTCACTGGCCTCCCACTTAACCATCTATCCCCCCTTCAATCCGTTCAGAACGCTGCTGCGCATCTTATCTTCTGCCTAGACCGATATGCTCATATCACCCCTCTCCTCAAGTCACTTCACTGGCTTCCGATCAGGTACCGCACACAGTTCAAGCTTCTCCTACTAACCTACAAATGCACTCAATCTGCAGCCCCTCACTACCTCTCTACCCTCATCTCCCCTTACGCTCCTACCCGTAACCTCCGCTCACAGGACAAATCCCTCCTCTCAGTACCCTTCTCCACCACCGCCAACTCCAGACTACGCCCTTTCTGCCTCGCCTCACCCTACGCTTGGAATAAACTCCCTGAGCCCATACGCCAAACCCCCTCCCTACCCATCTTCAAATCCTTGCTCAAAGCCCACCTCTTTTGGCACCTAACCATTGTACCTCTATCCAGGAAATCTAGACTGCCTCAATCTTGATTGACTGCACTTTTTGCCCCTTAGATTGTAAGCTCCTTTGAGCAGGGACTGTCCTTCTTTGTTAATTGTACAGTGCTGCGCAACCCTGGTAGCGCTTTAGAAATGTTAAATAGTAGTAGTAGTAGTAGTAGTACGTCACTTATTTTCAAGCCCATGGGTATAGGCATTTCGACATACAGAATCGGTTAGGATGACAGAGCAATGGTACTGACTAATGGGCCATTACCTCACCTGTCTCAATCTATCCATCTCTTCTGGATGATCCCCTGAAAGTATAAGCTCTGTTCACCCTCTGGAAGAGCAGAACGGGAGCTGGGCTGAATGTGGTCACTGCCCCTACATACTCAGTTATCATTAGAGCAGATTTGGGTTTCATAAGTCCATTCATCAGCTTATCAATATACAAACCACGCCACAAGTTCAGGGGACTTTTTTCTCCAGCAGAAAAATCCACACAAAGGAACTTGGTTAAACAATTGAGCTTGATTCTTTGTTCGGTGGCTAAATTACTGCAAAGCCACAGTTGACTGGTTATCTGGGACAGCAAGATGGTGCCTCCTTCCCGATCAGGTTTCTTACATTTAAATGGGCGCATTGTCACACTTTAAACAAGATGTCATTGATAGGAAAACCTTCCTAAGAGCCTGAAAGATTGTATGCAAAGTTGGGTGAAGGGCAACGTGAGTCCTGAGTGTTCAAAGTAAACCCTTCTCACGGAACATCAGTAGAAGAAATCTGGGACTAAATCCCGACCACTTAGAAATGAATCCTTGAAGAATGGAAGGAAATGGACTGGTCTCTTGCAGCAATCAGGCAGAAAGGTTCTGCCTGACTCATTTCAAACCAACCAAGTGAGATGGTTTGTAATGATATTTAAAGCATCCCCTGGGTTAGGCTCACATTACCGACAAATAAATTGGAGATCTGTGTTCCCTTTTGTGTTCTGATGGGAAAGAACTGTTAGTGATTTCAGGCAGGATGGAGAGTTGAGGGAATGCATAAGAAGGAGGGCTTTTTCATTTGTGCCCCTACTCCCCCATAATGGAATGAGTAGATGAGGTTATGAAAGGGTAGCATTCAATTTTGGAGAGTGGTCAAAACCTAGCTATTTCAACAGGTATATTCCTGAATAGCGAAATGTTAACTGAATGGATCTGGGACAGGTGTTATGTTAGTCAGGGGGGATCTGGATTTTCAGGTGGGGTGTCTGTAATAGTGGGATCCTAATTTGGGGAATCATTGTAGGGGGACTCGGATATTGGGGAAGGATTGGAGTGGGATCGCTGATGTTAGAAAGAGATTAGAGGGGGACACTGATGTCACAGGAGAGATTGGATGTGAAGTTGAGAGGGTTCCTGTTGGGGATAAAATATTAGGGGTTTTATTTGGGATCTGATGCTGTGAGGAGACTGAAGGATTGGAAGGGTGGGGGAACCAGTGCAGCTGGTGGGAGGGGGATGTGTGCAGATAGAGTCTGCAAGTTTAAAAAGCTGGCTGCCATGCATATGTGCAGTGAATTAATACATTATTTTCTCACATGCAGATTTCTAAAATTGCTCCTCTGCAGAGTATAGAGAGACATGTTTCTGACAGAACCTTTGTAAAATATGGGGGACTTCTGCACGTCCCAGCCGGGACATCTCAATTCCCATTTCGATCTCCTTTCTAAAACTGAGCTCTATGAAGCAATTCTATAACACCTTGAGGGAACTTATCCTATAAGTAGGTATCTACTTTCATTTATAGGAAAATACCCACCTCAGTGCTGAAGATACACACTTAGGGCAAATTCTATAAATGACGCCTTAAAAATTGGCACAAAAAACCGCTGAAAAATGACTTGCGGTAGTGTAGGCGCGGGTTTTGGGCGCGCACCGATCCTTTTTTTTAGCGCGCCTGTAAATAAGGCCTCTTTTTTTTTTGCTGAAAATGGATGTGCAGCAAAATCAGAATTGCCGCACGTCCATTTTCGGTTTGAGAACTTACCGCCAGCCATAGACCTAGCGGTAAAGAATCTGGGTGGTAATGGCCTACGCGCATCAAATGCCACTTGGTGAGCGTATGTTACATGCGCCAGAAAATAAAAAAAATATATTTTTTCAGACGCGCGTAGCGGACGCGCACCAAAATTGAAATTACCGCAAGAGCCACATGGTAGCTCCAATTTGGCGCATGTTCGGCACGCGTAGGTGCCTAAGCAGCTTTGTAAAAGGGGCCATTAGTTTATAGAATATGCCTACGTGCCGTTCTTGTAACTAAAATTTAGGCGCACCCATTTAGGCCACCTAAAACCAGGCATCAGGTGTATTTCATAATACTTTGCATAGTTTTTTGAAATACCCACAACCCGCCCATTCCATGCCCATGGTGACACCCCCTTTTCGACTGTGCGCATTAGAATTTACATGCACTGCATTGTAAAATATGCTTAGAAAGCTGTGTGCGTAAATTCTATTTAAAGCCAATTAGTGCCACTAATTGGCTGTTAGGTACCAATTATTGGCCCTGATTGGCTTGCTAATCAATTAAGTTGCACGCGCAATTTGGCCGTGCGGACAAATTAGCATGCACAACTTAAGGCACCGTGTATATTATTATTATTTGTTGCATTTGTATCCCACATTTTCCCACCAATTTGCAGGCTCAATGTGGCTTACATTAGGCTGTGATGGCAATCGCCATTTCCGGTTAGAGAATTGCAAGTGGTGTTTCATTACGGCGCATAGATGGTAAAGTAGAATGCAAAGTGATATTGCATTGAAGTTCCTGCATGGTAGAGTGAATTATAGAATAAGTTAGATAACCAACTATAGAAGGTTTATTCCGGCATGAGGAATAAAGTATTAGTTCAAATTGCTTGACTTTAGTAGTAGCAACGAAGGTTATAAGTCTGGAGTAAAGAGTTCGGTTTTGTCTAGTTCGTGTAGAGTCTAATTGTCAAGTATTTAGGATGGATCATTATGGTATGCCTTCTTGAACAAGCTGGTTTTCATTAGTTTTAGACAGGGGCATAGCCAGAAAACAGATTTTGGGCGGGCCTAGGCAAGAACTAGGTGGGCACCAAGTGTTCTCCCCCACCCCCACCACCAAAAAAAAATCTCAGCTGGCGGGAAAATGCTTCTTTCCACCTTGGCAGTCTGCAGCAGGCATGCGCTGAAAACTGAGCATGCGCAGGTGCCGGTATCGTGGAGACTAGCGTCTTCGTTACCATCGGGGGAAGCCTTCAGCTGGCAGAGCTTGGGATCCCCACCAGCTACCATTAAATATGTGCTACTGTTGGGTGGGCCTGAGCCCTAAGTGGGTGGGCCCTGGCCCACCCAGGCCCACCTGTGGCTACGCCACTGTTTTAGAATAGTATAGAATTTGGGGGTTAACTTATAGGGTATTTAATTCTATTTAACCAGCCAGTAACAGTTTCTGGCCACTTAAATAGTGTTTAGCTGGATAATCGCTACTAGAGAAATATCCAGAGTACCTGAATGTAACTCACCATGAGCTACTACTGAAAAAGGTGTGAGCAAAATCTAAATTAAATAAATATTCAGTGTGAGATAGCCGGTTATCTCTGCTGAATATTAGCACTTAGCCCATAGGGGGAGATTCTATATATGGTGCCTAAAAAATTGGCAAAGAAATCAATGCCAGCTCAGCGTATTCTATAAGCGATGCCTAGATTTAGGTATATAGAATATGCTTAGTTGATATCTCAGCACATAAAACTATGCACCTCCATGTACACCAATGAAAACATGGTGTAAATCCCTGCAGAGGGGCGGCCCAACCATTAGGCCACCTGAGGCTCGGGCCTCAGGCTGCATTCTTCAGGAGCAGTATCTCGGAGCGGCATCTCCCCATTCAAAGCGTTTTACCTCGTCACATTCCAAACCCGGCAGCCATTCCATATGCTGCCCTGCCACCAGCACCTGCCTCTTCCCTTTACTACGGCTGGCTATCTGATGTAACGTCCTGTTTTGTCAGAGGCTCAGGCAGCCGCAGTAAAAGGAAGAAGTGGGTGCTGGTGGCAGGGCAGCACATGGGCCTCACTGCCGCTGCTGGATTTGGAACGGGACAAGGTAAACACTGCAAATGGACTGGAGGTAGGAAGAGGGGCAGCATCTCGGGAAGGGGTGGGGAGCGGCCTGGGGGGTGGGCATCCTAGCTCCGCCTCAGGCGGCATCTTGACTTGGGCCGGCCCTGCCCCTGCATATAGATTTAGGCACGCTGGGTCATATTCTATAACTACGTGCATAAATTTCAGAGCGTCCATTGCCCCATGACATGGCCATGCTCCACCCAACAGTTGTGTGCTAAAGGCTGGATTCAGTAAATGGCAGCAAAAAATAACAGCTGGAAAAGTCACCGCTCAGCGCTATTCTGTAAAGAGAACTATGGGATGAGCGTCCTTTGTAGAATAACACCTAGCAGAGATCCCTGAACCCAACTTTGGGCGTGAGGACTTATGCCAACTGAAATCTGGTGCAAATCCTGGCATGCAATTTGAGCACTCATCCCCTAAATTCTCTCACTGGGCATAACTCTTTGGAACGTCCCTGACTGGCTCATGCCCCCCCCCCCCACCCCCCATTTTTGGTTGCGCGTGAGAGGATTTGGGCATGGATCATTATACAATTGTGCACAGCCAGGTTCCCACGCAAAATCTAAAATCAATTCCAATTAACGTCAACAATTGATTGTTAATAGTTTGCTGACTAATTTAATTGTACATAGATCTCAGGACTGCGTGCAAATCTGGAAGCCATTTAGAGAATCTACGGGCAAATGATTTAGGTGCACTGGGCCCGATATTCATCTGACCGCCATCAGTGTTAAACCTGGATATTCAATGCTGGGCTGCTTCTGGCAACCAGCTTTGAATATCTGGTGGGGAGGAGGGGGGGTTAACCGCTAAAAGGTTAACCGGTTATGTCAGTATTTAGCACTAACCGGTTAACTTTTTAACAGTTAAAGATAGGACAGCTATTTGTATGGTTCTATTTGACCGCTACACTTATCCAGTTAGGCGCTGAATATCAGCGTCTAACTAGATAAATGGCATGATATAGCTGCTTATGCGCTAGGTGCTAACTGGCAATATTCAGCAGAGGTAATTGGTTATCTCCCACTGAATAGTGCCGATTATGCACCAATATCCTATTTAACTGGTCAGCGGCCATGTCTGACCGGTTAAATAGCTTTGAATATCAGGGTTCCCAAACCTGGTCCTGGAGCCACCCCAGACAGTCAGGTTTTCAATTATTTATTTATTTATTTGTGACATTTATATCCCACATTATCCCAAACAAGTTTGAGTTCAATGTGGCTTACAATAAAATATACCATAAAAAATGAAATATATTCATGATACCCACAATGAATATTCATGACAGAGATTTGCATGCACTGCCTCTACTGCATGCAAATCTCTCATGAATATTCATTGTAGATCTACTGAAAACCTGGCTGGCTGAGGCGCCTCCAGGGCCAGGTTTGGGAACCGCTGCTTTATATAATACAAACATAACTGCCTATCATTGGCGTCAGTATAATCTAGATGCAGAACTGCTGCCTTAATTTAGGCGCCACCGTTCAGAATTACTTTTAGGAATATTGACGAGAAGAAGATGTTCGCAGAGCTTTGCATACTAAATTCATTTTTCCTGGCTTGGCTACTGTTCTGTTCCAGAAGTGAGGATTGCATATACATTTTGTTTGGGGGGGGGGGGGGGGGTCACCATAATAAAGGTGTTTTGCATCTTTTTAGTTAGCTCCAGTTGAGGTCTTGAGCTTTGCTTCTTCTAAAAGGAACATTTGTGTGTTTTTGGTGGCATGGATTGCAGAGATGTATGTGGTTTCCCCTGCAACCAGCCTCAGCTTGCAAATACTTCTCTGCAGCCCTCACCTCAAGAAAGGGAGGATTGGCCACATGTGCCTATCATATTCAATGATCATTTAATTCTATGTATTCTTCTGCCTCACTCCCATCTCTCCATTCAGCAGCAGCTAGAGGTAAGAAACATATGTCAAAACTGTAATTAGCATCGATACCATGTAACAGTAGCTGAGGACCGAAATTCAAAGGTTAACAGCCTTGAGACCTCAAAGCCTGGGAAAGGAAGGGTAAAGTATTCAACATAATTCATATCAGAGACAGAGGCAGACAACATTTTAGGATAGAGTAGCCTGAAAGATAAACTTATACCATTACATGTTTTCCTGCTCGGTTAATGTTCATACACGGCTGGGCAATTTTTTACAGATAGAGGTGACAGTCCGAAATGGATTTCACCTTGGACTAAGGCTCCTTCACAGACAACATTTTGAAAAGGTGGGCTTTTTTTTTTTTTTTTTTTAAGTTTGCATTGCTACATTCTGTGTGCTATTTTTCTTCAGGCTGATTTGCATATATAGAAAAATAATGCCCCCCAAATCCAATAATAGACACCAAAACCTACAGCTTAATGTATGAACCTAATGTTTATTATAATAAGTGTTACCTAATTCCAGCCGATTAACCTGAAACATTTGAAGATAAAGAGGATCTCTAGCTTAAAATGAGGTACTTTCCAGGCAGGGGAATGTTCAGCACGATTGAAAAAGAGAGAGGTCTGGTCCAGTCGCACATGATGAATAGGGGACTCCAGGAGTCTTGGGGCAGTGTCAAGTCAAGAAGCCGTGGGAGACATCCACGGAGTCAGTGAAGCAGCTTAAAGTCTAAGCTCTGCAGGAAGAGAAGAGGAGAGCTTTCCTCTAGGACAGAGGAAGGTCAATTCTATAATTGGTGTCTGCATTTTTCATTATTTGCATGCATAAATGTACAGAATACCGGTACTTACACAGATAAGTGTACCCTAACGTATGTTCTGTAAGTGGTAGCAACTCAACTAAGCACAATTCTGTAGGGCGTGTGTAAGTGGCACAGCCCGCAAAATAGCCAGTTTTGACTTCAGCGCAAACTGGTTACTTTCACTGTCACTAGTCAGTTAAGTGCTGCTGAAAATTAGCGGTTAGCCCCCAAAAGGTGATGTGGAGGGGCATTTTAAAGAAACATCCAAGTTGCGATTTGGACGTCCTTGCAAAATGGTGAAATCCAGGGGCGGGGAAACCCGTATTTTCGAAAAAAAGATGGACGTCCACCTTTCGTTTCGAAAATACCGTCAGAGACGTCTAAATCCTTACATTTGGACGTCCCTAGATTTGGACGTCACTAGACATGGACGTTTCTGACTTTTGGCGATTTTCGAAACCAAAGACGTCCATGTCAAAAACATCCAAATGCAAGCCATTTGGAGGTGGGAGGAGCCAGCATTTAAAAAAAAAAAATTTTTATTTATAACCATTTAAATTTTTACAAGCGATAAAACAACTTGCTGGAAATACAGAGAAAGTAATATGTAGGAATTATTTCAGTCAGGTAATTCTATTCTTTTCCTTAGACCACTAAATAGGGAGAGTGAAACAAGATAAGGAGATCAATTAAACAGTAAACAGAGAAAAAAAAAGTGGTATTAACCTGATTATCCCCAGATATTACTCGTCTAATTCATTATTCCACATTGATCATCTGGTTGGCTTCTTCAAGGCCAATACGGTGTACAGTCAAATCATTTCATTGAAAAACATACTTATTGTCCAATATTAGTTAGGAATAATAGATCTGATTACATTCTTTCTCTTTTAAAAACCAGAAGTTATTTAACAATACATATACTTAAGTCTCTAATTCAGATCCCACTGATTAAAGTAATCCCAGTTTTCACAGGCTTCACTCCTTTTAAAGTAATAATTTGAGGAAATATTTCTGAGGAAAACTTTAGGAGTCATACGCGGAACTCTGGGAAAAACAACAATCTCGATATTAATCATCTATAATAATATTCAGGAGCCAGCATTTTTGTAGTGCACTGGTCCCCCTGACATGCCAAGACACCAACTGGGCATCCTAGGGGGCACTGCAGTGGACTTCATAAAATGCTCCCAGGAACATAGCTCCCTTACCTTATGTGCTGAGGCCCCCCAAAACCCACTACCCACAACTGTACACCGCTACCATAGCCCTTATGGGTGAAGGGGAGCACCTATATATGGGTACAGTGGGTTTGTGGTGGGTTTTGGAGAGCTCGCTGTTTCCTCCACAAATGTAACAGGTAGGGGGGGGGTATGTGCCTAGGTCCACCTGCCTGAAGTGCACTGCAGTACCCACTAAAACTGCTCCTGGGACCTGCATGTGCTGTCATGGACCTGAGTATGACATCTGAGGCTGGCATGACATATTTTTAAAGATGTTTTTTTGAGGGTGTGAGGGGGTTAGTGACCACTGGGGGAGTAAAGGGAGGTCATCCCCAATTCTCTCCGGTGGTCATTTGGTCATTTCAGGTACCTTTTTGTGCCTTATTCGTAATAAAAACATGTCCGAGTGAAAACGTCCAAGTGTTCATCAGGGACGTCCTTGTTTTTTTCGATTATGGGTCAAGGACGTCCAAGTGTTAGTCACGCCCAAGTCCTGCCTTCGCTACGCCTCAGACACGCCCCCTTGAAATTTCAACGAGCTTAAGACGGACTGCAGTTGGAGATGTCCAAAATCGGGTTTCGATTATAACAATTTGGACGTCTCTGGGAGAAGGACGTCCATCTTCCGATTTATGTCGAAAGATGGATATCCTTCTCTTTCGAAAATGAGCCCGTTAACCAGCCAAGAACCGTTTCTAGACAGTTAAATCGTCTCTGGTCTTTTCCGAAGAGCCTGACTCTGTTCCCACTCCTTGTTTTTTTCCAGAATAAATAAATTACCACCAATCTTTCTCTGTCTTTTAAACACAACAATGCACGCCAATTGCCTGAATGTTTGCTTTTAGTTTTGCTTTGTACAAGAGGAAATGCCAAATCATACTGTGAAACACATCAAGGAATTAGTTCCTAGGAATTCTTTCAGTTTTGCCTCTCAGCGATGAAAGGTTAAACAAATGTCATGTTGGGTACATGAAGGACTGAATTATTGCAGTTGGTTTGACGTAATGAGAGGTGACACTTTTCTGTTGTACTTTCGAGCCATTTTGCAGTGATTCCTTGCAAGGAGATCTTTGATGGAACAGGCCTAGTTTGAATTCTTAAAAATATCAACTTACCTAGTCCCCATCTCTTTTATACTTACAGTTTACGTGTTTTTCATAGTTCTCTTTCTCTGCATCTTTCACCCCTCCCCCTCACACAAGCTTATTTCTTAGGTTTTGCCCTCGTTAAAGTAAAAAGTGTATTCTTTTTATTATGGTCGTCTCCCATGTTGCTAAAATTCCCTTCAAAGACTTGTGGCTTCATTTTGTCATGTTGTGGTTATAGCTTCTGATCTTATGTTTTAACTGGGATCTCTCTCCCCACCCCCCACCCCCACTGTAAATGGCAAACATTTGCATATAAGAGCCAGGCTGCTAAATCGCAGAATCAAATATTCCAGTGTGAAAAGAAGGGGGAAAAAACCCAGATGTTCAAACTGTGGTATGCAAATGACGCCGTATCTTATATACTTCATCTTCTCTTTCATTGGTCTAGAAAACCTCCTATATTTTTGTACAGTTTGTTTTCATTTTTTGATATTTTTTAAAATTTTATAATCTTTACATTCCATCATAATGTTTTAACATAAATTTTAAATATAGGCTAGTAGATCAATTAGCCTTCACATCAAACAATATCACCATTTAGCCAGCATAACTTTTCAATATTCATTTTATATATGTGCCAACTTCGGAATTACTGTTGGGCACCCAGGCTACCTCGGTGTTGGGTTACCATATGTCCGGATTTACCTGGATATGTCTTCTTTTTGAGGACATGACCGGGCAACCGGGCAGGTTTTGCCAATCTGCCCGTTTGTCCAGAAATCTGGACAAGCGGGCAGATTGCTAGCCTCTTCTCCCCTTACTTACTACTGCCCTGGTGGTATACTGACCTCTTCCGCCTTCGGGGCAGGAAAGAGCCCCCTCTTTCCTGCCCGGAGCGCTGCCCTGCATGCATCCTTCCTGTTCTTGAGCTCGGTGCCCATTCAAAATGGCCACCAAGTGTTGACGTGACCTCGCAAGACTTCAACTCTCGGCGGCCATTTTTAATCGGAGCCGACATCAGGAACAGGAAGGATGCATGCAGGGCAGCGCTTCGGGCAGGAAAGAGGGGGCTCTTTCCTGCCCTGAAGGCGGAAGAGGTCACTAGACCACCAGGGCAGTAGTAAGTAAGGGGAGGGGAGGCTAGCAATCTGCCCGTTTGTCCGGATTTTTGTACTGTCGGAGTGTACCCGGTGGTAATCGGGCAGTGCCGCGTACTGCTTAGTTACCGCTAGGTTTATTGCGGGAGTCCTTACTGCCACCTCGATGGGTGGCAGTAAGGGCACCCCCCCCCCCCCAAATGCCCACCTGGCAAGTGATTTTCTTGCCGCCCAGCCATTTCCTGTCAGAAAGCAAGACTTCCCTTTTACCAGCTGCGGTAAAACACACACCGATGCGAACACCAGCCCCCTTTTGCCGCATCTTGGTAAACAGGACCCTAACCCCTTTTCTGCTATTGCTCCGCCCTCGAGGCCCGGAGCGATTTCCCACCCCCACCCGCCTCCCTGCCTCCCTCCCTGCCAACCCCTTCGTTGTTCTGCCATTGCTCCGCCCTCGAGGGCGGGGCCCAGAGCGATTTTGGTGGCTTCACCACCACGAACCTTCGAACCTTTTTGAAGGATGTCAGAGCTTGGCTTCACAGATGTCAGTGTCCTCAGAACGTTGAGGGTGAGTTTTATTATAGTAGATGACAACTGTAAAATAGTTCATTATCAGCTGTGTAGCAGAAAGAGTTTCTTAAGATCAGAGCCAAGCCACAGCTAGTTAACTGTTCCTACAATTCAAAAGCAATAAATCAAGGGTTAGGAAACATTTGAAATCAACTAGTAAAAAAACTTTTATGAGGAATTTTAACAGAGAACATGGATTTGTGAACAGAAATTCCAGTAGAGACATTCGCGGTTTTATATTTACTGGTTGTGTCCCCATCACAAAAATAGAATATTTGAGTTTCTTTTGTGTCCTGGGCCTGGCATTCCACGTTGTCAATATATTGTCTAGGATAGTAAAGCAGTTCTTCCATTAGGAATTCTTGTAAAGTTGCCTCTAGCAACGACATCCATGATCTAGCAACGACATCCATGGGAGCCATCATTGTCCCTCCTACCCAACAACTTCAGTTGTCCCTTCCCAAAATGTACTAAGAAACAAGATGGCAAGCGATCCGCAAAATACAACGTGGAGACAAACAAAGCAGATCAATCAGTGATATGGTTCAAAACTTTATTTTCAGAGATTCGCCCGACACAGACTGTGTTTCGCCCACAAGGGCTGCGTCAGGGGCTAATAGTCCAAGCAGGACATGAGATTGAAACGTACAAAACCAGCAGGGTGCTTTCCTCAATCAAGATGCTAGGATCCATCATTTGTACCTTGACACATTGAAGATGGATCCATCTCTAACAATGTACTGAAACATAGGAATTCATGAATGGAAAAAGGTGATCCACATTTTTGGAAGATAAACAAGAAACGAAGGAGAACGTTATAAAACCACATGAGCTAGTTGAAGAAGATGGAGCTGCTGGAGCTATTTTGAGAAAAAAGGAGGCTGTGGACATGCAGAGGGTAATTTTATAACAAGGCAGCTTTGTTTGAGAGGGCAAGCAGTTATCTACCTATATAAAGATGCTTAGGCACTTATGATGCTCATTTTCGAAGCAGTTGGACATCGCAAAATGGCCAAAAATGTCTTATAGAAACATGATGGCAGATGAAGGCCAAATGGCCCATCCAGTCTGCCCGTCCTCTGTAACCCCTAACTCTTCCTTTTCCTAAGCGATCCCACGTGCTTATCCCATGCCTTTTTAAATTTGGACACAGTCCTGGACTCCACAACCTCCACCATCCAAACAGCAATTTTTGAAAGGCAGAATTTGAATGTTTTATGCTGTAGTTCATCCACATAGGAAAGGGGTGTGTTTTCCGGTGTCGGAAATGGTATTTCAAGCGGACGAGTCGGAGAAACTTACTGACTTCACGGTAAACCTGGAGGACGTAATGGGGCAGTTCGGCAAACTGAAGAGTAGCAAATCTCCTGGACCGGATGGTATTCATCCTAGAGTACTGATAGAACTGAAAAACGAGCTTGCGGAGCTACTGCTAGTGATATGCAACTTATCCTTAAAATCGAGCGTGGTACCGGAAGATTGGAGGGTGGCCAATGTAACGCCCATTTTTTAAAAAGGCTCCAGGGGAGATCAGGGAAATTATAGACCGGTGAGTCTGACGTCAGTGCCTGGGAAAATGGTAGAGGCTATTATTAAAAACAAAATTACAGAGCACATCCGAGGACATGGATTACTGAGACCAAGTCAGCATGGCTTTTGTGTGGGGAAATCTTGTCTGACCAATTTACTTCAATTCTTTGAAGGAGTGAACAAACATGTGGACAAAGGGGAGTCGGTTGATATTGTGTATCTGGATTTTCAAAAGGCGTTTGACAAGGTACCTCATGAAAGGCTACAGAGGAAATTGGAGGGTCATGGGATAGGAGGAAATGTCCTATTGTGGATTAAAAACTGGTTGAAGGATAGGAAACAGAGAGTGGGGTTAAATGGGCAGTATTCACAATGGAGAAGGGTAGTTAGTGGGGTTCCTCAGGGGTCCGTGCTAGGACCGCTGCTTTTTAATATATTTATAAATGATTTAGAGATGGGAGTAACTAGCGAGGTAATTAAATTTGCTGATGACACAAAGTTATTCAAAGTCGTTAAATCACGACAGGATTGTGAAAAATTACAAGAGGACCTTACGAGACTGGGAGACTGGGCGGCTAAATGGCAGATGATGTTTAATGTGAGCAAGTGCAAGGTGATGCATGTGGGAAAAAAGAACCCGAATTATAGCTACGTCATGCAAGGTTCCACGTTAGGAGTTACGGACCAAGAAAGGGATCTGGGTGTCGTCGTCGATAACACACTGAAACCTTCTGCTCAGTGTGCTGCTGCGGCTAAGAAAGCGAATAGAATGCTGGGTATTATTAGGAAAGGTATGGAAAACAGGTGTGAGGATGTTATAATGCCGTTGTATCGCTCCATGGTGCAACCGCACCTTAAGTATTGTGTTCAATTCTGGTCGCCGCATCTCAAGAAAGATATAGTAGAATTGGAAAAGGTGCAGCGAAGGGCGACTAAAATGATAGCGGGGATGGGACGACTTCCCTATGAAGAAAGACTAAGGAGGCTAGGGCTATACAGCTTGGAGAAGAGACGGCTGAGGGGAGACATGATAGAGGTATATAAAATAATGAGTGGAGTGGAACAGGTGGATGTGAAGCTTCTGTTCACGCTTTCCAAAAATACTAGGACTAGGGGGCATGCGATGAAACTACAGAGTAGTAAATTTAAAACAAATCGGAGAAAATTTTTCTTCACCCAACGTGTAATTAAACTCTGGAATTCGTTGCCGGAGAAAGTGGTGAAGGCGGTTAGCTTAGCAGAGTTTAAAAAGGGGTTGGACGGTTTCCTAAAGGACAAGTCCATAAACCGCTACTAAACGGACTTGGAAAAATCCAAAATTCCAGGAATAACATGTATAGAATGTTTGTACGTTTGGGAAGCTTGCCAGGTGCCCTTGGCCTGGATTGGCCGCTGTCGTGGACAGGATGCTGGGCTCGATGGACCCTTGGTCTTTTCCCAGTATGGCATTACTTATGTACTTATGTAGAGCCAGAAAGTAGGATGTTTTTCAGCGATAATGAAATGGGGAAAATAACCATCCGAGGCAAACGAGAAGGCTGTTTTTATCTAGACCTGTTTCAGTCACGCCTAGGGTACAAAAAGGTGCCCTGATTAGCAGCTGACCACTGGAGAGATGAAGTCCTCCTTCATCTGCTAGTGGTTATTACTGACCCTCTCTCAACTCCCCCCCCCCCCCCCCCCCCAGAAATGAAAGTGTCAGTAGATACCAGGCTCTATGACAGCTTCAGGTATTATGGTTATTCCTTATAGAGCAGTAAGCAAGGGTTAAGAAGTCTAGTGGTCAGTGTAGTGGTCTTTGAACAAAGGACCCAAATGTAACTCCCATATTAACTCTTTTATTTTTGTACAAATATGTGAGCTTAAGTGCTGTTAAAAGGCTGATTACCTTGTTCCACCAATTAAGTTACTTGCATACCTCCACTCGGAATCTAAGCGCGATATATAGAATCCAGGGGGGATGTGTCTAAAAAATTGACCCCGCAAAGCTGCACAAATCATGGCTAAAATGAAGCCACCAGAAGCCAAAATGAATTATAAGATATATAACTGATTGATGAAGCACCCATTTGAATTGTATCGTGATACATCAAGACAGATAAGTTCTTTTTTACACTGGAATTCATGAACTCCTAACGGGTTGCATTATTTTTGGAGAGGATATACATTTTTGAGATTCTTAAACATTTTAAAAATTTGGAGTGAAAACTGAGAAAAATACATTCAAATATCTTTAAAAATTCAAGTTTTAATATTAAGGGTTAATGTTGACGTTAATATTGCCTTTCTGCACGGTTTATTTAAAGTTTGAATTAGTGAGTATTTTTGTTAAGAAATTTATATGGTCGCTCACTGCTCATTATTGCTGGTTGTATTAGGACCCATTCAGTTACAGCCTAGAAAACGTTTTACAGTGCTTTAACAGCACAGCACCTTCAATATTGTGTTCAATTCTGGTCGCCGCATCTCAAAAAAGATATAGTGGAATTAGAGAAGGTACAGAGAAGGGCGACGAAAATGATAAAGGGGATGGGACGACTTCCCTATGAGGAAAGGCTAAAGCGGCTAGGGCTCTTCAGCTTGGAGAAAAGGCGGCTGAGGGGAGATATGATAGAGGTCTATAAAATAATGAGTGGAATTGTATGGGTAGATGGGAAGCGTCTGTTTACGCTTTCCAAAAATACTAGGACTAGGGGGCATGTGATGAAGCTACAATGTAGTAAATTTAAAACAAATCGGAGAAAATCTTTCGTCACTCAACGTGTAATTAAACTCTGGAATTTGTTGCCAGAGAACGTGGTAAAGGCGGTTAGCTTAGCGGAGTTTTAAAAAGGTTTGGACGGCTTCCTAAATGTCACTGTCGTGCCCTGGTTTCTGGCTCTCAGTCATCTCGCCCCCTGGTGGCCAGGCCTGGTGGCTGCATTGGGATTGTCTGTGTGCTGTTTCCCGTTCCAGACTTCAGCCCAGTCCAGTCCGGATCTTCCGGCCTGCCAGACTTGCTTATTTTGTTTGAGCCTGCACAGCACCCTTAGCTGCCTGGTGATTGCTGCAGCTGAGTCTCAGCTGCTGCTGGGCTTATTTGCCATTTGGGAACTCTCTGCTTTGCCTTTGCATCGCCTAAGGCCCTGGTTTGTTGGTGCTTGTTGCACTTCTGCCTAGCTTGGTTTTTATTCTAGTTCCTTGCCTGATGCTAGTTAGTCTGTGTGTAGTTTAGCTTAGGGTTATTGTTTGTTTCAAAGACTTGTTCCTTGTCTGTCTTTTGTGTTTAGTTTCTGTTTGTCTGTGTTTCTTGTTCAGTGGCTGCTTGGCAGCTTTCAGTTCAGTCTCGTGTTTGTCAGTGTTTGTTCCCTGTTTTAGTGGCTGCTTGAAGCTTGCAATTCCTACCCTGTCCTGTAAGTCCTGTTGGCTGCCTGCAGCCAGGGGCTCAACTCCTGGGGAAGGGCGGCTAGTGCAGGTGAAGTTTTGCTGTTCCTATCTGAGTTCTGTCTTGTTCCTGGGGTGGGGTGGTTTTGCCTGCCACTGCCGCTCCTCGGCAGTGGCCCAAGGGCCCACTAAGCTAGTTCCTGTTTTTGAAAATGTGACACTAAAGAAAAGTCCATAGACCATTATTAAATGGACTTTGGGAAAATCCACTATTTCTGGGACAAGCAGTATAGAATGTTTTGTAATTTTTGGGGATCTTGCCAGGTATTTGTGTCCTGGATTTGCCACTGTTGGAAACAGGATGCTGGGCTCGATGGACCTTTGGTCTTTCCCAGTATGGCAATACTTATGTACTTATGTAGCAGATAAGGCAATCAGTTAGCTTCTTATTATTTGTCACTTTAAAGGTTAACACTGGACACTGTTTCCAACTGCACTGCTGTCAGTTGGGGGCAGTGCTTCAATATTGTGGGGTTTGTTTTTAAACACTAGGAATAGGCAGGATCCCTGAAGTCTTGCAGAGCTTACCTGTACCTCGTTATTGGAAATATGCTAGTGAAACAGCACCCTCTACTGGCAGGACTCTATCTGGAGGACTCCTTCACATGTAGAGGGAACAGTACTTGGTAGCTACCTTTATTTTGTGTCACAGTTCCCACTGGTTCAGTGGCGTTCCTAGGGTGGCTGACACCCGGGGCGGATCGCCGATGCGCCCCCTCCCCCCGGGTGCAACGCGACTCCCCCACCCCTGGCGAAAGGACACCCCCCCGGTGCAGCGCGCCCCCCCCCACCCCCGGTGAAAGGCCCCCTCCCCCCCCCCCCCCGTGAAAGGACACACCTCCCCACCAGTGAAAGGACACCCCCTGGGTGCATTTTTACCTGCTGGGGGGGGGGGGTGCCGTGCGCCTGTCTACTTCGCTCGTTCCATGTTCCCTCTGCCCCGGAACAGGAAGTAACCTGTTCCGGGGCAGAGGGAGCACGGACGAGCAGAGCAGACAGGCGCGCGGCACCCCCCCCCCCCAGTGGCGTGCACCCGGGGTGGGCAGCTCCCACCGCCCCCCCCCCCCTTGGTACGCCACTGCACTGGTTCTTCCTCTGTTCCATGACACCTTCTGCATTAAGGACTAAATTCTATAAATGGCGCTGAAAGAAAATTGATGCCGAAAAAATAGCGCTTAGCGTTCGGAACTGTGACTATATTTAGGCGTGACCTCCGTTAGTCTGTAACAATGTGCAAAAATTAAAGGAATTCCCCTGATCCACCCATGACCCTCCCATGGTTGTTCCCCCTTTTTGGACCTGGGTGTAAAATTTACATGCAGATCCCACGCCTACATTTTAATTAAATCCGATTAGCACCAGTAATTGCTTGCTAAAAATCTCAATTATTGGTGCTAATTGGTTCATTATTCCATTGCGTGCGCAAATTGGGCGCATACCCAAATTTGAACGTGCAGTTTTTAATGGCTTTAATAGAATTCAGGGGTAGCTGTTTAACACGTGAATTACTGTGGCCTGTCAAGGAGCCACATTAATTTTCCTCTTGTAGCTGTGCCTCCCTTGAACTTTAAGCACATAAAGGAATGCCTGGAGTCAAAAATGATGCTTGCGCACAGGAGAAATAAATCAGTATAATTTTATTTGTTTGGAATTATGCAATGTTGTGGTTTATTTTGCCAGGTTGAATTTGACTTAGATTTGGAAATGCCTTTTAATAAGACTTTGGCTACTGATCTAAAGCTGAAGTTGAATTGGCAGGTGGAAAAGCTTTTATGATATCAGATGACGGTCATGCTCAAATGCCTAACTGCAAGCATTCGGTATGGTATTACAAACCTCGGAAAACAAATGAAATCAAGAATAAAAATCTTCCAGTTCGTGCACAATGGTAGACATGCTATTGTAAATAGTAGACCTAGCATGTAAAATGAGTTTATCTTGTTGGGCAGACTGGATGGACCGTACAGGGCTTTATCTGCCGTCATTTACTATATGTTACTATGTTACTCTTTGGAGTTCTACATGGAATGTTGCTACTAATTGGGATTCCGGAATCTTGTAACTCTTTATGATTCCAGAATCTTCAGAACTTTTAGTACAGGAACAGTGCTGGGCAGACTTCTAGGGTCTGTGACCTGAGAATGGCAAGGACAAATCAAACTCGGGTATACATAGAAAGTATCACATACCATGTAAAATGAGTTTATCTTGTTGGGCAGACTGGATGGACCGTACAGGGCTTTATCTGCCGTCATTTACCATGTTACTATGCTTAATTCCTCTTTGTGATGCTAACTCAAGCCCCGATGATCGATTTCGCTTTGCTGATGCAAACAGCGCTGTAACGTTAGCAGCAGAACAGCGCAGAGAAATAACGCCACAAATTTATGCACACTATTAGCTTCGATCAGGGGGTACTTCTGCTGGAGAATTGTGGCCAAGGGGCAATCCTCCCGCAGAAGTTGTTTGACAGGTCTGGGCTGTCAAAACATAAAGCCCGGACCTGTCAAACATACAAATGCAAGGGGCTGGAGATACGGTGGAACTCCCGACCCTCCATATACCCCCCCCCAACCGGTGGTCTAACACCCTTCAAACCCCTTGTACCTTGAAGATGGAGGATGGAGTAGCATTCCTTCCTCCTTCCAGCATCTCATCCAGGGCACCATCATTTTGGAGGCAACACTTCAAGGTATGGGTGGGCTTCGGGGGTGCTAGATCTCTTGCCCTCTATCCCTGTCTGGGGGGAAGGGTTGGGGAGTGCTAGACCACCAGGGGGGAGCGGAGAGCTGGAAGTCCACTGTCTGGGGTGGGGGATTGGGGGCTTCTGTCCGGTGGAGGTTGGGGGAACTGGAGGGGGGCTTGTGTCCGGGATGGAATGGGGGGCCTGCAACCATGTAGATGCATGCTGGACAGGGCTCCCATTCCTCCCCAATGCTCTGCAAATCCTAACGTCAGCTCTGAGCTGGCATAGGGTTTGCCGCCACAGCAGCAGTGCCCTTGTTTGGCACGCTGTCCACAGAGCATTAGGGAGGAATAGTGAATGCCCTGTTTAGCATACATTTTCATGCTACTTGTCGTCAAAGCCACTGAGATCATTGTTTAATGCACTCGCCGGCTCTGATCATGGAGCAGGAGCAAACGCGGGCACTCATACGACTC
Source organism: Microcaecilia unicolor (assembly GCF_901765095.1). Lineage (NCBI taxonomy): Eukaryota > Metazoa > Chordata > Amphibia > Gymnophiona > Siphonopidae > Microcaecilia > Microcaecilia unicolor. Next base: position 19,757,792 of record NC_044036.1, on the reverse strand, counting down.
TAATAGCCTCTAGCGCCCGTGTTTGCTTCTGATCATTGGGGCATCAGTATCTAATGTGATTAATTTTAGGACAGCAGAGCCGGTGGGGGGAGTCGGGGCTGGTGGTTGGGAGTCGGGGCTAGTGCTGGGCAAGACTTTTACGGTCTGTGCCCTAAAAATGGCAGATACAAATCAAGGTACGGTATACACAAAAAGTAGCACATGTGAGTTTATCTTGTTGGGCAGACTGGATGGACCATGCAGATCTTTTTCTGCCGTCATCTACTATGTTACTATCCAGCTTATTTTCGAAGGAGATCGCCGGCCATCTTCCGACAAATCGGGAGATGGCCAGCCATCTCCTGAACCCAGCCAAATCGGTACAATCGAAAGCCGATTTTGGCCAGCTTCAACTGCGTTCCGTCGCAGGGCCAGCGAAAGTTCAAGGGGGCGTTTCGGTAGGATAGTGTAGGCGGGATGGGATGGAATGGGGGCGTGGTTTGAGATGGCCAGCTTCGCCCAATAATGGAAAAAAGAAAGCCGGCCTTGACGAGCATTTGGCCGACTTTACTTGGTCCCTTTTTTTTCACGACCAAGCTTCAAAAAGGTGCCCCAGCTGACCAAATGACCACCAGAGAGAATTGGGGATCACCTCAGCTGACTCCCCCAGTGGTCACCAACCCCCTTCCACCCAAAGAAAACAACTTTAAAAACTTTTTTTGCCAGCCTCTATGCCAGCCTCAAATGTCATACTCAGGTCCATCGCAGCAGTATACAGGTCCCTGGAGCAGTTTTAGTGGGTGCAGTGTACTTCAGGCAGGCGGACCCAGGCCCTTCCCCCCTACCTGTTACACTTGTGGTGGTAAATGTGAGCCCTTCAAAACCCACCCAAAACCCACTGTACCCACATGTAGGTGCCCCCCTTCACCCCTTAGGGCTATGGTAGTGGTGTATAGTTGTGGGGAGTGGGTTTATGGGGAGGTTTGGGGGGCTCAGCACCCAAGGTAAGGGAGCTATGCACCTGGGACCAATTTGCTAAGTCCACTGTAGTGCCCCCTAGGGTGCCGGGTTGGTGTCCTGGCATGTGAGGGGGACCAGTGCACTACAAATGCTGGCTCCTCCCATGACCAAGTGGGTTGGATTTGGCTGGGTCTGAGATGGCCGACTTCGGTTTCCATTATGGGCGAAAACTGAAGCCGGCCATCTCAAACCTGGCGATCTCAACAGTTATGTCGAAATTTGGCCAGCCTCAACCGTATTATCGAAAAAAAAGATGGCCGGCCATCTTTTTCGAAAATACGGTTGGCTCCATCCATTTACGGAGCCAGCCATGGAGATGACCGGTGCCGTTTGATTATGTCCTTCTATGTTACGTCCCAGGTATGATCTAATGTTGAATGAATCATGCACTCTGTTCCTCACTGCCTTTTAGAAGCTGTTATTTGGTTGATAAATAGATTTTCAACTTGAGCTCGTTATTGCTGTTCACTATCACTATAACTCTTTGTCCCCCTTAACCCTAGAACGCATATTGGGGGCCTTTTAGGCCCCCATGCTTACATTTTTGCTATTATCTGCAAAATTACTTTAGTTAGAATTTTGAAACTCAAGGTATTCCTCAAGTATGTCATTGTTGATAATATCCAGTTGTTCATATAATTTTTTTTCATAGGCATTATGGTGTAACAATGCTTGTTTGGTGAAAACTACATCTGTACGAATTGGGGGCCTTTTAGGCCCCCGCTGTTTTTATCATGTTCTCAGAAGTGTTTGTGTCTCAAGTTACTTTATTTGTACTCAGTAATGCTGGTGGAGGGGCCAGGGTGTGGATAATAACATGTGAGGATGTCATGTGATTTTTGGAGGGAGTGATAAGGCCATGACATCACCTCAGGTCCTCTGAACACTGAGGACAGTATACACTGTGAGCTAATTGCTGAAGGACCTGTGATAAGATAAGCTGTTGAGAGGAAATCTGTTTCATTTTCTAACATCTAGTCAGCAATGGCACAGTCTTCCTCCAAGTGTCTGACTGACCAAGAGATTGAAGCGATTATGTTTCAAAGCGATGATGAAAGTGAACTATCTTTGTCTGATGAAGAATATCTGCCACCAGCTAATCAAACATCCTCATCCAGTGATTCTTCTGATGATGAAGAAGTGAATCTAGTGGATCCTCAAGAAGTGATAAGTAGAACATCCAAAACGAATGTTTTTTGGGACAGTAATCCTACATTAGTCGGACGTACTCCAATACACAATATTGTGAGACAGGCTCAAGGAGCTGTGGGAAGTCCCAGTTACTTTACCCCTAAAGATGTATTCTGTACTTATTTTTCTGACAATATTGCAGAAGAGGTCCTATTATGTTCAAACCTAGAAGGAAGATGTATCGCTTCAGCAAAAAATAAGTCCTGGAAAAATATCTCAAAAGAGGAACTTTATGCATATATTGGACTTTTCCTGCTGGCAGGGAGTCAAAAATCGTATGATGTCCCAATACGAGAATTGTTTCTGGACCCACTTTCTGATCCACACTATAAGGCGACAATGTCAGTGGGCAGATATGAGGAAATTAGAAGGATCATTCGCTTTGATGATAAGCGAACTCGTGCAGCGAGGTTTGAAACAGACAAATTAGCCCCTATCAGTTATATCTGGAACATATTTATCAAAAATTGCACAAAACTTTACAATCCTAGTACTAATGTTACTGTAGATGAGCAACTTGTACCGTTCAGAGGACGCTGCAAATTCATACAATACATGCCCAGCAAGCCAGCCAAGTACGGTATAAAAATCTTCTGGATGTGTGATTCTGCAAATTATTATGGCATAAATGGCGTAATCTACTGTGGCAAAGAGGTTGGTGCACCAGTACAGAAGGATCTGGGGTCTGAAATAGTCAAAACTCTTGCTGTTCCAATATTCAATTCAGGTAGAAACATCACCATGGACAATTATTTCACCAATGTTGAACTAGGCAATTTTCTGCTTGCAAAAGCTATTACACTTGTTGGTACTATAAAGCAAAACAGACGAGAAATTCCAGCAGCACTCAAACACAATCGTCAGCGAGCACTTTATGAGAGTGTCTTTGGATTCAATAACAAAGCGACTTTGGTATCTTACAAGGCAAAGAAGGAGAAATCTGTAATTTTACTCAGTACCATGCATCACGATTGCAGTGTTGACAGCAATAACCAAAAATTGAAACCAGAAATCATCCTGCATTACAATGCAACAAAAGGAGGTGTAGATAAAATGGATGAGATGGTGGGAGAATATTCGTGTAAGAGGCAAACAAAACGATGGCCTGTAGTACTATTTTCAAATATGCTTGATGTAGCAGCCCTAAATTCATTCATTATTTATACAGAAACTCATCCTGAATTTCATGCACAGAGGAAGGACAGGAGACGCTTATTCTTGAAGGACCTTTGTCATGAACTTGTAATACCTCACATGATAGAGCGAAGCGACTTGAAATGCTTGCCAAAGAAAACTAAAGAAGCAATGAAACGGTGTGGCGTACAGTTTCAGATTACTCCAGAGCCAGGAGAAAGAAAACGAAAGCGTTGTTTCATGTGTCCAAGAAACATAGAGAGGAAAACTGAGCGATATTGTTACACTTGTAAGGAAACTGTTTGCAAAGAACACTCTTCTGAAAAAATAACATGTCAGAATTGTTTGGAAGACTAATATAATAGAAAAGAAAGTTAGAATAAAAATGTAGCTGCAGCTAATTTGCTATAGATTTCTATGCATTTTTGTGTGTTTTCATGTCTTTGCGTGAAATTTGGGAAAAAAAAGATTTTTTGGTGTTTTCTGTGAAAAATTATAATTAAAATGTTGTCCACTATTCATATTTTATTGAACAATTTTGAAATAAACTTGTGAAAGTTATTTAAGTGTGTTTTTCTACATTATGTGCATGGGGGCCTAAAAGGCCCCCATGACGTTAATATGTATATTTTTAACGTCATGCGTTCTAGGGTTAAAGTTGTGGTCTACATCTGTAGTAAAATCATTGTGCATGGATAATGTGGAGATTGCAACGACAATAGTGAATAACTCTTTATAAGAAGGTTGCTTTACCGGTTGAACTAAAGATGTCTAATATTTGTGCTGTTCTAAAAGGCTTGAAGTCGGATCCATTAACATTGAATACTTACCATCCAGGGTCAGCCTTGATATTTTTGACGAAGTCTCTTGTATGTTGATTTTTGGTCTTGAAAAAGACCTTTTTGAAGATTGAGCTGCTGCATGTCGCTAGTCTTCGTTCTGTCCGTTGTCCACTAACCTTTTGAGACAAAGCATCCAGACTCCTGAGGAAGGCACTTGTAGTGCCAAAACAGGGTACCTTCTAGAGTTTTCTTTCAATAAAACCATACTTTATACATTGGACGCCTTGGGTCTACTTCTTGAAGAGCCTGGTTCTGTTCCCACTCCTGAACCTAGTCCTGCGCTCATACAATACACAAGCCTACACCAGCGCAGGCCATTTTTCGGCACACCTTAGTGAAAGGGCCCATAAGTGCTCCCGCATGAACTCAGCGTTAGCATGTGCTAATGGCGAACATGATAACTAGTTAATACTTCCATACTTATTCTCCAGCCATGACACATCCCCTCCCAAAAAGATTTTAGAAATATAACTAACTCATATTTAGGACCTAGGAAATTGGATATTTCTGTAAAATGTTTTAACGTGTTTTCGGTAAGTGTTTTCTCCTGCATTAAGCACATATTCCCCCAGATTCTATATAGCATTCTGTGCTGAAATCCATGCGGATTCTATAACAGCACACATAACTTAATTGGCGTAGCAAGCCAATCAGCATTGTGAACAACACTTAACAAGCAATAATGAGCACTGATTGACCATAATTAGAATTTACGTGCACAAATTGCTAAGCGTATTCTGCAACGTACAGTGCATAAATTTAGAGGTGCGTAGGCAAAAAGGGGTGTGGTTATAGGCATTTTGTGGGCATTCTAAAATTTACACGCATAGTTATAGAATATGGCCCAATGCCATGTTTCGTTGGTGTAAATGAGCGTGCATAGTTTTAGTTGCTGGGATATCAACGAAGAGTATTCTATATACCGCACCTAAATGTAGGTGCCACTTATAGAATATACTTAGGCGGAAATCTTTTCTGTGCAGATTTTTTAGGTTCCAATACAACGGTACTCTAGTATCGTATAATACTGATATTTATTACGTGCTACAACATACACATATATTAACCACAACCTGATATGGTATCTTAGGAACTCACTCATACAAGCCTTTCACACCACCTTCCAAATCGGTACCTGAATATATTGTATGTTATGCATATACTTGAACATGTCAATAAAGTATTATAATGTTAATACAAGCAGTTCAAGGTCATGGCACACAGCACATTTTCAATGATTCCTAAAATGTTCTTTGATTGAATCAAATTTATAGCCGTCAGTCCAAAAAATCGCTCTCAGTTGACTTTTTCACAATAGTTTTTTTGTTACATTTGTACCCTGCGCTTTCCCACTCATGGCAGGCTCAATGTGGCTTACATGGGGCAATGGAGGGTTAAGTGACTTGCCCAGAGTCACAAGGAGCTGCCTGTGCTTGAAGTGGGAATCAAACTCAGTTCCTCAGGACCAAAGTCCACCACCCTAACCACTAGGCCACTCCTCCTGCATATATTAACAGCCTTCCATTATTGTCCTTGACCTTGAAAACTTCACTTATAAGGAGTATTTTTTACAGTGCAAAATAAGCTTTCACATGCTGAATGCCATATTAGGATCACTCTATGGTGCTGCACGGCTTGAAGAGTGCTTCCGTCAGACCCCCATATAAAACACAAGCCAACTTCAGTTTAGCTCCTCGATGCGAGACCGCATTTCGTATTGTCCTTCATCAGGAGGAACAACTCCCAAATCCTTCGGGAAAGAACTGTCCACGTGGGGCCTCCCCACTCCAGCGTTAGACTTCAATCCATATATAGAATCTCCCCCATTAGGACTTAGTGCCCTTTTAATAAAAGGGCCCCATAGAAAACAGAGGTTATGATAATGAGTAGATTCCCATCAGAAGATAATCCTAAGTGTACAGCAACCAGTAATTAGGTGTACTGGTGCTCAGAAAATTAGGAAATCTAGGCACCATGAGAAGACTGTTGTGGAAAGACATTTTTTAATTACATGTGAAGCCATTTTAGATCCAGATAATTATAGAATTGTGCTTCAGTCTTTTGTTATATTACAGGGGGCTTTATCTAGTTCTCTCTCAATTTGGGCATCACAGGTAGTGCAGAATGCAATGACGAGTTTTGGCAGAAGGCAGTAGATACAAACATATTACGCTGGTATTATATTTGTTACATCGGTTGCCAATTATGTGGCAGCTTAGATTTAACATTCTTAAATTAATACATAAAGCTTTGCACAATGACACCCCAATTTTTTTAAATCTCTGCCTCATTGAGATTACTTGATGTTGCATCATACGCCGTGCCCCCTCCCTACCCATCTTCAAATCAATGTTCAAAGCCCACCTCTTCAATGTCGCCTTCGGCACCTAATCACTACACCTCCTCTCAGAAAACTTATCTACCCCAACTTGACATTTCGTCCTTTAGATTGTAAGCTCTTCCGAGCAGGGACCGTCCTTATTGTTAATTTGTACAGCGCTGCGTAACCCTAGTAGCGCTCTAGAAATGTTAAATAGTAGTAGTAGTATTATCCAGAAAGAAGAAACTCATTAATGAATGTTTTTGATGGTGGACCAACCCGGAGACCTAGTTACTAATAACTGAGGTTAACAGTAAAATAGCATATATCAGTAGTCCACGTTGATAACTTTCCCCCTTAATTTTTACAGAAAAAAAAAAAGAAATGTCTCTAGAAATTGAAATCACTTCTATATGTGTTACGTCTGCGCTCCCCTCGCCCTCTGGTGGCCAGAACCGGTGGCTGCTATGGACTATCACCCGTTCCAGACTTTAGCCCAGTCCGGTCTGGATCTTCCAGGCTGCCAGACTTGTCTGTTTTGTTTGACCCTGCACTGCACCCGTAGCTGCCTGATGATTGCTGCAGCTGAAGCTCAGCTGCTGCTGGGCTTATTAGCCATTTGGAACCTCTCTGCCTTTGCCTTTGCATTGCGTCTAAGGCCCTGGTATGTTGGTGCTTTTGCATTTCAGCCTGAGTTTGTTTCCTTACTCTAGTTCTTGCCTGAAGTCTTGCCTGTTCTAGTTAGTCTATGTTTAGTTTAGGGCATTGCTTGTTTCCCAGTCTTGTGTCTTGTTTGTAGGTCTTTGTCTAGTTCTGGGTTTATCTGTGTTCGTTCCCTGCTTCAGTGGCTGCTTGCAGCTTTCAGTTCAGTCTCCTGTCTAGCTGTGTTTGTTCCCTGTTTCAGTGGCTGCTCACAGCTTTCAGTCCTGTCCTTTAGCCTATCCTTTCCCTGCCTTGCTGTCCCTGTGCTGCCTAGCTGTTATCCAGTTCTGCCCTGTCCAGTAAGTCCTGCCGGCCACCTGAAGCCTGGAGCTCAACTCTTGGTGAAAAGTGGCCAGGTGCAGGTGAAGCCTAACTGTTTGTCAGAGATCTGCCCTGTCTCTAGCGTGGGGTGGTTTTGCCTGCCACTGCCGCTCCTCGGCAGTGGCCCAAGGGCTCACAAATCCAGTTTCTAACTTTGAAAACGTGACAATATGTAATAAAAGTGAGCCCAGTATAGGGAAATCAAGCCACTGTAACATCACTGATGAGGTTGGCTCTTATGCATTGGTGGAATGAGACATTATGACATCACAGTATCAGCTCTGGTTACCAGAGATTGAAACTCTTCACAACCTATCAACATGGGCTATTGTTAAGAAGTGCTATTTCACCACTAACTCGTGCTATTTTAGCATGGGTCCCATTTTATGCAATGAAACTTTGTTACTAATAACTGGGGTTAACTGTAAAATAACTCAGCAGTAGCCCATGTTGATAACTTCCTTCTTTAATTTAAAAAAATGTCTCTAGAAATGGAAATTACTGTTGTATGTAATAAAAGTGAGCCAAGTATAGGGGAAGCCATTGTGACATCACGGATGAGGTTGGCTCTTAGGCATTGGTGAAATGAGGCATTATGACATCACAGTATCAGCTCTGGTTACCAGAGATTGAAACTCTTCACAACCTATCAACATGGGCTATTGTTAAGAAGTGCTATTTTACCACTAACTCGTGCCATTTTAGCATGGGTCCCATTTTATGCAATGAAACTTTTACTAATAACTGGGGTTAACTGTAAAATAACTCACCTTAGCAGTAGCCCATGTTGATAACTTCCTTCTTTAATTAAAACAAATGTCTCTAGAAATGGAAATTACTGTTGTATGTAATAAAAGTGAGCCAAGTATAGGGGAAGCCATTGTGACATCACTGATGAGGTTGGCTCTTGTGCATTGGTGGAATGAGACATTATGACATCACAGTATCAGCTCTGGTTACCAGAGATTGAAACTCTTCACAAACTATCAACATGGGCTATTGTTAAGAAGTGTTATTTTACCACTAACTCGTGCCATTTTAGCATGGGTCCCATTTTATGCAATGAAACTTTTACTAATAACTGGGGTTAACTGTAAAATAACTCACCTTAGCAGTAGCCCATGTTGATAACTTCCTTCTTTAATTAAAACAAATGTCTCTAGAAATGGAAATTACTGTTGTATGTAATAAAAGTGAGCCAAGTATAGGGGAAGCCATTGTGACATCACTGATGAGGTTGGCTCTTAGGCATTGGTGGAATGAGGCATTATGACATCACAGTATCAGCTCTGGTTACCAGAGATTGAAACTCTTCACAACCTATCAACATGGGCTATTGTTAAGAAGTGCTATTTCACCACTAACTCGTGCTATTTTAGCATGGGTCCCATTTTATGCAATGAAACTTTGTTACTAATAACTGGGGTTAACTGTAAAATAACTCAGCAGTAGCCCATGTTGATAACTTCCTTCTTTAATTTAAAAAAATGTCTCTAGAAATGGAAATTACTGTTGTATGTAATAAAAGTGAGCCAAGTATAGGGGAAGCCATTGTGACATCACTGATGAGGTTGGCTCTTAGGCATTGGTGGAATGAGGCATTATGACATCACAGTATCAGCTCTGGTTACCAGAGATTGAAACTCTTCACAACCTATCAACATGGGCTATTGTTAAGAAGTGCTATTTCACCACTAACTCGTGCTATTTTAGCATGGGTCCCATTTTATGCAATGAAACTTTGTTACTAATAACTGGGGTTAACTGTAAAATAACTCAGCAGTAGCCCATGTTGATAACTTCCTTCTTTAATTTAAAAAAATGTCTCTAGAAATGGAAATTACTGTTGTATGTAATAAAAGTGAGCCAAGTATAGGGGAAGCCATTGTGACATCACTGATGAGGTTGGCTCTTAGGCATTGGTGGAATGAGGCATTATGACATCACAGTATCAGCTCTGGTTACCAGAGATTGAAACTCTTCACAACCTATCAACATGGGCTATTGTTAAGAAGTGCTATTTCACCACTAACTCGTGCTATTTTAGCATGGGTCCCATTTTATGCAATGAAACTTTGTTACTAATAACTGGGGTTAACTGTAAAATAACTCAGCAGTAGCCCATGTTGATAACTTCCTTCTTTAATTTAAAAAAATGTCTCTAGAAATGGAAATTACTGTTGTATGTAATAAAAGTGAGCCAAGTATAGGGGAAGCCATTGTGACATCACTGATGAGGTTGGCTCTTAGGCATTGGTGGAATGAGGCATTATGACATCACAGTATCAGCTCTGGTTACCAGAGATTGAAACTCTTCACAACCTATCAACATGGGCTATTGTTAAGAAGTGCTATTTCACCACTAACTCGTGCTATTTTAGCATGGGTCCCATTTTATGCAATGAAACTTTGTTACTAATAACTGGGGTTAACTGTAAAATAACTCAGCAGTAGCCCATGTTGATAACTTCCTTCTTTAATTTAAAAAAATGTCTCTAGAAATGGAAATTACTGTTGTATGTAATAAAAGTGAGCCAAGTATAGGGGAAGCCATTGTGACATCACGGATGAGGTTGGCTCTTAGGCATTGGTGAAATGAGGCATTATGACATCACAATATCAGCTCTGGTTATTACCAGAGGCTGAAACTCTTCACACTAAGGTGTGGGGGGGGGGGGGGGGGAGTTATCAACTTGGGCTATCATTAAGATGTGTCATTTTCTTTGACTGTCTTCATGATAGCCCTTGTTGATAACTTCCTTCCCCCCCTCTTAGCGCCTGCCACTATGAGGTACATACGTAAGTGGCTATTTTAGGAAAGAAAACTGAAAACTCTTCTCATTCACTTATACAGCCCATTCTAAAATTACTCTCATTAACAATTTGTACTTTTTAGTAGAACTTGGAAGGCAAAGTTGCTTCAGAACATACATCCAAATGCACAGCTCCTCTGTTCAGCAGTTCTGCACTTCATTGGTTTCCATTGCCCCACAATTTGTTTGCTTATAATAATGATTCTTCTCAACTATGCGCCTCTCATGTAATATAGTTTCCCTGTCAAGCCACTGTTGGATCAATAAAGGAAGATAAATGTGGTTATTCTTATTGCACTCGACCCACTCAGAGACTGACTAGATTCGTGGCAATGCATAGACGTTTGTGGTTTTCTTAACCGCCCAAGTGCCCAATGATGTATTCATTGCTAAGCTGTGCTCTTGTCAGTTTTTGGAAAATGTATTTCATCAAAAGTTGTGAAATAAAATGAAGAAAGATGTGAAGGTTTTATGCATTAGCTGAATTGTGAAAGTTTCTGCTAGATTACAAGTTATGCTATGGGTTAGCTCTGAGAAATGAAATATTGTTTTTCATCTGCGGAGCTCAGAACACTCGTCATCACATACCAAGTTCATTTCATTTCATTAAAAAAAAAAAAAAAGAAATGGTGTAATTTTAAAATATGAAGTTCAAGAAATGTCTGCTGGAACTTCTGGAAAGAATCAGAGGGACTGGACGAAAGGAAAGTATTTGCAGAGAGGAAAAAAAAAAAAACTTAGCTGTATTTGATCAGTAGCCAGGATGCAGGCTTTTGAAATATGCCAAAATTACAGGCAAGCCAGCTGGCTGGAACATTGGTTTTGTTAGCAAGCAAACACGTCCCCTCTTTGAAAACTGGCCGAGAGCTTTAGATCTGGCACTGAAGATTTGTAGAACAGAATCTGATCTAATGCAGCAGGTGCACATTCAGAGTATTTTTTAAAAATATATTTCCACACTGACAATGATAGGGATCCCTCCAGAAGACTAGAAGTATATTGTTCTCCCTTGATGCTGCTTTGATGCTGCCAGAGTCATACTTACACATCTGTTCCACTTACATTTTGAAGTGCAAAATGTGGTTATCATTGTGTAGGCCAGCGAGGCTTATCAAGGTGTGGGGAAAGGGAGTTAATGAATTACCTAAATGCAAACAGCTCAAAAAGTCCTTCAAAATAACTCAAAAACTTTAGAGCAGGTGGCCGCTGAAAAGTATTGGAATCAGTGAAGCTTTTAGAATAGACTAAGTGAAATGGCTGTACATTTTTTTGGGTAAATAAAAGGAGAGCTGGTAATAGAATAAGTATGCCTTGAAGTAGCAATCTCAGACATGGCAGCTACCTTAAAAAGCTTCAACAATTGTTTAGATTGTGTTTTAACCTTAAGACTGCAGCCTTAGAACAGTTGTGATTTGCAAAAAATAAGATTTTGGAACTGTTTGACGTTGATATTAAAGAGGGCTAATCTGGTCAGCAGTGAAGGCAGGACTGTTTAAGTACTTAAAAAAAAAAACCTATTGGCTATTTTGAAAGGATAATTTGGGAGGCATAAATCGTTATGGACGTATTCTATAAGTAGGCACCCCGATGCGGCACAGTTAGGACTAGATTCAATGAATAGCACTGAAAAAAACGGCGGTGGAAAAAAATCTGTGCGGCTTACTGCCACTTAGTAAAAGGAGCCCTTAGGGCTTGCATTTATGCTAAGTCCAGTGGCAATCCTAGGTCGGCTGCCACCCGGGGCAGATCGCCGCTGCGCACCCCCCCCCCCCCTCCGGGTGCAGCGGTGTCCCCCCCCCCCCCCCAGAGTGCAGCATGACACCCCCCCCTCCCCGGTGCAGTGACACCCCCCTCCCCAGCACATCAAGCCCCCCCCCCCCCCCAGGTGCATTCTTGGCTGCTGGAAGGTGCGGAGAGCAACCGCGCGCCTGTCAGTTCCATTGGCTCCCTGCTCCCTCTGCCCTGGAACAGCAGAGCTCAGTTTTTAATTGGTTTAAATCTTTTTTCGAAAATAGACAGTATCTAGTTTTAAAGGACAGTAGTTATTCATCTTTTTGGGTATCTCCCTGTGGAGTTCCCCCAAGGTTCTGTCATCTCTCCACTCCTGTTCAATTTGTTTATGAGCTCTCTTGGTCAACTTTCATTGGTATCTGGTGAGACTGTGTTGTCATATCCAGAGATGCCCCAGCCTGCATGTCAGACCTGATAGACCTCCCACCCAGGAATGCTAAAAAATCATCCCGCGGGTGGAGGCATGGCTCAGAGACAGATGGGAGTGGTTTGTCGTTTTTGGAGGGGGCATCTCTGAGAGTAAGACGGGGGGGGGGTGGATTTTGGAGGGGGGGGGGCGACGCATAGGTAGTGTCGATGTTGCTTCGTTTACACTGTATGGGAATGACGGTTGCGTTGGGGAGTGGAAAGAGAGATGACAGAATGGGCTTCCTACCTTCGTGTACTTGTGTTCATTATGACCCGCCCTCGACGTCATAACGTTGTGACGTGAGGGCGGGGCACAGATAGATGGTTACTAAAAGTGGTTACAGAGCTTTGAACTTACGAACCCTGAAGCCACAAAGTGAGCCTTAGAACGTTGAGGTTGCTTTTTATGTGCAGATGGGGCTTGGCTGAGGGCGGGTCTATGAGTGAGGGTGATAGCCTAGCCTACGAACAGTACAGGAATTCAGTGCTTCACTGCCAGGGGGTGAGCTTCAGAACGTGTAAGGGGGGATTTTATTTTTATAGATATCTGGGAGCACACAATTCTGGAATGCGTTGCCGCGCAACTTAAAAACGATTTATGAGCTAACCAGCTTCCGCAAACTACTGAAAACACATCTCTTTGACAAGGTATACCACAAAGATCAACAAATGTGAACTACTCCACATATATCCAGATTTGTCTCATAATTTCTGCTTGTTATACTATTATCATGCCTTTCTATTATCATGTTACCCAAGATCCTTCTACTACTATTACTACTTAACATTTCTAGAGCGCTACTAGGGTTACGCAGCGCTGTACAAAATAAACCAAGAAGGACGGTCCCTGCTCAAAGGAGCTTGCAATCTAAAGAACGAAATGTCAAGTTGGGGCAGTCTAGATTTCCTGGGTAGAGGTGTAGAGGTTAGGTGCTGAAGGCGACGTTGAAGAGGTGGGCTTTAAGCAGAGATTTGAAGATGGGCAGGGAGGGGGCCTGGCGTATGGGCTGTTCTGTAACATTACATGTCTATTCTCTTATATATCTCCACTATTCATGATGTATTGTAAGCCACATTGAGCCTGCAAAGAGGTGGGAAAATGTGGGATACAAATGCAATAAATAAATAAAATATTTTCTTTTTGTTTCCTGTTGATCAGGTTATAGACTCGTGTCTCTTCTAAAATTAATAGTTGTATAAAAAGGGTGAAAGACCAAGATGTTATGGTTTGTTATGGATTTAACTAAAATGGATCTCAGTTTAAGGTAGAAAGAACCTAAAGTTTGGGGAATTACACTGGATCCATCTGTGTCAATGTAGCCACAAATCAATAGTTCGATTAGAAAAAAACGTATTTTAAGTTAAAACAATTATTTTGATATCTTATTTTTTAGAAGAACATTTAAATATTTTTGTGTAGTTAAACAATCTTACCATTCTTGGATTATGGTAATTCACTCTATTTGAGCCTTTCTTCTAGACAACTTTCTAGACTTCGGATGGTTCAGAATTTAGCTGCTAGGCTAATATTTTGGAAGACTAGGCTGGCTAATGTAACTCCTTTATTGGGTGAATTACATTGGCTGCCTATGAAGTTTTCGGTTATTTTCAAGGTAGTTTGTTTAGTATTTAAGGACTCCTTTTACTAAGCGACGATTTGCCCAACGCGGGCTACCGAAGCAGCCAACAGTACTTCCCACCCATAGCACCCCGTCATTTCCACCGCTACAAAATATTACTTATTTTTATAGTGCCAGAATGTACCCGGCAGTAATCAGGCAGTGCCGGGATAATGTGGGAGCCCTTACCACCACCTCAATGGGTGGTGGTAAGGGCTACCTCCCGAAATCACTGTGCAGCAAGTGCTTTACTTGCCACCCAGCCATTTCCTGTTGGAAAGCGAGACTTCCCTTTTACCAGCTGTGGTAAAAGGGGGCCTTGGCGCGTGCGTAAAACACACGCCGATGCCAGCGCTGGCCCCCTTTTGCCGCAGTTTGGTAAAAGGGGCCCTAAGTTCTTGAAAGCTTTGTGTCCTGAAGAGTATCAATAGAAATCAAACAAAATAAAACATGGAAAAGAAAATAAGATGATACCTTTTTTATTGGACATAATACATTTCTTGATTAGCTTTCGAAGGTTGCCCTTCTTTTCCTGAAGAGGGATCTCAATTGGTGACTGCGTTAAAATCTAGGCTAACTTCCAGAAGATGCTGTTATTTATTGCTAGCTTTTCCTTCAACAACAAATATATAATTTAAGGCCACCTTCTCTGAATCATTTTTTTTTTTTTAGTGGTTCGTTATTGGAGCAAACTTCCAGTTGAATTATGTTTGATGAAGAATTATTTTTTGTTTCTTAAAGCCTTGAGAATTCATCTATTAGATTAGAGGGGAGTAACTGCCTTAGGTTTCACATTTTTAAAAATTTATATTCTGAATCTGTTTTCTTTCTGACTATTGCAACTTCCTGATATTTTGTTGTCTGGCATTGATTGTAACTCGCCTTGAAAGTTGGCGAGAGATAAATCTTCGATAACATTACAAAAATGCCCTAGAGAAAAATGCACTAAGACAAGCCATAGAGATGGCCTTGTGCACCATTCCTAGTGAACTGACCACACAGACCTCCCAGTGGAGCAAAGGGGCAGCCTAGTAGTACAAATCCCACTTTGGATACTAACAACCAATTATTGAAGCTAATTGGCATCCATTACAATTTGTGTGCAAATTTGGCTGCTCTGTTCTATAAAGCACTACCAGCATGTAAACGAAAGGGGATGTGGCCATGGGTGTGGCAGGAGTGTTCCGAAAAGTTGTGTGTGTTGTTACAGAACACTGCCTCAGTGTGCCTAACTTAGGTGCCAGCATTCACATCCGGTTTGAGCAGGCGTAAGTCAGGTGCCCACACTTAGTGCAGATTTTTTTCTAGATGGCCGCACTGAAAATCATTACTGACCATTACTGAAAAATGAGCTTGTGAAGCTACTGTGATATGCAACTTATCCTTAAAATCGAGTGTGGTACCGGAAGATTGGAGGGTGGTCAATGTAACGCCGATTTTTTAAAAAGGTTCCAGGGGAGATCCGGGAAATTATAGACCGACGAGTCTGACATCGGTGCCGGGGAAAATGGTAAAGGCTGTTATCAAAAACAAAATTACAGAGCACATCCAAGGACATGGATTACTGAGACCAAGTCAGCATGGCTTTTGTGTGGGGAAATCTTGCCGGACCAATTTACTTCAATTCTTTGAAGGAGTAAACAAACATGTGGACAAAGGGGAGCCAGTTGATATCGTGTATCTGGATTTTCAAAAGGCATTTGACAAGGTACCTCATGAAAGGCTACAGAGGAAATTGGAGGGTCATGGGATAGGAGGAAATGTCCTATTGTGGATTAAAAACTGGTTGAAGGATAGGAAACAGAGAGTGGGGTTAAATGGGCAGTATTCACAATGGAGAAGGGTAGTTAGTGGGGTTCCTCAGGGGTCCGTGCTAGGACCGCTGCTTTTTAATATATTTATAAGTGATTTAGAGATGGGAGTAACTAGCGAGGTGATTAAATTTGCTGATGACACAAAGTTATTCAAAGTCGTTAACTCGCGACAGGATTGTGAAAAATTACTGAAGGACCTTACAAGACTGGGCGGCTAAATGGCAGATGACGTTTAATGTGAGCAAGTGCAAGGTGATGCATGTGGGGAAAAAGAACCCGAATTATAGCTACGTCATGCAATGTTCCACGTTAGGAGTTACGGACCAAGAAAGGGATCTGGGTGTCGTCGTCGATAATACACTGAAACCTTCTGCTCAGTGTGCTGCTGCGGCTAGGAAAGCGAATAGAATGTTGGGTATTATTAGGAAAAGTATGGAAAACAGGTATGTTATAATGCCGTTGTATCGCTCCATGGTGCGACCGCACCTTGAGTATTGTGTTCAATTCTGGTCGCCGCATCTCAAGAAAGATATAGTAGAATTGGAAAAGGTGCAGCGAAGGGCGACGAAAATGATAGCGGGGATGGGACGACTTCCCTATGAAGAAAGACTAAGGAGGCTAGGGCTTTTCAGCTTGGAGAAGAGACAGCTGAGGGGAGACATGATAGAGGTATATAAAATAATGAGTGGAATGGAACAGGTGGATGTGAAGCGTCTGTTCACGCTTTCCAAAAATACTAGGACTAGGGGGCATGCGATGAAACTACAATGTAGTAAATTTAAAACAAATTGGAGAAAAGGTTTCTTCACCCAATGCATAATTAAACTCTGGAATTCGTTGCTGGTGAAGGCGATTAGCTTAGCAGAGTTTAAAAAGGGGTTAGACGGTTTCCTAAAGGACAAGTCCATAAACCATTACTAAATGGACTTGGGAAAAAAAATCACAATTCCAGGAATAACATGTATAGAATGTTTGTGCGTTTGGGAAGCTTGTCAGGTGCCCTTGGCCTGGATTGGCCGCTGTCGTGGACAGGATGCTGGGCTCGATGGACCCTTGGTCTTTTCACAGTATGGCATTACTTATATGTACTTATCATAGCACTATTATTCATTGATTGATTGATTTGAAACATTTCTAAAGGGAACTATCCATTACACTAGGTGATGAACACCAGGGACATACACAAGACACAAAAAGCATAGCAGAATACACAAAACTCCAGCAAAGCATCACCAAATGAAGTCCCCTTACCGTGACTAGAAACTTGTGGCTGCAAGCCTAATACTCAAGCAAAACTGAAAAAGCCTGGGCAAAAAGAAATTATTTTAACTGTTTCCTAAACTGAAGTATTGAAATTATAATACATATGTTCACAGGCAAAGAATTCCAAAGAGACACGCCTGTCGTCTGAAGCATTGCTGAATGGTTAGCTTCAAGTCCAACACTTAGGACTATCGAATAAAAGTTTATCCGCAGAACATAAACTATGAGATGACTGATACATTCTTAAAGGTGAAACCAATGCCAGGGGTGCATCATTGCTCAAGGCCTTAAAAATCAAGGTAAACACCTTAAACCTAATCCACCAAAGTACAGGAAGACAGTGCAAAGCCTTCAAAGCCGATGCAGTGTGATCCGATTTCGACATTCCTGTCAGAAGCCTAGCAGCATCATTTTTGCAAAATTTGAAGAGAATGAATCACCGATTTAGAGAGGTCCAAGTTAAGAGTAATCCAGAACAGATAATTCCAAAGCTTGCAAAAAAGTCCAGAAATTTACCTTGGATAACAAATTCTTCAAATATTTTAATAATCTTAAGCTGAAGAAGGCTTTCCGAATAGCATTCCTTATTTGAAATTTGCAAGTTAGCTTAGAGTCTAATGGAACTCCAAGATACATTCGGTGGTCAAAACAATCTCAGTATCTGCAAAGCTGAATGCACCGGGCCAACACTCAAGTTGTGAATGATTTGACAATAACAGTATCTTTATTTTTAACCTATTGGTGCTAAACCAGCATCTTAACTTCTGCAAGCACATCTTCAAAAACCACAGTGTCAGAGACAGAACACTTTACTGGGGGAAAAAACCCCTGAATATCATTAGCATAAAGTCAGTATTGCACACCCATACCAGAGAGGGGAAAGGGAAATGGGACTTGATATACCACCTTTCTGAGGGTTTTTTTTGCAACTACATTCAAAGTGGTTTACATATATTCAGGTACTTATTTTGTATCAGGGGCAATGGAGGGTTAAGTGACTTGCCCAGAGTCACAAGGAGCTGTAGTGGGAATTGAACCCAGTTCACTAGAATCAGAGTCTGCTGCACTGACCACTAGCCTACTCCTCCACTAGCAACATGCCATGTAGAATCTCAAATTGTAGCAACAGAATCTCAATAGTAGCAACATTCCATCTAGAATCTCCAATAGTAGCAACATTCCATGTAGAATCTTCAAATAGTAGCAACATTCCAGAATCTCAAATAGTAGCAACAGCAACATTCCATGCAGAATCTCAAATAGGGAAAAGGAACTGGGACTTGATATACTACCTTTCTGAGGTTTTTTTTGCAACTGCATTCAAAGCGGTTTACATATATTCAGGTACTTATTTTGTACCAGGGGAAATGGAGGGTTAAGTGACTTCCCCAGAGTCACAAGGAGCTGCAGTGGGAATCAAACTCAATTCCCCGGGATCAAAGTCCACTGCACTAACCACTAGGCTACTCCTCCACTCCTGAACACGATAAACTGGAATCAAGTAGATATAAAATAAAACAAGTGAAAGAGCAGAGCCATGTGGTACACCCATAGTAATCAATATCCAAGATGAATTTTCCTCACCCAAACAGACTCAAAATTAACATTAAGATAGAAAAGAAAAGAACCATTCTAAGACCGTTCTCTGAATCTCTAAAGAACAAAACCAACTCAGAAAAATTTCATGGTGGATGTCGAAAGCGGCAGAAATATCTAGGAAAACTATTAGATATTCTTCACCCCGATCAAATCCCTCATGTATCAAATCAAATACATAGAGGGGCATAATTGAACAAAAACGTCTATCTCCATGGGCGTTTATCTCCGAGAACGGGTCCGTGAAGGGGCGGACCGAACCGTATTTTTGAAAAAAATAGACGTCCATGTTTTATTCGACAATTTGTGAGCTGGGCGTTTTTGTTTTTCAGCGATAATGGAAAATGAAAGCGCCCAGCTCAAAAACGAATAAATCCAAGGCATTTGTTCGTGGGAGGGGCCTCGAGTCATAGTGCACTGGTCCCCCTCACATGCCAGGACACCAACCGGGCACCCTAGGGGGCACTTTTACAAAACCAAAAAAAAAGGTAAAAGAGCTCCTAGGTGCATAGCACCCTTCCCTTGTGTGTTGAGCCCCCCAAATCCCCCTCAAAACCCACTGCCCACAAGTCTACACCATTACTATAGCCCTAAGGGGTGAAGGGGGGCACCTACATGTGGGTACAGTGGGTTTCGGGGGTTGGACGACTAATAAGCATTAAGCAGCACAATTGTAACAGGTAGGGGAGGGATGGGCCTGGGTCCACCTGCCTGAAGTCCACTGCACCCCCTAACAACTGCTCCAGGGACCTGCATACTGCTGCCAGGGAGGTGGGTATGACATTTGAGGGTGAAAATAAACAGTTGTGAAACGGCATATTTTGTGGTGGGAGGGGGTTTGTGACCACTGGGGGAGTCAGGGGAGGTCATCCCCGATTCCCTCCAGTGGTTATCTGGTCATTTAGGGCACTTTTTGGGGCCTTATTCGTGGAAAAACAGGGTCCAGGAAAAGTGCCCTAAATTCTCGCTAAAAAGGCATATTTTTTTTTCCATTATGGCGAAAGGCGCCCATCTCTGATCGGCCGATAACCACGCCCCAGTTCCGCCTTCGACACGCCCCCGTCAACTTTGTACGCTTCCGCGATGGAGTGCAGTTGAAAACGTCCAAGTTCGGCTTTCGATTATACCGCGTTATTCGTTTTTGGGAGATAAACGCCTATCTCCCGATTTAGGTCGCAATATAGGCGTTTTTGTCTTTCGATTATAAGCTGGATAGTAAACATAGTAGATGACGGCAGAAAAAGACCTGCGCGGTGCATCCAGTCCATCCAAATACAGGAAAGAAGATCTGTGATTAATTAACATATAGGAATAATTGTGGAATCACCAGGCCTATTACAATATTCTCCTTTAAAATGTTCGCCCCCCCTCCCCCCAAGGTATACAATATTGGTGGTCTAAGAAACAGCTGAAATGTTTGTTTAGTTCTAAAGTTTTTTCTTTTTTCTTCTTTTTCATTGTTGGTCTCTGAGTTTCTGTATACAAGATTTAAGCTTGTAAGTAATTATAAAAATTTATTAAAAAGGGTTCCAGGAGTGATCCGGAAAATTACAGACTGGTAAGCCTAACTTCAGTGCCAGGGAAAATAGTGGAAACAATTATAAAGAATAAAATTACAGAACACATAGACAAACATGGTTTTTATCAGGACAGCATTGGTTCAGCCAAGGGAAGTCTTGCCTCACCAATTTGATTCATTTCTTTGAAAGCGTAAATAAACATGTGAATAAAGGTCAGCCTGTTGATGTACTGTATCTAGATGCATGCGACCACATTCTCGTACTTGGCCACGCAAGTGTGGAATGCACTGCCTACAGACCTGAGAACAATCGGCGAAACAACTATCTTTCGCAAATCTCTTAAGACATATCTCTTCAGCAAGGCATACAATGAGAACTAATAGACACAATAATCCACCCGACAATCCACTCAATTAAGATAACTCATCTACTATAGCTACCTAAATCACTCCCCTCCTTCTTCTTTTACCCTAATCTAAACTCTACACAACATTAAATGTATATGTCACCTTGCAATGACAATGTTAACAAAACTATGTAAGCCAAATTGAGCCTGCAAATAGGTGGGATAATGTGGGATACAAATGCAATAAATAAATAAATATCTAGATTTTCAGAAAGCTTTTGACAAAGTTCCTCAAGAGAGACTCTTGAGAAAAAGTCATGGGATAAGAGGCAATGTCCTTCTGTGAAGTAGGAATTGGTTATTGGACAGAAAACAGAGGGTAGGGTTAAATGGACATTTTTCTCGATGGAGGAGGGTGAATAGTGGAGTGCTGCAGGGGTCTATACTGGGACCGTTGCTAATTAACATATCTATAAATGATCTTGAAAACAGAATGATGAGTGAGGTGATTAAATCTGCAGATGACACAAAACTATTGAAAGTTGTCAAAACACATGAGGATTGTAAAAAGTTGCAGAAAGACCTTAGGAAACTGGAAGATTGGGCATTGAAATGGCAGATGAAATTTAATGTGGACAAATGCAAAATGATGCACATTGGAAAGAATAATCCAAATCATAGCTGATGCTAGGGTCTACTTTGGGGGTCAGCATCCAAGAAAAAGATCTAGGTTTCGCTGTAGATAATACACTGAAATCTTCTGCTCAGTGTGAGGTGGTGGCCAGAAAAGCAAACAGGATGCTGGGTATTATTAGGAAAGGGATGGTAAATACGACCGAAAATACTATAATGTCTCCGTATCACTCCTTGGTGCGACCTCACCTTGAGTATTGCATTCAATTCTGGTCGCTGTACCTCAAAAAAAAGATATAGCGGAATTAGAAAACGTTCAAGGAAGAGTGACCAAAATGACAAAGGGGATGGATCTCCGACTATTTGAGGAAAGGCTAAAGAGGTTAGGGCTCTTCAGCTTGGAAAAGAGACAGCTGAGGGGGGGATATAATTGAGGTCTATAAAATCCTAAGTGGTGTAGAATGGGTAGAAAATGAATCAAATTTTTACTCTTTCACAAAGCAAAAAGACCAGGGGGTACTCAATGAAATTACATGGAAGCACTTTTAAAACGAATAGTAGGAAATATTTTTCACTCAAAGATTAATTAAGCTCTGGAACTTGATGCCAGAGGATGTGATAACAGCGGTTAGTATATATGGGTTTTAAAAAAAGGTTTGGGCAAGGAAACGTGTATAGTTTGTTATTGAGATGGACATGGGGAAAGCCACTGCTTGCCCTGGGATTGGTAGAATGGAATGCTGCTATTATTTGAGATGCTGAATGGAATCTTGCTATTCTTTGGGGTTCTACATGGAATGTTGCTACTCTTTGAGGTTCTGCATAGAATCTTGTCACTGTTTAGGATTCCAGAATCTTGCTGTTCTTTGGGGTTCTACATTGAATGTTGCTACTCTTTGGGTTTCTGCCAGGTTCTTGTGACCTGGATTGGCCACTGTTGTAAGCAGTGGCGATCCTAGCCGGCATGACACCCGGGGCGGATCGCAGATGCGCCCCCCCCCCCGGGTGCACGCTGCTGGGGGGGGGGGGGTGCTGCGGCGCGCGCCTGTCAGCTGAGTTCGCTAACTTCGCTGCAGCTCCCTCTGCCCCGGCCAGAACAGGAAGTAACCTGTTCCGGGGCAGAGGGAGCTACAGCGAAGTTAGCGAAGTCAGCGAACTCAGCTGACAGGCGCGTGCCATGGCACCCCCCCAGCGGACGCAACTGGGGCGGACCGCCCCCCCCCCTTGGTACGCCACTGGTTGTAAGTAGGATACAGGGTTACATGGCCCATTGGTCTGACACAGTATGACTATTATTTATAACAGTCCAGATTGTCCTAGTTTCCCAGTCGTAGTTATATTGGTGCTCTAGAGCCCAGTGTAATTATAGCACTGTGATTTTATAAGTGGATTAGGGCTCTTATGGTTTGGTAAGTTTGCTTAGGTTTTGAGTTTGTCTGCAGAGTTCTGTGTTATTTTCAAAAGTTTCTGGCTCTTAGTGGCACTTAAAATAAAAATGCTCAAGACTAGTGGTCTCCATATTCTGTAGAGTCACCACACAAATGAAAACACATCTGACTGGCAGTGGATAGAGTGTCTGCTGCTCCTGAGCTGATAATCACAATCTGAATATTTTTTTGTGTGTGTAGCATGTTTTAAGAGGGATAGCTCTATTGTTGGGGAACATGGAGTTTGTGACCGAAAACTGGTGGTGCAGAATTTATATTGAGATTCTGTCCAGTCCTGTAGAAAATCCAGACTTCATGCCACATAGAATAATTTATTGAATGATGCTCTCAATTATAATGGCGGTTTTACTTGGCAGCTGAAATTGGCTGGAGGGAGAGAGTTTCTTTATGTATGGTCCATGGTGTCCTATTTTGCTAAATTAAAAATGGGGGGTGGAGAGGGAGTGTGATGTGGAGGGCATGATGTGCAGAAATGTTGCTTTGGCTTTCCCCTTACCATATTTAGCTTGCCCCCCTCCCCCTGTGGCCACCCCAAATATTTCTGTCTGGAGACGCCACTGGGTGGGTCAGAATAAAGGTCCAATCCAGATCTGAAAGAATTAGATCCATTTCTCACAGCAATAGCTTTCCAATGTCTACTTGCAAATAATCTTCTATGAATCTTTCCTCTAGGAATTTTGTCCAAATCCCTTTTAAGCCCTGCTATGCTTGATGCCAGGACCACATCCTCTGGCAGCAAATTGCACAGCTTGATTCATTAGTCCTTCAATGAATCAGAAATTGTATCTTATTGAGTGGGCACATTCCTTTCTTAATCTACTGTCACAAAGACTTTATAGTGCTGAACAAAACTTATACATTTGATCTGATTATTGCATTCTTGATTAAATGATTTTTTTTTTTGTTTCTTTTGCCCTCAGGTGCTCTTTGCTTTGAATCAAACGTTACTGCAACATGAAAGTCTTCGAGCAGGAAGCTTTCAAGCGCCCTATACCACCGAAGACCTCATCAAGCATTACAACTGCGGAGATCTGAATGCTGTAATATTCAGTCATGATAGTTCACAGGTAATGCGCTATCCCCATGATTCTATATTTGACACCTTAATTTACGCATGAAAATCGAAGCGTATTTTAACACAATGCGCGTAATTTGGCTATCAGTGTTGTTAATTGGATCTTAACAAGCAATTATCTGCATTAACTGGCATTAAGATTTATGTGCACAACTCGTTAAGCGTAGTCTGTAACATGGTACGCTTAAATTCTAAGTCATGTAGGGTCCCTTTTACAGACCGGCGGTAAGCCCAATGCGGGCTTACTGCTCGCTCTTCCGGGAGTACCTCTGGCCCAACACGGCTGCCGGCAGTAGTCCTACCCCAAGTGCACGCCATTTCAGGGGGAAAATGAAAACCCCTAGAAATGGCTTGCATGATTATAACCCAGCGATCATTGGGCATCACCATCAGCTGCCCAGTTACCATGGGAGCCTTTATTGCCACCTCAGTGGGTGGTGGTAAGGATTCCCCGTCACGTGGCAGAATAAGTTCATGTTCAAACCTACTGTTTCTCTGTATCTAGCTCTGTGACCTCTCCAGTCTGCCCTTTTCCCTATAGTTGTTCTTCCTGTAAGCCAAGCCTCGCTTTGGTCTCCTTGCTTCTGTTTCATTTCCTGTTGTTGTTCTTCCTGTTAGTCAAGTCTCGCTTTGGTGTCCCTGAAGCCAAGCCTCGCTTTGGTCTCCTTGCTTCTGTTTCATTTCCTGTTGTTGTTCTTCCTATTAGCCAAGTCTCGCTTTGGTGTCCCTGAAGCCAAGCCTCGCTTTGGTCTCCCTGCTTCTGATTCATTTCCTACTTGTGACATCATCAGCCTACTCCTTTATAAGGACCCAGGGAGCTTTCCTACGTGGCCTTTGCAAGAGGTCTCTTAATCTTGTGTTACCTGTTTTAGATCATATCCATGCTTGGCTTTGTTCCTGAGTGTTTTGCTCCTGAAGGTCCGTGCTGTGTTTCTCTGTGTCTTGTGTTTCAATACTTCCCTTTGTTTCTGTGAGTTTGCTTTTGAGTCTTGTTTCCTGAAAGCCTGGCTGTAGAGCCACACCCTGCCCTTTGTGTCTATATCTGTTTGATTCTACCCTTGGCTCCTGCTTTTAGTCTAGCCCTGCTTTTGACTCTTGATATAGTTAAGCCCTGTGTTTAAGCCAACCTCTGTGTTTAGCCAAGCTCTGTTTCTGTATTCCCTGTTCTGTATTCTGTATATGTGGCTCTTGTCTGTTTATTCTGAGTCTGTAGAAGCCAGCATCATACCTGATTACTTCACTGCTATCCAGCTGTGGGTGCTGGTAAGCACATTGCTTCTTTGCTTGTTTGTCTTCTCTTAGTCTGCTTAATCCTTTGCTTGCCATGTTTGCTTCCTGGCTCTTGAGCTCTGTTTCTGCCAAGTTCTTTTCCTGTTGTGTGTTTGAGCCAGGTTCTGCTCCTGCTCTATGTTTGAGCTAGTTCTGTCCCAGTTCTCTGCTAAGCCAAGTCCCTTTTATTATCCTGTTCCAGCCAAGCCAAGTCTCTTTCAGTATGCGGTTCCAGCCAAGCCTGCTCCAGAATTCGGTTCAATCCAAACCCGTTCCAGAATCCGGTTCCAGCCAAGCCCATTCCAGAATCCTGTTCCAGCCAAGCCTGTTTGAGAATCCTGTTTGAGAATCCTGAATCCTGTTTCTGCCTTGTGTATTGTCTTGCTTCTGTTATTCTTGTTGCCTACCTCCTACCCTGTCTTGCCTGTCTAGTTGTGCTTTGTCTTGTCTCTTTCAGTCTAGTCCTGTCCGGATCCAGTCCTTGCCTTGTCCTTGTCTTGCCCTTTTCTAGACCCAGTTTTAATCTACTTCTGTGTTTTGCCTTGTCTTGCATTTCTGGGTCCCAGTCCCAGTTTTTAATCCAGTTCCGAGTCTTGCCTTGTCCTGTCTGGGTTCCAGTTCTGGCCCTTTGCCTTCTTTTCCTTGCCTCGTCTGGATCCGGTCCTTGTGTTGTCCATTGTGTTTAGTTACCTCTGTCCTGCCTGTGTTGAATCTGTTAGTTTATCCAAGTCCAGTCTGTTCTGATTCCTGCCTGCGCCAGCCCCGGTGATTTGTCTGCCAAAGCTCCAGCTTTGGTCCAAGGGCTCACCATTCCTGACAGTTGTGACAGGCAGGCATTTGTTTACGCCAAAATACGACCTGTGTCGGGTCACTATTAAAGTACACTTGTCCCATTCTTGAGAGCCCTATGTGCTTTTAAAAATAAAATGTTATATGTTGACAACACTGGTTAGCGAAGGTCTTCATTTTTCTTTTAGATGAGTGAAGAGTGTTTTAAGTTGAAACTTATCTCATGGCGACTCCACCAGTGACCTAATTGCTCACATTTTTACAAATGCGCTATGCATATAAATGTTTAGAATACCACCATATATACGTGCATAAGTTCACACTTAATATGCCTCCTAAGAGCTATTCTGTGAGTATGTACCATGCAGGGCTTTTTTTGAGGGGGGTACTTGGGGGTACTGAGTACCGGCACCTTTTCCATTGTCTGCTAAAATTGACCCCTGGTCCCCAAGTTTTAATGAAAGAACACAGGCTCTACACCCCAATTCTGTCTTGTCGTAGATTCTATGACTGGTTGTAGGAGGCCTGGCTATTGTGAGGTGGAGTCCCTCAGTGATCACCCCACCCCTGAAGGTTGGCCTGGCATTTGAGTACCGGCACCTTTTTGCTAGAAAAAAATGCACTGGTACCATGTATTTGCAAGGGAGATAAAACAATGAGGCAGACCTTCTAAAAAACACAGTCTTTATTAGGAGATTAAAAGCTCCCAGATATGTAACATAAAATGCCCAACATGGCCATGTTTTGCCAGCATAAAAATGACTGCATCAGGAGCAGTAGGTTACTGTAAATGAGAATAAAATCATTCAGTATCTAAAAACAACATACTTTATAGTTTGTTTATTTAGTTGTGTGCTTTTAAAGTATGTTGGGTTTAGATACTTAATTTAGGAGCATAACCTTTGCAGAATAAGGCCCACGAGGACTAAGGAGCACATTATGAAGTTACTAAGTAGTAAGTTTAAAACAAATCGGAGAAACATTTCTTCCCTCAATGTGTAATTGATAGTTTTCTAAAAGAAAAGTCTATAAGCCGTTATTAAGATGGACTTGGGAAAATCCACTGCTTATTTCTAGGATAAAATCTGTTTTTGTTTGTTACATTTGTACCCCGCGCTTTCCCACTCATGGCAGGCTCAATGGAGGGTTAAGTGACTTGCCCAGAGTCACAAGGAGCTGCCTGTGCCTGAAGTGGGAATCGAACTCAGTTCCTCAGGACCAAAGTCCACCACCCTAACCACTAGGCCACTCCTCCACTCCATTCTTTTCAGATCTTGCCAGGTATGTGTGACCTGGATTGGCCACTGTTGGAAACAGGATACTGGGCTTGATGGACCTTTGGTCTGACCCAGTATGGCAATGCTTTTGTTCTTATGTTCTCAAGTGACCATGCGACACTTAGGTGTTCACACTTACATCACCTCTACGGCTGGCATAACTGTGAGCATCAACATGATAGATATGTCTATATTGGGTTACACTAATATTCTATACTGGAACTTAGGCACCTGGGTTCCCTTATAGAAAGGGCACTTACCACATGCTGTCAGTGTACCTAAATGGAGGTTCATGGTTATACGTTCTGAAATGAAAAGGGAATGTCCATTTTCCTGAGTGCCCTCTCTGTGGTGTTCCTGGAGAGACTGTCAGCTCAGGGGCGTAGCTACGTGGGGCCACGGGGGCATGGGCCCCTATAGATTTGGCCCTGGCCCCCCCACCGCCATCATCGGGTACCTTTGCTGGTGGGGGTCCCCAACCCCCGCCAGCTGGTCCTCTTCTCCGGCGCGGCCGCGTTGCTGATCTGCAAGGCTTCTGTTTCTGTGAGTCTGACGTCCAGGTCAGCAATGCGGCCGTGCTGGAGACGAGGACTTCGGCTGGTGGGGGTTGGGGACCCCCGCCAGCAAAGGTACCCGACGATCGGGGAGGGTTGGCGGTGGCGGGAAGGGTGGGGTTGAAAGGGTTGGTGCCGGGGGGAGGGGCAAAGGTGGTAGTGGCGGCAGTCAAAAATGGCGGGGGGGGGGGGGGGGTCGGCAGCGCTGGGGGGGGCTAAAATGTGCCTCCTCACCTCGGGCTCTTGGCCCCCTCCCGCCGAAGTCTGGCTACGCCCCTGTGTCACCTACTGTAGGTTACTGGTTGTGATTGCTCATGGTGGTTATACCATGAGCCGTTAGTTCATTTAGGAGGTCTTTTACAAAGGCGCGGTAGCGTTTTTAGCACTCGCTTAAACGCTAGAGACGCCCATAGGAACGTTAGCGCACCTTTGTAAAAGGACCCCTCAGTCCAATAGCCATCAGACTGCAATCTGTCAATGGTATTTAAACACAACTCTCCTCTATATGGTTCTACATCAGATGAAATGGTTACTTTTTAAAATGTCATCGCTGTGAGGGAGATAAAAGCCGAGTTCAGTTTTAGCTGAAAAAACATCAGCAGTCTTTTTCTGTATTAACATTAGTCATATGTGCAAGAAGTACTTTGCAATCAGAACGTGATTCATCTCTCTTTGATTCCTTTGGTGTTTTCTGGGTTCTGGTCTCCATGTGTCTCTTGTTTGCCAGTAGAAGGCACAAGATTACATTTGTTTTCTTTTGATATTTTGTGTTTGGGTTGTAGTTTTATCGCCTGATTGAAGAGTCTGGAAAGGAATGCATATTAACAGAGGCTGATTAGATATATCTCTGGGGGGGGGGGGGGGGGGGTTCATCTAATTCCTCCCATCTTAACGAACGACACCATAATATTATTAGTCAGTATTTAAGAAAGAAGTGAGACACATGGAAGGATGACCCACTATTCAAATATACTGTAATCCAGTTAGATCTTAGTATTTATTTCATTTATCCAACATCAATAAGAAATTAAAGTTTAGCTTAAAGGTGTTATTCAACTTAATCATTTTTTTAAGACAGAAAACAATCCTGTGGAATTTCCCGTGCTACACATGTGAGAAGAAAGAGCAGGGCCGCCGAGAGACTGAGCCAGGCGGCCGCCGGGCCTGGGGCAGGATTGTCATTGCCGCCGCCCCCCCCCCACCAAATCGTCATCGCCACTGCTGTCTCCCTTCCTCCCGCCTGCCCAAAGTACCTTGGCTGGCCCCGCCAGCTGCAGGCAGCGTGGCTCCTTCCTCTGCCCAGCATTGCCTACCCCTGCGGCTGCTTTCCTCAGGTCGCACATGCTCAGTCTGAAAACTGCGCATGCACGGCCTGAGGGCCCAGCAGCTGCTAGGCAGGCAATGCAAGGGGGGCCCGGCGCCGGAGTTTTCTCTCTCCTGATCCTGTCGGGACACGATCACCGGGTCCCGTCAGGAGCAGAAGAGAGAGAGAGACCCTGTGCTGCCCCCCCCCCCCCCTGGAGGCCCGGGCGTGGGGAATTTTGCCCCCACCTCTCGGCAGCTATGAGAAAACGATGTCTAGGTCTGGACCTAGAGGCTGGGGCAGTATTTCACAAAGGAATGGTAAACATGGAGGCCAATCTAGAATGCACGTATTTCTACTCATGCCCCCCCCAGCAACAATTTGAGGAAAAAAAAGAACACTCAGAGCAGCGACTTCCATGTATAAATATTTCGAAATGGTAGAATAATGCACACGTATGATGCCCATTTTCCCACAGGGCAGCAGCATGTGCAGAGTTGTTCAACGACCAGGAAATATGTAAATCCCAGCATAATGGTGACTTGCATATGGAAAATAGCCAGGATGCCAACTACATACATATCAATAAAAGCAGCATTACCAACCATACAAAATGTTTACCTAATCATAAAAGCTATATAACCTCCTCCCCAATACATATCTACAAATCGACACACCCATGTTCTCCACAAAGCAAACCATTTGCACCTTTGATACAAGCCCCAGAGATGCCTCCATCATCCTCTCTCCATATACAAGTTCATGGCCCCTAAAACTTTATTTCTTCAAGGCAAGCCATATCCGGACATGCTGCAGACCTCCTGACTACTCCACAGTTGGCAACAGTATATTTTGTACTACTCATTGTCACAGTGCTCCATCTACAGAGATAGAAAATAGCCACAGTTAATTATATTGCACATGCATGGTACTACTACTACTACTTATCACTTCTATAGCGCTACAAGGCATATGCAGCGCTGTACACCATACATGAAAAGACAGTCCCTGCTCAAAGAGCTCACAATCTAAAAATGGAATGTTGCTAGTGGAATAGCCAGGACTCTTAGCCACCAACTTCAAGAAAGTGCTAGCAAAACAGTTCACACCAGTATAATGTGGCAGATCTATAATTTATATGTATAGAGTACCCTCAGATATAAACCACTGTAACTGCAGTCAATAATGCTGCTAAAAAGTGGCATAGCACTTCTTTCATTGGGTAACTCTGACAATTTTTTGGGGAGAGCAACATATGCTCATTTTTTTATGCATCCCAAACACCACAGTGCTATAAAATCACTTGTAACTTTTAAAATAGTATATACTAGGTGAAAACTGTGCACTTGAATGTTGAATGTTACCAGAGACATTGATATTGTAAATACGTTTTCTGCTAGTGGAATAGCAACATTCCATGTAGAATGTCTAATAGTAGCAACAGAATCTCCAATAGTAGCAACATTCCATGTAGAATCTCAAGTAATAGCAACATTCCAGAATCTCAAATAGTAACAACATTCCATGTTCCACTGCAATAACCACTGGGTTACTCCTCCACTACCAACATTCCATGTAGAAGCCTGCCCTTGAAGATCAGCAACGCAGCCGCGCAGGCTTCTGTTTCTGTGAGTCTGACGTCTTGCTGATCTGCAAGGGCAGGCTTCTACATTACTACTACTACTACTTATCACTTCTATAGCGCTACAAGGCATACGCAGCGCTGTACACCATACATGAAAAGACAATCCCTGCTCAAAGAGCTCACAATCTAAATAGGACAGGCAAACAGACAGAACAACTAAGAGGTAAGGGAATTAAAGAGGTGGGGTACAGGGCAAGTGAGTAAAGGTTAGGAGTCAAAAGCAGCGTTAAAGAGGTGGGTTTTTAGCCTGGATTTGAAAACGTCCAAAGACGGGGCTAGATGTACAGGCTCGGGAAGTCTATTCCAGGCGTGAGGTGGATAAAAGAAACGGAGTCTGGAATTAGCAGTAGAGAAGAAGGGGACAGACAAGAGAGATTTAGCCACAGAACGGAGTACCGGGGGGGGGGGGGGGCGTAGGGAGAGACAAGAGTGGAGAGGTACTGGAGAGCGGTAGAGTGAATGCACTTATAGGTCAGTAAGAGAAGTTTGAATCGAATGCGGAAACGGATAGGGAGCCGGTGAAGTGACTTGAGGAGAGGGCTAATGTGAGCATAGCGACTCTGGCGGAAAATGAGTCGCGCAGCAGAGTTTTGGACTGATTGAAGAGGAGAGAGATGGCTAAGTGGGAGGCCGGTGAGAAGCAGGTTGCAATAATCTAGGTGAGAGGTGATAAGAGTGTGGATGCTGCAGAGAGACAGAGCCGGGCCCGAAGCAGGGCTGCCTCCTCCCTGCCCCATCCCTAGGGCCGCCGCTGCCCCGCCCCTTGGGCCGTGACCCCCTGCCCCCTTACCTTCCTATGTCTTTTCCTTCCTTGGTAGGTCACTCTGGCTTCTCCTGTGTGCCGGGACTCGGGTTATCGCATTAACTTGTCTGCAGCACCCAACAAAAACCGCTAACGGTGTGCACCTTTCCTAAACAGGGTATGACAGTGTGAAGTGACTCACCTAATCCCTGTGAGAGGCTTTCTGAGAGTTTACAGATGAGCTGAAGCCAGTGGTGTGCTGGAAAATTTTTAACAACAGGCTCTCTCTCTGGGCATAGCCAGCCGTACAATTGTTTTTTGGCAGGGGGGGGGGGGGAGGCGAATTGGGGGGGGCAACACATTCCTCACTCTCCCCCTCTCCCCCCCCATTACGGGCATGCTAGGCATACCTTTGCTGGCAGGGATGCCGACTATCTTTCTCTTTTGATCGAGGCACAGGAAACAAAAAGATTTTAAATGCTCCCAGGTTTCAACCTAATTCATGTTTAATGTGGGATAATATAAATGTCATAAATAACTTAAAATAAGTAAATAAATAGATAGAAGCTCTGAATGTTGAGCACGTGATTCTCATAACATGATGCCTGTTTTAGTAGCCCTATACTAGGGGGAAAAAATCTTTGCATGAAACAACACGTGCTAGAGTGTCCCTATAACCAGCCCCTCCTCCAAATGACACACTAATTAAAATTTAGAACAAATTACTATTCTACCTATGAAAAGTTATTCCACTATTATACTTTGAATGTGTACATCTGTATGGCGCAGTCTGCACCTGCTGCTGCCGGCTTCCTTTCTCTTCCCAGGCCGGTACTGCAGCGGCCTGAACGGAACCACAAGCTGCGATCCGCAAGCTGGCGGCAGGCAAAACAAAAAACAGCATGAAACCGTGCGTGGGACCATAGCCCTCAACGCGCCATTGCCGGCTTCCTTCCTCCTCCCTCCCCTCAGCATGTAACTTCCTGTTTTGGAGAGGGAGGAGGAAGGGAACCGGCAGGGGCACACACAGGGCTACGATCCCACACATAGTTTTTATCACCTGTTTTTTTTGTTTTGCCGCTGTGGAGAGGAGGAGAACAACTAAGTGAGATGTCCAAGTAACAGGCAGCTGGAACTGACGCTGCCAGGAAGGGACCCGAGTCACCGCAGCCCAAATTTTGGGAGCCGGTTGTTAAAGTTTAACAACCGGCTCCCAAAATTCTTTAAAAAATAACATACGTCTCTGGCGAGCCGGTGTGAGCTGGCTCCAGCACACCACTGGCTGAAGCCCTTCACCATGTGGCAACCAACAAAGGCTATCAAAATGTATCAAGATTACAGAATGGACCCCAGCCAAGTGCAGTGTAATGTAATGTGGGATGTAAAGAACAAACTTAAAGAAACTTGAGACCGCTCAAAACATGGCAGCTAGGCTTATATTTGGTAAAACGCGGTTTGAAAGCGCAAAACCCCTCCGCGAAAAACTACACTGGCTCCCAATCAAAGAACGCATCGCCTTCAAAATCTTCACCAAGGTTCATAAAATCATCTACGGAGAAGCCCCAAGTTACATGACAGACTTGATCGACCTACCAGCTAGAAACACATCCGAATCAACACAAACGTACCTAAATCTGCACTACCCAAGCTGCAAAGGACTCAAATACAAATCAACTTACGCATCCAGTTTCTCCTACATAAGCACACAACTGTGGAACGCATTACCAAAAACCTTGACAACAACGTACGACCACCTAAACTTCCGGAAATCACTAAAAACTAACCTGTTCAAAAAGGCATACCCTACCGATCCAACTTAAATGCCTGATCTCTGCAACACAACCAAACTAAAGCACGTAATGGACATAACACAACTCTTCCGTTCTCCGATTGCCTAATGTGGCTGTGCCACATGAACTTTATCTTACCACATCACTCTGTATTTGTTCACACCGGAGCCTGCAAAGGCCTCTCCGGTACTATGTAAGCCACATTGAGCCTACAAATAGGTGGGAAAATGTGGGATACAAATGTAACAAATACATAAAATAAACATCTACATGTCCACTGCAGAAACGTAGCCAGGTTTTGATGTCAGGGGGAGCAGATCTTTTGTAAAAATAGGCTAAAGGACCGATCTGCATTGGCACCATTTCATTCGAAATCCATTCGGGGGAGTAGCTAATTCCCTTGCACCCCACGTAGCTATGCCTCTGGTCTACTGCCACTAATAATCTCAGAAGGAAATGTGTAAAAATGGGTTGCCTTTCCACATTATAAAAGATTCCATTCTCCAGCCAGACTTATATGTGGAAAAACAAAATATGAAAGTGCTAAACCTCTAAGAGAAAGGTTACATTGGCTTCCGCTTAAAGAACGTATAAATTTCAAAATTTGCACTCTGGTGCATAAAATAATTCACGGTGGTGCCCCAACCTACATGTTAGACCTTATTGATTTACCACCTAGGAATGCTAAAAGATCAGCACGCACGTTCCTAAATCTTCACTTCCCCAGCTGGAAAGGTCTAAAATATAGATTAATACATGCGTCCAGCTTTTCATGCTTGAGTTCGCAAATGTGGAATGCTTTACCACTTAACCTGAAAATAATTCACAACATAATTAACTTCCGCAAAGCACTGAAGACACATCTCTTTAACATGATATACCATAAAGACTCATGATTGAACCATAATTCACCATCATTTACTTAACAATTGGAGCATTTTCTCCTTATACTGTATTGGTTAATTTTATTATGTCATTCATGTTTTTTTTGTTACATTTGTACCCCACACTTTCCCACTCATGGCAGGCTCAGTGTGGCTTACATATTATATACAGGTACTTATTTGTACCTGGGGCAATGGAGGGTTAAGTGACTTGCCCAGAGTCACAAGGAGCTGCCTGTGCCTGAAGTGGGACTCGAACTCAGTTCCTCAGGACCAGAGTCCACCACCCTAACCACTAGGCCACTCCTGCTACTATTTGAGATTCTACATGGAATGTTGCTATTCCACTAGCAACATT
Organism: Microcaecilia unicolor; assembly: GCF_901765095.1. Lineage (NCBI taxonomy): Eukaryota > Metazoa > Chordata > Amphibia > Gymnophiona > Siphonopidae > Microcaecilia > Microcaecilia unicolor. The sequence continues at coordinate 19,723,346 of NC_044036.1, read as the reverse complement.
CCATGTAGAAGTCGGCCCTTGCAGATCACCAATGTGGCCGCGCAGGACCAAAGTCCACCACCCTAACCATTAGGCCACTCCTCCACTCAATATGTGATATGTGATACCTATTGAATGTTCTTCCCTTTGTTACTTGACTGTTCACTTTATCATCCATGTTATATATCTATTACCAATTGTATCTTTACTCTGAAATGGCATAAGTCATGACAGAAAATTGTAAGCCACATTGAGCCTGCAAATAGGTGGGGAAATGTGGGATATAAATGCAATAAATAAATAAATAAATACATGTAACCCTCCATTCTAGAAGACCACAGGTCTGTGTTGCCCTAAGCTTTGTCCCATGGCTTCAATAAGAAAATCTCGACTGGAAAGACCAATGTCTTACACTTTGAGATGGATGTGATGGTGAGGGAAATACCGGTTTGGTCCTACCGGCAGAATCAGTGAATACACCAAGCACAAAATATGTCACTGGTGGTGGTGGTGGTGGGGGGGGGGGGGGGGGGGGTGATGTTCCAGAAAGTGGATAGCATCTTTCACAACAATTGAGATACCACAGACCTGATAAAAATGTGGAGCAAAGTGTGAAAGACAAGAATGGTGGCTTAGAGACAGTGAAGATGGTTCTAGAGGCATTGGATAAGGACATCTTGTTGGGTGGGTGGTCAGCCAGCTAGACACATCACACTGTACAGAAACAATAGCCAATAGTGATTACGCACTTCTGATCTGATGCCTCCTGGTGTAATTCTAGATGTGGATTTGTCCGTGCAGGCTCAAGTTTTGAGAATTGTTCAGGCTTCCTTTTTTCAGCTCCGTGTACTTAGTAAAATTAAGCCGATGTTGTCTTCAGAGGATTTTCATGTGGTGGTGCAGAGCTTAGTGCTGTCAAAGCTAGATTATTGTAATTCCTTGTACGCTGGTATTACCGAAGCACAATGTAAGGCTCTTCAAATAGTGCAGAATGTCCCTGCCAGGTTGATTGTAGGCCAGGAGAAGTTTTCTCGTGTTACACCTATCTTGATATCTTTGCGTTGGTTACTGAATTCTTTCTGAAACTGGTCTAAAGTTGTGGTGATAGTTTTTATGACAGTTGGCAGTGTGGCTCCTTCCTATTTCAGGAAGGTAATCGAGGTTTACCATCCTGGTAGAAGGCTATGTGTTGAAGAACATAGATTGTAAGCTGTGACACGTCATTCTGAAGCTCATTGTGTGGTTACGAGGGAGGCAGCATTTTCTGCTATCTGCTAATGGCCCCGTTTTGTGGCATCAGATGCCAAAATGTCTGCACCATTTATCTGACCTTTCTCAATTTAAGAAGCAACTTAAGATGTATCTTTTTCTCCAGGCTTTTTATGCTTGATGGGAGTGTATTTTTGGAACCTTTAATGGCTGTTTTAACTGTTTTTTTTAATTGTAGCTGTTATGTTTTTTGTTACTTTTATGATTTTGTCACGGTTGTGGCCGTGCCCTTATGTTCAGACCTACTGTTCCTTGGTATCTAGCTCTGTGACCTCTCCAGTCTGCCTTTTTCCCTACTGTTGTTCTTCCTGTAAGCCAAGCCTCGCTTTGGTCTCCCTGCTTCTGCTTCATTTCATGTTGTTCTTTCTGTTAGCCAAGCCTTGTTTTGGTCTCCCTGCTTCTGCTTCATTTCCTACTTGTGACATCAGCAGCCTACTCCTTTATAAGGACCCAGGGAGCTTTCTTACATGGCCTTTGCAAGAGGTTTCTTAATCTGTGTTACCTGTATAGGTCATATCCCCTGCTTGGCTTTGTTCTTGAGTCTTGCTCCTGAAGGTCTGTTCTGTGTTTCCCTGAGTCTTGTGTTTTGATACTTTGTTTTGTTTCTGTGAGTTTGCTTTTGAACCTTGATCCTGAAGGCCTGGCTCTAGAGCCACACCCTGCCCTTGGTGTCTGTATCTGTTTGACTTCCCTTGGCTTCTGCTTTTAGTCTAGTCCTGCTTTTGACTCTTGCTATAGTTAAGCTCCTTGTTTAAGCCAATCTCTGTTCCTGTTTTCTGTTTTCCCTGTTCTGTTTCCTGTGTGTGTAGTTCTTGTCTGTTAATTCTGAGAGTCTGTAGAAGCCAGCATTGTCCCTAATTATCTCACTGCTATGCAGGTGTGTCAGCTGCCTCTCAATCTGCCTGGACTTTCTCTTCCAGCTGTGGGTGCTGGTAAGCACATTGCTTCTATGATTGTTTGGCCTCCCTTAGTCTGCTTAATCCTTTGCCTGCCATGTTTGCTTCCTGGCTCTTGAGCTCTTTTTCTGCCAAGTTCTGTTCCTGTTGTTTGTTTGAGCCAGGTTCTGCTCCTGCTCTATGTTTGAGCTAGTTCTGTCCCAGTTCCCTGCTAAGCCAAGTCCCTTTCAGTATCCTGTTCCAGTCAAGCCAAGTCCCTGTCTAGAATCCGGTTTCAGCCAAGCCAAGCCCGTTCCAGAATCCGGTTCCAGTCAAGCCAAGCTTGAGAATCCTGAATCCTGTTCCAGCCAAGCCTGTTTGAGAATCCTGAACCATGTTTGAGAATCCTGAATCCTGTTCCAGCCAAGCCTTTTTGAGAATCCTGAACCCTGTTCCAGCCAAGCCTGTTTGAGAATCCTGAACCCTGTTTGAGAATCCTGAACCCTGTTCCAGCCAAGTCTGTTTGAGAATCCTGAATCCTGTTCCAGCCAAGCCTGCTTAAGAATCGAGAATCCTGTTCCTGCCTTGTTTATTGTCTTGCTTCTGTTATTCTTGTTGCCTAGCTCCTACCCTGTCTTGCCTGTCTAGTTGTGCTTTGTCTTGTCTTTTTCAGTCTAGTCCTGTCTGGATCCAGTCCTTGTCTTGCCCTTTTCTGGACCCAGTTTTAATCTACTTCCGTGTTTTGCCTTGTCTTGCATTTCTGGGTCCCAGTCCCAGTTTTAATCCAGTTCCGAGTCTTGCCTTGTCCTATCTGGGTTCCAGTTCTGGCCCTTTGCCCTCTTTTCCTTGCCTCATCTGAATCCAGTTCTTGTGTTGTCCACTGTGTTTAGTTACCTCTGTCCCGCCTTGTTGAGTTTATCCTAGTCCAGTCTGTTCTGATTCCTGCCTGTGCCAGCCCAGGTGATTTGTCTGCCAAAGCTCCAGCTTTGGTCCAAGGGTTCACCATTCCTGACAGTTGTGACAGATTTTTTGTGTGTATTATTATTATTATTTAGGTTTGGCTCATAGTTTTTCCAGTAGAGGCTCAAGATGAGTTACATTCAGGTACCTCGCCTGTGTAATAGGCGGGTTGAAATGATTAAATAAATAAAAATAAATAACTCTCACTTCTGTGTTCTCTAACTAGAAACCCACCCCCCTTATCTAGCTGTTCCACTATACCTCACTGTCGTGTAGGCATCATCACATGGACTGTGACCTTTCAACATCTCCAGAACAGGTTGCAGCCACAAGCGGAGTTGGGATGTTCTGTCATGATATCTCTAGAGCTTTGTACATATCATTTTTTTCTTCGTGGTATAATCGTGGTATAATCCAAAGCCACTTATCTTTTTGTCAGTGCTCCGTTGCTCCGTGGATGCTCTGTAAGAGTGAGGTCCCGACGGACCCGTTTCGCTGCCGCTTTGTCAAGGGTCCTCACTGTACAACTGTGGGAGCTGCAAAAGCAAATTAGCACCGAGCCCCCTTTTGCAACGAAACGGGTCTGTCGGGACACCATGCTTACAGAGCATCCACGGAGAAACGGAGCACTGACAATAAGGTAAGTGGCTTTGGATTATACCACGATTAGAATCAAGAGAGGTTTTTACCCATGATTACTTTTTCACTCTGAGCCAACAGAATATATATCTTTTTTGGTTAAATGGGACCAAGTGTGGACACAGTAGTATGAGGTTTTTCCTCTCATTAAAAGAAATTTATTTAAAGCGCAACTGCAGACACGTAGTGGTTGTAAGTGTGCAGCAGAGATTCACTGAATGCTTTGTTCTTGTACTAAGGGTTGTGAATCGGATCTATTTTGATACACACAAGAGTAGCAAAGTATGACAGGAATGGAAAGTACCATGATGCTTACACTGGATTGCTCAGAACTGGCAAGACTTCTATGCCTTTAGTAACTGTCCTGCAATATATCTCACAGCGCTGACTAGAGTCGCCTCTGGTATTAGATGTACCGGAAGTTAGATGGAAAAAGAGTGTGTGCTTATCTAAATGTGGCAAACAAACATTCAGAAGCAATTATTGTGTTTTTCAAGATGTCTATTTAGGAATTTACATTTAAAATGATGTTATGTGCAGAGCAGACAATCAGATCTGGTGGTAAAGAGAGAAGGTTTGAATCAAATGTGTGCACTCATCTTTAAATGCATTACAGACTGCATTATGATCTGTACCGTCCCAGAAATGAGCAGGGATCCGTAAGAGTTTTAGTTTTGTTGCCGAAAATGGATGTGCGGCAAAATGAAAATTGCCGCTCGTCCATTTTGGGTCTGAGACCTTACCACAAGCCATTGACCTAGCGGTAAAGGTCTCACGCGGTAACTGGGTGGTAATGGTCTTCGCGTCAAATGCCAGAAAATAAAAAAATATTTTTTGCATGCACGCCAAAATTGAAATTACCACAAGGGCCACGTAGTAACTGGGCGGTAACTCCAATCTGGCACGCATTGGGCGCGTGTAGGCACCTATGCAGCTTAGTGAAAGGGCCCTTTACTGTGAAATGCAGTGACACCATGTTACAAAATGATTTTCAACCTTTTTCATCTTGCGGCACACTTACAAGGCACACAGATTGTCAATGCACACCACTGGAATTTAACCCACACCCACCTGTCCCCACGAAGATCCATTCGATCCCTATAAGCAGGGACGTAGCTACGTGGGACCACGGGGGCCTGGGCCCCCGTAGATTTGGCCCTGGACCCCCTGCTGACGACCCTCTCGACCCCCCCCTCCCGCCGCCATCCCGCCGTCGCCTACCTTTGCTAGCAGGGAACCCCAACCCCCGCCCGCCGAGGTCCTCTTCTTCCTTTGTTCTGTTTCTAAGTCTGATGTCCTGCACGTACAATGTGCAGGACGTCAGACTCACGGAAACAGAACAAAGTCTTACGCCGGAAGAAGAGGACCTCGCTGGCTGATCTGCAAGGCTTCATTCTGTTTCTGAGACTGACGTCCTGCACATTGTACGTGCAGGACGTCAGACTCACAGAAACAGAACGAAGGAAGAAGAGGACCTCGGTTGGCGTGGGTTGGGGTCCCCGGTTAACAAAGGTAGGCAACGGCGAGGGAGGGTTGGCGGCGGGAGGGGGGGTCAAGAGGGTTGTCGGCGGGGGTGGGGGGGTCAAAGTTGTTGGTGGTGGTGGTCCTGGCAGCGGCAGGAGTCGGCAATAGCGAGGGGGGGGCTAAAATGTGCCCCCTCACCTCGGGCTCTGGACCCCCCTCCCGTTGAAATCTGGCTACGCCCCTGCCCATAAGTAATCTCCTGTAACCTACAGAAGCAGTTATTTCGTTTAATTACTGAAATCCATTGGAACACCAATACACCTGCTACTGGGAAACTGGAACAAGATGGACTGTTACGGATTCCCGCACAGACAACCATATGCCAGCAGAATCCTTCACCTCAGTTGCAGATCTAGAACATGACTCTCACCTGATACAAAATAAAGAACCGTAAAAAACATGCCGACAAAAACTGAAAGCAGAAATTGCAGACTCTGCATGTCATGTAACACGACAGAAATAGAAGGAAATATATGTCCTTCTGTACAGTGCAAATAAATGACAGATGTAAATCCTCAACATCAATATAATTCTATCGCTAAGCTGAAAATAAAATCATTTTTCTTTCCTTTGTTGTCTGCTGATGTTGTTATTCTGATCATCTTGTTCCCAATCTTTGGCTCTGCTTTCTTCTGGCTGTGCTCTTAACTCTGCTTCCAGGGCTTCCTTTCCATTTGCAGTTTCTTTTCTAACCTCCTGTCTGTTTGGTTCTGATCTTTCACATTCAGCTTTCTTCAATTTCTCTGCCTCTTTCTCAAATCTATCTTGTTTCCCTTCATGTGCAGCCTGTCTCCCCTCTTCCTTTGCCTCCCACACAAGTGCAGCCTATCTCCCCTTCCCCCTGACATATGTGTAGCCTGTTTCCCTTCTTCCCTTCCCTAACACACATGTGCAGCCTGTGTTTCCTCTCCCTGGGGTCTAATCTCTCCTCCTGTCTCTTACCTTCCTCCACCCATCCCTTGGGCCTCTCTCTCCTCTCCGCTCTGATTCTTTCAAACTTTGCGTTGCTGGCAGCTTTTAGATCAGGCCCCTCTCTGGCTAGCCAAAGGTTTTCCCTCTGCCGTGTCCCTCCTGTGTGGCAAAAGGAAGTTGCGTAAGAAGGAAGGACCTGGGGACTGGCCAGAGGAAGGACTGTTCTAATACCTACTACTACTACTTATCATTTCTATAGCGCTACAAGGCATACGCAGCGCTGTACACCATACACAAAAAGACAGTCCCTGCTCAAAGAGCTTACAATCTAGATAATACCTGCCAGCAACTGCAAAGTTTGAAGATTGCAACAGAGAGGAAAGAGACCCAAGCAGGGTTGCCAGGTGGAAACATTTTTTCCCACCCAAACGAGCCCAAATCCAGCCCCAAACCCGCCCAAAGTCAAACCCCGCCCCTGACACCCCCACCCCCGCGTCATCACCCCTGCCCCCGCTGTCATCAACCCCACCCCCGCCGTCATCGGCCCCGCCTCCCCCGTCATCGGCCCCGCCCAGAACATCACTAACCCCGCCCAAAACGTCACTAACCCCGCCCCCCGCGGCCAAAAAAACGCTTAAAAAACCGCCCAAAAGACCCAAAAGAAGCCCAAAAAAACGCAACCCGCCGTGGGCAAAAATTACCCGCGGCGGGTCGCGGAAAACCACCCAATTGGGCGGTAAAACCGCCCACCTGGCAACACTGGACCCAAGAGGTGGGAGGAAGAAGATCATAGGCGTCGTGTGATTTGCCGGGTTATCTGGAGGGGATTCCCGGACTCCCCGCGGCACACTTAGGGAGCAGCTGCAGCATACCAGTTAAAAACACTGCCCTATTAAGACAATATCAGACGCTGCATCACATGGTGGCTGAACTGCTGGCAAACCATTTAACGTGACTTCAGTAAAAGTTGCTTCTGATTTACAAGCCAGGGGGGCTGATCCCTTCAATGAGTTTTAAAAAAATATACAGAGAAACCTCAGAACATTTCACAAATCAACAACCTGAGTCAGAAGTCTGTGTGGGATGAGCTGTTAAAGCACACACACAGGCACTTAATACCAATAAAATACTGCGCTGGATTCCATTTAATGTTCCTTATGAGGGGATCAAAAAGTACCCAGCAGGCTCCTCCTAATCGTAAAAACAAATCTATCGAAAACCTCTTTAATTGAACATTTGCGAGAAGAGCTGATATCCAAATGCTCTGATTGCATGGCAAGGTGATGCCGTGTTATAATTGGTAACTTTACAAGACAGCGGGGCCTTGAAATAACATACCACGGCATGAAATAACCCATTCTTCCTTTGCAACCTTTGCAATTGTGTTTAGATTTCCAGTGGTCCGTGACTGCCAAAAATTCTCTTTTCCAGCAGAGCTGTTGCTGATTGAGTTTAGTCCACTGCCAAATTGCTTAGTGTTTCTAGGTCCTTGGTATTATATTCTACAAGTGGAACCCAGCCCGTTTCCTCAACAATGAAACGGGCCCTAGAAAGGCTCCCTTGTAAGCGATTTTTTTGTCTCTCCCCATCCCCTCCCCTCCCCTCCGTGTCCAGCGATTCTTCCCTTCCCTCCCTTCCCATCCCCTCCCCTCCATGTCCAGCGATTCTCCTCTTCCCTGCCCTCCCATCCATGTCCCGCGATTCTTCCCTTCCGTCCCCATCCCGTCCCCTCCCCTTAGGGTTACCATATGTCCGGATTTACCCGGACATGTCCTCCATAGGCGCCCCGTATAAGAGGCTTGGGGAGGCTAAGCCTCCCCACATGGACGTACTTTGGGGGGGGGGGGGGGCGAGTGAGTGTTACTCTTACCTGCATCATCGTTCCTGCCCAAGGAAAAGCAGCGTGCAGTTCATCCGCGGAGCCTTGCACTCATGCACTTTGCAAGGCTCCTCCCCTCTCTGCCGCCGCCCGCCGGCCTTACTCCCACCCCCTCTAGCGTGAAGTGTGTGCGTCGCAGCGTCAGACTCCAAGAGAGAAGCAGCAGCTTCGCGAGTCCGCTGTCATAGCCGCCCGGTCCCGCTTCCCCAACGGCAAGAATGACATCTACTGTCCTGGGCTGCTTTCAACTTTCCTCCCTCCGGCTCCCTGCGGTCCGACGGTGCTTGCTAACCTAACTCAATCGCTGCTGGCAGAGGCACCGAAGCAATTGAAAGGAGCTGCCTGGGTGCCTCGATCTTCCTTGACGTGTCCTGCCCACGTGGAACAGGAAATTGCATCAGAGAAGGCAGAACATATCACACGGAAGATCGAGGCACCCAGGCAACATCTTTCAATGCTGCAGTGCCCCTGCCAGCAGCGATTGAGGCAGCGTAGCAAGCACCATCGGACCACGGGGAGTACAATGGAGGGAGAGACTCTGGAACCACGGGGGGGGGGAAGATAAAGGGAGGGAGAACTAAGTACTGCTCTGCTGGGATGGGAGGGAAGAGGGAGAGACAGACAAGAAGAGGTGCTGGAGGGAGAGGGAGAGGCCAAGAGGGATATATAGATGCTGGATCAGCTTGGAGGGTGGGGGGCAAGGGAAAGACTGACTAGGTAAAGAGAGGGGGGAAGACCCTGGAGACCTAGGAGGGAGACATACTGAACTGTGGGGGAGGGGGATGAAAGAGGGAGACATCCTGGCCCCAGGGTGGGGGAAGAAGGGAAGGGAGAGGAGAGTGACAGGGAAACAAGAGATATGAGATATGGAGGGAAACGGATAAGAATACAAGGGGGCACCACTGGACGGGGGGAGGGGGTGGGTTAGTGACACAGAGGGGCAATACTGATCACAGCAGGGGATAGGGAAAAAGAGAGGGAAATGCAGGCCAAGGCAAGGCAAAAACATAGATGGGAAACTGCTGAATTTAAGGGCTGGATCGGAACATTTTAAGGGCAGATGCTGAAACTGGAGGAAGGACAGGGACAGGGCTACAGGTGGTAGACAGGACGCATAAGGACACAAGAAGATGGTGGACATGGTGAGAAAAAAATATCAAATGGAAAGAAAACACTGCATAAAACAGAAGACGCTGGGACCAAAGCGAATAGAAAAACTAAATGATCAGACAACAAAGGTAGAAAAAAGTATTTTATTCAGAATTGATTAATTGGAATATGTCAGCTTTTGGACATGTGCATCTGTGATATTTTGCATGTAAGTTTCAATTTTTCTAGTATTGCTGCATGCTGAGTCTGTTTTCTTGAGGTAACTTTCCAGTTCAGTATTTTGCCTTCATATCTGTTGTGTCATGTGTTTTTCATGTGTGATCACGATGCAGTATTCTGCTAGTGTGTAGTATTTGCAGCCCTTTTTGTTTTGTTTTTTTGTTTCACTAGGTTGTGTACTGGTGTTTTAGAGCCTGGTGTAATTATAGTGCTGCCTTTCCACGCATAAGGTTGTAGCTCGTCCTGTCCTTGGAATTAGTGCTGTTATGGTTTGGTAAGGTTATGAGTGTGTTTTTGCACAAGTTTGTGTATAGTGTTTTGCAGTGGAGAGATTGTGTGTTGGCCTTACTGAGGTGGCACCAAAACATCAGAAAGGGTGTAGAGCCTAAATCGTGACACACTACCTCTTGAAGGATCTACATATGGTCGTTAATAAAAGGAGCTCATTGTGAACACTATCCACCCTAAAAGGGTGTTGTGTGGCTCTACATGAGAATTATGATATTATAATCCCTTGTTTCATATTGTTGACGGTCTGCATTTTCCGTATGGGTGATATATTGGTGTATTGGGGTCTGCCCAGTGTAATATTTATGGTACAGTAAGGTTCTGAGTGTGTTTTTGCACAAAGTTGTACATAGTGTTTTGCAGTTGAGCGATTGTGGTTAGTATATGCTTTGAGCAACCACTTTATTCTTTGACATATGATACATACCTAATATCTAAATTTAATAAAAGTATTAATTGTGACTATTTTATTTTTACATATTTTTTTCTGTGTGTTGTCAGACAATTATGGAAGTAAGTTCCGCCCCTGACCCCGCCCCCTTTAGCCTCCCCAAACAATTGGACCACCGACCGCCTATGATGTCCTCTTTTTGCGGGCGTCCAGACGGGTTTTGCCAGTCCGCCCGTTTGTCTGGATTTCTGGACAAACGGGCGGGCGGCGGGCCTATCCTAGCCTCCCCTTCCCTTACTTACTATCTACTGCCCTGGTGGTCTAGTGACCTCTTCGGGGCAGGAAAGAGCCCCCTCTTTCCTGCCCAGAGCGCTGCCCTTGCCCTGCATCCTGTTGCTGTGACGGTCTCGGGATTCAAGATGGCCGCCGACAGTTGACGCGGCCTCGTGAGACTTCAACTCTCGGTGGCCATTTTGAATCCTGAAACAGGTCACAGCAACAGGATGCAGGGCAAGGACAGAGCTCCAGGCAGGAAAGACCACCAGGGCAATAGATAGTAAGTAAGGGGAGGGGAGGTGACGGGGGCAGGGGAGAGGAATGTGTGACAGGGGGGTGAGGCGAAGGTGCGAAAGGGGTGGGGCGAGGATACGAAAGGGGTGGGGCGTGGGCAGGGCAGGGGCGGGATATGTGTCCTCTTTTTGAGAGGACAAAATATGGTAACCCTACCTCCCCTCCAAGTCCAGCTATTCTCCTCCTCCCTGCCCTCCCATCCGTGTCCCGCGATTCTCTTCTCTCCTGTCCTCTCCTCCCATCCCATCCCATCCCATCCAAGTCCATCGATTCTGGTCTGCCCTCCCCTCGATGTGCCACGATTCTCTCTTCTTTTGTACCTCATCGTTTTCTGGCTGGCCTGGCTTCCCTTCTGTTGGTAACATCCTGACGCCAGCTCGCCTCCAGCATTCCCTTCCCTCTCACTATTCTGCCCTCTGATGTCATTACGTTTTGACGTGAGGGCTGGGCAGTTAGGGGGAATGGAACGCTGGAGGCTGGCTGACGTCATGAGATGTTACAAACCCAGGCAGCCAGACAGCGATGGAACGTTGGAGGTGCAAATTATTATATAGGATTAGTACCTATAAAGCTTCATACAATAAAAGATTACCCCTGTGGGAAACACATGGAATTTCTTGGCTCATTATTGACTATAAGGATGGGCTGAACTGGAGGGTTCCTTTGATTTAAGGTTCATGTTGAATATTCTTTGTACATCTTCTCTTAAGTGCTTATATTCTTGTTGTTGTTTTTGTTAAATAGAGATTGAATGAAACACTGCAAATGGAAGAAGATGCATGATAATAAAAACGAAGGGTCCTTTTACAAAGGTGCACTGAAAAATGGCTTGGGGTAGTGTACGCGTGGGTTTTGAGTGCGCGCTGATCCTCTCACTCTTCGTCCACTAAATTTTTTTTTTTAATTCTTATTTATTGCAATCCAAACTATATCCATGTACATCAATCTCAGAATGAACAATAAGCAAGTACAGTGTTTGAGTTGCTTGACTTTTTTTAAACATTTTGTCCCAACTAAACCCCACCCTACCCTCCCAACCTTACTTTAACAATTCAATATCTTGCTTCTTGCTACTGGAGTGAGAGAGTCCCAAAATGGAGACCAAATGTCACAAAACTGTTCACCTCGCTCGGAGGCCAGGTCCCTTATTCCTTTCTTCTCTAGCGCACAGACTTGAATCATTGCTGACCTCCAGTGGGATAGGGTTGGGCGATCCGCGACCAACCACAATTGCAAGATGACACGCTTTGCCATCAAGACTGCTCATTTCAAAAATGCTTTAAATCCCACCGGGGCCAGATTTTATCAATGCGCAACTCCAATACATATGTCCTAAATGCGCGTTAGCACCATTGCACTTTGGGCAAGTATCAGTGTTTCTAAGAGTAGCTCTATATGCTCTATGGGGGGATATGTGCAGACGAAGCAGAAATTTATACTGCATCTCCCACCAAGCTGTGTTCTCCGTCGTTGTGTACAGAGATTTGAGACACACCCCAATTTGTTCTGATTTGAGGTTGAGCCGCAGTTCTGTGTTCCAGGCGAGCGCCACCACCCGATAGTCAATTGGCTTTAATGAGTCTCTCAAATTGTGATGAAAGTAGCTCAATGGAACTCGTAACTGTGCATCCAGTCCCAGTAGTTCGTTTAGCTTCTCCCAGGGAGCGGCATTCAGAGAGGCTGTGGGTAAGGAATTTACATAGTGTTGCAGTTGTGTGTATGCTAGCCAATCGTTTGTACTGTTGTTGAAATTCAAACTCGGTATTTTTAATCTAAACTGTTTTGGGGATAATGTGGGATATAAATAAATATATATATAAATAAAACTACCCACTACTGAAGGTACGCATGTAACTATAGAATAGTGCATAGGTATGTATGTGCATATATGCTAGTATTGTAAATATGTATGCGCCTAACTGATGTGTAAATATTAATGCCTACTTTATGGAATTTCTCCCTACCCTCCGGGTTTTATATATGGCTCATGATAATCACAGGACATGTCCCTACTCTGAAGGGACCACTAGAGGATGCTCTCGTAGTGAAAACCCTGTAAAAGGCCAGGAACTGGTCACTAGAGGGAGTTCCAAGGGTAGATAGGCTCTTCCAAAGAACCAAGGGAGACGTAAGTTCAAGGATGATCTTTACTGAAACAACTCAATAAAGATCATCCTTTGAACTTACGTCTCCCTTGATTCTATTGACCACAACAATCCTTTTTAAAGCCCTTACTGAATATCCACAGCATTTCTTGCTATACATTTTACGTTTTGGCGATACGATGTTTCAAGGTAAGATACTTTTTATATTCTTCTTTATTGGTGGGGACTTTCTAGTCATTCAGGGGCTCTTTACCGCTAGGTCAATGGCTGGCGGTAAGGTCTCAGACCCAAAATGGACACGCGGCAATTTTCGTTTTGCTGCATGTCCATTTTCGGCAAAAATGTTAAAAAGGCATTTTTTTGCAGGTGCGCTTAAGAATGATTCTGCGCACGCCCAAAACACGTCTACACTACCGCAGGCCATTTTTCAGTGCACCTTTGTAAAAGGGCCTCTCATGTTTCCTTTTGGGATTGTGGTGTAAGGTATGTGTCATTCGTCATTAACACGTGCTCTTTTATATACGTGCACATTCATCAGGGCTGTATCTTTGATCATTCCTGGTTGCTGTTGTTGAAGATTTTGGTAAGAAATCTATGAACAATTTTCGCCGAGGTATAGCTGATAATCTTGATTTTTAGTACATATGTTGGCTCCCATAGCAGGAACATCAGACGTTGTTTAAAGGTACTGGTCATGCACGCCTTGAGACAGCTACGAGCAGCGAAACTCTGGCCATAGTCGGTGTGAGTGACCGAACACACACATGTTTTTGCTCACCTGCACTTTGAAGCTTAAGCTAAGTAGTTCTTTTACTTCTTTTTGTGGATCCATTAATTGTCAGTTCTGTGATGTTTAGCAATTTTGAACCAAAGAATTAAGGGGTCTGCAGGACGTCAGACTCACAGAAACAGAAGCCTGCCCTTGCAGATCAGCAACACGGCCGCGCCGGAGGACTTTGGCTGGCGGGGGTTGGGGACCTCCGCCAGCAAAGGTACCCGATGGCGGCGGGAAGAGGGGGTCGAAAGTGTTGGCGCCGGGGGGGGGGTCAAAGGTGGTGGCGGGGGTCAGCGGCACTGGGGGGGGCTAAAATGTGCCCCCTAACCTTGGGCTTTGGACCCCCCTCCCGCTGAAGTCTGACTACGCCCCTGAGTAGTAGTAGTAGTAGTAGTAAATACTGCCGTGTTAATGTGGCCTTACGCTTTGTTTGGTATCAGAATCTAGGTGCTCATGTTCCATTATAGAATTCGTGCTCAGTGCCCTGCATTTCGGCGCCCAAATGTGGGTGACCTTTATAGAACTGACCCCTCTGAGTGAGGTTCATTACTGTCATGGTATGTGCAAAACGAACCAAAAAACATACAAAAACCTTCACAAAAAATCATATAATTCAAATGGCTGGAGAAACCTCAAATATATCCAAGAACTTAAATTTATAATGTGGAGAGTAAAGTGATGTGGTCGCTGTGTTAGTCCATATTTAAAGGTAATAAATAGAATTAAAACAAAACAGAGAAAAGAAATCTGAGGCCTTTTCTCCTTATTTGAGGTATGAATACTTGAATACATTTGAAGTTTTTCCAGCATTCAAAGAATATGATTTTTTTGTGAAGTTTTGTTGTATATTTTATTTTTGGTTTGTTTGTACTTCATGATTACCCTGTATTTGTTTAAAAGTATGTACAAAACTAACCCATCCAGAGACATGAATCACCCCCACCCTTCCCTCTGAACACACAGGCACACATTCAGTAACCTTTAATAAGCAGCAACCCTTATCTTTTCACCTAAACCGACCTCTCCTCTTCCCCCAATCTCTATTTCTGTGGATAACACTCTCATCCTTCCTGTCTCATCAGCTCCTAACCTTGGGGTCATCTTCGACTCCTCCCTCTCCTTCTCTGCACATATTCAGCAGACTGCTAAAACCTGTCATTTCTTTCCTCTATAATATCAGCAAAATTCGCCCTTTCCTTTCTGAGCACACTACCAGAACCCTCATCCACACTCTTATCACCTCTCGCTTAGACTATTGCAACTTGCTTCTCACATGTCTCCCACTGAACCGTCTCTCTCCTTTTCAATCTGTTCAAAATTCTTCTGCACGACTAATATTCCGCCAGTGTCGTTATGCTCATATTAGCCCTCTCCTCAAGTCACTTCACTGGCTTCCTATCCATTTCCGCATACAGTTCAAACTCCTCTTATTGACCTATAAGTGCATTCACTCTGCAGCTCCTCAGTACCTCTCCACTCTCATCTCTCCCTACACTCCTCCTTGAGAACTCCGTTCATTGGATAAATCTCTCCTATCTGCACCCTTCTCCTCCACTGCTAACTCCAGACTTCGTTCCTTTTATCTTGCTGCACCATATGCCTGGAATAGACTTCCTGAGCCGGTACATCAAGCTCCATATCTGGCCGTCTTCAAATCTAAGCTAAAAGCCCACCTTTTTGATGCTGCTTTTAACTCCTAACCCTTATTCACTTGTTCAGAACCCTTATTTTATCATCCTCATTTTAATATTTCCTTATCTCTTGTTTGTCCTGTTTGTCTGTCCTAATTAGATTGTAAGCTCTGTCGAGCAGGGACTGTCTCTTCATGTTCAAGTGTACAGCGCTGTGTACATCTAGTAGCGCTATAGAAATGATAATTAGTAGTAGTAACCCCTACTGCTTCCTACGTAGTCAACAAATTTCTGCTCCTCTGTTTCACCTGATCATGGCAAGGAGTCCATAAGGGCATCGTTCACCAGCAGTAAGACAGGCACTGGGACGTTGGTATCCCTTGTGTTGATTACAAAAGATACTTATACCCTGCAAAGTCCCAAAATTGCTCCATGTGGTTTACAATAAATAGAAACTGGGTTTTCCCAGAGAGCTACAAGTTCAAAGTCAGCAAAATTAATACATTACTTATTAAAGAGCGTTTTAAGAACTTTCCTAAATGGTCTCTTGAATTGGTGGGAGGCCGGGATAGTGCTGGGCAGACTTATACGTTCTGTGCCAGAGCCTGTGGTGGGAGGCGGGGATAGTGCTGGGCAGACTTGTACGGTCTGTGCCCTGAAAATGACAGTTATAAATCAAGGTAAGATATACACAAAAACTAGCACATATGAGTTTGTCTTGTTGGGCAGACTGGATGGACCATGCAGGTCTTTTTCTGCCGTCATCTACTATATTACTATGTTTCAGGGTTCTAAGATTCAAAGGAAGAGTGTTCCACCATTTGACAGACTGAAATGAAAACAGTCCATTCAACACAGTCTATAGATTACACATTTGGGCCTAGGATATTGTAGTAGTAGTGGAAGCCTGTCAGATAAAGCTCTCTTTCTTTGAGCTAGACAAACAAAATAAGAAAAGTCCTGGTAGATATTTTTAAATATAATTCGGGCTCTAACAGGGAGCCAGTGAAGATTCAACAGTAATGGGGAGAACGAATCAAATTTAGCCAATCTACAAATAAGTCTAGCCGCTGTGTTCTGAAATGTCTGTCACGTTTTTTTAGCACCCTTCAGATAAGCCCACAAACATGCTATTACCTATTACAATAGTCCATCTGCGATAAAAGCAAGGATTGTGCTATAAACCTAAAAGCATTAAAATCAAACTTGACTTTATCCTTTTCAATTTTTTCATAGTATGAAAGCCCTTCAGAGTAGGAGGGCATGTTTCGTGAGGTGTGAAGTAGGCTTCAGATTCAAGTGAACTAACATTGACCTCACTCTACTGTATCACAATCCTTTATTCTGATGAATATCAAGTTCAGAATGACCTTATTTTGCAAAATACTTGAGACACAAAATGGATGAATATCTTGAGCTATTCAAACCATGCTAGCTATGGAAAAAAAACCCAAGAACAATGACAAAAATAATAACAAAAACAACACAATGAAGCCAACTGAAGAAAAAACAGATTCCGCAAAATCCTCAAATCGTTCCAATTCAAGCAAACCCTGACAAAGAACAACCATATCTGAAACAACTAATTATTACCTGAATTGGTAATTACTCTATTTACCTTCTCTTTGCTTCATGTACAATTTCTCATTCATAGTGCTAGTGGAATAGCAACATTCCATGTAGAATCTCAAATAGTAGCAACAGAATCTCCAATAGTAGCAACAGAATCTCCAATGGCAGCAACATTCAATGTAGAATCTCAAGTAATAGCAACATTCCAGAATCTCACATAGTAACAACATCCCATGTTCCACTGTACTAACCACTAGGCTACTCCTACACTAGCAACATTCCATCTAGAAGCCTGCCCTTGCAGATCAGCAACGCAGCCACGCGGGCTTCTGTTTCTGTGAGTCTGACGTCCTGCTCACAATCTAAAAATGGAATGTTGCTAGTGGAATAGCAACATTCCATGTAGAATCTCAAATAGTAGCAACAGAATCTCCAATAGTAGCAACATTCCATGTAGAATCTCAAGTAATAGCAACATTCCAGAATCTCAAATAGTAACAACATCCCATGTTCCACTGCACTAACTACTAGGCTACTCCTCCACTAGCAACATTCCATCTAGAAGCCAGGACGTCAGACTCACAGAAACAGAAGCCTGCGTGGCCGCGTTGCTGATCTGCAAGGGCAGGCTTCTACATTACTACTACTACTATTTATCACTTCTATAGCACTACAAGGCATACACAGCGCTGTACACCATACATGAAAAGACAGTCCCTGCTCAAAAGAGTTCACAATCTAAATAGGACAGGCAAACAGACAGAACAACTAAGAGGTGAGGGAATTAAAGAGGTGGGGATAAAAGGGTACAGGGCAAGTGAGTAGTGGTTAGGAGTCAAAAGCAATGTTAAAGAGGTGGGCCTTTAGCCTTTCTTCTGCATTATTCTTTGCTATGTATCCTATACTGTTTATTGTAAGCCACATTGAACTCAATCATGACTGGGATAACGTGGGATATAAGAGGCCCTTTTACGAAGGTGCGCTGAAAAATGGTTTGCGATAGTGTAGGCGCGGGTTTTGGGCGCGCGCCAATCCATTTTTCAGTGCGCCTGTAAAAAACAGCTCTTTTTTAATTTTTTTCCGAAAATGGACGTGTGGCAAAATCAAAATTGTCGCGCGCCCATTTTGGATCTGAGACCGTACCGCCAGCCATTGACCTAGCGGTAAAGTCTCATGCAGTAACCGGGCGGTAATGACCTACGCTTACTAAATGCCACTTGGCGCACGTAGCTGACGCGTGCCAGAAAAAAAAATATTTTTCGTGCGCATGTAGTGGACGTGTGCCAAAAATGAAATTACCAAAATTGCCACGTGGTTGTCGTATGGCAAGTCCATTTTGCTGCGCATTGGGCATGCGTAGACGCTTATGTGGCTTAGTAAAAGGGCCCCAAAATGTCACAAATAATAAATAAATATTTGTGTCACAAGGAAAAGTCATTCTTTTCCGTTTCCTTGAACAGAAGCCTTTTCTGAGAAGACGGCAATTTTCCCTTAATTTCTGTTGGAGCCATTTTACTATGGAAGTTTTGCCCCATTTCCTTATTCTTTTCCTCTAAAAATGTTACCAGGAAATCAATTTCTTTAGCAAGCCACTGAAGATTTTAACGTTCTGGATGATTTTAATTAAGCCATCGATTTGGCTCAGTGTTGCTCTTAAAATAAATATAGCACGGTACCTGAAATACTTTTTTTCTTTCGGGACTCTAATTGCAAGCATTTTAGGAATGCCTGAACAAAAATAAATACCAATTTAGCTCTGAAACGTTGGAAAAGGGTGTTGATTGATAAGGAGGGCTTGATTTGTGTAAGGAATGGAAAGTTTATCGAAAGGAAAAGAAAAGAAATGTTAACACAAACAGCAGAATTAAGGAAATGTGCCACTTGTAACTTTCTTATCGCTGCAGACGAGAAGCAGGGCAGTCTCGGCGAGGCTGGACTTGGAACGCTTCCGTTCGGAGGAAGTGATAAGGCCCTTAGCAAGGCATCTGCAAGGAATTATGACCATTTTCATTTTCTGAATACCATCTCTGAGAAACCCGAAACGCCTCTGAGTTCAGAATAAATGCTACAACAGTTGAATTTTTGCTTTCTGTCCCTATTCTATGGCCAAGGCTTTATCAAAGAGCAAGTAGACCCAGTGAGGAGGGTTTCACAATCCACTGAATCACTGTTCTCGCAAAGCTGAGCAGGAGTCCTCCAACTGCATTTACTTATTTAGATTTCGCTCACACCTTTTTCAGTAGTAGCTGGAGGTGAGTTACATTCAGGTACTCTGGATATTTCTCTGTCCCAGGAGGGCTCACAATCTAAGTTTGTACCTGAGGCAATGGAGGGTTAAGTGACTTGCCCAAGATCACAAGGAGCAGCAGTGGGATTTGAACTGGCCACCGCTGGATTGCAAGAGCAGTGCTCTAACCACTAGGTCACTCCTCCACCCTAAAGAATCTTGTTACTCTTTGGGGTTCTACATGGAATGTTGCTACACTTTGAAATTCTGCATGGAATCTTGTTGTTCTTTAGAATTCTAGAATCTTTATTTATTTAGATTATGCTCACACCTTTTTCAGTAGTAGCTCAAGGTGAGTTACATTCAGGCACTCTGGATATTTCTCTGTCCCAGGAGGGCTGACAATCTAAGTTTGTACTTGAGGCAATGGAGGGTTAAGTGACTTGCCCAAGATCACAAGGAGCAGCAGCGGGATTTGAACCAACCACCTCTGGCTTGCAAGACCAGGGCTCTAATCACTAGGCCACTCCTCCCTACCAGCATTGCTACCAGTAGGGGGTGTTTTCAATTGCTAAGGACAGGCAGGGCCGCCGAGAGCCGGGGCCAGGCCCGGGACAAGGACGCTTCCCCCCACCCCCACCCCCCGAGGTCACGTCGCGTTGCGGCCCCCCACCCGAGGTCACTGGGCCCCCCTCCACCCGCTGCCAGTGCTGGGCCCTCTGAACTAACTTGAAGCGCCTTCATCTTCGACGCAAGCAGCAGCAGCAGGGCAGACCTCTCCATCCTTCCCTGCCCCACCCTCGCGGACGTTACGTCAGGCGAGGGCGGGACACGGAAGGAAGGAGTGGCCTGCCCTGCTGCTGCTGCCTGCGTCGAAGATGAAGTCGTTTCAAGTTAGTTGTGGGAATGACGGAGAGCAGGTGGGCCGGACTGTGGCAGCGCCGGGCCCCCCCGGAGGCCCGGGCCCGGGGACTTTTGTCCCCCCTGTCCCCCCTCTCGGCGGCCCTGAGGACAGGCTGGTTCTCTAGAGCCCTACAAAGCGTGCCTGTTGCTCACTATTGAAAATGTGATAGGAGAGATGTTGATGTGGGGTGCTGCTGCTGGGTGGGCCTGTGCCCACCTAGGCCCACCCATAGCTATGCCACTGCTTTACCCCCCCCAGCTAAGGCTGGGTACTCATTTATCAAGTGGATGGATGGCTGAGCTAGCCAGAGGGCGACCACCTGCCAAAAATGCCAGTGCGGGATTTTATCATACCTAATATAACATAAAGCTATGTGTATACTGTTTCAACTAGTAGCTCAGAGCTGTTGTTTATAAACAGGAACATAACCCTGCAATTTACATCAGAAACAAAACAATAATCAAAGAAAACTAGAAACTGAAACCAGAATGCAGATATCTAAAAATGCAAGTACTTTTTTAAAAGCCAGGACTTATAATTTCCGGAGTCTGAGCATGGCTTCTACTGCGATCGTAATACCATGCGATAACAAAGGTAAATATATGCAGGGCTGCCGAGAGGGGAGGCAGGGAAACAACATACCCCAGGCCCGGTCTCCAATGGGGGTCCAGTGCCGGGGTTTGTCTCTCTCCTGCTCCTGTGTGTCGGGACCCGGGTGATTGCATTAACACAATAACACAGGTCCCGAAATACAGGAGCAGGAGAGTGACAGATTGAGGGAGAAGCAGATGCAGGAAGATAAGGGGCAGGGGCAGTGGCTACCCAAGAGGGGGTTGAATGTTGGAGGGGGGGGGCGGCAGCCTGAGTGGAGGGGTGGTGGTAGCAGTTGCAGCTAGGGTTACTATCCTGCTTATAATCGAAATAGAAAAACGCCTATATTGTGACCCAAATCGGGAGATAGACGTTTGTCTCACAAAAACGAATAAAGCGGTATAATCGAAAGCCGAATTTGGACGTTTTCAACTGCACTCCGTCGCGGATGTGGACAAAGTTGATGGGGGCGTGTCGAAGGCGTGGTGAAGGCGGAACTGGGGCGTGGTTATCGGGCGATCAGAGATGGGCGCCTTTCGCCGATAATGGAAAAAAAATATGCGTTTTTAGCGAGAATTTAGGGCACTTTTCCTGGACCCTGTTTTTCCACAAATAAGGCCCCAAAAAGTGCCCTAAATGACCAGATGACCACTGGAGGGAATCGGGGATGACCTCCCCTGACTCCCCCAGTGGTCACAAACCCCCTCCCACCACAAAATATGCCGTTTCACAACTTTTTATTTTCACCCTCAAATGTCATACCCAGCTCCCTGGCAGCAGTATGCAGGTCACTGGAGCAGTTATTAGGGGGTGCAGTGGACTTCAGCCAGGTGGACCCAGGCCCATTCCCCCCCCCCCCACCTGTTACACTTGTGCTGGTAAATGGGAGCCCTCCATACCGCCCCCCCCAAACCCACTGTACCCACATGTAGGTGCCCCCCTTCACCCCTTAGGGCTATAGTAATGGTGTAGACTTGTGGGCAGTGGGTTTTGAGGGGGATTTGGGGGGCTCAACACACAAGGGAAGGGTGCTATGCACCTGGGAGCTGTTTTACCTTGTTTTTTTTTTTTTTTTTGTAAAAGTGCCCCCTAGGGTGCCCGGTTGGTGTCCTGGCATGTGAGGGGGACCAGTGCACTACGAATCCTGGCCCCTCCCACGAATAAATGTCTTGGAGTTATTCGTTTTTGAGCTGGGCGCTTTCGGTTTCCATTATCGCTGAAAAACAAAAACGCCCAGCTCAAAAAAAGATAAACGTCCATGTTTTTCGAAAATACGCTTCGGTCCGCCCCTTCACGGACCCGTTCTCGGAGATAAACACCCATGGAGATAGACGTTTCCGTTCGATTATGCCCCTTCACATGTCCGGTTTTACTCGGACATGTCCTGTTTTTGAGGACATGGCCGGGCAACCAGGTGGGTTCTGCCACCCGCCCGTTTGTCTGGATTTCCGGACAAATGGGCAGACGGGCCTAGTGGTGCCCTATCCTCCACTCCACTCCCCTTACCTTACTATACTGCCCTGGTGGTCTAGTGACCTCCCAGCGCCTGCATACTCCGGTCCCGACACCTATTCAAAATGGCCATTAAGAGTTGAAGTCTCACGAGGCCGCTTCAACTCTTGGCGGCCATTTTGAATCGGCATGTGTCCACTTTTTGGAGGGAGCAAATATGGTAACTCTAGTTGCAGCAGCCCTGCCCCAGGCTCTGCTCTGTCTCTCAGCGACCCTTAATATATGCAGGTTTTATGTGTGAAAAATTTGACTGTTGTATGTTATGATTATATTTATTTATTTGTTTCATTTGTATCCCACATTTTCCTAATGAGTATGGTGTTTCTAAGTACACCAGCACTTAATATCTTGGTTTGTGCAACTGGCTGTCCCTTATCCAGCTAAGTATGCTATCAATAAACCATAACATACAAATGCTACACTTTATTATACAAATTCTAAAACCTTGTTAAATCTTTTATTATCACAAAATAATATCAGAATAGTACTACCACAGGGGTCCTTTTAGCACGCTGTGGGGAAAAAGGGTCCTGCCCTAGCGGCGGGGGCAGTTTTTCCCATTTGCGTGTACCCCTGGTACACATGGCCATGTGGTGACAGAACTCTTACCGTGTGGCGGGCAACCCTTACCGCTACCCGTTGAGGTAGCGATAAGGGTTCCCGCGCTAACCTTACGGCAATGCCAGATTACCGCCAGGTTACCGCAGTGGAAGCCATTTCCGGTGGTTTTCTTTTCCCCCTCATTACCTCTCCACTCTCATCTCTCCCTACATTCCTCCCCGTGAACTCCGCTCACTGGACAAATCTCTCTTGTTGTCCCCCTTCTCCTCCACTGCGAACTCCAGGCTTCGTTCCTTTTCTCTCGCGGCACCTAATGCCTGGAATAGACTTCCTGGACCTATACGTCTAGCTCCATCTCTACCTGTTTTCAAATCTATGCTGAAAACCCACCTTTTCACTGCTGCTTTTTAGCTCCCACCGATTCCCTCACCCGTAACTGTCTTGTCTGTGTATTATTTAGATTGTAAGCTCTTTTGAGCAGGGACTGTCTCTTTATATCAGGTGTTCAGCGCTGCGTGCGTCTGGTAGCGCTATACAAATGCTAATAATAATAATACAAATGGCGCATGCTCGGGGCGGGACTACCGCCGGCAGCTGCATTGGGCTGACCCGCCGCTCTCTTATAGGGCCCCACAATTAGGGGCTGATTTTCAAAAGAGAAAAACATCTAAAAAGTGGCGTAAAGCAGCACTTGGATGTTTTCTCACATAAACGTCCAAATCAGTATTTTCGAAAACCTATTTTTCAGATGTTTTTCTGTGCTGTTGGGGACGTGTTAAGGGCGGGATGTGGGAGATCCTAAGATGTACATATTTTTCAGCCGTAATGGAACGAAACAAAACCATCCAGGACTAAAGCTAGAGCTGTTTTTATAACGAATGAGACACAAAAAGGTGCTCTAAATGACCACTGGAGGGAATCGAGGATGACCCCCCCCCCCCCAATACTGACCTCCTTCCACCCCCAAAACATGTGCATAAAAATATGACTTACCAGCCTCTATGACAGCTACAGATGTTAAACTGGGGTCTATTAGAGCAGCCTGCAGGTCCCTGGAGTAGTGTAATGGTCGGGGCAGTGCATTATGGAGTGGGGGACCCAGGTCCCTATCTCCCTCTACCTGTCACACTTGTGGTGGAAACTGTGACCTCTCCCAAGGTCACCAAAACCTTACTGTACCCACATATAGGTGCCCCCTTCACCCATAAGGGTTATTGTAGTGGTGTACAGTGGGGGTACTGTGTTTCGGGGGACTCCAGGGTCAAGATAAGGGAGCATTTTTATGAAGTGCCAGAAGTGGTCTCTAGGGTGACCAGTCTGCTAAAAATGCTGGCTTTTCTTACATCCCGAGCATGCACTTGACCTGAGGGGAAGCAGGGCAGGCAATGCACAGTGAACAGCGCTGGAGAAAGGCTTCAGCTGGGGGGGTGGTGGTTGGGGACCCTTGCCAGCCAAGTATGTGGGGTTGCAGCAGGGAGGTGGGCCTTTGTAAAGGACCCCCAAAGTGCCTTAAAAATAACCCAAAATTTCACCGGCAACCAGTGCATTGCTTCCACTAAAGGATTTACATAATCCAGTTGAGTTTTCCAAAATATTAACCTAATTGCTGAATTCTGAATCATCTGAATTCTAGAGAATTGCTTAGAAGAAAGAGTCCAATATAATGAGTTACCATAGTCTAATAATGATAAAATTGTTAACTGCACAACAATCTTAAAATGATCGTCTAAAATATAAGATCAATCGTAATTGCCACACTGGGACAGACCAAAGGACCATCAAGTCCAGCATCCTGTTTCCAACAGTGGCCAATCCAGGTCGGAAATACCTGGCAAGATCCCGAAAAAGTTCAATACATTTTATGCTGCTTATCCCAGAAATAAGCAGTGGATTTTCCCAAATCAATTTAATAATGGTCTATGGGCTTTTCCTTTAGGAAGCCATGCAGACCTTTTTTAAACCCTGCTAAGCTATCCGCCTTTACCACATTCTCTGGCAATGAATTCCAGAGTTTAATTTACACATTGAGTGTTCTCCGATTAGTTTTAAATTTACTACTTTGTAGTTTGATCGCGTGCCCCCCTAGTCCTAGTATTTTTAGAAAGAGTAAACAAAGGATTCACAGCTACCCATTCCACTCCACTCATTATTTTATAGACCTCTATCATATCTCCCCTCAGCCGCCTTTTCTCCAAGCTGAAGAGCCCTAGCCGCTTTAGCCTTTCCTCTTAGGGAAGTCGTCCCATCCCCTTTATCACTTTTGTTGCTCTTCTCTGTACCTTTTCTAATTCCACTATATCTCTATATATTGGTATCTCTCTACGTATCTATTAATATTCAGGACCATGCTTTTTGAATATTAAGCTAATAGATATTGCTTTCCCAGTGTCTTTCAAAAGAAATAATGAGTTCCAAATCTGCCTGAAGGTCTCCATTTTAGAATCAATGAGCGGCTTCTCCCCTGAAACCCAATTCTTTATTTGCATAAGTTGAGGATATGCCATCCTTATTTAATTAATAAGTTGATCAAAGCGATACTTTTTGCTGTACATATCTCGTGTACTCTGTGATTGAAACTTGCCCCCTTGTTTTGAAGGGGACTTGAAGACCCTCTTTCATCAGAGCTTTTGTTCCGAGAGCAAGGTTGACTCCACATTTTGGCAGAGAGAAGCTGACTTTGCTTTTGATACTTTGTATGCGTGTCTTTAATTGGTGCAGAAAGCTAAATAGAAAACACACTTCAGGGTCACGACATCTCACTGATTTGTTGAAATGTCTTTTTAACACAGGATAAACATGGGGAGAACAATTTTCTACCTCCCCACAGTTCTTGCCAGGAGCTGCAAACTGGTTTTCAAAAGCGTACTCCCTGGGGAATTTTCCTCTGAAACCCCCAGGTAACTGAACCCATGAGGATTTGCCTTGGTGCCTATCCAGCTTATAATCGAACGAGAAAAACGCCCAAGTTCCGACCTAAATCGGGAGATGGGCGTCTTTCTCACAAAAACAAATAAAGCGGTATAATCGAAAGCCGAACTTTGGACGCTTTCAACTGCACTCCGTCGCGGATGCGGACAAAGTGGACGGGGGCGTGTCGGAGGCGTGGTGAAGGCGGAACTGGGGCGTGGTTATCACCCGAACAGAGATGGGCGCCTTTCGCCGATAATGGATGCGTTTGTAGCTAGAATTTAGGGCACTTTTCCTGGACCCTGTTTTTTCACGAATAAGGCCCCAAAAAGTGCCCTAAATGACCAGATGACCCCCAGAGGGAGTCGGGGATGACCTCCCCTGACTCCCCCAGTGGTCACTAACCCCCTCCCACCACAAAAAATGATGTTTCACAACTTTTTATTTTCACCCTCAAATGTCATACCCTCCTCCCAAGCAGCAGTATGCAGGTCCCTGGAGCAGTTGTTAGGGGGTGCAGTGGACGTCAGGCAGGTGGACCCAGGCCCATCCCCCCCTACCTGTTACAATTGTGCTGCTTAATGCTTAGTCGTCCAACCCCCCCAAACCCACTGTACCCACATGTAGGTGCCCCCCTTCACCCCTTAGGGCTATAGTAATGGTGTAGACTTGTGGGCAGTGGGTTTTGAGGGGGATTTGGGGGGGCTCAACACCCAAGGGAAGGGTGCTGTGCACCTGGGAGCTCTTTTACCTTTTTTTTTGTTTTTGTAAAAGTGCCCCCTAGGGTGCCCGGTTGGTGTCCTGGCATGTGAGGGGGACCAGTGCACTACGAATGCTGGCTCCTCCCATGACCAAAGGGCTTGTATTTGGTCGTTTTTGAGATGGGCGTCGTCGGTTTCCATTATCAGCGAAAACTGAGGTCGTCCATCTCTAAGGTTGACCATCTCAACATTTAGGTCGACCATCTCTTAGGTCGACCTAAATTCTGAGATTTGGGCATCCCCGACCGTATTATCAAAACGAAAGATGGACGCCCATCTTGTTTCGATAATACGGGATACCCCGCCCCTTCGCGGGGACATCCTCAGAGATGGGCGCCCTTAGAGATGGGTGTCCCTGTTCGAAAATGCCCCTCCAAGTGTCTTTTTGTTTTTTAATACTAGGGACAAAAGAATAGTTAATATGGCTAGATTAAAGCTATTCGAGAGCTGGCATAAATATTCATATGTATCCATGTGTTTTATCAACAACTAGTAAAACAGGCCCGTTTCTGACACAAATGAAACGGGCGCTAACAAGGTTTTCCTCGCAGTGTGTATGGTTGAGAGAGTATGTGTGAGATTGACTGTATGTGAGAGAGAGTGAGACTGCTGGGTGCAAGTGTGTCTCCTCTGTCCCCCCTCCAGCCACCCAGCGAGTCTCCTCTGTCCCCTGCCCCCCTCCAGCCACCCAGCGAGTCTCCTCTGTTCCCTGCCTCCCCTCCAGCCACCCAGTGTTTCTCCATTTTCCCTTGCCCCCCTCCAGCCACCCAGTGATTCTCTTATCTACCCTGCCCCCTCCAGCCACCCAGCGATTCTCCTATCTACCCTGTCCCCTCCAGCCACCCAGTGATTCTCCTCTCTCCCCTGCCCCCCCCTCCAGCCACTCCTCCACTTTAATCAGCATATATTAAATTCCCCCCATGTGCTACAGAAAAGCACCGAGCACATCCTATATAATAAAAGGCACCTCCAATGTTCTGAAGCCGAGAAAGTGAAGCCTTCAAGCCTTGAAGTATTCCTGCAACGTTCCGGAACTACGTGTAAGGCTCCATCTCCTCAATTGACGATACGTAGTTCCGGAACATTGCAGGAATGCTTCAAGGCTTGAAGGCTTAACTTTCTCGGCTTCAGAACGTTGGAGGTGCGTTTTATTATATAGGATGGGGTTGATTCAGTATTGGACCATTTGTTATAGAATCAAGAGTAAGTACCTAGGTACACACCCAATTATGGGTACGGCCATCTGGTGTAAATGATTGCACCTAAATATAGCAGATTAGTGTATAAATGTGGAACTTCTATAAAGCATGCACAAGATCAGTGGGAATACCCAAGAATAGCGGAAATACCCACCCATGCCGCTCCCAGGTGAATGCTCCCTTTGAAATTACATGTGAGAACACTTCCTGCCCATATTTAAAAGCAATTGGAGGGTTAGGGTTGGTTGGAGGAGTAGCCTAGTGGTTAGTGCCTTGGACTTTGATCCTGTGGAACAGGGTTGGATTCCCACTGCAGCTCCTTCTGACTCAGGGCAAGTCTGTACCTGGGGCAATGGAAGGTTAAGCAACTTGCCCAGAGTCACAAGGAGGTGCAGTGAGAATTGAACCCAGTTCCCCAGGATCAAGGTCTGCTGCACTAACCACTAGGCTACTTTTACACTCCAAAAGAAACGGGTCTAGGCAAGACCCTGGCCACCTATGCCTAATCCCTTGCTTTGTATATTGGTCTCAAGAGGTGATCTCCCCAGTTGGGTTTGTTTTGCACACTCCATGAGAAGAGCAAACCTCAAGCCTATTCCAGGGTATTTTGGAGACGATCTTAATCTCTCAGACACACCTCAGCATTTAAATTGTGCCAAAGAAAGCTTCCTTATGGAGTTCTTAGAGTAACATAACATAACATAACATAACATAGTAGATGACGGCAGAAAAAGACCTGCACGGTCCATCCAGTCTGTCCAACAAAACTCATATGTGCTACTTTTTCAGTAATCTATAGAGGCATAATGTCAAGGTGCATCTGGAAAATCTTTTCAATCAGGCTGATGGAACCCAGTACAATCTGGACAAATTCTGTATCTTTCTGCCTCATTTTCTTGGTCTCTCATTGAATCCATGAGTACCCGAAGATCTGTTTCTGCACGTATGGTACAGGATAATTACTTGGCATTGACTCTTTTGTTAGTAATGCCACTCGTGTGCTTTTCTTCTTTATCACGACGTCTAATTTTCCCCCTAAAACTGCTGAGTTGTTTTGACCTGGCTTTCTATGGCAAGCTAGATTGCAAAGATGGGAGCCAAAACGTTTTTCAGTGGCTTCCCCAGTTTCCAGGAGTGTGGAGACAAGTTAAGTGTCTGTCCTTATATCATGGGTACACCATCATCTACCTTCTCCATATCACAGAAACGTGTTCATAGCATTGTAGCTCACCATCAACTACTGCCCCCCCTATCACAGGAATATGTTCATAGTGTTGTAGATCACCATTATCTACTGCCCCCCCTATCACAGGAACATGGTCATAGTGTTGTAGATCACCATTATCTACTGCCCCCCCATCACAGGAACATGTTCATAGTGTTGTAGCTCACCATTATCTGCTGCCCCCCCCTATCACAGGAATATGTTCATAGTGTTGTAGATCACCATTATCTACTGCCCCCCCCCCCCTATCACAGGAACATGTTCATAGTGTTGTAGCTCACCATTGTCTGCTGCCCCCCCCCCCACCATCACAGGAACATGTTCATAGCATTGTAGCTCACCATCATCTAATGCCCTCGTATCACAGAAACGTGTTCATAGTGTTGTAGCTCACCATCAACTACTGCCCCCCCCCCTATCACAGGAATATGTTCATAGTGTTGTAGATCACCATTATCTACTGCCCCCCCATCACAGGAACATGTTCATAGTGTTGTAGCTCACCATTATCTGCTGCCCCCCCCCCCATCACAGGAACATGTTCATAGCATTGTAGCTCACCATCATCTAATGCCCTCGTATCACAGAAACGTGTTCATAGTGTTGTAGCTCACCATTATCTACTGCCCCCCCATTACAGGAACGTGTTCATAGTGTTGTAGCTCACCATCATCTACTGCCCCTCCATCACAGGAACGTGTTCATAATGAAGCTCACCATCATCTACTGCCCTCGTATCACAGGAACGTGTTCATATGGTTGTAGCTCACCACCATCTACTTCCCCCCCATCACAGCAACGTGTTCATAGTGTTGTAGTTCACCATCATCTACTGCCCCCCCATCACAGGAACATGGTCATAGTGTTGTAGATCACCATTATCTACTGCCCCACCCATCACAGGAACATGTTCATAGTGTTGTAGCTCACCATTATCTGCTGCCCCCCCCCCCCCCCCCATCACAGGAACATGTTCATAGCATTGTAGCTCACCATCATCTAATGCCCTCGTATCACAGAAACGTGTTCATGGTGTTGTAGCTCACCATTATCTACTGCCCCCCCTATCACAGGAACATGTTCATAGTGTTGTAGCTCACCATTATCTACTGCTCCCCCCCCCCCCCATTACAGGAACGTGTTCATAGTGTTGTAGCTCACCATCATCTACTGCCCCTCCATCACAGGAACGTGTTCATAATGAAGCTCACCATCATCTACTGCCCTCGTATCACAGGAATGTGTTCATATGGTTGTAGCTCACCATCATCTACTGCCCCTCCATCACAGGAACGTGTTCATAATGAAGCTCACCATCATCTACTGCCGTCGTATCACAGGAACATGTTCATATGGTTGTAGCTCACCACCATCTACTTCCCCCCCATCACAGCAACGTGTTCATAGTGTTGTAGCTGACGAACATCTATTACTCTCATGTCAAAGAAACGTGTTCATAGTGTTGTAGTTCACCATTACCTACTGCTCCCATGTCAAAGGAGCATGTTCATAGTTTAGCTCACCATCTACTGCCCTCGTATCACAGGAACATGTTCATAGTATTGTAGCTCACCATTATCTACTGCCCCCATTTCATAGAAAAGTGTTCATAGCATTTGTAACACATCCATCATCTACAGTTAAAAAGCTGAGTTCTAAATTGCCATTGTTTTGCTTTATAGGTGGCTTTTGTGGTCAGATAGATAAAAACAATTGCTTCCAACCCCACCCCTCGAAACCCTAGGTGCAAATGTGCAGTTTGTTCATTCCTTTGCATAATTCAGAGGAGGTGTAAATGCTGACGGAAAAAATGTTTTGAAATATACCGTTATTGCCTTTATAAAATGAGATTTACGTGTATATTTTAAAAAGCTGCTCACACCACACCCCCGTGATATTCATGTGATTTAACCAGCGAGAAATGGCTCCCGGACAGTTAAATCACTTGTTTGGGGCTAACTGCTAATTTGTAGCGGCACTTAACTGGTTAATATTGCTGAAGGGCTTGCTGTCTGGCTGAGAAAACAGTAAAGCTGTTTATAGCTATTCTGCATGCTGTTTTAGAGTCTTTAATTTGTATGTTTTCAATTTGTATCTTGTATTTCTTATCTTTTCAGTACTTTTTATTCTTTAATTTAATTTTGGACTGCATTTGTATTAAAATTTGTAACTGTGATTAATCACATGATTGAAGGTTGATTTATTTATTTATTTTACCATCTCATGTCCTTTGACACTGGGCAATGGAGGATTAAACGAATTGCCCAAAGATATAGTGGAATTAGAAAAGGTGCAGAGAAGGACGACGAAAATGAGAAAGGGGATGGGACGACTTCCCTATGAGGAAAGGCTAAAGCGGCTAGGGCTCTTCAGCTTGGAGAAAAGATGGCTGAGGGGAGATATGATAGAGGTCTTTAAATAATTAGTGGAGTTGAACGGGTAGATGTGAAGCGTCTGGCCACGCTTTCCAAAAATACTAGGACTAGGGGGCATGCGATGAAGCTACAAGGTAGTAAATTTAAAATGAATCGGATAAAATGTTTCTTCACTCAACGTGTAATTAAACTCTGGAATTCATTGCCAGAGAATGTGGTAAAGGCGGTTAGCTTAGCGGAGTTTTAAAAAGGTTTGGATGGCTTCCTAAAGGAAAAGTCCATAGACCGTTATTAAATGGACTTGGGGAAAATCCACTATTTCTGGGATAAGCAGTATAAAATGTTTTGTACATTTTTTGGGATCTTGCCGGGTATTTGTGACCTGGATTGGCCACTGTTGGAAACAGGATGCTGGGCTCGATGGAACTTTGGTCTTTCTCAGTATGGCAATACTTATGTACTATGTACTTAGAGTCACAAGGAACGGCACTGGGGAAAAAATTAACATACCTTTAATTGCAATTAAATTTGTAATTGAAATGCAGCCCTAAAATTAACTAGTTAGCACTGAACTGAATACCAGCTATTTTGGGGGCATTTTGGAGGCAGAGTCAGAACTTGGCCAGTTAAATGCTGATATTCAGATTCTCGGCATAAATAGCAGCACATAAAAGTCAGTCCCAATCTTTATGTTGTAACCCATAGCCAGTTAAGGGCCCCTTTTACTACGCAGCGGTAAGCCCAATGCGGGCTTAACGCTCGCTGAACAGGAAGTACTGTTGGGCTACCGCAGCAGCCAGGCATTACTTCCCACCCCTGGTGCGCAGTCATAATCGGAGTGTACCCGGTGGTCATCGAGCAGTGCCACGCGCTGTCCGGTTACTACCAGGTTAGCACAGGAGCCCTTACCGCCATCTCAATGGGTGGCGGTAAGAGCTCCCTCCCAAAATGGCTACGCAGCAAGTGAGGTCTGGCTACGCCCCTGCACGGTAGTGCTCTTTACCGTGCGGCATACCTACCATACCTTAGTAAAAAGGACCCTACGTTCTATGTAACGGCCTCTTATTCTGGATAACCAAATATATGTGTATAAATACATACATATATATATATATATATTTTTTTTTTTGGGCAGGAGCTGAATGCTGCTCTAAATCTGGAGAGAGCTGGAATTACTTTTTCATCCAGTAAACACTTCTCGGTATTTCGGTTCTCAAAAGTAGCTCTTGGGAGCAAGCTTAAAAAAGAAAATAAAAAAATTAAGACCAGACTGTGGTTAACTGGTTGCTAATTGCCTGGACCTGCTTTTCCAGTTGTTGACCCCTTGTGGTGGCTAGGAAGGCAAGTAGCCACAGATACCAGTGCGAATAGCTGCCTCCCTAAAGACAGATATGGTGTATGTCACATGCCGGAGAAGGGAATTGAAAAGTATGGAGAAATTAAGATGATTAATGCAACAGGCGTGAGGGTCAGGAATGCAGGCGTGCAACTTCTGTGTGCTGTGCTCAATACTTAAATCATTTTTCATGTCTTCCCTAAGTGACGGGGCAGTCGTGTTAAGTGTGGAGGTCACGAAACCTACAATAATTTACAATATCCTTAAAGACGTCATATTGTGTTTCAAATTATGGCTTTCAAACATGCCCTGTGTCTTTCTTCTTTTGGAAACATGGAAAGTGATTATGAAACCTAATACCTTCCACTAATTTACAATGCCTTAAACAATTTCTCTCTCTGTGTCCATTTTATTGCACAGTATTTAATGTATCCTAATTAAGGTGAGCATTGCATGTGCTCTTTCAAGATTTCCTCTTGAATAGGCTAAATGGAATTCAGTTACAGCAGACCTTAACCACATGATCTGGGTAATATTTTCCATTGATTATGTGCAAAATGTTTCCTTTAAATGGTTTAATCAGTTTTACAAGTAGATTTGGTAGGTTTCTTGGCAAATTGGGAGACAGAGAAAAGAATTGAATAGAAGCTGTAAAATAGATCATCTTTTTCTATTTAGATAGTTACATACAGTGTTGTTCAAAGTAGTAGATCAAAGTACTTAAGTAAAAATAAATGTATATTTGATACTTAAGTAAAAGTACAGTGTAGAACACAATAAAAATTATACTTAAGTGAAAGTTAAAAAAAAGTTATTGCCCGACATAATACGTTTTGAGTAAAAAGCTACAATGAATGTAACGATTGTGAATGTTTTTATCCCAACAATTTATTGTTCTACTATTCAATCCACTTTGCTTTTAGTAAAACTAAAGGGGCCCTTTTACGAAAGGGTTGCCGTGCGGCAATGGGCTTGCCATGTGGCAACCCAGAACCACTGCCGGCCCAATGCGGCCACCGGTGGTATTTCTGGCTTGAGTGTGTGCCAATTCCGGCGTGCCGGAAAATATTTTGGGAGTTTTTATTGTGGCGCTAATCTGGTGGTAATTGGGCAGCATTATGTGCTGTCCAGTTACCGTCAGGTTACTGCAGGAGCCCTTACCACCAACTCAATGGGTGGTGGTAAGTGCTCCCCAAGGCATGGCCACACGGTAAGAATAGCACCACGAAGAGAGGATACAAAGTACAAACCAAAGTCTAAAGGTCAAAAAAAAAAAAGCCCCAAGAGCCTTCAAAAATGGGACAAAATTCCTTTAATCACACAACTTGGGAAACAATCGTCATAAAATGACCCAACACGGGCCGTGTTTCGGTGCACAGCGCCTGTGTCAGGGGTCACAAACGTTGTAAAGTGAATGTGTACAGTAGCAAGGCCTTACTCCTTTTTGCAAGTATATAGATAAAAACCACTGTCTCATAATGTTCGAGTGAGTTGGTCAACAGGAATAATCTTATCGCATGGCCATATTTTTGGAGGGGGGGGAAGGCTTTTTACCCACTGTGGTAACAAGGGCCCTGGCGCACAGGAAAAATGGCCCCCGCTGCTACTTCAGGGCCCTTTTTAACACAGCTTGATAAAAGGACCCCTTTTTTTTTTTTTTTTTTAATGACTGTCACTCATGTGAATGCGTTTGTGACTAATTAATTCAGCACAGCTAAAAATATGTTGAACAACTGAACTAGCAGGAAGTTGATTGCTTGGTCTAATAAAAAGTTCATTCAAATCAGGCCAGATTACAATATGATGTCTTATGACTGGGTCTACTACTACTACTACTTATCATTTCTGTAGCGCTACAAGACATACGCAGCGCTGTACACCATACATGAAAAGACAGTCCCTGCTCAAAGAGCTCACAGTCTAAAAATGGAATGTTGCTAGTGGAATAGCAACATTCCATGTAGAATCTCAAATAGTAGCAACAGAATCTCAATAGTAGCAATATTCCATGTAGAATCTCGAGTAATAGCAACATTCCAGAATCTCAAATAGTAACAACATCCCATGTTCCACTGCATTAACCACTAGGCTACTACTCCACTAGCAACATTCCATCTAGAAGCCTGCACTTGCAGATCAGCAACGCGGCCGTGCAGGCTTCTGTTTCTGTGAGTCTGACGTCCTGCACGTACGTGCAGGACGTCAGACTCACAGAAACAGAAGCCTGCACGGCCACGTTGCTGATCTGCAAGGGCAGGCTTCTACATTACTACTACTACTACTTATCACTTCTATAGCGCTACAAGGCATTCGCAGCACTGTACACCATACATGAAAAGACAGTCCCTGCTCAAAGAGCTCACAATCTAAGTAGGACAGACAAACAGACAGAACAACTAAGAGGTAAGGAAATTAAAGAGGGGATAAAAGGGTACAGGGCAAGTGAGTAGCGGTTAGGAGTCAAAAGCAGCGTTAAAGAGGTGGGCTTTTAGCCTGGATTTGAAAACGGCCAAAGACAGGGCTAGACGTACTGGCTCTGGAAGTCTATTCCAGGCATGAGGTGCAGCGAGATAAAAGGAACAGAGTCTGGAATTAACAGTAGAGGAGAAGGGGACAGACAAGAGAGATTTAGCCACAGAAAACGGAGTCTGCAGGTTTTGATCCAGGGAATCTCTGAAACACTTGATTTCTATATCGCAAAGAATACTTTATCATCATCATTATTGTTATTATCATCTGCATTAGAAGTAATACTGTCTAATTCAGCACTCGCATTTTCATCTCTATCTTTAACATCATCATGCTGTCCAATAACAAAGAAAGCTTTCAGAAAGTTGGAATCATTGTCTGTTGTTATTCTAACAATTTTTCATCTGATGGCAAACTCCGTTTGAATATCTTTGAGAACTGAGGCAAAAACATCAAATGTGTGGGAGCTCTTCAGTCTTAAGGCCAGACAAGGAGACTCCCTCTCTAACATGCTATCAGTCTAGTGGACAGTCACCCCCATGTAAAATTGTTCATGGGATGGCCAGCAGTTTGTTGTGATAGAGACATATACCTTTTCACCAAGAATTGCTAAAAGCTTCAGCTTCATCTCTGCTTTAAAGTGACCGAAATTAAAGAGACAAATTAAAGAGTAATCACCTGGACCAGAAGGTACATACGCCAGGATACTGAAAGAACTCAAATGTTAAATTGCAGATCTGCTGTTAGTGATCTGTAACCTGCTGTTAAAACCATCCATAGTACTTGAAGATTGGAGGGAGGCCAATGTAACGCCTGTTTTTAAAAGGGATCCATGGGTGATCTGGAAAATTATAGATTGGTATGCCTGACTTCAGATCTGGGCAAAATAGTGGAAACTATTATAAAGAATAAAATCAATAAACACTTAGACAAACATGAATTAAGCCAATATAAGTCTTGCCTCACCAATCTGAATATGTGAATAAGCATGTGGTGTAACCAGGTACCTCTCTTGTGCAGCCAAGGATAGAACAATCTCCTCCAGCCACAGGCTCCCGGTACAATGAAGAAATAGATGTCCACCAGTAACTTCAATCTTAAGGACTTTTATTCCATGCAGGTTTTTAGTACACAGTTCCCACAGCAGCATAGCACATACCAGGATTCAATACAGGCTTCAGTCTGGACTCTTTATCCAGTGCACAATAAACAGTAATTCAATTCCCAAGACAAACAGTTCTTTCAGTTCATCATCACAGTTCAGTCACCAAGCAGCATTTTCTACCTTCTATCCTCTTTACCTTCAGGAGAGTTCAATATTTTAGGGACTCCTTCTACCCAAGGGTTTTCCCTTCATCAGCTTCACAGTGACTTTTGGGACTTCCTCTCACCCAAGGAATCTCAGCCTGCTTCAGTACTTTAGGGACCTCCCTGCCCAAGGGTTTTCAGCCTGCAAATACTTCTCTCCTTCTGTCTCCTGAACTGAACTCATGAGACTCCTTCCCACCTGCCTAATCAATCCCTGCCTTCACAACCAATCATTCTCCACTCATTAGCTTCTCTACACACCCATACCAGCTGAGTTGAGCCTGAGCCTAATGAGGAGCTCCTGCACACAGGGTTTCCTATCTCTTTCCCCCTAGTGGCAGCCAACCTACACCTCCTGTTAGCCTACACCCATGTCCTCCCCCATTGCAGCTAGGAGTCCAGTCCGGGTTTTCCATCTCACCCCCTGGCTCCTTGCCTGCAATACCTTCTGGGACTTGTAGTTCAGACTGAAGCTGCCTTAACCCAACTATCCTGGAAGTGACTTTATCACAGTGGATAAAGTTGAGCTGGTTGATGTAGTGTATCTAGATTTTCAGAAAGTATTTGACAAAGTTCCTCATGAGAGACTCCTGAGAAAATTAAAAACCTATGGTATAGGTGTCAATCTTCTATTGTGGATTAGGAACTGGTTGATGGATGGCAAACAGAGGGTAGGGTTAAATGGCCAATTCTCTCAGTGGAGGAGGGTGAATAGTGGAGTGCCCCAGGGATCTGTACTGAGACAGGTGCTATATAACATATTTATCAAAGATCTAGAAATAGGAACAA
This sequence comes from Microcaecilia unicolor, assembly GCF_901765095.1. Lineage (NCBI taxonomy): Eukaryota > Metazoa > Chordata > Amphibia > Gymnophiona > Siphonopidae > Microcaecilia > Microcaecilia unicolor. The sequence goes on along the minus strand of NC_044036.1, from coordinate 19,686,484 downwards.
TGAGTGAGGTGATCACATTTGCAAACAACACACAACCATTCAAAGCTGTGGAAACACATGTGGATTGTGAAAAATTGGAGGAAGACCTTATGAAAAAAGACTGGGCACCCAAATGGTAGATGGAATTTAATGTGTACAAGTGCAAAGTGATGCACATTGGGAAGAAAAATCTAAGAAAAAAAGGAAACCAACCTTCCACAAAAAGCAAAATGCCAACAGAAAAGTGGAAGTCACTGTGAACCTGGTTGGTTTGGGACTGGATCGTGGTGACTTCCACGTTTGTGTTGAAGAAAAATCTGAGGCTAGGTTCCACCCTAGGAGTCGGCACCCAAGAAAAAGACCTAGGTGTCATTGTGGACAATATGCGGAAATTTTCTGCCCAGTGTTTGGTGAAGTCCAAAAAAGCAAACAGAATGCTAGGAATTATTAGGAAAGGGATGGTAAATAAGACCAAAGATATTATAATGCTTCTGTATCAGTGGTGTTCCTAGGGGGGCTGACACCCGGGGCGGATCGCCGATGCGCCCCGCCCCCCCGGGTGCAGCGCCCCTCTGGATGCAGCGCAGACCCCCCCTCCCCGGCGAAAGGACACCCCCCGCGAAGGAACTCCCCCTCGGGTGCAAGTCGCTGGGGGGGGGGGGGTGCCGTGAGCGGCTGTCCTCCGTTGTTCCATGCTTCTTCGCTGCCCCGGAACAGGAAGTAACCTGTTCTGGGGCAGAGAAGAAGCATGGAACAATGGAGGACAGGCGCGCGCAGCACCCCCCCCAGCGGCGTGCACCCGAGGCGGATCGCACCTACCGCCCCCCCCCTAGGAACGCCACTGCTCTGTATCGCTCCATCATGCAACATCACTTTAGGTATTGTGTGCAATTCTGGTCACTGTATCTTAAAAAAGATATAGCAGAATTAGAAAAGGTTCAAAGAAGGGCAGAAAAAATGATTAAGGGGGTGGAATTCCGCTCATATGAGGAAAAGCTTAATCGGTTAGAACTCTTCAGCTTGAAACAGATACGGCTGATGGGTTATATGCTAGAAGTCTACGAAACACGGAGTGGTGTAGAACAGGTAAATAGAAATCAATTTTTTATTCTTTCAAAGAGTACAAAGACTAGGGGACACTCAAGGAAGTTACATGGTAGTACTCAAGAAGGTTTAATGACAGAAGACTGCATGATGTTATTTGATTTGCATATTAATGTGTTTTGCATGCATTTGCATGCTTTACGTGTGTAAATACTACTCAACCCTTCCAATGACCTGCATATTTGTAAACAGTGGGTAAAAGAAAAGAAAAAAAAAGTGAAACGAAAATTTTGAATTTCATTGGGGGTTATTTTGTTCATTTTAAAACAGAATAAAGGAAGCCTTTTGTTGTTGTTGTTGTTGTTGTTTTGCTTTTAATGTTGTGTTTCCATACAAAATCATGTCTCTAGAAATTATTAATACCATTTTCCTGTGCTAATTCCAAGTTGGCTCTTCTCCTTTATGCCTTTATAAATATAGAGTGGAGGTGTGGCCTATTGGTTAGAGCACCGGTGGCCGGTTCAAATCCCACTGCTGCTCCTTGTGATCTTGGGCAAGTCACTTAACCCTCCATTGCACGCCGCATTGAGCCTGCCATGAGTGGGAAAGCGCGGGGTACAAAATGTAACAAAAAAAAAAGTCACTTAACCCTCCATTGCCTCAGGTACAAACTTAGATTGTGAGCCCTCCTGGGGCAGAGAAATATCCAGAGTATCTGAAGGTAACTCACCTTGAGCTACTACTGAAAAACGTGTGAGCAAAAATCTAAATAAATATGTCTAGCAATTCTGTTTTAGGCAATTGCTTCTAGCTTTTTGCCTGGTACTTGGATTCCAGGGCTCTGTCCTTTCCTGGTTCTCTTCCTACCTCTCCCTCCGCACCTTTAGTGTTCACTCTGGTGGCTCCTCTTCTACTTCTATCCCTCTGCCTGTCGGCGTACCTCAGGGTTCTGTTCTTGGTCCCCTCCTCTTTTCTATCTACACTTCTTCCCTTGGCTCATTAATCTCATCCCATGGCTTTTCCTACCATCTCTATGCTGATGACTCCCAAATCTACCTTTCTACCCCTGATATCTCACCTTGCATCCAAACCAAAGTTTCAGCGTGCTTGTCTGACATTGCTGTCTGGATGTCTCAACGCCACCTGAAATTAAATATGACCAAAACCGAGCTTCTCATTTTCCCCCCCAAACCCACCTCCCCGCTCCCCCCGTTTTCTATTTCTGTTAATGGCTCTCTCATTCTCCCTGTCTCCTCAGCTCGAAACCTTGGGGTCATCTTTGACTCTTCTCTCTCCTTCTCTGCTCATATCCAGCAGATTGCCAAGACCTGTCGTTTCTTTCTTTACAACATCCGTAAAATCCGCCCCTTTCTTTCCGAGCACTCTACCAAAACCCTCATCCACACCCTTGTCACCTCTCATTTAGACTACTGCAATCTGCTTCTTGCTGGCCTCCCACTTAGTCACCTCTCCCCTCTCCAGTCGGTTCAAAACTCTGCTGCCCGTCTCGTCTTCCGCCAGGGTCGCTTTACTCATACTACCCCTCTCCTCAAGACCCTTCACTGGCTCCCTATCCGTTTTCGCATCCTGTTCAAACTTCTTCTACTAACCTATAAATGTACTCACTCTGCTGCTCCCCAGTATCTCTCCACACTCGTCCTTCCCTACACCCCTTCCCGTGCACTCCGCTCCATGGATAAATCCTTCTTATCTGTTCTCTTCTCCACTACTGCCAACTCCAGACTTCGCACCTTCTGTCTCGCTGCACCCTACGCCTGGAATAAACTTCCTGAGCCCCTACGTCTTGCCCCATCCTTGGCCACCTTTAAATCTAGACTGAAAGCACACCTCTTTAACATTGCTTTTGACTTGTAACCACTTGTAACCACTCGCCTCCACCTACCCTCCTCTCCTCCTTCCTGTACACATTAATTGATTTGATTTGCTTACTTTATTTTTTGTCTATTAGATTGTAAGCTCTTTGAGCAGGGACTGTCTTTCTTCTATGTTTGTGCAGCGCTGCGTATGCCTTGTAGCGCTATAGAAATGCTAAATAGTAGTAGTAGTAGTAGTGGTACTGAGATCAGGCTTACTAGTCTAATTTCTTGGGTCGCTTCTTGTACCCTTTTTAATTATCAGTATTGCACTCTCCTCTGGTCCCCGGATACAGGATAGCTTTTAATGATAAACTACTTATTATCAGTAGCTGGTCTGCAGTTTCATATCTGAGTTCCTTCAAAACTCTAGGGTGAACACCATCAGTCCCGGTGATTTATTTCTGTTTAGTTTGTCAAATTGCTCTATCAACACTTTCAAATTTACAGTTGTTTCAATTCCTTTGAATCTTAACTTACAAAAACTATATTCTACCTTCAAACACAAGCTGATCTTCAAAAGAAAACTCCCCATGGGGTGTCCTTTGAAAACTGGGGAACAGTAACCATGCACTTTGCACCTCATTTGTACTGCTTTGCACAGCCTCAAAGAGCTAGACTGAATATTGTCTCACTGAAGGAACTGGAGAAACAACAAAGCAGATCAGTACAACGTAAGCATAGATTTATTGAATGAAAACAGAATATTCAGATCAGCCTGACACAGGCCGTGTTTCGCCCAGCAGGGCTGCGTCAGGGGCTACACAACCCTACATTTTTGGGTGGCGGAGCAGGTGGGGGGAAGAGGGGTTGATGGTTGGGAGGCGCGGATAGTGGTGGGCAGACTTATACGGTCTGTGCCAGAGCCGGTGATGGGAGGCGGGAATGGTGGTTGGGAGGCGGGGATAGTGCTGGACAGACTTATACGGTCTGTGCCCTGAAAAAGACAGGTACAAATCAAGGTAAGGTATACACATATGAGTTTATCTTGTTGGGCAGACTGGATGGACCATGCAGGTCTTTTTTTGCCGTCATCTACTATGTTACTATTATGTTACTATTTTTTATATCCACACACATATCTGCTTAATTTCGACAATATAAGAAAATTGTGTAGCCCCTGACGCAGCCCTGCTGGGCGAAACACGGCCTGTGTCGGGCTGATCTGAATATTCTGTTTTCATTCAACGAATCTATGTTTACGTTGTGCCGATCTGCTTTGTTGTTTTTCCATTTCGGAGCTTGCAGATCGTCTGCCCTGTTGTTTTCTTGGACCCTCACTGAAGGCCCTGTCATTGCAGCTGACATGGTGTATTTTTATTCTCCTTCCAGCTTCCGAACTTCATCAATACAACGCTTCCTCCACATGAGCAGGTGACAGCTCAGGAGATAGACAGCTACTTTAGACAGGAGCTGATATACAAGAGGAACGAGAGGATGGCAGGACGAGTGATGTCCTTGCTGAAGGAGAACGCAGGAAAGAGCTTCTTCTTTGCATTTGGAGCAGGTATGGCAATAAGTAAATCTTTGTTTAAATAGACATCGAAGCTACATCATTTGTTTTTCAATTTTATTTATTTATGACATTTGTATCCCACATTATCCCGAACAAGCTCAGCTTCAATGTGGCTTACATTCAAGAAAAACATCAAAAATACGATGCAGTCAGATAATTAATTATACAAACAGAAAAAGTAAACACTGGGCCTTCAGGAATGAGAAAAATGCAATCCTTTATTAATGATGAATACCCGACACGGGCCGTGTTTCGGCGTACAAACGCCTGCATCAGGGGTCTAACATGATAGTGTGCAAAGTCAGAAGGGGTTCAGTTGCTAAAAGGGGATCCAGCCTCAGATGTTATACTCAGGTCCTTTAGAACAGCATGCAGATCCCTGGAGTAGTCTAGTGGTTAATTATAACATTTTAACATATTAGGAATACTTACTACTACTACTTAACATTTCTAAAGCGCTACTAGGGTGTTTGTCATGAAGCTAGGCTAGAATATTGGTTACGTTGAAACATATTAGAGATGGCAACATTAGTTTATTGTCTTTTGATAAGATATGTACTTAATAGAAAAGCCTTTAGTAATTTACCGAATCTCAGATAATCTTCTAAGTACCTTAATTACTTGGGTAGAGAATTCCAAAGTTTAATACTCTGATATGTGAAGCCTGCAACAACTCCAGGCTCCGCCCTTTCTGCCTCGCCTCACCCCATGCCTGGAATAAACTCCCTGAGCCCATACGCCAGGCCCCCTCCTTCCCATCTTCAAAGCCTTGCTCAAAGCCCACCTCTTCAATGTCGCCTTCGGCACCTAACCACCATACCTCTATTCAGGAAATCTAGACTGCCCCTACTTGACATTTCGTCCTTTAGATTGTAAGCTCCTTGGAGCAGGGACTGTCCTTTTTTGTTAATCTGTACAGCGCTGCGTAACCCTAGTAATGCTCTAGAAATGTTAAGTAGTAGTAGTAGTAATATGTGAAGCCTGCAACAAGGATTGATTTGTAAGAAAGACCTTTGCAGTTTGGATAATGGAGTGCAAGGTATTCTGTAGACGTTTTTACTGTATTACGTGAAGGTAAATCAGTTAGTGTTGCATGTAGGAGGGTGATAAACCATTTATGATTTGATAAACGGTCATGCATATTTTCAAGGTAATCTTGGATTTTATGAGAAGCCAGTGAAATTTTAACAAGAGAGAGGAAGCCTTCTAAAAGCGATGAGCACCGCATACAAGACTGGCAGCGGTATTTTGTGCTGTTTATAATTTTAAAGGAGTGAGATTTTAATACCAACATATATGGCATTACAGTAATCAAATTTGGATAGTACCAGTGATAGGGTGATAGTACAAAGTGTGGCGCATGGGAAGAAAATATGCAACCTTTTTAACTTCCATAGGGGCCCTTTTCCAGAGCGTTGGTAAGTCCAACGTGGGCTTACCGCTCGCTTTTCCGGGATTACTGCCGGCCCAACGTGGCTGCCGCTGGTAGTCCCACCCTGAATGTGCGCCATTTCCAGAGAAAAAGAAAAACCCTGGAAATGGCTTGTGCAGCGGTAACCTGGCGGTAATCGGGAATCGCTGTGCTTTCCTGCCAGGTTAGCGCAGGAGGCCTTATCGCCACCTCAGTGTGTGTCTGGGGGCTTTTTAACTGCTCTGATAAAAAGGTCCCAGGAAAAATGCTCCCCGCTGCTAACGCAGGGCCCTTTTTCCTGCAGCTTTTTGAAAGGACCCCATAGTGTATGGAAGACGCTTCAGACCACCTTTAAGACCTGAGCTTTGAATGATAAATGCTGGTCAAGGGTGATGCCCAGGATTTTCATCGATTGATCTAAGGCATATGATGTGTTGTCAATAATGAAGTTTTTTTTAAGGAAACAGGTTTGATAGGGTTTTGTAAGTATGAGGAATTTAGTCTTTTCCCGATTTAATTTGAGTTTGAAACTGGATGCCCAAGATTCCATCAGATCTAAACTGGTTTTAATCTCATGTATAATTTCTAGTAATTCCCTTTTGAAAGGAATATAGATGGTGACATCATCAGCATAGATGAAGGGATTAAATCCGTGATCTTCCAGTAGGTAACCCAGCGGTGCCATCATGATATTGAATAATATGGATGACAAAGGAGAACCTTGTGGAACCCCACATACAGAGTCCCAGGATGAGGAGAAATGACCTGATTGCTTTACTTATAAGTACATAAGTAATGCCACACTGGGAAAAGACCAAGGGTCCATCGAGCCCAGCATCCTGTCCACGACAGCGGCCAATCCAGGCCAAGGGCACCTGGCGAGCTTCCCAAACGTACAAACATTCTATACATATTATTCCTGGAATTGTGGATTTTTCCCAAGTCCATTTAGTAGTGGTTTATGGACTTGTCCTTTAGGAAACCGTCTAAACCCTTTTTAAACTCTGCCAAGCTAACCTACTTGATAGGATCTTGATATCAGGAAACTGTGGAACCAATTTAAGACAGTTCCACTAATATCAAAGTGGTCTAATAAGTATAACAATATATTATGGTCAACCGTGTCAAAGGCACTGCACATATAAAATTGTAAAATTCTGATTTTTCTGCCCATGCTCAACTCTTTTCTGAAATTTGCAATAAGGGTGGTGAGCACGGTCTCAGTGCTAAAGGATGACCAGAATCCCAATTGTGTACTATGAAGGATAGAAAAGGCCTGTAGGAAATTCATGAGCTGACTAGCTACTAAAACTTCCATCACTTTTACCAATAAAGGAATAGAGGCTACAGATCTATAATTAGATGCTTCACTTCCACTGGCCTTGGAATTCTTTGGGATAGGTGTTAGAATTGTTTTGCCATCATTTTCAGGGAATAGTCTATTCGATAACATGAAGGACAAGTATGATTGTAAGCAATTGATGAATAGGTCGGGAGCTAACCTTAGAAGATAGCTGGGACATGTGTCTAAAATACATTGCGTACTTGGATAGAAAAAAATTTACCTGATCCAACGTGGGAGGGGAGAAGTCAGACCATGTTCTGTCTGCTGGATGGCATACAGCAGATTTGACAGACGGAAGAATATATTTGTCGATATCGGTTATGGAGCGTTTCATTTCTTATCTAATTGTATTAATTTTTTGCTCAAAGTAATTTGCTAGTTGGTCTGCGGAGGGAGTAGATTCATTGGTTACGGTCAGGGATTGCGTGTTAAGTAGATTATTAACCAAAGCATTTAACTTGAACCCACCTACATATTTAGCATAATAGTTTTGACGTTTTTTAAAATTTTTATGTTTGTATTCTTTTATCTGTTTTCAGTTAGGTAGATGTACTTAAGGTTTTCTTGCATATTGTATCTTTAAGAAAAATGTTTTGCACATAGAACCCGTAGCAAATACATGGAGGCTGATTTAACTCCCGCTGTTAGTGCTGAGCCCGGATTTTCAATGCCAGGCCATTTCTGGTGACTGGCATTGAGTATCCGGTTTAGTTTTGGCTGGTTTCAATATGGCTAGGTCGATAGTCAGACTTAGCCGGTTATCTGGAAACCGGCCACAGATATTATTCTGTGGTTTTACGCAGCCAAACATGGCTGCTAAACTCGCTTTAAAAATCAGCGGCTAGCCAGTTAGATCTCACAATATAACGCCACTAACCGAGGATATTCAGCGGAGGATAGCCAGTTATCCCCCCGCTGAATATTGGTAGATAGCCAGTTAAGCGCTATTAAGCCTTTCTAGCCTGTTAAATAGCACTGAATTTCAGGGGGTTGGTTTTTACTTTAGGATAACAGACCTTAGCATGTGTTAAGAGCTACACAACCCATATGAATAACTTGGGTGCAGTGATGGTTAGCAGGTGTTAACACTTTTACCACGCATTAACATTCTGGTATTTGTTTACTAAGCCGTACTGTAGGCACAGATCCTTATAGCGTGCGCTAAAAATTAGTATGTTAATGCTAGAGACACCCATATATTCCTGTGGGGCTCTTCAGCTTGGAGAAAAGGCGGCTGAGGGGTGATATGATAGAGGTCTATAAAATAATGAGTGGAATGGAAAAGATAGATACGGAGCGTCTGTTTACGCTTTCCAAAAATACTAGGACAAGGGGGCATGCGATGAAGCTGGAGTGCAGTAAGTTTAGAACAAATAAGAGAAAGTTTTTCTTTACTCAGCGCGTAATTCGACTCTGGAATTTGTTGCCGGAGAATGTGGTTAAGGCGGTTAGCTTTGCAGAGTTTAAGAAAGGTTTGGACGGCTTCCTGAAGGAAAAGGCCATAGAGTGTTATTAAATGGACGTAGGCAAAAAATCCACTATTCCTGGGACAAGCAGTACAAAGTGCTTTGCTCCGTGGATCTTGTTGGGTGATTGTGACCTGGATTGGCCACTGTCGGAGACAGGGTGCTGGGCTAGATGGACCTTTGGTCTGTCCCAGTGTGGCGATGCTTATGTCTTATGTCTCTAGCGTTAGCACATGCTAATTTTTAGTGCAAGCTGAAAAATTAGCACAGCTTAGTAAACAGGGCCCCTTTTACCAAGCTGCTGCAAAAGGGGGCCTACGCTGATTTGGACATGTGCCGAGGCCCCCTTTTACCGCAGCGGGAAAAAGGTAGGTCTTTCTTTTCTTCAGGAAATGGCCATATGGCAAGTGAAGCACTTGCCACACGGCCATTTCAGGGGGGAGCCCTTACCACCACCCATTGAGGGCTCCCGCCTTAACCTGGCGGTAACCGGGCAGCAAACAGCACTGCCCAATTACTGCCGGGTATACACCGGCACTACAAAAGTACAAATATTTTTGTAGTGTCGGATATGACGGCGTGCTGGGGGTGGGAACTCCCCAGCGGCGTAGCAAGGGCAGGGCGGTGGGGGCGGTCCACCCCGGATGCACGCCGCTGGGGGGGGTGTCGGAGGGAGCAGGGAACCAGTGGAACCGACACCCCTCCAGCGGCGTGCACACGGCAGGCAAGAATGCACTCGGGAGGGGCTTGGGTGATGCGCCGGGGGGGGGGGGGGGGTTGATGCGCCGAGGGGGGGTTGATGCGCCGAAGGGGGGTTGATGTGCCGAAGGGGGGCTTTGGTGATGCGCCAAGGGGGGGGGGGGTGCGCAGCGGTGAACCGCCCCGGGTGGCAGCCGCCCTCACTACACCACTGGAACTACCGCTGGGCTGCTGCGGTAGTTCCTTTTTAGCGAGCGATTCATCATCAGTGCTGGAACAAGACCAGGAAAGCAGAGATTACGGGGGAAACATATGGGGGAAGCTGAGGCTGGCCTTTACAGCTCTCCTAAAGATGAGCCCACTGCAATACCATCGGAGACCTGTGGGGGCAGATCTACTTCTTTGGATGTTGGAGTGCAAGTATTCCATGGCCTCTGTGTTTCAGTGGCATCTCTCTAGATTCTGACTCTTTCGAATTTAATTTAAGCCCCCTTAACCGTTACCGGAGGTGACACTTTGTTTATCGCAAGTTCCTGAGCAATTGACAATCTGCCTGTGTCAGTCTACAAGGCAACCAGTGCAAGAGCACAGCTCGGATCTATCATCGACTGCTTAAGAAACATTCAGAAAACGGCCTTTTGTGTTCAAGTTATCATGCTGCTCGAATAGCTACGGGCAAAGTATTCTGGGAAAGCAAGTTGTATTTATTTTCACAAGAGAAGTCTTTGGCTTTTATGTTGGATGTTAATAATAATCACACATTTTGTCTAAGATCTGCCTCAGCTGGCAGCCGCTTTCATGCATCCTGGTTGTCAGTGATTTACTTGAGGCATAAACTGACACAAATGTTTCCTCTTTTATCTTGGTTGAGCTTGTCCAGCAAACAAAGAATCTTCCTGTTAGCCTTGAGAAGGAAAGCAGTGACCGAGGTTCCTTCATTAATATTAATTATACTACTAATACAAGATAAATACACAGAAAGCATTTGTGCAAACCTCAGAAGTGCAAGTTGAGAATATGCTCTTGAGACATGCGGCACAGAAATTGAATTTGCTATTTTTGACGGAGTGCTTCAACTCAAGTAGACCACCCTTAATCCAGAATAAGGGCAGATCATAGAGATACTTCTTAAGCCAGCAAGGGTCAAGGAGAATGCTGTAGACATTGCAAGTAGCACACATGTATACCTTGGAGGAAAGGAGAAACAAGGGTGGCATGATACAGACGTTCAAATATTTGAAAGGCGTTAATCCGCAAACAAAACCTTTTTTCGGAGACGGGAAGGCAGTAGAACCAGAGGACATGAATTGAGGTTGAAGGGGGAGCAGACTTAGGAATAATGTCAGGAAGTATTTTTTCACAGAGAAGGGTGGTGGATATGTGGAATGCCCTCCGGCGGGAGGTGGTGGAGATGAAAATGGTACTGCAATTCAAACGTGCGTGGGATAAACACAAAGGAATCCTGTTTAGAAGGAATGGATCCAAGGAATCTTAGTGTAGATTAGGTGGCGACGCCGGTAATTGGGAAGCAAAACTGGTGCTGGGCAGACTTCTGTGGTCTACGCCCTGATCGTGACTGAATAGATATGGATGGGCTTGAGTGTAAATTTTATGGGGCTTTGACGTTAGCTTCAGAACTTTTAGTACAAGAACAGTGCTGGGCAGACTTCTACAGTCTGTGCCCTGAGAATGGCAAAGGCAAATCAAACTCGGGTATAAAGTATCACATACCATGTAAAATGAGTTTATCTTGTTGGGCAGACTGGATGGACCGTACAGGTCTTTATCTGCCATCATTTACTATGTTACCATGTTACTCTTTGGGTTTCTACATGGAATGTTGCTACTAATTGGGATTCCTGAATTGACGCATGTATTGGGCGTGCGAAGGTCCATTTTTCAGTGCACCTGCAAAAACGGCCTTTCATTTTTAGCTGAAAATGGACGTGTGGCAAAATACAAATTGGCATGCGTCCATTTTGGGCCTGAGACGTTACCGCCACCCACTGACCTAGTGGCAAAGTCTCACGCGTTAACTAAGCGGTAATAATCAGCACGCATACAATGTTGATAACCGCCTGGTTAGCGCGGCGCACCAGAAAGTTTCCGGGGCACGACGTGGGCATGAATAGAAAATGAAATTACCGCCCTGGCCATGCAGCAGCTGGGCGGTAATTCAAAACTGACTCACTTAGGACATGCGAATGCGCCTACGCGGCTTAGTAAAAGGACCCCTTTGTGAGTTGTGCGCCTAAATTCTAGTCGATGCCAATTAATGCTCATTATTGCTTGTTAAGTGCTGATATCGGTGCTCATTAGCGTGTTAAACCAATTAAGTTGGGTGCGTTGATATAGAATCCTAAATCTAAGCAGACTACATAGAATCCAGGGGTAAATGTGCAAATCAACCCAAGAATATTGCCGTTTGGGTTGTCAAGGTCTTTCTTTGGGAATCCGTGCTTGAACACCATGATTGTGCTTTTGTTCAGAATCACCGTTTTCCAGAGCTTAACATGATTCACAAACATAGACAGCGATCGAGTCCAATCACTAAACCCCCAGATCGTCTTTTCCTCATAAACTAGCAACACAGCAGACCACAATCAGGCTGTTGAAAAGAGAATTAACATTTTGGCATTAGACAGGACATGTAAAATCAATGTTTAAAAAAAAAAAATCAGTCCTGTTATATTTCATTTTTATGTTGCAAGTAATTTAAAAATAACGCTTATGATAACAGAAGGGGAAATTTATGAGCGCAGTTAACTTGAAGGATATTTTCATTAGGATGTTTTGCTTTTTTAATGTCTCCCTTTCCTTTTATTAGCTCAGTTGTTATCATACTTTGATAACTCATGTTTATCACCTCTGGAGTTCAGACAAAATATTATTACAGGATGTTTACTGAGGCACATAGACTGGTCCTTTTTAGACGTCCTGTAGGCATAAAATTATCCTTTCACGAGGATAGAAAGTATTCTTACAGATATATGGTTACTATAAATTTAATAATGGCATGTTACCCCAGTAAAATAGAGTCACACGCTCTTATGTAAAATATTCAGTTCACATTTTTCAGCAAAGTGTGTTCCAGAAGTCGGGTCTGGCTGGCTATCCTTAACGGGGAAATGCCACAGTAATGCAATTCCTCTGCTGTATTTTACATGCCCAGAGAAAAGTATACCAAAAGCCTAGAGAAGACACACTCATGTAGCCCTTTGCCAAAAGGGGAACAAAAGAGAGTTCGGTATAGGCTGAACTTACAGCCGTGCTTAAGTTTCAGTGAGTCTAGCTGCAAAGTTAGCTTGGCAGAGTTTAAAAAGGGGTTAGATGGGTTCCTAAAGGACAAGTCCATAAACCACTGCTAAACGGACTTGGGAAAAATCCACAATTCCAGGAATAACATGTATAGAACGTTTGTACGTTTGGGAAGCTTGCCTGGTGCCCTTGGCCTGGATTGGCCGCTGTCTTGGACAGGATGCTGGGCTCGATGGACCCATGGTCTTATGTACTTATATAGATACCTCTTAATTTATTTTAATTTAATATATCCAAACCTTATTTTATTTATTACTTAATTTTCCTATATATAAATGTTAAAGTAAAAGTGTAAAGATATTCAATAGGCATCCATATACAAAAAAGGACCCTCTAATCTGTAGGCAAACAGCCTGTCTCCAAAAATATGTTCATACACTATACAAAAAGCACCGGAATATAAAGGAGCAAACGGGAGCGAACTTCTCTTAGTTCGAATCAGTCGCTGTCTCACTGAGTGTTCCAAATGTCCAACAGAAATCTCTGTTTCAAAATTCTTCTTCAGGGACGCCAGTGCTGCATTGACAACGGATCCTCCATTTTGAAATTGCAGTGTGGCGGGGAAATCCTTCAACAGAGCAAACTTGTGTCACAAAAATGTGCTGACATCACTAAAAAGACTATACTCCCATCTTATCAAATGGTGTCATTCCATTCAATATACTCATTCAGTCCCGTAGGCATAACTGAATCTAACTCAATGATGCAATACTGTTCACGCAAGGCTAAATAGGCATCTCGATCCCCTTGGAAATGTGGAGAGATTTGTTCAACAATCAACCACTGCATCTCGGAAAAGTTACGATTGAATTCAATGCAGTGGCCGACCAAGGGAGCCGTCAAAACTCTGTTTTTCAGTCTGGCATTTGAACTGGACATGAAGTGCTTATTTCTGGATAAGCAGCATAAAATGTTTTGTACTTTTTGGGGGATCTTGCCAGGTATTTGTGACCTGGATTGGCCGCTGTTGGAAACAGGATGTTGGGCTTCATGGACCTTTGGTCTGTCCCAGTATGGCAATAGTTATGTACTTATATATATCTTTAATAGGGGCAAATGATGATGCCATAGTAACATATAGTAACATAGTAAATAATGGCAGATAAAGACCTGAACGGTCCATCCAGTCTGCCCAACAAGATAAACTCATTTCACATGGTATGTGATACTTTATATGTATACCCCAGTTTCATTTGTCCTTGCCATTCTCAGGGCACAGACCGTAGAGGTCTGCCCAGTACTGTTCTTGAACTAAAAGTTCTGAAGATTCTGGAATCCTAAAGAGTTACAAGATTCCGGAATCCCAATTAGTAGCAACATTCCATGTAGAACGCCAAAGAGTAACATAGTAACATATATTAACATAGTAAATGACAGCAGATAAAGACCTGAATGGTCCGTTCAGTCTGCCCAACAAGATAAACTCATTTTACATGGTATGTGTTACTTTATATGTATACCCAAGTTTGATTTGTCCTTGCCATTCTCAGGGCACAGACCGTAGACGTCTGCCTAGCACTGTTCTTGTACAAAAAGTTGTAAAGCTAATGTCAAAGCCCCTTAAATTTACACTTCAGCCCATCCATATCTATTCAGTCACGATCAGGGCGTAGACCGTAGAAATCTACCTAGCACTGGTTTAGCTTCCCAATTACCGGTGTTGCCACCCAATCTCTACTAAGATTCCATGGATCCATTCCTTCTAAACAGGATTCCTTTATGTTTATCCCATGCATGTTTGAATTCCATTACTGTTTTCATCTCCACCACCTCCTGCGGTGGGCATTCCACGTATCCACCACCCTTTCCGTGAAAAAATACTTCCTGACATTACTCCTGAGTCTGCCCCCCCCCCCCCCCCCCCCCAGCCTCATTTTTGTCCTCTAGTTCTACCACCTTTCTGTCTCTGGAAAAGGTTTGTTTGCGGATTAATACCTTTCAAATATTTGAACGTCTGTATCATGTCACCCCTGTTTTCTCTTTTCCTCCAAGGTATATATGTTCAGGTCGGCAAGTCTTTCCTCGTACGGTTTGCCCCATACCATTTTTGTAACAATACTTTCAGAAGAGCAATCAGTATATTGTATATTTTTGTCTCTCCCTTGGGGTTTGTATAGTTGTTAGTATTTTACATGCAGCAGATTGTATCTGAAATGCATTTCTGTTGGGTTTTTCTTTTTTTCTGGACTTTCTTCACTAATGTACTGCCAACCATCAGTTCAGGATGGATTAGGTTCTATAAATGGCACCCAAATTTGGGTGCCCCCCAAAAATGAGCGCTGATCACTAATCTATAAATTGGTGCTCCAAATTGGTGTCATTTATCGAATAGCACAAAGCGCCAGAATCCACGCTCAACTTTGGATGTGAGGATTTATACCAACTGTGCAGAAGGAATGGATCCTCAGGAGCTTAGCCGAAATTGGGTGGCGGAGCCGGTGGGGGGAAGAGGGGTTGGTGGTTGGGAGGCGAGGATAGTGGTGGGCAGACTTATACGGTCTGTGTCAGAGCCAGTGGTGGGAGGCGGGACTGGTGGTTGGGAGGTGGGGATAGTGCTGGGCAGACTTATACGGTCAGTGCCCTGAAAAAGGCAGGTACAAATCAAGGTAAGGTATACACATATGAGTTTATCTTGTTGGGCAGACTGGATGGACTGTGCAGGTCTTTTTCTGCCGTCATCTACTATGTTAACTGAAACCTGGTGTAAATTCTCACATGTAAATTAGGCGTGGATCTCCCGACTTCAATAATATTACGCACATCTTTAGTGAACACCCCTGACCCGCCTATGCTCCTCCCATAGCCACACCCCCTTTTCAGTTGCACGCTAAAAGATTTATGCCTATATCTTTATGGAATAGCTCTTAGCAATATATGTGCGTAAATTGAAGTTGTTGCCAATGAACGCCAATAGTTGATCATTAGTGCCCAGTTATTGGTGCTAATTGGCTCATTGCTCAATTAAGTTTTGCTTGCAAATTATGTTTAGGTTTATTTGGCACTTAATATACCGCTTTTCTGGACAGCCGATCAAAGCGGTTTACGATTGCAAAGGAGGAAAGGGACGTCATTTCACAGGAGACGGTACGTTCATAAGAGAAAAAAAGAAGGATGAGAGGACTGGGATAAGAGTTCTGCATTGAAAAGGCAAGGAGAAAAGCAGGGAACCCAAACCTGTTAGCAAGGACCTGCGGCTCCTTCAAAAGCTTGCATGAGTATGTGGGTCTTCAGTCCAGATCCAAATCTCAAACAAGAGAGGCTGTGCTTAGGGCACTAGGCGATGTATTCCATAAAATTGGTGCCAGAGCCGGTGGTGGGAAGCGGGACTGGTGGTTGGGAGGCGGGGGTAGTGCTGGGCAGACTTATACAGTCTGTGCCAGAGCCGGTGGTTGGGAGGCGGGGCTGGTGGTTGGGAGGCGGTGATAGTGCTGGGCAGACTTATACGGTCTGTGCCCTGAAGAGCACGGGTACAAATCAAAGTAGGGTATACACAAAAAGCAGCAAATATGAGTTATCTTGTTGGGCAGACTGGATGGACCGTGCAGGTCTTTTTCTGCCGTCATCATCTACTATGAATGCTGATTACCTATTAGACTCAAGGTGAGCACAGAAAACCAAGGGCATGGATAACCTAGAGTCTTGAGCTGAACATAGGGCTCAGGTCGGGGAATCTGAGCTGTGTAGAAAAGTTTTAAATGAATATAGAGCTTTCCTTTGAAAAAATGGACTGGAGAAGTTCACTGCTTAAACTATATCTTTGAGCTTGCTAAGTGAAGGGAAATTTTCATCCTCAGGAATTTGCCCACGTAACTATTTTGTTACCTGCTCAAATTCCTTTGAAACCTGTCCTAATACTGCTGCCACCCTGTCTATATCCTTTCAGAGGCACCAAAGAAAGCAGTTAGCTTAGCAGAGTTTAAAAAAGGTTCGGATAACTTCCTAAAAGAAAAGTCCTTCAGCCATTATTAAGATGGACCTGGGGAAATTACACTGCTTATTTGTGGGATAATCAGTATAAAATGTATTGTACTGTTTTAGGATCTTGCCAGGTACTTGTGATCTGAATTGGCCACTGCTGGAAACAGGATACTGGGCTTGAAGGACCTTCGATCTGTCCCAGTATGGCATTACTTATATTCTTATTATGTTATATTTGCACGCACAATTTTGAGTGCCAAGTATCAAATCTGGGGGATAATGATTAGCTAACATGCAAAATTTAAAAATATATCTGTCCTATACACTAATACTAAACCCCAGCTTTCTCCCTTAATAAAAACCTCATTACATAGACAAATACTTTATAAAAAGCCACGTTTTCAAATGACGATGAACCATCACATAATTTGTTATACCTCTAAAATCTCCTGGAAGTGAGTTCCATAATTCAGCCCCTTTACCCAATAATGTCTGTTGTTCTGTACCTACCAATCGACAGAAATTTCTCGATACTCTATCAAGGATAGATCGTAAATTTCTCTTTTAGATAGCCGGGACTTAAATCATACAGAAGTTCCCCATAAGTGCGTAAGTACATAAGTAATGCCATACTGGGAAAAGACCAAAGGTCCATCAAGCCCAGCATCCTGTCCCCGACAGTGACCAATCCAGGTCAAGGGCACCTGGCAAGCTACCCAAACGTACAAACATTCTATACGTTATTCCCAAAATTGTGGATTTTTCCCAAGTCCATTTAGTAGCGGTCTATGGACTTGTCCTTTAGGAAACCGTCTAACCCCTTTTTAAACTCTGCCAAGCTAACCGCCTTCACTACGTTCTCCGACAACAAATTCCAGAGTTTAATTATGTGTTGGGTGAAGAAAGATTTTCTCCGATTTGTTTTAAATTTACTACACTGTAGTTTCATCGCATGTCCCCTAGTCCTAGTATTTTTGGAAAGCATGAACAGACGCTTCACATCCACCTGTTCCGCTCCACTCATTATTTTACATACCTCTATCATGTTTCCCCTCAGCCGTCACTTCTCCAAGCTGAAAAGCCCTAGCCTCCTTAGTCTTTCTTCATAGGGAAGTAATCCCATCCCCGCTATCATTTTAGTCGCCCTTCGTTGCACCTTTTCCAATTCTACTATATCTTTCTTGAGATGCGGCGACCAGAATTGAACACAATACTCAAGGTGCGGTCGCACCATGGAGCGATACAACGGCATTATAACATTCTCATACCTGTTTTCCATACTTTTCCTAATAATACCCAACATTCTATTCGCTTTCCTAGCCGCAGCAGCACACTGAGCAGAAGGTTTCAGTGTATTATCAACGACAATCCCCAGATCCATTTCTTGGTCCGCAACTGTATTTTGATCCCTTGTCATTACCTTCTTAAAATATCATCAACTTCACTTCATGAAAAGCTGTGGCAGCTTTGGAGGAAATTCAATAAATGGCATTGAAAATTCAGAGTTGAAAAACTTGAGCGCTAAACTCTGTGGGTCTTTTATAAGGTGCGCTGGCGTTTTTAGGGTGCATTAAAAATAGGTCTTTGCTAAACACTAAAGGCGCCGATGTATTCCTATGGGCGTCTTTAGCATTTAGTGTGCACCTATTTTTAATGCGTGCTAAATACACCAGCGCGCCTAAGTAAAAGATTGATTGAAGCAGAGCCAGTGGGGGGGCGGGGCTAGTGGTTGGGAGGCGGGGCTACTGCTGGGCAGACTTCTACGGTCTGTGCCATGAAACTGGCAGATACAAATCAAGGTCAGGTAGACACAAAAAGTAGCACGTGAGTTTATCTTGTTGGGCAGACTGGCTGGACCGTGCAGGTCTTTCTCTGCCGTCATCTACTATGTTACTATGAAGCAGGGCTGCCGAGAGACTGGGCCAGGCCCGGGACAAGGCCGCCCTCGGGCTCCCGGCCCTGACCCCTGGGCCCCACCCCCACTGCTACCCCTCCCAGGTTGTCGCCGCCGCCCCCCCCCTTCAGGGGGGCCCAGTGCCACAGTCCTACCCACTTGCGCCACCGGGCCGGGCCCCTTCCACCCGAACCCCCGCCAGCAGAAGTGCTGTCTTCTGACTCCGGCGTGCACGGCCCACACAGATGCGCTCCTCTCAGCTGATCTTCGCTGTACGCTGCAGCTGACGTCCCCACATTTAGGTGCCCCCTTCACCCATAAGGGCTATGGTAGTGGTGTACAGTGGTGGGTAGTGGGTTTTGGGAGGGGGTTGGGAGCTCAGCATACATGGTAAGGGATCTATGCACCTGGGAGCAATTTCTGAAGTCCACTGCAGTGCCCCTTAGGGTGCCCGGTTGCTGTCCTGGCATGTGAGGGGGACCAGTGCACTATGAATGCTGGCTCCTCCCATGACCAAATGGATTGGATTTGGTCGTTTCTGAGATGGGCATCCTCAGTTTCCATTATCGCCGAAAATCGGGGACGACCATCTCTAAGGTCGACCTAAATTTTGCGATTTGGGCGTCCCCGACTGTGTTATCGAAATGAAAGATGGCCACCCATCTTGTTTCGATAATTCAGGAAAACTTGGGTCCCCCGTTCGATTATGCCCCTCCACATGTTACTATATTCAAAGATGAGCGTCCATTATATAATAGCACTGAGAGACAATTTCAGCACTCAAATTTAGGCACCAGGATTAAAACCAGGTATAGTTCCCAGCGCCCAATTTGGGTGTACATCCACAGTATTCTGTAACACTGTGCACAAATTTTAGGTACACCCCTGACCCATCCATCCACATCTTGGGTAAAAGGAGCCCTATGTGATTCGCTCAAGACCATAAGGAGAAACAGCGAGATTTGAGCCAGACCTTCCCGGTTCACAGCCTTCTGCTCTAACCACTGGGCTACTACTCCACTCTTATCCCTTTTATAGAAGTTTCCACTTATCACACGAAGAAGAGCACGACCTTCACAATAAATAGAGTAAAATGTATTCATTACTGACTAAGATGAAATTTATAGAACAATCCATTAGACAGCTTTTTTAAAGTACCTTTTTAAAAATGGAGTGGAGGAGTGGCCTAGTGGTTAGGGTGGTGGACTTTGGTCCTGGGGAACTGAGGAACTGAGTTTGATTCCCACTTCAGGCACAGGCAGCTCCTTGTGACTCTGGGCAATTCACTTAACCCTTCATTGCCCCATGTAAGCCGCATTGAGCCTGCCATGAGTGGGAAAGCGCAGGGTACAAATGTAACAAAAATAAAATAGATACTATTGGAGATTCTACATGGAATGTTGCTACTATTGGAGATTCTACATGGAATGTTGCTATTCCACTAGCAACATTCCATGTAGAAGGCTGCGCAGGCTTCTGTTTCTGTGAGTCTGTCAGACTCACAGAAGCAGAAGGCTGCGCGGCCACATTGGTGATCTGCAAGGGTCGACTTCCGACTTCTACATGGAATGTTGCTAGTAGAATAGCAACATTCCATGTAGAATCTCAAATAGTAGCAAGAGTGGAAGAGTGGCCTAGTGGTTAGGGTGGTGGACTTTGGTCCTGAGGAACTGAGTTCAATTCCCACTTCAGGCACAGGCAGCTCCTTGTGACTCTGGGCAAGTCACTTAACCCTCCATTGCCCCATGTAAGCCGCATTGAGCCTACCATGAGTGGGAAAGCGTGGGGTACAAATGTAACAAAAATAAAATAGATACTATTGGAGATTCTACATGGAATGTTGCTATTCCACTAGCAACATTCCATGTAGAAGGCTGCGCAGGCTTCTGTTTCTGTGAGTCTGACGTCCTGCACGTATGTGCAGGACGTCAGACTCACAGAAGCAGAAGCCTGCGCGGCCACATTGGTGATCTGCAAGGGGCCGACTTCTACATGGAATGTTGCTAGTGGGACTCTGGGCAAGTCACTTAACCCTCCATTGCCCCATGTAAGCCGCATTGAGCCTGCCATGAGTGGGAAAGTGCGGGGTAGAAGCCACTGTGTGCTAGGCTCCCAAGGCGACAGGAAAGGGAGACCTTTCCTTACCTCTGTTTTCCAGGTCCCAAAGGGCATGGGGAGAAGGGAAGATCTTAAGCAAGGGAAAAATGGTGTCCACAATTTCTACTTTTTCCTCCTACAAATCACTCCTGTTCGATCAATCATCTTTTGTAGTCAAGCAAGAAAAGCATTATACTCAAAGGAACTGAAGTCCATAGGATCTCATGAAAAAATATCCCTTCCTGTCCTCCGACAAGGCAATGAGAACAAATTCCAAGATCAGAACCTGTCAATTAGTATTTCTGTAATATTAAAAACCTAGTACTTATGTCATTATCCTTGAGATGCTCAACAATTTAATTGAAAAAAAAAGTGTTTACTAAGTGGTTTAAATTTGATATCGCAAGTATGTTCCCCTTTCATAATGGTAATAAGTGGTATACCACAAAGAAATAAAAGCCAATCACTCCTCTTTGATTCCTTCTACATGATGAATGGTACCTTATGAAGGATAATTCATATTCTGTACAACAGTTCTTTAAAAAACTAGGTCCTCAATTATGAAATAATATGTAATTAGTCTCCAGCTTAAACCCCAGAGGAAGAGCCGTCCAATTTAACGGAAGTGCTCCAAAAATGATCCTTACCCTGATTGAGACCAAGTGCACATTTTCCACTGAAGGTTTCTCTGGACTTTTCTTTTAAGAAAGTATCCAAACTTTTTTTTAAAACCCTGTTAAGCTAACTGCTTTTACCACACTCTCTGGCAACAAATTCCAGAGTTTAATTACTCATTGAGTGAAGACATGTTTCATCCCAATTTCTTTTAAACTTAGTAGCTTCATTGCATGCCCCCTAGTCCTAGTATTTTTTATTTTTTTATTTATTTTTTTTATTTATCATTTTCAAATAATTAACAAGCATAACTTGTTTATGAAATACAGCTAGAGAATAATACCATATAATTAATTCAAACAAAGAAAATATTTAGCTTCTTCAGACCACAGTTCAAGGATGGAGGAACAAAAGAAAAGAGAAGATTACAAAGTGGAAATAAATGTTAAGGAAATATTTGCTGCATATTCCCAATCAAAATTACTTATTAGATGTTAAATATTATTTAAGTTGCTTTAAATCTAAAAAGGATTTTAACTGATCTGGTGAATAGAAAACATACTTATTTAAACCCAACTTAACATTACATTTACATGGGTAGGCAAGAAAAAAAGAACCCCCTATCTCCAATGTCCTTTTTCTCATTGCCAAGAATAGTTTTCTTTTTTGTTGGGTTTGCTTTGTAACGTCCGGGTATATCCATATCCTTTCTCCTCCAAAAAGTGTAGTGGAATTTTTAAAGTAGTTTCTCATAATGGCATTCAAGTCCTGCTCAAATACCAGAGAAACAATGAGGGTCGCTCTGTCTGTACATTGATCTAGAGTTTGTTCTAATAGAGCAGATATGTCCAAGTTGCCAATTGTTTGCGGCAAATTCTGTTTTTCCCCAATCTTCTCCATAGGATTCCCAATATAGTAAATTTTATTTACTGGCGGCAAACTTTCAAGGGGAAATTTTAAAATCTCATTTAGATATCTTCTAAAGAGATCAGAGGGCGAATTTCCTAGGAGTTTTGGGAAATTGAGCAACCTTAAATTTAGTCTTCTGTTATAATTCTCAATCTGTTCAATTCTACGCCGAATATCTCCACTATCTCTTACTGCTGCATTCTTATATTCATGTAGCAAATCAACTTCTTTCTGGATATTCGTAATCTTTGTTGAAGTTTCAGTTTTAACTTGCTCTATTGTATCTTTCAATTTCTCAAATTTCTCATTCATGGCATGGACTTCCCCAGAAGTTTTTAACAAAGTTTCATTCATTCTATTCAACATAGTCCAAATCGAATTCAAATTTACCTCCGGTTTTCCTCCCGAGAAATCCTTCTCAGGACTCGGCAGCGAATATTGCAGCTCAGGTCCCTCAACTGGCGCCTCTCCAACCACACTTCCGGTGGTGTATGGGGTCGCCCCAAGGGCTGCTGACGCTGCCGGACACGGAGGTAGCAACTGCGATGGAGGAGACAGGGAGGTTTCATCAACCGGTGGAAACTCCGCTTCTCCGGGGCATTCCACTGCGGTATTACCTTCCCTTGTTGATTGGGAGAGTGATAACAGAAATCGATCCAACTTAATTGGGTAGGTGTTGAGGTAGCGGAGGGTAAGGGATCCTTCTTCACCACCCCTTTTCTCTTTGTATGCGGCATTATTTAACAAGGAAAATCGCTTTACCCAAATACGTTGGAGCGCTGTTACAACAGCTCTATGCAGCAGCGGCCATCTTGTTCCTCCTGTCCTAGTATTTTTGGAAAGAATATACAAGTCGTTCACCTCCACCCGTTCCACTCCACTCAGTATTTTATAGACCTCTGTCTTACCTCCCCTCAGTCATCTCTTCTCCAAGCTGCACAAGTGCTTTTAAGTATTTTCCTTATCTACTTTATGCATTTTGCCTGTGCTGGGGTAATTTTTTAAGGGTCTGCTTGAGTGCATAAAACACAGTTCTAGTTGCTCAGGTTGCTCCATTATCGCTGGAGTCCAAAGTCTGATTTAGTATCTTTCTAGATAACACTTTTTATTGTAAAATAACACTGACTATTGTCTCCCTCCACATTTTCTGTGAAAAATATTGTTAATGACAAAAAATTCCAACTGTGAGACGTCTTGAAATTCTATAGCTAGACAAAAGATAATGTGGTCCAGACAAAGCATAAATGTTAATAGGGGAAAAGTGCTACACTGTTATGAGCAGACAGCATTGACATTTTCTGGGCTCTACTGGGTGCTGTGGTACAAAATTTCTTTACAAGAATGCTGGAGGAGTGAAGAAAGAACGGTTCATTATGGAAGCGAGTGTCATAGGAGTGATCAAATATGTTTCAGAAAGTGCAGCTTTTAATATTCAAACAAGAAAGCTGTACCCTCTCTACGCTCGAAAGCATTCAAGTTCAAACACTAAGTAGTAATGGCTTACCTTTATTTTTGAGACCAGCAGGGCAGCCAAGGGGGAGGGGTGGCAGGGGGGGGGCAACATTTCCCGGGACTCCAAGAGAGTCCCAGCACCGGGATCTCTCTCTCTCTCTCTCCTGCTCGGGTGATCGCATCCCGACAGGAGCAGGAGAGAGAAAACTCCGAGCCCCTCTTGGAGGCTGGGGAGGACCCAGAGGAGCAGACACAGCAGGCTGGCGGGGGGGGAGGAGGCCCTGCCAGCAGAAGAGATATTCCTCCAGCGCTTCTCTTCTTCACAGTCTGCCACATTGCCCTCCAAGTGGCTGATTCTCCGCTCAAGCGCATGTTCAGTTTTGAAACCGAGCATGCGCAAACTGAGAGAAAAAGCAGGGGCAGGGCCACGCAGCAGTGAAGAAGAGCAGCGCTGGAGGAAGACTGTTCTGCTGGTGGGGCCTTGGGATCCCTGCCAGCCAAGGTAATTACAGTTGCGGCAGGTGGAGGGGGGTGGCCGCGGCGGTGGTGGTGGTGATCCTGGGGGGGTGGGGTGGCAGTGGTGGTAGTGGTGATCCTTGGGGGGGGGGGGGCAGCGTTCAGTCTGTCCCCATTGTTCAATTGATTAAAAAAAAAACCAAAAAACCCAAAGGGGACAGTCTTAGCTCTGAAACTCAGTAAAGTGCATGAGAATAAGTTCCATTGCTGCACATTGAATCCATTAGATGTCACATGGATTTTGACCCCTGACGCAGGCACTATGCGCTGAAACAATGCCGTGTCGGATCACCATTGGAAGACTGTTTCTCAAGTCCTATCATTAAAGGAATTTTGTCCCGTTTTTGAAGGCTCCTGGTGCTTCTTTTTGTTTTACGGACTAGGAATTGGACAGGCTTTGGATGGTGAATGATTGTGGACTGCACAGCAAAGTCTGTCATTGAAGCAGTTAGCGTGGATGCACTTACCCCCTCCTACACATCTAGAGTTACCATATTTTGACCCCAAAAAGGACACATGCCCCGCCCTCTTTCACACCCACCCCGCCCCCTTTCACGCCCTCGCTCCGTCCCCTGTCACATTTTCCCCTCCCCCTGTCACACACCCCATCACCCCCCGTCCCCGTCCCTTACTACTGCCCTGGTGGTCTAGTGACCTCTTTGGGGCAGGAAAGAGCCCCCTCTTTCCTGCCCAGAGCGCTGCCCTACATGCATCCTTCCTGTTGGTGATTGTCGGCGCCGATTCAAAATGGCCGCCAAGAGTTGAAGTTTCCATCATTCACAATGTATTGTAAGCCACACTGAGCCCGCAAATAGGTGGGAAAATGTAGGATACAAATGCAATAAATAAATAAATAAATCACCAACAGTAAGGATGCATGCAGGGCAACGCTCCGGGCAGGAAAGAGGGGGCTCTTTCCTGCCCCAAAAGGTGGAAGAGGTCACTAGACCACCAGGGCAGTAGTAAGTAAGGGGAAGGAAGGCTAGCAATCTGCCCGTTTGTCCAGAAATCCGGACAAACGGGCAGATTGGCAAAACCTGCCCGGACATGTCCTCAAAAACAGGGCATGTCCGGGTAAATCCGGACATATGGTAACCCTAGTTACAAATCTCGCTGTTAGCACACAGGCTTTACACTACTTTTTTTCATTTATGGCACAATATGTTGTAACCAGGTACCTCTCTTGGCAAGCCAAGGGATAGAACAATCTCCTCCAGCCACAGGCTCCCGGTACAATGAAGAAACAGATGTCCACCAGTAACTTCAATCTTAAGAACTTTTATTCCATGCAGATTTCTAGTACACAGTTCCAACAGCAGCATAGCACATACCAGGATTCAATACAGGCTTACAGGCTCCAGTTTGGGCTCTTTATCCAGTGCACAATAAACAGTAATTCAGTTCCCAAGACAAACAGTTCTTTCAGTTCAGTCACCAAGCAGCATTTTCTACCTTCTATCCTCTTTACCTTCAGCAGAGTTCAATATTTTAGGGACTCCTTCTACCCAAGGGTTTTCCCCTGCATCAGCTTCACAATGAATTCAATACTTTTGGGACTTCCTCTCACCCAAGGAATCTCAGCCTGCTTCAGTACTTTAGGGACCTCCCTGCCCAAGGATTTTCAGCCTGTAGCTACCAGTACTTTAGGGACCTCCTTGCCCAAGGATTTTCAGCCTGCAACCGCTTCTCTCCTTCTCTCTCCTGAACTGAACTCAACTCTGCTGGGACTCCTTCCCACCTGCCTAATAGTAACATAGTAACATAGTAGATGACGGCAGAAAAAGACCTGCACGGTCCATCCAGTCTGCCCAACAAGATAACTCATATTTGCTGCTTTTTGTGTATACCCTACTTTGATTTGTACCTATGCTCTTCAGGGCACAGACCGTATAAGTCTGCCCCGCACTATCCCCGCCTCCCAACCACCAGCCCCACCTCCCAACCACCGGCTCTGGCACAGGCACAGACCGTATAAGTCTGCCCAGCACTATCCTCACCTCCCCAGCCCTGCCTCCCAACCCCGGCTCTGGCACAGACTGTACAAGTCTGTCCAGCACTATCCCCGCCTCCCAACCACCAGTCCCGCTTCCCACCACCGGCTCTGGCACAGACCGTATAAGTCTGCCCAGCCCTATCCCCGCCTCCTAACCACCAGTCCCGCCTCCCGATCTTGACTAAGCTCCTGAGGATCCATTCCTTCGGCACAGGATTCCTTTATGCTTATCCCACGCATGTTTGAATTCTGTTACCGTTTTCATTTCCAATCAATCCCTGGCTTCAGCTACCACCACCAATCATTCTCCTTCCATTAGCTTCCTCACACCCGAACCAGCTGAGTTAAGCATTAGACTAATGAGACTAATTATGAGCTCCTGCACACAGGGTTTCCTAACTCTCTTTCCGCCTAGTGGCAGCCACTCTACACAACCTGCCAGCTGACACCCATGTCTTCCCTGATTGCAGCTAGGAGTCCAGTCCGGGTTCTTCATCTCCCCCTCTGGCTCCTTGCCTGCAATGCCTTCTGGGACTTGTATTTCAGACTGAAACTGCCTTAACCCAACTATCCTGGAGGTGACTTTATTACAATGTTTAAAACTATACAACACTTTAGTAAAACAGCTCCTTGTGGTCAAACTTGGCTTTTTAGCCTTCCAAGATAATGTGCATTAATTGTAACTGGACTGTCCATTACAATTGCGCGATTACGACAGGCTGTAGTTACAGTAGAGATAAAGTTTTTGACAACAGAGCTATAAAATGCAGTTTAGTATTATAATTAATCATTGAGTGGAATCACTTTTCCAGGTTTTTTTAAAATGTAAGCTATCTTACATGTGTTAAGCTTTGTCTTTTCCATAAATACTGTTCTATTTGAGTTTTCCTAATAAAATAACCCATCCGAGCAGTGCAGGGCTCACGTCTGGTGTTCTGAAGTTAACATGCACCCTTGAGTGATCAGCCCAGGGATCATCAAGCTCAAGGTTAGGACATGACATTGCTCTGTCATTCTGAAATGGTCAACTTACTTTTCCGAGTTCTTTTGGCCCTGACAAGAAAAGGTCTACTGTTACCTTGCCTTTTGCTTCTTATGCTGCAGGGCTCACATGTCAAATTTCAGTCCTCAAAATGTTTTTGTTTTTCTTCGTATCTGTCAATCATGCCTGGACTGAAATTTGCTGTCTGAACCAGGGAAAACACTGGGGAGTCTGACAGGCTTTTTTATTAACACAACCCTGAGATCAGATCTGGCACCTGCCCAGAGCACAAAGAGGCTTTTCACAGCCTTTGGTATTCCATTTAATGATTTAAAATTAATCTGTATTCATTACCACTTATCTTAAACGGCCAGCTATATTGGAAGTGCTTTTAATGTCAAACTGTGTCAATTAAAAACCAATCTGCAAAGATGTTTCTGGAAAACACCTTTCAGTAGACCTTCTAACCTAAATCTTTTAAGCAAACAGACTGTGTGAAGCTGCAGTTTTGAAATTTGAGTTTAATAAATCTTTTTTGGGACACACAGGGCTTGTTCAAGACTTTTTCTTTTTCTACGGTAAAGTGATGTGGTAGCCATGTTAGTCCACTTTTAAAGATAATAAATAGAAAACATGGAGTAACGTGATACATTTTTGGATTAGCTTTTACCCTTCTTCTTGATCTAAGGAAGATGGGTTACCTTTCAAAACTAAGCCGAAATTGGGTGGTGGAGCCGGTGGGGGGAAGAGGGGTTGGTGGTGGGGAGGCGAAGATAGTGGTGGGCAGACTTATACGGTCTGTGCCCTGAAAAAGACAGGTACAAATCAAGGTAAGGTATACACATGAGTTTATCTTGTTGGGCAGACTGGATGGACCGTGCGGGTCTTTTTCTGCCGTCATCTACTATGTTACTATGTAATCAAAAAATGTATTGTTTGTCCAATTAAAAAGGTATCACTCTCCTCACAGACATTCGATAGATACTTTATAACCACCTATCTTGATGGCTAGACAAAATTTAGTCAGATAAAAGGAGGTGGATTTGACAGCTGGTTGTACACAACAAAATGTTATGCTCCTAAGTATGCATAAAGGGCAATGAAGTCCTGACAGGGCTGGGCTTAACCACTGGGCAAGACTAGGCAGCCTCCTAGGGTGGAAACTCCCGGGGAGCAGGCAAAGAGCAGCTGCAAAGTGAAAAAATAAATCCTAGTTTCTAGTTCAGATTTATTTGATATACCGCAAACCATCAAGGAAAAAACCTCAGTGGTGTACATGCTGTGACAGCCTCACAAACTCCAAAGAACCATCAGCATGTTTTTTTTACACTTTTATGTACTTTTACAGGATAGATTTTAACAGTGGAAATATTCAGGTGATTATAAATGAGCTTTAATTATCAAAATCTCAGAGGGAAAGGAGCCTATAAGCCCTATAATTAAATGAAGGAGAACAAGATTGAAGGTTCACCTATGCGGTCTAATATGCTTGTGCCAGCCCTGAGTCTTGACTTATCCCACCAGGGCTGAAAGGAAACAAAGCCGGGCCCGGGGCAAAAAATGTGAAGGGGCCCATTGCCACTGCCCCTCCCCCCCCCCCCCCCCCCCCCCCCCCACTTGCCTGGAGTCACTGAATGGCAGACAGCAGTGACTGAGAGACACAAATCTGCCGACCGTGGGTCCTTCTTCCTGCCACATCCTGCCTATGTGGAAACAGGAAGTTACTTCACAGGAGGTGGAATGCGGCAGGACGAAGGACCTGTGGCCGGCAGAGCAGTGTCTGTTGATCACTGATGTCTGCCATCCAATGACTCCAGGCAAGTATTGGACTGGGGAAGGGGGAGTGGAAGGAAGGGAAAGACGCTGGACGTCACCTGGGCTGCAAGTGCTGGGCCCCCCTTGAAGGCTGGGCTTGGGGGTCTTGGTGGCCCTGACTCCCACCATAAATACCCCCTCATGAAAACTAAGTCCTTTCTCCAGTAGCCCCCTGCCTCCCCAAGTATAAATTAGTAAGTCTTACCCCTGATTCACAACCCTAATCCCCCACCAATATGCAAACATCATGCCTACCTAGGCTGCCAGCCTCCCCAGAATCACCCACCCCACTCCACCTGCATAAGTCCTTGTGTGGTAGTGGGGCAGGATCTTCAGTTTTTCCTGCTTCGCCAGCACCTGTGGATTATCTCTTTCTCATTCTGTAACTGTTGCACCTGCAACAAAGTACTTAATGTCTCTTTCTTTTAATAATAAAAACAGTTTAGTATTCTGTGATAGGCTAAAATGTTGCAAATCTAATAGGAAAGGAAAGAAATGTCAATAGATTGATAGTGAGCCAGCTCCACCTGAAGCAGTAACTCAAGTATAAATCTTTGCTAGCACGTGCAATTAATTTTAGTGTTATCACTTGCATGCGTTTGTACATGGGCAGGTTAAAGTTCACACTGAAGGCTGCCAAGATAAATATTCTCAGACATTCAGAATGGAACTGATGTCTTGTCATTGTGACTTTTTCAGCTTTACACATGGTGGAGGGATTCGATAAATGGCACTGATAAGTGCTATATATGTGGAAGAGTTGCCTGCTTCTTTTGAGCAGTGCCAGCATCTAGTGTCATTACTTAGGCCAGCATGCCAAAGCTTCCATGGGGTCCTTAGAGTCCTAGCATAAGGAGGTAGGTGGACTGGGTAAGAGGCAGTTAGACTGGGTCTAAAAGACTACACAGGGTAGTAAGGGTCTATTGTAGCATTTTGTTTCCCCTCATCTGCTGTAGGCTCTTGTGAAAGTGTGCTTTCTCATTCATAAAAGTGATATGTCTGTCACTGTGGTGTTAGTTACAGAACTGTGGGCTAGATGCATCAACCAAACGTTAAAAAATCTAAATCGTAAAAGTGCTTAACGAATTTGAAACAACAAAGAATGCACAAAAAAAAACAGCTCAGAAATGTTCGGTGTGGTATTGAAAAGTACAATGTATCATACGTTCGTAATCCCCGTCATTAATTTGCCCCTTAAGCATGCGCAGAGCAGCCAAGCGTTATGTTGGCTGCTCTGAGCATGCCACAAACGTTTTAAACCTACGTAGGTTGCTTATGTCAGACTGGGGCGTGCGAGGGGGGGATCGCAACCTGCAGGCCTTTTAGCTCTCTGATCTAGCAGAAGAGTGCAGTTGAAGATAACTCTAAAAAGAACGACCCTCGTAAACCCCCCTTTTGTAACAAAAGACCTCTTTGCAGCTTGTTTACAGTACTGGGAAAATTGGCTTCAGGGGACAGCAGAGAGTGTTAATTTTCAAAGCTGTGGGAGAAAGAGAGAGAGACAGGATTTTTAAGCTGCAGGGAGAAGCAGTATGCTTAGTTTTGTAGTGATGCAGGGGGAAGCGGAGAGCCACGTGTTTGTGTTTGTATCTCACTTTTCTTTTTAAACATGCTGGCTTGGATTTTTATGGTGCAGGGGGCAGCGGGGAGATGACAGCTCAGGCCTTAACGACAGGTCTGAGCGCACGTAAAATTTCTGACGGTAAATGATTCGTTGCAATCGTCGGTATGGTTAGTGCATTCCGAATTGTCCACATTTCAATGGTAGTTTCTCCTTTGCATCACGTTTTCATTAGCTGCTTGCTTCGTAGGAAAAAGGCCTTTAATGCATGCAACGGTTAGGAAT
The DNA here is from genome assembly GCF_901765095.1 of Microcaecilia unicolor. Taxonomy (NCBI): domain Eukaryota; kingdom Metazoa; phylum Chordata; class Amphibia; order Gymnophiona; family Siphonopidae; genus Microcaecilia; species Microcaecilia unicolor. The sequence continues at coordinate 19,655,795 of NC_044036.1, read as the reverse complement.
TTCCTTCGTTAAAGGGTTGTTAGAGGGTCGTTAAGGTATAGTGCATCTAGCCCTGTGTAATTTCAGGGGACTCTACTAGGTCTAGCAGAGCTCCAACCATTTTATATCTGGGTACGCTTAAAGTACTTAGAGGGAAAGTTATTAATGTGGGCTATCATTAGGATGTATTATTTTACCATTAACTCCAATTATTAGTAAATATGTCTCATTGCATAAAATGGGATCTGTGCTAAAAAAAAGCACAAGTTTGTGGTAAAATAACACATCTTAATAGTAGTCCACGTTGATAACTTCCGCCCGTAGTGTGAATTGTTTCAGTCTCCAGTAACCAGAGCTGATACTGTGATGTCATAATGCCTCATTCCACCAATCCCTAAGTCAACCTCATTAGTGATGTCACAATGATTTGATTGCCTCAATCTCTGGTAACTAGAGCTGATACTGTGATGTCATAATGCCTCATTCCACCAATGCCAAAGAGTTAAATCTCAACAGTTATGTCACAGTGGCTTGATTGTCCTAGGTTTGCCTCAATCTCTTGGAACCAGAGCTGATATTGTGATGTCATAATGCCTCATTCCACCAATGCTTAAGAGTCAAACTCATCAGTGATGCCACAATGGCTTGATTATTACATGTAGCAGTGATTTTGATTTCTAGAGACGTTTCTTTTTTCTTTAATTAAGGAGGGAAGTTATCAGCATGGGTTACTGTTAAAATGTGCTATTTTATTGTTGACCCCAGTTATTAGTATCTAGGGGGTCCTTTTACAAAGGTGTGCTGAAAAATGGGCTGTGGTAGTGTAGGTGTGTGTTTTGGGCACACGCAGACCCATTTTTCAGCATGCCTGTAAAAAAGGCCTTTTTAAAATTTTTGCCAAAAATGGACATGCGGCAAAATCAAAATTGGCATGCATCCATTCTGGGTCTGAGACCTTACTGACAGCCATTGACTTAGGGGTAAGGTCTCTCTTGTTAACCGTGCGGTAATCGCCTACGCGTGTCAAGTCAGAGTTACCGCCTGTTTTTGAGTGCATGCCAGAAAATAAAATATATTTTCTGGTGCATGTAAAAAATGAAATTACTGCATGGGCCACGTGGTAGCTGGATGGTAACTCCAAATTGGTGCATGCTGGGCACGTGTAGGTGCCTATGCTGCTTTGCTTATTTTCGAAGGAGAAAGCCAGCCATCTTCTGACACAAATCGGGAGATGGGCGCCCTTCTCCTAATGGCGGCCAAATCGACATAATCAAAAGCCAATTTTGTGTGGCCTCAACTGCTTTCCGTCGCAGGGCCGGCCAAAGTTCAAGGGGGCGTGTCGGCAGTGTACCGAAGGCGGGACGGGGACATGGTTAAGAGATGGCTGTCCTCGCCCGATAATGGAAAAAAGAAGGCCGGCCCTGACGAGCATTTGGCCAACTTTACTTGGTCCATCTTTGTTCACGACCAAGCCTTGAAAGGGTGCCCAAACTGACCAGATGACCACTGGAGGGAATCAGGGATCACCTCCCCTTACTCCCCCAGTGGTCACCAACCCCCTCCCACCCCCCCCCCCCCCCCCACCCCCAAAAAAATTAAAAACCATTTTTTTTGCCAGCCTCTATGCCAGCCTCAAATGTCATACCCAGCTCCATCACAGCACTATGCAGGTCCCTGAAGCAGTTTTTAGTGGGTACTGCAGTGCACTTCAGGCAGGCGGACCCAGGCCCACCCCGCCCCTTACATGTTACACTTGTGGTGGTAAATGGGAGCCCTCCAAAACCCACTCACATCTAGGTGCCCCCCTGTTACCTTTTAAGGGCTATGGTAGTGTTGTACAGTTGTGGGTAGTGGGTTTGGGGGGGCTCAGCACACAAGCTAAGGGAGCTATGCACCTGGGATCAATTTGTGAAGTCCACTACAGTGCCCCCTAGGGTGCTTGGTTAGTGTCCTGGCATGTGAGGGGGACCAGTGCACTACAAATGCTGGCTCCTCCCACGACCAAATAGCTTGGATTTGGCCGGTTTTGAGATGGCTGCCATTAGTTTCCATTATCGGCGAAAACCAATGGAGGCCATCTCTAAGGGCGGCCATCTCTAAGGCCAGCCCAAATGTTGAGATTTGGCCATCCCCAACCATATTATTGAAACGAAAGATGGCTGGCCATCTTGTTTCGATAATACAGTCGGGTATGCCGCTTTACGGGGCCATCATTAGAGATGGGTGCCCTTATAGATGGGCGCCCCTGTTCGATTATGCCCCTCCACATGGCTTAGTAAAAGGGCCCCTAGGTCTCATTGTATAGAATGGGACTTTTGCTTAAATAGCATGAGTAAGTGATAAAGTAGCCCACGTTGATAATTTCCCCTCGAGTGGGTGGGAGCCCATAAAATACAGCGCCCGCCCAAGGAAAGGAAAAATAATGATTTTAAGTACATTAGCTCAGACAATAGTCCCAGTAGTACTAAAGCTTAGGAAATAGTGAAGGGCTTGCAATATGAGCCAGATAAAGGAGTCCATTTACTAAGCCGTGGTAAAAAGTGGTCTGCGGTAGTGCGAGCGTGTCTTTTGGGCGCTCACTGAGCTATTTTTTTACTGCGGCTAGGAAAAAGGACCTTGTTTAAGGGGCTAGAAATAGGACATGCACTAAAACTGAAACCAGCGCGCATCCATTTTCATTGACTTAGCGTTAAGGTCTCACACGCTACCCACACAGTTTACCGCTAAGTAAGCAGCCCACGGTAGAAAATAGAAAATTATTTTCTACGGCGGGATTCGGCGAGTGCCAAATTCAGAATTACCGCCCTGCTCATGCGCTACCCGGACGGTAGTGCAGATTTTGGCGCGTACTGTATGCGCGTAGGCTCTCCAGCGCCTCTGTAAAAGGGCCTCATAATGAACTTTCCATTACTTGATAGTTGTCCTGATCAGCAGTGACTGAAATTCATGCCAGATCTGTTAAAAGGAGAATAACACCTGTTGAGATCAACTGGAAATGTCAGCCAAGGTATCCATGACCATGTGAACACCGAAACGGAAGTGCACTGTCCCCGCTATCCTTCCAGAGCAGGGCAGCAGCACATTAACGAGGACGGGAAGGAGAATCTGTACTCTGCTGTTGCTTAGGTTGCACCTGTGCTGTGAATAGATTCATTGTTCATTACTGTTAGCTAGGGATGCACACAGGCAAAAATAAATTTGATTCGTTTGTGTTTTGTTTTTTTTCTTCTGGATGTTTCTTTTCAGACTTTTTTCCAGTCAACTTCAAACGTTCAATTTTAAAAAAAATATTATTGCTATAGCATTTTACTGCACACAAATCAACTGATTTATTAAACTGTAGGTTAATATGCATTACATCAATATAACACCCAGTAAATTTCTTAAAACATAGAAACAGAGAAAACTAAAGGCAGATAAAGACCACATGGCCTATCCAGTTTGCCCATCCATGCCGTCTACTCTATCACTCCTTTAGAGATCCTACATACAAGCAGTGGCGTAGCTGTAGAGGCCATGGGGGCCTGGCCCCCCTCCCCCCAATTTGGCTCTGGGGCCCTCAGTATGGCTGATGGGAATCCCCAACCCCAACCCCTGCCAGTTGAAGCGTTTATCTGTCCCGCGCTGGTCTCGCACTTCATGTGCTTCTCCATGTACTGTCAAGAATACAAGGCAACAAAGCTTAAAAACAATTTGCGCCTGCATTGGCAACCGATGTAATTACAACCAGTAAAGGGGCAACTCTGTCAAATTTGGATGATCTGAATATCAATCTTGCAGTAGTGTCTAACAAGGTTTGAAGTTTTTTAATCACCATATCTTTTTACATCTATTTAAAATGATATTACGATAGTCTATATGTGAAAGCACCAAAGCTTGTGCAATCGATCTAAGCACTTCTTGGCTAAAACGTGACCTTATACGACGTAGTTTCCATAACACTTTAAATACCTTGTTGGCTACAACCTGCACTTGCTCTTCAAACGAGAGATATATTTATCAAAATCACTCCCAAACTTCTAAGAAAGGAGTCCAATGGAAAGTTAACATTATCAATATATAAACTATCCTCATTCCCCATATTAAATTTATTCCTAAATATTATAAACTTCATTTTATCCTTATTCATTTTAAACCTAAAGGTAGTTGTCCAACCTTGCATTATGATTCAATCATGTTTTATTGATGGCATAAATCATACACAATACTGAAAACAGTTACAACCGGTCAAAACCAGAGTCCACGTAAAATGTACAACAACAGGAATATAACATCAGCCATCAAATACAATATTTTCCGTTAATTTCTCCCCTCCCTCCACGAACAAGTAACCCACCCTTCCTGCTCCCCCCTCCCCTCCTCCCCTCCTCAGCACGCTATTCTTCTGTTGTTACAGTATACAACTTCGCAAAAATCATTGCAGCCAGGTAGCTCTAAGAATCAGACAAACAGTCATAGTCAAAAACCACCTGGAACTACTTCACTCTATTCTGGCACCAAATGCTCACCCTTCCCAATTACCCTGGATGCAATGGGGAGCAAATTCAATAGATATCCTTCAAAGGGAATAAAAACTGTTATATCACCAGCATACACCAGAATGTTAAAACCCAGACTAGCCAACTTCTTACTCAAAGGTGCCATAATTAAATTAAAAAGAATGAGCCCTGAGGAATTCCACAACCCGGGCTCCATTCCATAGAATCAGGCTCCATCGTCTTCACTTTATAACTTCTCTTAATCAGAAACCCCCTAAACCATTGGTGTACAGAGCCTCCCATCCCATAAAAGTCCAAAATAGAGACTAGAACAGAGTGGTCCACCACATCAAAGGTGCATGAGAGATCACACTGCATCAAAAGCACTTTCTTACCCATACTTATTAATTGCCTAAGCTCAGATGTCAACATGGACAAAACTGTCTCTGTGCTATGGCCCCTCCTAAAACCTGATTGAGATTCTTGTAAATATATCATAGTAACATAGTAAATGACAGCAGATAAACCTGTACGGTCCATCCAGTCTGTCCAACAAGATCAACTCATTTTACATGGTATGTGATACTTTATATGTATACCCGAGTTTGATTTGTCCTTGCTATTCTCAGGGTACAGACCATAGAGTCTGCCCAGCACTGGTTTTGCTTTCCAATTACTACTACTACTACTATTTAGCATTTCTATAGCGCTACAAGGCATACGCAGCGCTGCACAAACATAGAAGAAAGACAGTCCCTGCTCAAAGAGCTTACAATCTAATAGACAAAAAAATAAATAAAGTAAGCAAATCAAATCAATTAATGTGATCGGGAAGGAAGAGAGGAGGGTAGGTGGAGGCGAGTGGTTACGAGTCAAAAGCAATGTTAAAGAGGTGGGCTTTCAGTCTAGATTTAAAGGTGGCCAAGGATGGGGCAAGACGTAGGGGCTCAGGAAGTTTATTCCAGGCGTAGGGTGCAGCGAGACAGAAGGCGCGAAGTCTGGAGTTGCCACCCAATCTCCGCTGATTCCATGGATCCATGCCTTCTAAACAGAATTTTTTTGTGTTTATACCACGTGTATTTGAATTCCATTACCGTTTTCATCTCCACCACCTCCCACGGGAGGGCATTCCATGTATCCACCACCCTTTCCATGAAAAAATATGTCCTGACATTACTCCTGAGTCTGCCCCACCTTCAACCTCAATTCATGTCCTCTAGTTCTACTGCTTTCCCGTCTCCAGGAAAGATTTGTTTGCGGATTAATACCTTTCAAATATTTGAACATCTGTATCATGTCACCCCTGTTTCTCCTTTCCTCCAAGGTATACATGTTCAGGTCGGCAAGTCTCTTCTCGTATGATTTGCAATGTAAATCCCATACCATTTTCATAGCTTTTCTTTGCACCACTTCCAGTCTTTTTACATCTTTAGCAAGATACAGCCTCCAAAACTGAACACAATACTCCAAGTGGGGCATCACCAATGACTTGTAGAGGGGCATCAACACCAAGATAAACTACCTGTCTTATGAAGAGACAGGTACCTTATCAATTGTTGTGCAGCCAGTCCCTCCAACACCTTCACCAAAAGAGGTGTAGAAGCCACTGGTCTATAATTCGAAGGAACATTATTTAGATCACAAAGAATAATTTTTTGTAATGGGAGTAAAATTAATCCTTTCGAAAATGAGCCTCATAGGCATCTATATTCTCTTTATAAAATAGGCTTAAATACAGGCTGTTTGGATTTGTCACACATGCATCTTTTTATACAGTTGGACCCATAAAATATGTGCACATATTTACAGGTGCCCCGTGCCCCAGAGAAGGTGAAAATTTGTGCGAGAGCATCTGTAAGCTCTTGGGGATAATTCTGAGACCTTATTTTACACACAGAGATAGGTGCCTCTGCTGCCTTAAATAAAATGACAATCAGAAAGAGTCTTCCAATGTTCAGTTTCTCTGAAAACAAAATATCAAAACACCTAAATATGGAACTCATTTTCAAAAGAGAGAAGCGTCCAAAAAGTGGCATAAATATGCGTTTGAACATTTTTCTCACAAAAACATCCAAATTGGTATTTTCAAAACCAAATTTTAGATGATTTTTCTATGAAGTCCGTCAGAAGTACCTTAAAATCACAAGGGGGAGTGTCAGGGGTGTGTTAAGGGCGAGATCTGGGTTTTTCAGCTTAAGATGTTTTGAGCTAAATTTATTTATCAGGATTTACCGCCTTTTATAACAAATACGGCACAAAAAGGAGCCCTGAATGATCACTGGAGGGAATCAGGAATGACCTCTCCTTATTCCTCCCACCCCTAAAAAATGTGAAAAAAATCATTACTTATCAACCTCTATGCCAGCCTCAGATGTTATACTCAGGTCCATTAGAACAGCATGCAGGTCCCTGGAGTAGTCTAGTGGTGGGTGCAGTGCTCCTACCTCCCCCTACCTGTTACACTTGTGGAAGAAAATGTGTGCCCTCCAAAACTCACCATAAACCTACGTTGCCCTCTTCACCCTTAAGGGCTATTGTAATGGTGTACAGTTGGGGTAGTGGTTTTGGGTGGGCTTGGGGGGCTCAGCAGACAAGATAAGAGAGCAATGGTGAGATGTGTACCTGGGAGTATTTTATGAAGTCCAGTGCACCCTAGGGTGCCCTGTTGCTTTCCTGGGATGTCTGGGGGACCAGTCTACTAAAAATGCTGGCTCCTCCTACATCCCAACATCTTGATTTTGTGCGTTTTGCACTTAGACTTTTTTTTTTCTTAAATGGACCAAAAAAAAAACAAAAAACATCCAAATCACAAAACCTTGTTCTAAACAGTATTTTTGAAAAAAAAAAAAAAACAGACATTTTTCTTTTTTTTGAAAATAACCTTAATAACCTTCTTTCCTATTCCGATTTTGGATGTTTTTTTGCAAAAACATGTTTTTTTGCAAAAACAATTTTTCAAAAAATGCTGACCCCTGTGGGCTGAATATCTACTGGATACTTCACTCTAAAGCTTAACATTTTAAGCAGGAGTTAATTTAACATAGCTTACTGAAACTAAGGTCCCTCTCATTAAATTCCATTTACTTTATTCATTAAGGGGCCCTTTTACTAAGCCACGTAAGCGCCCATGCGCATCCTATACGTGTCGGTTTTGAACTGCCACCTGGCTACTGCGTGGCCCTGGTGGTAATTTCATTTTTTATGCGCATCCACTAAGTGCATTGGAAAATATATTTTATTTTCCGGCACGTGGTGCTAACCAGGTGGTAGTCGGCATTGTATGCGCGTAGTCCATTACCGCCCGGTTAACACATGAGACCTCACCGCTAGGTCAATGGGTGACGGTAAGGTCTCACGCCCAAAATGGATGCGCGCCAATTTTTATTTTGCTGCAGGTCCATTTTCGGCCCCCCCAAAAAGGCATTTTTTTGCACGTTCGCTGAAAAATGGACCTGCGAGCATTCAATACACAGGTTCACAGCAGCGCAAGCCACGTTTTTGGCGCAACTTAGTAAAAGGACCCCTCAATCTGGTGCAGGGGTTAAAATACAGACTTTCAACTCAACGATCCAGTCAGAAAAAATGAGAGTCTCATATGTTATAATGCCTTTGTATCGCTCCCCATGGTGCGACCACACCTCGAATATTGTGTTGAATTCTGGTCACTGCATCTAAAAAAAGATATAGTGGAATTAGAAAAGGTGCAGAGAAGGGCAACGAAAATGATAAAGTGGATGGGACGACTTCCCTATGAGGAAAGGCATAGGCGTAGTTTGACTGTTTCATTTGGGGGGGCAAAGAATGGGCGGAGCATATTAGCATACATTTGCATATATACATATGCAAATGAATATGCTAATATGGAGGAAGGAAATGAAATTTACAGGCAAAATATCACAGATGCACATTTCAAAAAGCTGACACATTTCAATTAATAAATTATGAATAAAATACTTTTATTTACCTTTGTTGTCTGATCATTTAGTTTTTCTATTCGCTTTGATCCCAGTGTCTTCTGTTTTATGCAGTGTCTTCTTTCCAGTAGGCTTCCCTCTGCTCCCCACCCTCCCAGTCCCATCCATCTCTTGCTCCGTCCCTCTGCTCCCCACCCCTCCCAGTCCCATCCATCTTCTGTTCCTTCCCTCTGCTCACCATCCCTCCGTCCCATCCATCTTCTGCTCCTTCCCTCTGCTGTGCCTGACCTCTCCCAATCCCATCCATCTCCTGGTCCCTCCCTCTGCTCCCCACCCCTCGCAGTCCCATCCATCTCTTGCTCCTTCCCTCTGCTCCCCACCCCTCCCAGTCCCATCCATCTTCTGTTCCTTCCCTCTGCTCACCATCCCTCCCAGTCCCAACCATCTCTTGCTCCTTCCCTCTGCTCCCCACCTCTCCCAGTCCCATCCATCTTCTGTTCCTTCCCTCTGCTCACCATCCCTCCGTCCCATCCATCTTCTGCTCCTTCCCTCTGCTGTGCCTGACCTCTCCCAATCCCATCCATCTCCTGGTCCATCCCTCTGCTCCCCACCCCTCGCAGTCCCATCCATCTCTTGCTCCTTCCCTCTGCTCCCCACCCTTCCCAGTCCCATCCATCTTCTGTTCCTTCCCTCTGCTCACCATCCCTCCGTCCCATCCATCTTCTGCTCCTTCCCTCTGCTGTGCCTGACCTCTCCCAATCCCATCCATCTCCTGGTCCATCCCTCTGCTCCCCACCCCTCGCAGTCCCATCCATCTCTTGCTCCTTCCCTCTGCTCACCTCCTCTCCCAGTCCCATCCATCTCCTGCTCCTTCCCTCTGCTTCCCACCCCACCCCATCCATCTCCTGCTCCTTCCCTCTGCTGTGCCTGACCTCTCCCAATCCCATCCATCTCCTGGTCCATCCCTCTGCTCCCCACCCCTCGCAGTCCCATCCATCTCTTGCTCCTTCCCTCTGCTCACCTCCTCTCCCAGTCCCATCCATCTCCTGCTCCTTCCCTCTGCTTCCCACCCCACCCAGACCCATCCATCTCCTGCTCCTTCCCTCTGCTTCCCACCCCTCCCAGTCCCATCCATCTTCCCTCTGCTCCCCCCCCCCCCCGCGAGGTCCAAGATGGTGACTCCGTTTACCCCCTCTCTTCCTCCCTCCCTCCCTCCCTCCCTCCGGTGCAGGCAACAATCTTCAGCTTTTTCAGCGTTCCTGGCAGCGGTAGCGATGTACACGCTGCCTTCGGTCTGCCCTGGAAGCCTTCTCTTCAAGTTCCTGTTCCCACCTATGCGGGAACAGGAACTTGAAGAGAAGGCTTCGGGGCAGAGCCAAAGGCAGCGTGTACAACGCTACCGCTGCCAGGAACGCTGGAAAAGACTGCTGCCTGCGCCGGAGGGAGGGAGGAAGAGAGAGGGGCATAGGCGGTCGGCTTATAGCCACAATTAACACAGAAAAAAAATAAGTAAAAATAAAATAGTCACAATACCTTTTATTAAATTTAGATATTAGATATGTATCATATGTCAAAGAATAAAGTGGTTGCTCAAAGCATATACTAACCACAATCGCTCAACTGCAAAACACTATGCACAAATTTGTGCAAAAACATACTCAAACCTTACTGTACCATAACACTAGGCAGACCCTAATACACCAATATACTACCCATATAGAAAATGCAGACCGTCAACAATATGAAACAAGGGATCATAATATCACAATTCTCATGTAGAGCCACAAAACACCCTTTTAGGGTGGATAGTGTTCACAATGAGCTCCTTTTATTAACAACTATATATAGATCCTTCAAGAGGTAGTGTGTCATGATTTAGGCTCTAAAACCCTTTCCGATGTTTTGGTGCCACCTCAGTAATGCCAACACACAATCTCTCCACTGCAAAACACTATACACAAACTTGTGCAAAAACACACTCATAACCTTAGCAAACCATAAAAGCACTAATTCCAAGGACAGGATGAGCTACAACCTTATGCGTGGAAAAGCAGCACTGTAATTACACCGGGCTCTAAAACACCAGTACATAACATATTGAAACAAAAAACAAAAAAACAAAAAGGGCTGTAAATACTACACACTAGTAGAATACTGCACCTTGATTACACATGAAAAACACATGACACAACAGATATGAAGGCAAAACTGGAAAGTTACCTCAAGAAGTCAGACTCAGCATGCAGCAATACTAGAAAAATTGAAATTTACATGCAAAATATCACAGATGCACATTTCCAAAAGCTGACATATTCCAGTTAATAAATTCTGAATAAAATACTTTTTTCTACCTTTGTTGTCTGATCATTTAGTTTTTCTATTCTTTGGTCCCAGTGTCTTCTTTCCATTTGATATTTTTTCTCTCAACATGTCCACCATCCTCCTGTGTCCTTATGCGTCCTGTCTACCATCTGTAGCCCTGTCCTTATCCTTTCTCCAGTTTCAGCATCTGCCCTCAAAGTGTTCCAATCCAGCCCTTAAATTCAGCAATTTCCCCTCCATCCAAATCCAGCATGTCTCCCCTCCATCCATGTGCATGAACTTCCTCTGTCTTTCCTCCCCTCCATCCATGTCCGGCATTTCTCCTCTCTCCCTTCCACTCCATCCGTGTGCATCTCCTTCTTCCCTCCCCTCCATCCATCCATGTCTTTCTCTTCTACCCTTCCATCCAGTGTCATCCCTCTTTCTCTCTCCATCCTTCTACCCATTACCCTCTCCCAATCCTTCCGTCTATTGTCTCCCTCTCCTTCCATCCATTGTCTCCCTCTATCTCCCTTCCTTCTAAACAGTTCTCTCTCTCGACCCTTTTCCATTCAGCATGTCCTCTCTATCCCCATCCTTCCAGTGTCTTTCCTCTTTCCCTCCCTACCCTTACGTCCAGTGTCTTCCCTCTTTCTGCCCCCTCCTTCCAGCATTTTCCCTCTTTCTCCCTCCTTTCATTCAGCATTTCTCCGTCTGACAGCTAGGGTCTGCCCCAGTTTCTCCCCAGCAGCTTCTCTCTCTCTCTCCCCATCTTTCCACTAATTTCTCTCTCTCTCCTCTTCCATCCAGCATCTTCTCTCTGGCTCTCCCATGCTCTCTTCCATGTCCCCTCTTTCGCTCCCCATCTCTCTCTGGCTGTCCCCTGCTCTCTTCCATGTCCCCTCTTTCGTTCCCCATCTCTCTCTGGCTCTCCCATGCTCCCTCTTTCTCTCCCCATCTCTCTCTGACTCTCTCCTGCTCTTTTGCATGTCCCTGGCTCTCCCCTGCACTTTTCCACTTTCTCTCTCTCTCCTCCAGCGTCCTCATGCATCCTACCTTTCTCTTCCCTCCCCTTCTTGCTCCCATCACTCTCACTCCTTTCTCCACCCCCCTTTTCCTATTCCCTGCCATTGCTTTCCTTCCTCCCTGTTCCCCTTAGATGTGGCACCTCACATCCTCCTCTCTCCACCCCCTTTCCCTTTGGTCTAGCAGCTGGCTGGCATGATGCATCGCTCCCCCCCCCCCCCCCCCCGGACTAGTTCGGTATCGCTTTCCCCCTCCGCTCCTGTCATGTCTTTGAACGTCGAGGATTCCTTCCAGTAGCAGCAGAATCGGCAATGATGTAAGCGCTGCTTTCAGCCTGCCCCAGAAGCCTTCTCTGGACAGCGTCCCTCCTACGCGGGAAACTGTACAGAGAGTGCTTCCGGGGCAGGCTGAAAGCAGCGCTTACATCATTGCCAATTCTGCTGCTACCGGAAGGAATCCTTGACATTCAAAGACGACGTGACAGGACAGGAGCGGAGGGGGAGAGCGATATTGCAGTAGTCGGGGGGGGGGGGGGGTGGCGGTAATGATCGCGCGGTCCACGGGAGGGAGGGAGGGAGATGTTCAAGGCAGCGGGAGCTGCACCCGGGGTGGTCCAGTCCGGTCCAGTCTGCCCTGCCCTTGCTGCACTTCTGGCTGGGGAGGCTTAGCCTCCCCAAGCCTCTTATACCGGGCGCCTATGGAGAGGGGTAGACGTACACGCTCCTCTCCGTCCGCTTGGCTTCCCTGCCCTCTCTGTCTGCGTCCCGCCCGAAAGGAAATGACGTCAGAGGAAGGCGGGACGCAGATAGAGAGGGCAGGGAAGCCAAGCGGATGGAGAGGAGCGCGTGCCTGCATGTGGTTTTTTGTTTTTTTTTTAACTAATGGCGCGGCGGCGCCTCGCGTCGTTTGGGGGTGCATTGCCCCCCCTCGCCCCCCCCCAGTCTACGCCTATGAGGAAAGGCTAAAGCAGCTAGGGTTCTTCCGCTTGGAAAAAAGGCGGCTGAAGGGAGATATGATAGAGGTCTATAAAATAATGAGTGGAGTTGAACGGGTAGATGTGAAGCGTCTGTTCACGCTTTCCAAAAATACTAGAACTAGGGAGCATGCAATGAAGCTACAATGTAGTAAATTTAAAACGAATCGGAGAAAGTTTTTCTTCACTCAACGTGTAATTAAACTCTGGTTAGCTTAGCGGAGTTTAAAAAAGGTTTGGCCGGCTTCCTAAAGGAAAAGTCCATAGACCGTTATTAAATGGACTTGGGGAAAATCCACTATTTCTGGGATAAGCAGTATAAAATGTTTTGTACATTTTTGGGATCTTGCCGGGTATTTGTGACCTGGATTGACTACTGTTGGAAACAGGATGCTGGGCTTGATGGACCTTTGGTCTTTCCCAGTATGGCAATACTTATGCACTTATGTCATATCATGTAAACCATTTGCTGGAAAGTTCTATACAAAGTATTTCTTTTGAAAGTGAAATTTGCTGCTAAATAACACTTCTATAAGAGAGTGAGGCCTTTACATAATAGGCATGAAATAGGTTCTTTTTGGAAATTTCTTAGGCGGCCTGTTATAAGATTATCCCCACATTTATTCATTTTTTTGTGTCCCGCATTACCCAAAACATGTTTGGTTCAATACGGCTGACATCGTAACAATAAACAGTAGAACAATAAATAGTGAAACAATAAGAACAGTGTAAAACTTAACAATTTCACTTAGCTTAACATTATAACATAAATTAGCATTACATAAGATACTGTATAGGTAATTCTTTGTCAAGGTTAGCTAGTTTAACGAGGTCAAAATAGAGTATCTTAGGACTATGGGTGGGTAAATGCTCAGACCTAAGGGGTCCTGTTGCTAAGCCGCGGTAAAAAGTGGCCTGTGGTAGTGTAGGTGTGTGTTTTGGACGGGCGCAGATCCATTTTTCAGCGCGCCTGTAAAAAAGGCCTTTGGGGGGGTGCAGAAAATGGACGTGCGGTAGTAATCGTCAATGCACATACATAGTACCGTGCGTTAAAAAATAAAAAATATATTTTTTGACACGTGTATCGGACAAGAGTAAAAAAAGGAATTACCGCTCAGGCCACGTGGTAGCCGGGCAGTAGTTTCAAATTGACGCATGTAAGCACCTACGTAGCTTAGTAAAAGGGCCCCTCATGTCATCAATGCATATGTGACTTATAGTATTCTGTAAATTATGCACATAAGCTTATGCTCCACCCATGTGTACACCCCCTTGGAAATGCATCCATGTAAATGAAACGTGTATTTACAGAAGTGGGCTTAAGTGGAATTTTGGCATTCACGTTAGTGGTGGGAAAATGTGGGGTACAAATGCAATAAATAAATAAACACTCGTGTAATGGATTTTATTTATTTATTTATCACATTTATACCCCACGTTTTCCCACGCTGTTTTCAGGTTCAGTGTGGCTTACAATAAACCGAAAAGGCTATCGCCAATCTGGTAATTATACAAATACAATAGATTGTAGTAGTCAGCGAGGATAGAAAGAAAAGGGTGTAAAGGAAAAGTGGGTAAAGAGTCCAAAATGGTCCATTTATATGCTGTTTTGCAGGACTTTAGGTTTTATGTTGGATCATGGGGGTAGGCCTTCCGGAACAGGTTGGTCTTGAGTAATTTCCTAAAGTTGAGATGGTTTTGAGTAGTTTTGACAGCTTTTGGCAATGTGTTCCATAATTGGGGAGGAGGAGTGGCCTAGTGGTTAGGGTGGTGGACTTTGGTCCTGAGGAACTGAGTTTGATTCCCACTTCAGGCACAGGCAGCTCCTTGTGACTCTGGGCAAGTCACTTAACCCTCCATTGCCCCATGTAAGCCGCATTGAGCCTGCCATGAGTGGGAAAGCGTGGGGTACAAATGTAACAAAAACAAACTAGGGGATGTATTATCCTTTCGCACCGAGGATATATCTCCAAATGTTGCCCGGGAGGGAAAGGTTAGGACAGCTGTTGTACTTGGTGATTCGATCATTAGGCATATAGATAGCTGGGTGGCTGGTGGACGTGAGGATCGCCTGGTGACTTGCCTGCCTGGTGCGAAGGTGGCGGACCTCACGCGTCACCTAGATAGGATTTTATATAGTGCTGGGGAGGAGACGGCTGTCTTGGTACATGTGGGTACTAATGACATAGGAAAATGTGGGAGAGAGGTTCTGGAAGCAAAATTTAGGCTCTTAGGTAGAAAGCTGAAATCCAGATCCTCCAGGGTAGCATTTTCTGAAATGCTACCTGTGCCACGCGCAGGGCCCAAGAGACAGGCAGAGCTCCAGAGTCTCAATGCGTGGATGAGACGATGGTGCAGGGAGGAGGGCTTTAGATTTGTTAGGAACTGGGCAACATTCTGGGGAAGGGGGAGCCTATTCCGAAAGGATGGGCTCCATCTTAACCAGAGTGGGACCAGGCTGCTGGCATCGGCGTTTAAGAAGGAGATAGAGCAGCTTTTAAACTAGAAATGGGGGGAAGGCCGACAGTCGCTCAAAAGAGCATGGTTCGGGATAAGGTATCTTTCAAAGATATCACCATAACAGGGAAGATAGAGTATCCTGATAGTGAGGTTGCAAAAGAGATTGTAGTAGATCGGGTATCTTTAAATAACAATAAAAATCAGACAAAAGATTGCCAATTAATACTGTCAAGTACTAAGCATGATGTACTTAGGAACAACAAACATAGTTTGAAATGTCTATATGCGAATGCCAGGAGCCTAAGAAATAAGATGGGGGAGTTGGAATATATTGCACTAAATGAAAAATTAGATATAATAGGCATCTCTGAGACATGGTGGAAGGAGGATAACCAGTGGGACACTGTCATACCGGGGTACAAATTATATCGTAGTGATAGGGTGAATCGGATTGGTGGAGGGGTAGCATTGTATATTAACGAGAGCCTTGAATCAAATAGATTGAAAATTCTGCAGGAAACAAAACACTCCTTGGAATCACTGTGGATTGAAATTCCATGTGCAAAGGGGAAAAGGATAGTGATAGGAGTGTACTACCGTCCGCCTGGCCAGGACGAACAGACGGATGCGGAAATGTTAAAGGAAATCAGGGACGCAAACAAACTGGGCAACACAATAGTAATGGGGGATTTCAATTACCCGCATATAGACTGGGTTAATGTAACATCTGTACACGCAAGGGACATAAGATTTCTTGATGAAATCAAGGACAGCTTCATGGAACAGCTAGTTCAGGAGCCGACAAGAGAAGGAAAAATACTAGACTTAGTCCTTAGTGGTGCTCATGATCTAGTGCAGGGGGTAACGATACGAGGGCCGCTTGATAACAGTGATCATAATATGATCGGTTTTGATATTGGCATTGAAGGAAGTGAAACTAGGAAATCAAGTACGCTAGCGTTTAACTATAGAAAAGGTGATTACGACAAAATGAGAAAAATGGTGAAAAAAAGACTGAAAGGAGCAGCTCGCAGAGTAAAAAACTTGCATCAGGCGTGGATGCTGTTTAAAAACACCATCCTGGAGGTTCAGGACAAATATATTCCACGTATTAGAAAAAAGGGAAAAAAGACTAAACGTCAGCCGGCGTGGCTAAACAGTAAGATAAAGGAAATCATTAGAGCCAAAAAACAATCCTTCAGAAAGTGGAGAAGAGAACCAACTGAAAGTAACAGGATAGATCATAAGGAATGCCAAGCCAAATGCAAAGCGGAGATAAGGAGGGCAAAAAAGGACTTTGAGAAGAAATTAGCGTTGGAAGCAAAAATACATAGTAAAAATTTTTTTAGATACATTAAAAGCAGGAAACCGGCCAAAGAGTCGGTTGGGCCGCTGGACGAAAATGGTGTTAAAGGGGCGATCAAGGAGGACAAAGCCGTAGCGGAGAAATTAAATGAATTCTTTGCTTCGGTCTTCACCGAGGAGGATTTGGGGGGGACACCGGTGCCGGAAAGAATATTTGAAGCGGGGGAGTCGGAGAAACTAAACAAATTCTCTGTAACCTTGGAGGATGTAATGGGTCAGTTCAGCAAGCTGAAGAGTAGTAAATCACCGGGACCTGATGGTATTCATCCCAGAGTATTAATAGAACTAAAAAATGAACTTGCGGAGCTACTGTTAGAAATATGCAATCTGTCCCTAAAATCGAGTGTAGTACCGGAAGACTGGAGGGTAGCCAATGTTACTCCGATTTTTAAGAAGGGTTCCAGAGGAGATCCGGGAAATTATAGACCGGTGAGTCTGACGTCGGTGCCGGGCAAGATGGTGGAGGCTATTATTAAGAATAAATTGCAGAGCATATACAAAAACATGGACTGATGAGACAAAGTCAGCACGGATTTAGTGAAGGGAAGTCTTGCCTCACCAATCTAATGCATTTTTTTGAGGGGGTAAGCAAACATGTGGACAATGGGGAGCCGGTTGATATTGTATATCTGGATTTTCAGAAGGCGTTTGACAAAGTGCCGCACGAAAGACTCCTGAAGAAATTGCAGAGTCATGGAATCGGAGGTAGGGTATTATTATGGATTAAGAACTGGTTGAAAGATAGGAAGCAGAGAGTAGGATTGCGTGGCCAGTATTCTCAGTGGAGGAGGGTAGTTAGTGGGGTCCCGCAGGGGTCTGTGCTGGGTCCGTTGCTTTTTAATGTATTTATAAATGACCTAGAGATGGGAATAACTAGTGAGGTAATTAAATTCGCCGATGACACAAAATTATTCAGGGTCGTCAAGTCGCAGGAGGAATGTGAACGATTACAGGAGGACCTTGCGAGACTGGGAGAATGGGCGTGCAAGTGGCAGATGAAGTTCAATGTTGACAAGTGCAAAGTGATGCATGTGGGTAAGAGGAACCCGAATTATAGCTACGTCTTGCAAGGTTCCGCGTTAGGAGTTACGGATCAAGAAAGGGATCTGGGTGTCGTCGTCGATGATACGCTGAAACCTTCTGCTCAGTGTGCTGCTGCGGCTAGGAAAGCGAATAGAATGTTGGGTGTTATTAGGAAGGGTATGGAGTCCAGGTGTGCGGATGTTATAATGCCGTTGTATCGCTCCATGGTGCGACAGCACCTGGAGTATTGTGTTCAGTACTGGTCTCCGTATCTCAAAAAAGATATAGTAGAATTGGAAAAGGTACAGCGAAGGGCGACGAAAATGATAGTGGGGATGGGACGACTTTCCTATGAAGAGAGGCTGAGAAGGCTAGGGCTTTTCAGCTTGGAGAAGAGACGGCTGAGGGGAGATATGATAGAAGTGTATAAAATAATGAGTGGAATGGATCGGGTGGATGTGAAGCGACTGTTCACGCTATCCAAAAATACTAGGACTAGAGGGCATGAGTTGAAGCTACAGTGTGGTAAATTTAAAACGAATCGGAGAAAATTTTTCTTCACCCAACGTGTAATTAGACTCTGGAATTCGTTGCCGGAGAACGTGGTACGGGCGGTTAGCTTGACGGAGTTTAAAAAGGGGTTAGATAGATTCCTAAAGGACAAGTCCATAGACCGCTATTAAATGGACTTGGAAAAATTCCGCATTTTTAGGTATAACTTGTCTGGAATGTTTTTACGTTTGGGGAGCATGCCAGGTGCCCTTGACCTGGATTGGCCACTGTCGGTGACAGGATGCTGGGCTAGATGGACCTTTGGTCTTTCCCAGTATGGCACTACTTATGTACTTATGTACTTATGTAGATACTATTGGAGATTCTACATGGAATGTTGCTACTATTGGAGATTCTACATGGAATGTTGCTATTCCACTAGCAACATTCCATGTAGAAGGCTGCGCGGCCACATTGGTGATCTGCAAGGGCCGACTTCTACATGGAATGTTGCTAGTGGAATAGCAACATTCCATGTAGAATCTCAAATAGTAGCAACAGTGGAGGAGTGGCCTAGTGGTTAGGGTGGTGGACTTTGGTCCTGAGGAACTGAGTTTGATTCCCACTTCAGGCACAGGCAGCTCCTTGTGACTCTGGGCAAGTCACTTAACCCTTCATTGCCCCATGTAAGCCGCATTGAGCCTGCCATGAGTGGGAAAGCGCGGGGTACAAATGTAACAAAAATAAATAAAGGAAAAGGAGGAAGCATAAGTGTGCCTGTTATAGAATTCACCCCTATAGAGGATGGGCAGTTATTTAAAAAAATAAAAAAGATTTCCACAGATAAAACACTGCATTAATCACAGGAATGGCTTTAGAAATTGGCTTCTGTATTTGTTCCATCCCTCACTACACTGCAGATCAGTGAGCAGCAGAGCAAGGAATGCTGCTCTGTTTTGTTTTTTCTTCACTGTAGCCCGAGTATGTAAAACTGTGCAGAAATCTAACCCAGCTGAGTGTAACCACACAACCAGTTCAGTTCTGCATATGGCCATCTCCCACTGGACCTCTTCAAACAGGTTGGAACAGTGCCGGTTCAGGCACTGTTATACAGTGTCCAGTCTCTCACATCTGGTGAGACAGAACATGAGAATCCACAGTGAATGCATACTTTAATCCTCCCCACCCCAAATCGTTAATGTAAATAAATTAACTGTCCGCACAGGTTTTGGCAAGTGACTGGAAACACTTGTATAAGCAGCACTAACGCGGTCGCTAAATGGATCTCTATGGCCAGACTGAACACAGAGACATTTTAATGACTGATAACAGCTTAACAAATGGACTGCCAACGCGTCGACACGTTGGACCTTCCGATGCCCTGGAGCTCTGATGTCTTGTGTCTCAGTACTATGTTTACAGATCAGAATAGGATTATGCATCCAGCAGGCAGGCTTCATCTTCCGCTCCAGCAGACTGGCTAATTGAAGAGCGCAGTTACTACTACTACAAATCATTACTATAGCACTATCAGTCGTACGCAGCCGCTTCACAATTGAACATGAAGAAAAAGACAGTCCCTGCTCAAAAGAGCTTACAATCTAAATCAGGACAGACAGACAGGACAAATAAGGATAAGGGTAGGACAGACAGATAGGACACACAGGGAAAAGGGACTATTGGAGAGAGGAAGACAAGATAAAGTTTGCGAGCAGGTGACAAGTTAGGAGTTAAAAGCAGCATCAAACAGGTAGGCCTTTAGCCCGGATTTGAAGGCGGCCAGGGATGGAGCTTGACGTAATGGCTCAGGGAGTCTATTCTAGGTATAAGGTGCGGCGAGATAAAAGGAACGGAGTCTGGAGTTAGCGATGGAGGAGAAGGGTGCAATTAGGAGAGATTTGCCTAGTGAAGAGAGTTCCTGGGAAGGAGTGTAGGGAGAGGTGAGGGTGGAGAGGTAGTGAGGGGCAGCAGAGTGAATGCACTTATAGGTCAATAAGAGGAGCTTGAATTGTATACGGAAACGGATAGGGAGCCAGTGAAGTGACTTCAGAAGAGGGCTGATATGGGCATAGCGACTTTGGCATAATCGTGCAGCAGAATTTTGAACAGATTGAAGAGGAGAGAGATGGTTGAGTGGGAGACCTGTGAGAAGCAAGTTGCAGTAGTCCAAGCGAGAGGTGATGAGAGTGTGGATGAGGGTTCTGGTAGCATGCTCAGAAAGGAGAGGGGAGAATACTTCTTACAGATAACTTTATTGTCCTGTGCACTTGTCCATTCTGAGCACACCTAAAATGTAGGGCTAAATTTATTCACATGCATTAATGCTCTAATATACATACAGGTCCATTTTAGATAGAACGTAGAAGCTGGAATTGGTTTGTCCAGGTGAGGATGTGCAGTCACACAACGAAAGGGGGAAGCAAAAGAAATTCCAAATGACCAATGCAAACAAGGAGTAAGAGCATCCAAAATGTTTATTTGCAAAGAGTCAATTGACTCAAAAGACCCTGCACGGGCCATGTTTCGGCAACAAGCCTTCCTCAGGGGTCAATATGGTTCTGATGAAACAGCATCTCAGAGAGTGTGAAACCCATAAGAATGATGGAGCACAATACATTGTGTGCCGTAGTGAGCAGTCTCTCCGTGATGCTGTTTTATCTGAACCGTATTGGCGCCTGAGGAAGGTTTTTTTCCATTGGCCATTTGGAATTTGTTTTGCTTTCACCCCTTTGTTTTGTGCTTGCTTCTTTTGTGGAAGTTGTGGACCCCCCCTTTTTTTTTTCCTTTTTTCACGAGGATGTGTGCAGCTCCACTAGTATTTGAGAAAAGGATCTGCTGATGTAGGAACTTTTCTAAATGTGCAGTGGGAGGATCCATTTCACAAAGATACATCTTATATAATAAAACTCACCCTCGATGTTCTGAAGACACTGACGTCACTTCCGTCACTTCCTTCAAGACGGGTTTGAAGGGTTCGTGGTGGTGAAGCCACAGAAATCGCCAAGTCAAGGGGCCCCCGCCCTCGCGTCAAACGTGATGATGTTGAGGGCGGAGCAATGGCATCACACACCGAGGGCGGAGCAATGACGTACAGTGCGTTCAGGAGGTGCGGAGCAATGGCGTCAGAACGACGAAGGGGTCGGTAGGGAGGGAGGGAGAAGGGGGGGTGTTGGGGAGGAAAACCTTGCTAGCGCCCGTTTCATTTGCTCCAGAAATGGGCCTCTTTTACTAGTGTTGAAATATTGAACAGAGGAACTCAGCAACTTGTACATGTAAGTTAGACATGCAAATTATTATGTTATGTTATGTTATGTAAAGGATTTGTATCTCACACGAAATCCCTAATCAGGTTCAAAGCAAATAACAATATCAACAAATCTATAATCTTAAATGAAACAACGTATATAAAAATTAACAATCAGCGCAGACAACCTTAGGGCCCCTTTTACCAAGTTGTGGCAAAAGGGGGCCGTTGCTGGCATTGACGCATGTTTTATATGCGCGCTGAGGTTCCCTTTTACCGCAGCTCGTAAGAGGGAAGTCTTGCCTTCCTGCAGGAAATGGTTGTGTGGCAAGTAAAGCACTTGCCGAATGGTCATTTTGGGGGAAAGCCCTTTTCCCCACCCATTGAGGTGGTGGTACGGGCTCCTGCATTAACCCGGCGGTAACCGAGCAGTGCGCAGCACTGCCCAATTACCGCCACAAATGACAGCATGCTAGGGGTAGGAAGTACTGCCAGGCTGTTGCGGTAGCCTGGCGAAACTTCCTGTATAGCGAGCGGTAAGTTCGAGTTCTGTTAAATAAGCTATTTAATTCCTCAGCTTCTACACTCATAAATGCTTTCCATATTCAGTTTCTAAATTATCCATACTATTGTCGGTTAAAACATC
The DNA here is from genome assembly GCF_901765095.1 of Microcaecilia unicolor. Classification (NCBI taxonomy): domain Eukaryota; kingdom Metazoa; phylum Chordata; class Amphibia; order Gymnophiona; family Siphonopidae; genus Microcaecilia; species Microcaecilia unicolor. The sequence goes on along the minus strand of NC_044036.1, from coordinate 19,633,894 downwards.
ATTTTTTTTAATGTTTAATTTCTTTTATTGATTTTTGATACAGATACAATCAAGAGCTCACAACATAACAACAAGTAACATTTTACAAAGAAAGGCAATACCGGAGCTCACATGTAAGAAGTAGCAATCTACATCCAGAATCAAAACGTCATTTATATAAAATTGTTGAACTGTATTTCTTTTTCTTTTCTTTTTTTTCAATTTTCCCTCTAAAGAACATAGAGCGTCTGTTCACGCTTTCCAAAAATACTAGGACTAGGGGGCATGCGATGAAGCTACAATGTAGTAAATTTAAAACGAATCGTAGAAAAATTTTTCTTCACTCAACGTGTAATTAAACTCTGGAATTCGTTGCCAGAGAATGTGGTAAAGGCGGTTAGCTTAGTGGAGTTTTAAAAAAGGTTTGGATGGCTTCCTAAAGGAAAAGTCCACAGACCGTTATTAAATGGACTTGGGGAAAATCCACTATTTCTGGGGATAAGCAGTATAAATTGTTTTGTACATTTTGGGGATCTTGCTGGGTATTTGTGACCTGGATTGGCCACTGTTGGAAACAAGATGCTGGGCTCGATGGACCATTGGTCTTTCCCAGTATGGCAATACTTATGTACTTATGTCCTTTTACGAAGCTACGGCAAAGGGGGGCCTGCACTGGCATCGGCGTGTGTTCTTGATGCCTGCTGAGGCCCCTTTTTACCATAGAGGGTAAAAGGCAGGTCTTTGTTTTTTCAAGAAATGGCCGTGCCTCTCATACCAAGACACATCAACCCCCCCCCCCCCCCCCCTCTCTTAGATAAGGTTAGTAAGATTAACATAGGGCATGAGTATTACCCTTTAACCACACCAGATCATCCGTGCAGGTGCTCAAACACTTCGTTTCCACCTCCCCTTCCTTGTGGGCCTGGAAATTTCAGATTACTCCCCTTCTTGCTCTATGATCTCCACTGATGTCCCTGTTATAAACTTTGGGTTTATTTAAAATGTAGTTCCCTATCTTCTCACTCCTTCCTCTGTTTAAGGACAACATCTCACTGTTAGGCGGCCCCCCTCTTCTCTCTTGATCTCCTGTGGAAGAGAACGTCAGGACCCTCCAAACATTCCCTCTTATACTTCCCTTCAGATCTAAAGAACAGAACCCCTATTGCTGGGGGTCTCCCAGACTACTGCATTTCTCATCTCTCATTACATTTGAGTGGTACTACTATGGATTACAGGCATAGAATGTTCCTCAACCACCATATTATGTTGGGTATATTTTGGTGTCCTGCCCCACTAGCTGTGCCATTGATTTTTAATATAGAAAATTATTAGTCCAGCGTAGGTTAGTGCACTTGTATAACAAGCATTGGATGAAGAGAAGTGCACATTTTATAATCTATTTAAAACGAATCAGAGAAAATTTTTCTTCACTCCAACGTGTAATTAAACTCTGGAATTCGTTGCCAGAGAATGTGGTAAAGGTGGTTAGCTTAGCGGAGTTTAAAAAAGGTTTGGACGGCTTCCTAAAGGAAAAGTCCACAGACCATTATTAAATGGACTTGGGGAAAATCCACTATTTCTGGGATAAGCAGTATAAAATGTTTTGTACTTTTTTGGGATCTTGCCAGGTATTTGTGACCTGGATTGGCCACTGTTGGAAACAGGATGCTGGGCTCGATGGACCTTTGGTCTTTCCCAGTATGGCAATACTTATGTACTTATATTCCTTTGCCACTGGTACTTTCAGTTCCAGCAAAATCATGTGTACCAAAATATGTGAATACTGGAAAATAATGATGCTTTAGTGCATATGAAAACTGGAAACCTACATACTAATCTTCCCACTGATGCTCTCTGGCTGACCTTGAGCCTACACTTAAGTCCAGCTCTGTTTATAGGGTGTTGAGATTGAAAGATGATTAGGGTAAGTGCCTTATCAGCCTATAAGTCATAAAACAGGGACTAAAATGACAAAGCGAGACTGTAAGCCCCACCTAGTTTGCCCAATTTCATTTCTGTTGCAATGCCAAGGACCCCAGTTGGAGACAATATGCTGTTAGTCTGAGCTCAGTGATTGGTAAATTAATGGAGACTTCTAAAGGAAAGGCTAGCAGATTGTCTTGACTTCAGTAGGTTGCAGACTCTAAGGTAATAAGGTTTTATCATCCAGATATTACGTCAAACAAATCTAATCAATTTTTGTCATTGTTTCATCAGAAAATGAGATCTCACTAGTTCAATTGGTAGATGAAGTTTAATGTGGACAAATACAAGGTGATGCACATTGGGAAGAATAATCCGAATCATAGTTACCTGATGCTAGGGTCCAGCTTGGGGGTCAGCACACAAGAAAAAGATCTATGTGTCATTGTAGATAATATGCTGAAAATCTTCTGCTCAGCGTGCGGTGGCAGCCAAAAAAGCTAACAGGATGCTAGGAATTATTAGGAAAGGGATGGTGAATAAGACTGAAAATACTATAATGCCCCTTTGTCACTCCATAGTGCGACCTCACCTTGAGTATTGCGTTCAGTTCTGGTCGCCATATCTCAGAAAAGTTATAGCGGAATTAGTAAAGGTTCAAAGAAGAGCGACCAAAATGATAAAGGGGTGGAACTTCTCTCGTATGAGGAAAGGCTAAAGAGGTTAGGGCTCTTCAGCTTGGAAAAGAGACCGATGAGGGGAGATATGATTGGGGTCTACAAAATCCTGAGCGGTGTAGAACGAGTAGAAATAAATCGATTTTATACTCATTCCAAAAGTACAAAGACTAGGGGACACTCAAGGAAGTTGCATGGAAATACTTTTAAAACAAATGAGTGGAAATATTTTTTCACTCAACAAATAGTTAAGCTCTGGAAGTCTTTGCCAGAGGATGTGGTAACAGCGGTTAGTGTATCTGGGTTTTAAAAAGGTTTGGACAAGTTCCTGGAGGAAAATTCCATGGTCTGCTATTCAGACAGACACGGGAAAACAAGTGCTTGCCCTGGGATTGGTAGCATGGAATGTTGCCATGATTTGGGTTTGTGCCAGGTACTTGTGACCTGACTTGGCCATTAGGGCCGCCGAGAGGGGGGGCAGGGGGTACAAAATTCCCCGGGCCTCCAAGGGGGGCCCGGCGCCAGTCTCACCTGCCTGCCTCCTTGGCTCCGGGCCCCCTGCATTCAAAGCGGCAGTCATAGATCGCCTCCCTTCGGGCCTTCCCTCCCTGTGTCCCGCCCTTGCGGAAACCGGAAGTTACATCAGACAAGTGCGGGACACAAGGAGGGAAGGCCAGGTGATCTGCGATTGCCGCTTTGAATGCATGGGGCCCGGAGCCGTGGAGGCAGGCAGGTGAGACCGGGGACTGCAGCAGCAGGGGGAGCGATGGGGGAGCAGCGGAGGGGGGAGTGACAGGGGGCAGTAGCAGCTGGGGGGGGGGCGGAGGTGGGGCACCCTTGCCCCGGGCCTGTCCTCGGCCCTGAACATGATACTAGGCTAGATGTTCTCTTTGAGTAGAATATTGGTGTCATTGGCTAAGTCTTCCCAAACCCCAGGCTGGCAGAGAGGAGAAGGACTTGGATCATGCACCTGTAGCTTTTTAGGATAAGAACAAGGCAGGCACTAGAACAGTGAGTGAAGCAGGAAGCCAAAGGAAGCTGACTACTTACTTCAACTGCTCATTCTTTGCTTCCTGTCTCTGATTGGTGCTGGGCAACAGAATGAGCCAATCAGCAGCCAGAGGTGGGGACACAGTTATTCCAACTCTTGCAAAGATCGGGAGGGGGGAGGAGAAGAGAGAAAAAGATGAATGAGGGTAAGGTCAGAGAGATAAGAAAAGAGAAAACAGGAGTTTGTGTGATTCAGAGAGATCCCTAGTGGGGTTATGAAATAAGAAGACAATCTGTGCAGCCTGGGGCAACCCTTTCCCCACCCTAAATCCCCTACTCAGCCTCTCCAAACAAGGGATTCACCAGCCACCTATGGTTAGTGGAGCACCTTAGAGAATTGTCCTAGATCTAGTTCTGTTGAATATTTTTATGAATGATGTTGCAGATTAGTAGAATAGGAACGTGTTTGTCTTTTTGCAGATTACACTAAGATCTGCGATTTGAGTGAACATGTCTGAAGGTGTAGACAGAATGAAATGTGATCTGAAAAGTTTCAAAGCATGGCTAAGTGATTGGCAGCTAACATTCTTGGCAAAAAGTGTATTTGTGGGTGCTGAAATTCTAGGGAGCAGTACGCATCAATGAAGCGAGAGACCTTGGAGTGATCACAGGGCTGATGATAGGATAGTAGGCACCTGGATCAGGGCTTAATTTGTGCCAGAACGGAGTGTTCCGGTCAGTGCATATTTTCTAGCAAAAAAGGTGCCAGTACTCAAATGCCGGGCCACTCTTCAGGGATGGGGTGATTACTGAGGGACCCACCCCACAATAGCCAGACCTCCTGCAACCCGTCACGGAATCTATGACAAGGCAGAATTGTTGTGTAGAGCCTGAGCTCTTTCATTAAAACTTGGGGACCATGGGTCAATTTTAGCAGACAATGGGAAAGGTGCCGGTGCTCAGTACCCCCAAGTACCCCCTCAAAAAAAGCCCTGGTTCCGGTGTTCTGGCACATCTTTGGGCTCATTTTCGCCGGACTGCTACTCTTTTCAGTGCTCCTGTCCCATTGAGGATATTACAAGGATTTTACAGCCAGCATGTTCACAACAATCTCGCAGTTAAGCACTCCTGTCACAAGATCAGAGATTCACCAGACCCCTGAGGCAGGCCTTTTGTGCTGAAACACGGCCGTGTCAGGTCGTCTTTTAGCTGTTTTCTAATAAAGACCTTTTGATATCCTCCTTGGATTTATCTCACTGTTTTGCTTTGTTGCTCACGTTCATGTGAGGTCTGCGCCTCCTTTTCGCTTGTCTTGTCATTGACACCCACTCACCCCTTTTGCAAGCGCCCACCCCTAGACCCCGTACTTAAAGAGATAGGAGTGATGCCTCCCATACAATCATCTACAAAATGGCAGCGTTCTTCCTTGTGTGGTACAACCCAGGATGCACTAGGCAGGGCCAGTCTACCGGTATTTTTAGATTGCTAATTTTGCGGTACAGCCACGCCCTCAGCCAGCTCTATCGCAAGGATTTCTGCATCCGCCCCAAAGAAATTATCTGTGCATAATATGTAAACTGCTTTGCTTGTACCACAGAAAGGCTATATTTATTTATTTATTTATTACATTTGTACCCCGCACTTTCCCACACTTTGCAGGCTCAATGCGGCTTGCATAGTAAATAATTACAATTACAAACACAAGGTCTTTAAAGAGAGAATATTATGAACTGTAGCAAATGGAGTGAGAGTGGGGTTTTGAGGAATAAATGAATTGAGCATGTTGGGGCCAACAAAGGTTGAAAAAGGGAATTGGGAGAGGTGAAGAGATGGAGGATGGAGAGGAAAAGATAAAGGGCAAAGAATGGATAGGAAAAGATAAGGGAATGAGGAGTTTGGGAAATATAGTCTGAGGTGTAAGAATCATCAAGACCAAAATTAGGAGGAAGAGTTTAAATTTAAGTAGGGTCAGGCAGGTAAGCTGTCTTGAAGAGATGGGTCTTCAGCATTTTCCTGAAGGGTAGATGGTCATTGATTGTTCCAATGGATCTTGGCAAATGCATTGCCCTTATCCTAGAAAAAATGGATCCTTATAGCCAGTGCCGTAGCGAGGGCTAATGACACCCGGGGCGGGTTGCTGCTGCGCACCCCCCCCCCCCCCGGGTGCAGCACGGCGTGACCCCCCCCAGACCGCATTCTTACCTGCGGGAGGGCCGATCCGCCCCGAGTGCACGTCACTCGGAGCTGCGTTGGCCCCGCTGGTTCCCTGCTCTCTCTGCCCCGGAAGAGGAAGTAACCTGTTCCGGGGCAGAGGGAGCAGAGAACCAACGGGGCCGGCACCCCCCGAGCGCGTGCACCCGGGACGGACCGCCCCTCCTGCCCCCCCCCCCCCCACTTCCTATGCCACTGCTTATAGCAACCCAAGATGTAATTTTGTGTTTTTCAACCAGAGCAGATCATTTACTTAGAATTTCCAACTGTACAAAGGCTCAGCAGAAGAAAATTAGCTTGTAAAGGAGCTGATAAACAAACACACTCTTTTGTTATCCCAGTACTGAGTGCTAATCAGCAGCACATTGTAATGGCCTCCGGCTTATCACAGTTTTGAGTTGTCTTGTCTGGCATTTGATTAGACTCTTAAAGCCGTAGGCACTACAGTACTGGACTCCCTTTCATGCAAGTGTTTTCCACTCCAGACTAATTGCGTCTGAATTAAGTAGGCGAGTACATTAGTGATGCAAGACCAATGGTCAGGTCTAAAGATGAAAAAGGCTGCTTTATGAGTTTGCCCCCGAATTGTATCAAATGCCCATCTTTATTAATACACAGATGTGATTTGCGCTGCACGGCAACACATCTTCCATGCAGTATATTAATCACCAGGATAATTATTTGAGTAACTTCTGTGCTGAAGAGCTAATTAGTTTGAGTATTTCCATATGGGCGAAGGCTTAGCTGTGTTGGCCTGACCGGCTTGGGTTTTACCACTCTTGGAAAACTTCACAGTGGTTTTACAATATAAACCAAACATAATACATAACATAAACCTTCAAGTGGTTTAAGTAAAAATTGTGCATGATACAAAGCTGTATTTGCTGTTTTATGTAGGAGTTAACACACTGTAGAACACAGGGGTTCTTGGATCCCCAAGGGGTCCATAACTTGGATGGAAAACAATTACAACTTAATTATCACTAGCTTCTAACTGAAATGTAGCTTTTCATTCAGTAATGAATGTAGGGCAACAAAGTAATTTATGGCCTCCAGACTTCAAAAACGTTTGCCATTTTCAACAAATCTCACTATCTAAAATTATTCTACCCTAAAAAAGTGAAACTTGAATACATTTGGTCGTAGTGGTCTAGTGGTTAGTGCAGTGGACTTTGATCCTGGGGAACTGAGTTCTATTCCCACTGCAGCTCCTTGTGACTCTGGGCAAGTCACTTAACTCTCCATTGCCCCCCAGTACAAAATAAGTACCTGAATATATGTAAACTGCTTTGAATGTCGTTGCAAAAACCACAGAATGGCAGTATATCAAGTCCCATTTCCCTTTCCCTTATGACATCACAATATCAGAAGTGAGCCAAGTATCAGGCAATCAAGCCATTGTGACATCACCGATGAGGTTGGCTCTTATTGGTGGAATGAGTGGAGGAGTAGCCTAGTGGTTAGGGCAGTGGACTTTGATCCTGGGGAACTGAGTTCCATTCCCACTGCAGCTCCTTGTGACTCTGGGCAAGTCTCTTAACTCTCCATTGCCCCCAGTACAAAATAAGTACCTGAATATATGTAAACTGCTTTGAATGTAGTTGCAAAAACATCAGAAAGGTGGTATATCAAGTCCCATTTCCCTTTCCCCCTACCTTTTTCTCTGAAAGCCTGTAACTGATAATGGTCAATGCATATTTGTTATTTTTTAAATGTTTTGATAATTGGTTTCCTTTGTAATACAAAGAAAAATGGTGAGTTTTGGAGAAATACAGGAAACTCATAAATTAGCAATGTTCAGACCTCATAAAGACCGATACAGATAATGCTAAAGCATAAATCTTAAGTATGACAACTTAAAACTGTAGTCGGTCAAAAAGTGTCTGTTTACGCTTTCCAAAAATACTAGGAGAAGGGGGCATGCGATGAAGCTGCAGTGTGGTAAATTTAAAACAAATCGGAGGAAATTTTTCTTCACTCAACGCGTAGTTAAACTCTGGAATTTGCTGCCGGAAAAGGTGATTAAGGCAGTTAACTTAGCGGACTTCAAAAAAGGGTTGGGCGGCGGAAAAAGCCATAGAATGTTATTGAATTGACGAGGGGAAAATACAGTATTTCTAGGATGGGCGGGACAAATTGCTTGTTCTTTTGGCCGCTTTCAGTGACAGGATGCTGGGCTCGAAGGACCTTTGGTCTGTCCCAGCATGGCGATGCTCATGTACTTATGTAATAGGTCTGAAAAACCTCCAAATAATTACTAATTTCTTTAATAATATTAAAAAATCTCTTATGTCCACTGAATAAACACAGTGTATGAAAAAAATGAAACACACTCATAACTTTAGCTGCATTACACTGTTACTTTCCACTGCGTGAAAGCATCACAGCATTCGAACATCTTGGCTCATAATCCAATAATAGGGAGGATCCAACCTTCAAGCGGTGAGGATCTTCCAACTGACTACACAATAGGTCTGTTCCACCCTAAATCAGCTACGGTCCCAACGGGGACCCGTTTTGCAAACGGTTTCTTCTGGAGACCTAGCCGTAAAATTGAACAGCACGAGCAATTTTATGGCTAGGTCTCCAGAAGAAGCCATTTGCGAAACGGGTCCCCGTCGGGACCTTAGCCGATTTAGGGTGGAACAGACCTATTGAATAGTGAGTTGGAAGGTCCTCAACGTTTGAAGGTTGGATCCTCCTTACTGTTGGATTATGAGCCAAGATGTTCAAGTGTTGTGATGTTTTCACGCAGTGGAAAATAACACTGTAGGTCAACTAAAGTTGTGTGTTTTTCAGGGGGTTTTTTTGGACACACTGTTTATTTGGAGGACATTATTAAACAGATTAGAATTTTTTTTACATTATTAAAAAAACCTAAGGGGTTCTTTTACAAAGGCGTGCTGAAAAATGGCTTGCGCTAGTGAAGGCGCAGGTTTTGGGCACGCGCCAATCCATCTTTCAGCGCACCAGTTAAAAAGGCCTTTTTAAACATTTTTGCTGAAAATGGACGTGTGGCAAAATTGCCACGCGTCCATTTTTGGTCTGAAACCTTACCGCCAGCCATTGACCTAGTGGTAAAGACTCACGCGGTAAGTGGGTGGTAATAACCTACTTGCACCAAATGCGACTTGGCGCGTGTCTGTTACACGTGCCCGAAAACAAAAAATATTTCCAGATGCACGTATGGGATGCACGCCAAAAATGAAACTAGCGCAAGACCCACGCGGTAGTCAGGCGGTAACTCCATTATAACGCGTGCGCGCTTATGTGGCTTAGTAATTTGGAGGTTTTTCAGACCTATGATTACTTTTTGACCGACTACAGTTTTAAGTGGTCATACTTACGATTCATTCTTTAGCTTTATCTGTATCAGTCTTTATGAGCTCTTTTCCTCCTTGTTGTTGAACATTGCTAATTTATGACAGTTTCCTGTATTTCTCCAAAACTCTTTTTAGATTTAGACTGTTTCTAATATGGTGAAATTGATCTAACTTGTTTTTGTTCCTTTGTATCACAACCTATATCTATGTACGCTATTTTCGATATTTAAATACAATTATCTGAGAAGGGGTCCATAGGTTTCACCAGACTCTCAAAGGGGTGTGTGGCACAAAAAGAACACCTGCTCTTAATAGCATGACGTGGCATTAACTGCTGTCATGTAAATTAAAAAGAAATGTCTCTAGAAATCAAAATTGCTGCTATGTGTAATTTAAAGTGAGCCAAGTATAGAACAATCAAGCCAGTGTGACATCACTATGAGGTTGGCTCTTAGGCATTGGTGGAATGAGGCATTATGATATCACAATATCAGCTCTGGTTACCAGAGACTGAAACTCTTCACACTAAGGGGGGGAAAGTTAGCTAAGTATAGGACAGTCGAGCCATTGTGACATCACTGGTGAGGTTGGCTCTTAGGGCATTGATGGAATGAGGCATTATGACATCATAATATCAGCTTTGGTTCCAGACAGTGAAACTCTTCACATTAAGGGGAGAAGTTATCAATATGGCTACCATGAAGGTGTGTTATTTTACCACTAACTCATGCTATTTTAGCATAGATCCCATTTTATGCAATAAAATCTAGCTATTAACAACTAGGGTTAACAGTACAATAACATGTAATCGCGTAGTCTGTGGGCTGCCAAAAGTTCTGGATTACTGGTACTGTTGTACTTCTTTGAATCAACACGGATAGCAACAGGAAGGTTCCTGAGACTTTGGAAATTGAGTGGTACAGGGGTTGGGATGGAGGGGATGGGAAGGGGAGGAAAGGGTGGTTTACAAGCTGTATGGTTCATGCATCTTATTGTTTGTAAGTTGGCAATATTGAGTATGTTGTGTGTTGTGTTGCTTAACTTTGAGTTATCAATAAAATTAATTTAAACTTAAAAAAAAACAGTACAATAACATGTGTTAGCAGTAGACCACGTCGATAACTTCCCCCTTTAGTTGCTCTGCTAAGTAAGTATACACTTGCCCATGAAAATGCTGGTATTCTGTACAGCGACACATAAATGCCGACATCCAATTATAGAGTTGGCCTTAATGAGCCCAGTATTCAACCATTATTCAGATAAAAAATGCCTTAGTTGGCGGCGCTGATGATTGACATTCAGTGGCACCAGATAGTGCCGCTGAATACCTTAAAGAGTACCTTGGCACTCTCTGCATAGAGTTGGGGCAGTACTTGAGCTGCACTCACTGATCTACCTTGAATTTTAGTGTCACTCACTATCCATACAGCAGTGCTGAGTATCTGTCAACAATATAAGCACTGAAGCCAGAGTTTAAAAATAATGTTGACTGTGCAGTTGAAAATTGATCCAGATTTTTACAGACGTTAACTATGACTCGCCAAAGTCATAATCCCCTTTTTCCAAATCTGAGAAATATAATCAACAGGCTTTTTACCCACCATAATTCTAGCAGCGGTGTTCTGGAGGAACAGAAGACAGTTTCCGCAACTGAAAAGGAAGACCTTGGTATAATGTGCTGCAATGGTCTGTCCTATTCATCACCACAGCTTGAGCAATGGTAATTGAATCCGTTATAGGGAGGAATGGATGAAGCTGCCTGATTTGGCACAGGTGCACAAAAACAGACCTGATGATCAAGCAGACCCAAGTCTCCATGGATAATATGAAGTTTAGATAAATTTCCAAGTTACGCAGCACCTCCTTCGGTTTCAAATCTATCCCCAAAGCCAATGGAAAAAACTAGAACTAGGAGGCTCAGCTCTACTAACCAAAGCACTTCAAACTTTTCTGGGTTTAATTTTAGCATATCGGATTACAACCAGCTGGCAACCTCTGCAAGGCACGGATTTAATTTAGAAACAGCTAGCACCTGGTCATTGTCTGCAGCGATATACATCTGGATGTCATCTACAAAGAAATGACAACTCATGCCATGCCGACAGATAACATTAATCAAAAGCTGAATGTAAAAGCTAAAAAAACTACTTGGACAATATAACTCCTCACGGGAACCTCCACTGCAACTGTTCAGATATTGAAACGAAACGGCCCCTCACTTCATTGAGTTTGTTCTGCTAGTGAAGAATGATCCAAACTGTGTATATTCTACTCCCATTGTGCAAACGATCCTAAGAGAAAGCAGAATTTGATGGTCCAGAGTATCGAATGCAGCAACCAGGTCCAAGGGCTATCCCATTCCCACTACAAGCCCAAAAGCCTGACTGAGTTGGATGAATGACTTGGCATTCTTCCAAATATTCTTACATTGGCTGCTAAACTATTTTCACAATCATCGTCAACTTGAAGAAGAAGAAGAAAGTGCTCTACAACTTTGCAAAGTTTCCACTTGTGCCTTGCAAGATGAAGCCAAGTAGAAATACAAATAATATGAGTACATCAAGTATTTGTATTTTAATGAAAAGAGTCCTCTGAGTTGAAATGACAGAAAGGAAATATCTGGTGTGCTTAGGGACAAAGCCTAGTTTCACCCCAGTTGAGAACATCAATTGTGCTGTAAGTTACTGCAGGCGGAGGTAATGTTATAAAGCATTTTCCATGTATAAAGCATGGTTAAACATGTGGAGAAGGGTTCAAAGATGATTGCTTGTAGGTACACACATGAGAAAATTGACATACTGAAAGTTTTATGTGATCTAGGCATAGTGTGGGAGGAGCAGAGGTGGATTTGTAATGTATGCGTCTGTAATTGTCCGGACTTGAGAAAGAAGGTGCTGCCAGATTTCACCTTAATACTTCCTACCTACAAAATCTGTTCACTCAGTAATACTCAATCACATCATCCCATCTCACTAATCATCCCACACTAACAACCTACAATGTATTGTTAACCAAATAAAAAAGGTACCATCTTATTTTCCTTTGTTTTTTATGTATTGTTATTTCCATTTGTAATCCCCTAATAAATCAAGAGCGAGAGAGTGTATGGAGTTCTCCAGAGGATTATTAAAGTTGGTTCAGGGACATCTCCAGTTCACTGGGGGGAGGAGTAGCATTGGTTGGGGGGGGGGGGAAGAACCCCGGCTCAGACGGAGGTAGAGTGAGTGACAGGAGATATCATATAAGGGGTGGAGTTTCAGTGTTATAAAAGCTGTAGCACTGTAGCACACGGTCTTTGGTTGCCCACACCCCCACCAGGACCCGTGAGGAGAGAGGGTATCCTGATCAGGCTCAATAACCTAAGGCTGAACCAAGAGGTAGTTTCTGCTAACAAGAAGAGAGCTCTGGAAGGGTAGAAAGAGTAAACCCCCTGGGAGCAGAGCAGGGAGAAGCCTATCTGGAATCAGACGGGGTAGCTTGAAGAAGTGCACCTCTGAGGGTGAAGGATGGACAGGTAGGGTTACTATATGTCCGGTTTTACCCGGACATGTCCTCTTTTTGCTGGCGGGCCTAGTGGTGTCCTATCCTAGTCCCCTCCCCTTACCTTACTGTACTGCCCTGGTGGTCTAGTGACCTTTATGGGGCAGAAAAGAGCCCCCTCTTTCCTGCCCAGAGCGCTGCCCTGCATACTGTTCCCCTTGCTGACGGTCCCAGAGCTGATTCAAAAGTGCCCAGAACCTTGAACTCACACAATAGTACCTTTATCAACAGTCACACAGGCTCCCCCAAACTCTGTCCAAATTCTTTTTTCTCCCTGGGACAAGCCCCTGTGAGAAGGCGGAAACACCCTGGTCCTTTGGGTCAGTAAGGCTCTACTCAGTTCACATCAACATCCATAATTTGTGGAAACAATCCTCATGAATTGCTTCACTCAAAAAGTCTCCAAAGGATCACATGAAAAGAAAAGGCCAGGTTTTCTAGCCTTTTTGGTACCCCCTCATATCTCCTGGAACTTAATTCCTATTCCAGGGATACATCCTCTCGCTTGCAGATAAAATTAACAAACCAAAAAGAAGTTCCAGTTTAGACCAACTATAATTCCCAGTCACTCTCAACACGAAAAGTCCCAAGATAGAAAATAATTCCAAGACAGCTCTGTACCTTATGGTGCTTGCTTGTCATCTGACCAGACATCTGTCCCTGTCTTCTCTCTTTTATAGGGCTCTTGACCCCTCCTTCTCCTTCTTTTCCTCCTGGTTCCACCTTCTCTGATTGGCCATGAATTTGTCCCCTCCCAGCTCTTTGGACTGAGGCTTTAACTCTGTTCTTCTCAGATTGGCTTGGAACTTGCCCTCACCCAGCTTTCCTTGTCGAGGCTTTAACTCTGGGCTTCTCTGATACTGTATTGTAAAATTGGATTCTTACAACAAATTACTTTCTTAGGCGTTATTCTTTGTTATGTATCCTATACTGTTTATTGTAAGCCACATTGAACTCAAACTTGTTTGGGATAATGTAGGATATAAATGTCACAAATAAATAAAATCTAGTCCCAAATTTGCAATGGCAGTCAGTGTTTCAAAATACTAACTGCTGTAGGCTGAATAGTGATTGATCCCTAAGTGTTTTCCAAGGATGTTATTATTACTGTATGATTGTTATTATTCACTTGTACAGCACACACCACATGTACATGAGGTGCTAAAATCATCGGGACCATACTGAGAGATGTACTAGAGGTACACTGCACAAAGCGCACATTTTCAAGTTTCCAGGTTTATTAAGTTTTTGATTGACACTAAAGTAGCTTTCAGGGTGGGTTACAAATCAAAATATAGATTAAAATAGAATATACATTGTAAAAGCTTACAGAGGAAATAGGAAAGACAACTAAAATTGGATAGAGAAGATCAACCATAGCTAGGTGGTGGTTGTCACAACGCCCCTGTCTGCCCTTGCTATGAGACACTACATGGTAAAATGGAGTCAGGCGTCAAATGCATGTTGAAATTTTAAAAAAGGGAGCTGAGGGCACCAAAAAAGGGTGCCAAATTTGCACCCTCTTCTTAGCTGAAGCTCAGTGGGTGGGGCAGGGGTGCCAGGGGCGTGTTGCATAGGGTGAAATACCCTACTGAAGATCACTAGATAATGATTTTAACGATAGATCTTATGCAGCAGGATCCTGGAATATTTTTGTTTGTGAGCTCAAGCAAAGCAATCACATCTTACATATAACTCTGTGTAATGATGTCGGTGTCTTTTGTTTTTCTATTCTACTCTACCATTATGGAATAAAAATGAAGATGTGTTTCCTGTGAGACACAAATCTGGCAAGGCTTCCCCTTCCATGCATTTAATTTTCCCATGCATCTGTGTGATCACTGAAACCGCACCTCTTGGCACGTTCATCGTTTGTTTATATGTTAACCTCATGAAATGCAACTAAATCCCCATGAAAAATTTCACTAAGAATCCCAGAATAGCCATGTAAATGATTTTTTTTTGAGTGATCTAGGCCCAAAGAGCTTAAAGTTTATTGGATTACTCCCTCAGTGTTTGAGTATTTTGTGAACATTTACCCGTTGAAGTGTAAATAAATTATGACTGTATCTTTTTTAGACTATTGAGTGAATTTCCAGGGTTTGTAACAAAATATTTCATTACTAAAATATGCAATCCCCTTGGGACCATTACAATTATATTTCATTATGAGCTTCTGTTGAAAGCAAAAATGGAGTTTCCTTAGCTCAAACAAAATTCTAATTAAATGGAAGCTAAATCCCTACGGAAAAATATAACCTGGAAAGAGCGTCTTTAAAGATTCTAAATGCTGGCTCACTAAACTATTTTTTAACAAATGCAAATCAGAGGATCAGGTTTCTTTTAATGAGCTAAAAAGTTCTTTTTAAAGAGTTTTCCAAATTCAAAATGTCAGAAAGCAAGTCTTTTATGGGTGGTCAAGGGGTTAACATTTTTTAGCTGCTTCTCACATTAAAACAATGAACTGCTTTTAGGAAGGAAGGGTTTGGATTAGTTTCCCCTAGGGTATAATTATACAATAATTCGAAAGCCTGCAGGAAAAAGACACTTGTGTATGGTAATCAAGTTAGGGAACTGTAGCATGGAATAGAATCACTGCAGGAATAAGGGTAAGCAGAATCCTTTTCCCCACACCCACCCCCTCCAAAAAAATGTGCCTTTTTATGAAATATAAACTGTTTCATAACCAGAAAAGTGGAAGGTTAAAATAAAAGTTGGTGAAATATTTGTTTCCCAGAAGAAAGAACTCTGATCTTAATAGCTCTGTAAAAGAGCCCATGGTTCTTATCACAGAGAATGGAAATGTATCTTTACAAAGATCAAATGCATGCTGCCTTCATTTCATTTGAAAGGCCTTAAAGGTATCTTAAAAAGGATAATGACACACATAAAAGGAGGAAATTATCAATGTAAACTACCGTTATTCATTATTTTACTGTTAAGTCCCATGGGACCAGTTCTAATATAGTACAAGTTAGCGGTAAACTAACATGTTTTAAGGATAGTCCGTGTTGATAACTTCTTCCCCCTTAGTGTGAAGAATTTCAGTCTCTGCTAACCAGAGCTGATATTGTGATGTCATAATGCCTCATTCCACCAATGCCTAGGAGCCAACCTCATCAGTGATGTCACAATGGCTCGACTGTCCTATACTTGGCTAACTCCCCCCACCCCCTTAGTGTGAAGAATTTCAGTCTCTGGTAACCAGAGCTGATATTGTGATGTCATAATGCCTCATTCCACCAATGCCTAAGAGCCATCCTTGTCAGTGATGTCACAATGGCTTGACTGTCCTATACTTGGCTCTTATTTATTATGTATTGCAGTGATTTTGATTTCTAGAGACATTTCTTTTTTTCTTTAATTAAAGGAGGAAGTTATCAACATGAGCTGGGCAAAGGTGCAGCTGTGTTAATGGTCTTTCTGACTTGTTGAATGTATCAGCTGCATCAAAAAGATGGCTTGTCCATCTTTAGTCCCTAGCTGGAGGCCTTTGGACTTTCAGAGTTGGTATTATGGTGGTGTTTGCTCCTTCTTGTTTGACAAAACCAGCTAGGTGATCATGGATGGATCCACGGAATCTTAAGAACATAGGAATAGCCATACTGGGTCAGACCTATGGTCTATCTTGCCCGGTATCTTACTTCCAACAGTGGCCAATCCAGGTTACAAGTACCTGACAGAAACCCAATTAGTAGCAACATTTCATGCTACCAATCTCAGGGCAAGCAGTTGCTTCCCCATGTCCATCTTAATAACAGACTATGGACTTTCCCTCCAGGAACTTGTCCAAACCTTTTTTAAACCCAGATACGCTAACTGTTCCAGAGCTTAACTATTCTTTGAGTGAAAAGATATTTCCTCCTATTTGTGCCTCTGAGTTCCTCCTCTCCCCTATTGTTTTCAATCATCCTTTGATTGACTAAGCGAGGCATGGGAATTTTTTGAAGGCATGCCAATGACATCCAACTACTGCCTGTAAATGAAGAGACAGACTCGTCTCAGAAAATAATGAGCTATTGCTGGTCTTTGATTTCGTTATAGAATGTGCTAGACTTTAACGCTCGGAAGAGTGAGTTGTATGGGACAGCAGGCATCTCTCATTTTCCTGTGATGATGCAGTGTAGGGAAAAGCTGTTGCTTGTGCCAGGCAAAATGTGTAACCTTGGCATTTTCCCATGGATGCTCTATAAAGCACCCAGGTTTGCGCACCCAAATATGAATGTGTGCCAAAGATGCACACACAAATTAATTGAGCAATGAGCCCTTAACTATCAACAATTAGGCGCTAACAGCCAATTAGTGAAGTTAATTGGCACTCATTAATATTTGTACGTGAATCTGGCTGCACACTATTGTATAAGATATGGTGCCTAACCCTACTAGTGTGTAACTCAAAAGCGGCATGGCCATGGGTGTGTCAGAGGCACTCCAAAATGTTGCGAGGACATTGCCTCAACACACCTAACTTGGGTGCCAGTAATTTCCCCAGGTTTCAGCAGGCATAAGTCCGATGCCTAATCGGCTCTATGCAGTATTCTATAAAGGGCGTGTGCCTCTTATAATATCACGCTTAGCGCCAATTTTTTTACAGTGACAAATTGTGTGGCTCCATTTATAGAACTCCCTCCTCTGTGTGATCCTCAGGTTCACTTCTCTTTACATGGTTTTATAACCTACGTCTTTTTCAATGGCTGAGATTATCTCTGCCCGCTGAGGATTTCTTCCTCAGTCTTTGGTAACGGTATTGCTTGATTATTGTAACTCGGAGCTTCCAGTGTGTATGTGTTATAAGCCCTTCAGATGGTGCTGCAGCTGATCTTTTGACATGATGTCGGCCTTGTGTTTGAGGTGTCTCCGGTGCTCTGTAGTCTTCTCCACTGGCTGTCAATATTCCATCTGATACAGTTCAAGATCTGTTGCCTAGGATTTAAGGCAGATCATGAGGACACTCCATATTATCTCAGGGATGTTTTGGTGCCTTGTGGTCAGATGTTGCGTTCTTCTGAGTTGTATCTTTTGGCTGTTTCCTTGGTGCGTGAGGCTGGCTTGTGAAAGACTCGTGGCTCCACTTTTCTATGGCCTGCACTGTCAATTTGGAATGCTCTGCCATCTATTTAAATGTGCATTTGGATTATGAGGATACGAAGGGTGATCTGTGAATCATTATAGGGGATGAGGCTTCTTTAACATTTGATTTGGGAATGGAGGGGGCTGATATCTGCTTCTGTCAGGATTTATGTGATTTATGTGTGTTTTATGATTTTAACTATATGTGTTTTTTTTATTGATCAGCTTAGCCAGATGTATGGTTTATAAATTCAATTAATTAAAAAAAAGATAAATAATGTATTTCTATGTGTGTGTGTGTGTACCGTGTGTTGCCCAGCAAGGTGGCTAGAGCTGTATGTGTCGCTCTGTGCAGAAGATTCAAATTACCTCCTCTATGTCTTCGTTTAGGATTCTTCTACCTGCCTCTCTGTGAAGGTTGCACCCCTCTATCTTTTTCTGAGATGTGAAAATCATTGGTTTTGCTTTGATCCCAACTTCTCGCTCTTTAGGGACCCTCTATGTTTTTCCTACGCCTTTTTGTATTCTGTCACTGTTGTTGTCCTCACCACCTCCACCTGGAGGACATTCCAAGTATCTACCACCCTTGGGGTGGGTGTTTTATTACGCAGGCCGCAGTTCTTGCCAATCGATCGCAGTTTCTCATGGTCTTTAGTAAATGATTTTATATTTGAAGTACTGCTAACTGGAGTGAATATGTCTCTATTGCAGCCCCCAAGTCCCCTGCTGAAAAAACACCGGATGATCCCACAGTTCCCCTATGTGCTCTACTGTCTGATAAAAGTGTGGAAAAGGCAGCATCCTTGGAATTTAGCAATTCATGAATTACTGGGGTGATGTTTGAGCTAGCATTCTTGTTGCTAGGACTTCAGAACAGTGAGAATGTTTTGAACCTTCAAAGACAAAAGTCATTTTTGAAATTCCTGGAAGATTTTGTATTCACCAGCTTTATTAATCGTAAAAATAATAAAAAGAATTCAGCAAGTCCTAACTTGGGTAATTAAAATTGAACATCCAGTTATTAAGTGGATTGTTGATCATGCATCACTTTACTGAATTAATATTATTAAAAGGGGGAGAGAGAGAGAGAACGAGACCTGTAGCTAATATAATGGATCTCAAGTTGTATCCAGTCCACAGCTGTATGATAGGCATACCTTTAATTCTTGATGAAATTCCAAGGTATTATAGAATAAATGTAGCATTTCTTTATGGTACATAACATTTACCTGTTCACATTATGCATTATAAAATTATCTAATGACCCTTGAGGTAGAAACTTTCTCCCCTCCACTCCTCCTTTCTGGTCCTGCCTAGGGGCACCAGCATCTTAAATCCATCCCTCTTATCTGGTTAATGTGCTGCTGAATATAGTTGCCTATGGTTGATCAGATAAAGATATCTAGTTAACTTTAGGACAGCCTTAAAGTTATCTGGCAAATACTAGAGCTTTCCAGCTAAAGTTAAATGGGTAAATCAAAACTGCATTCCGGAAACAGCTAGATCTTTACCCGGTCCTAACTTTATCTAGTTATCTAACCGGATAACGGTTTGAATAGCACTGCTATCCACTTGTTGCTAATTTCGATATTCAGCACTGGCCGTCACAGCCTGGATTTTGAAAAAAAGGACAACATTGGTAGTTCCTTTGTTGTTCTTTGCGTGTTTTTAATTGATTGTACACCACTTTGGTTTTATTGAAGACTAGCCGTTAAGCCCGTTAAAACGGGCAAGATTTCCAGCTACCCTCCTCACCATCGCTCCCTCCCCCCTCCATGCCGGGCCCCCTGCACTGACCTGACATCGCCTCTCACCTCCGTGTGAAGGCGCTGCAGGCAGCAGTAGATCGCTCTGCTGCTGCCTACAGCGCTTCCATACGGAGGTGAGAGGCGCTGTCAGTGCAGGGGGCTAGATACGGAGTGGGGTGGGAGCAGCGGCAGAGATGGGGGGGGAGGGTGGAGGTTGGTGCGCGTGATGTTCGTTTGCAGGCGGCAGCGTCCGACAGTCCAACTCCGTTTCCCTCTCTGTTCCGCTCTCTGACGTCATCACGTCTTGACGTGAGGGCGGGACAGAGAGGGAAGTCTCTACTGCGCATTTGCAGGTGAGTCGATCACTTGCCATTTATATGTTTGATGGTATATTAAATGTCAATAGTAAGCTAAGTTAAACTGTATATCAGGCAAGTAAATTTGTCTTGGAAACTGCTGAAGATACTTAGACAGAGTGTTTGAATACTGGTCTCTAAGTTAATGATATGCAAAGAATTAAATATAAGAAGGTCACATTAAAGGGAGCATGCTAGTTGATTCAAAATACAAGCATTTCTTAGCATACCCCCACCAACGCACAAAATACCCTTTTCCAAAGCAAGAAGAGAGACCACACTCAGGCCCCAGTTGCCTTCTCTCAAGTTCTAGAGCAAGGAAAGAGATTCCCTTCCCAGAAGCCAGCGGTTCCCAAACTGTGCGCTGTGGCACCCTGGTGCACCAGAGCAAACTCTCCGGGGTGCCACGGCAAATCCTGACCTCCCTCCCGCCGCCACCTGAAACACTACTGCTTCCCCCAATCCAGTTTCTGCCTCCTCTCTGTCCCCGATCCCCCCGAAACACACCCTTCCCTGCCGCTACTGCTTCTCTAGATGAGCATCAGCAGTGGCAAAAAAAGCTGCAGCCACACAGCGCCGGACTCTTTATACATACGGCTGATGATCCTTCCCCCCCCCTCAAACATCACTTCCTGTTCCGGGGCACAGCTGGCAGCCGCGTGTATGTAGTACATAAGTACATAAGTAATGCCATACTGGGAAAAGACCAAGGGTCCATCGAGCCCAGCATCCTGTCCACGACAGCGGCCAATCCAGGCCAAGGGCACCTGGCAAGCTTCCCAAACGTACAAACATTCTATACATGTTATTCCTGGAATTTTGGATTTTTCCAAGTCCGTTTAGTAGCGGTTTATGGACTTGTCCTTTAGGAATCCGTCCAACCCCCTTTTAAACTCTGCCAAGCTAACCACCTTCACCACGTTCTCCAGCAATGAATTCCAGTGTTTAATTACGCGTTGGGTGAAGAAAATTTTCTCCGATTTGTTTTAAATTTACTACACTGTAGTTTCATCACATGCCCCCCAGTCCTAGTATTTTTGGAAAGCATGAACAGACGCTTCACATCCACCTGTTCCACTCCACTCATTATTTTATATACCTTTATCATGTCTCCCCTCAGCCGTCTCTTCTCCAAGCTGAAAAGCCCTAGCCTCCTTAGTCTTTCTTCATAGGGAAGTCGTCCCATCCCCGCTATCATTTTAGTCGCCCTTCGCTGCACCTTTTCCAATTCTACTATATCTTTCTTGAGATGTAGAGTCCGATCCTGCATGGGTGCAGCTTGTTTTGCCGCCGATGCTGCTCATCTAGAAAAGCAGCAGCAGCGGCAGGGATGGGTGTGTGGGGGGAGTGGGGCAGAGAGGAGGCAGACGCTGGATTGGGGGGAGAAACAGAGAGGGGCTTAGACTGGATGGAAGGGGGACTGCGAGGAAGGGCAGAGGCTTTTTAAGGACGTACAGTTCTTTGTCATTTTTGTTTTGGACAATATTTCCTCACTATTCTGTTCTCCACTATTTAGTATGTCCATAAATTGACACTGGGGCTGACATTCAGACTGCGGGAGGTAGCCACGGAGCTCCAACTTAACCAGCCAGGTCGATATTCAGCTCTGGCCAGCTTGATTATGGAAACCAGCCAATGATAAACCTTCTATTGACACAGCCATATTTGGCTGCCAAACTTAGCTGGCAATGCTCTGAAAATCAGCAGAAAGCCAGTTATATCATAGAGTGGAGGAGTGGCCTAGTGGTTAGAGCACTGGTCTTGCAATGCTGAGGTGGCTGGTTCAAATCCCACTGCTGCTCCTTGTGATCTTGGCCAAGTCACTTAACCCTCCATTGCCTCAGGTACAAACTTAGATTGTGAGCCCTCCTGGGATAGAGAAATATCCAGTTGAGGATGCCCAAAATTGGCTTTTGATTGGGCGACCGTTCAGAACTCTGCCGCACGTCTTATATTCCGCCAAAACCATTATTCTCATATCACCCCTATCCTCAGGTCACTTCACTGGCTCCCGATCAGATACCGCATACAATTCAAGCTTCTCCTCCTTACTTACAAATGCACTCACTCTGCTGCGCCTCACTACCTCTCTACCCTCATCTCCCCCTACGTTCCTGCCCGTAACCTCCGCTCACTTGACAAATCCCTCCTCTCAGTACCCTTCTCCACCACTGCCAACTCCAGGCTCCGCCCATTTTACCTTGCCTCACCCTATGCCTGGAACAATCTTCCTCAACCCCTACGCCAAGCCCCCTCCCTATCCATCTTCAAATCCTTGCTTAAAGCTCACCTCTTCAATGCTGCTTTCGGAACCTAACCTTTCGAACATATAGACTGCCCCAATCTGCCTGACCTATCAGATTGACTGTACATTTGTCTCATAGATGTAAGCTCCTTGGGCAAGGACTGTCCTTCCATGTTAAATTGTACAGCGCTGCGTAACCCTAGTAGCGCTGTAGAAATGTTAAGTAGTAGTAGTAGTAAGGACGTCCATCTCCCGATTTGTGTTGAAAGATGGGTGCCCTTCTCTTTCAAAAATAAGCCTGATGGTGGTTCAAATCTGTCTGCATGCAAGGTAGACTTGTGACAATATACTGTTCCAACCTCAACTCTTGTGCGTAAATGTCTTTATCTAAACAGGAGGATAAGCGGTCTCATATATCACTGGGATCTGCTTCTCAAATAGCATGTCTCAAATATATAAATCCCTGTTTTTGTGTTTATATGTAATCATTGACCACCACAACCTCCTCCTGCCTTGGATATCGATTTAAATATCCTTTTTGTTATCTTTTGTTTCTGAATTTCATGCAATTTTACTAGTCATTCGACGTTTGCGAAGCAACTAGCAGTTCAGTTCACTTCCTAACTATCGATATCCAAAGCAGGAGGAGGTTGCGGTGGTCAATGATTACATATAATCAGAAAAACAGAGATTTATATACTGGCCCATGGCTGGCTTAATTTACCCTGGATATTCAGTGCCAGACCAGGGCTTCGCTGCTGCCCTCGTCACCCCACTGGACCACCAGGGAGGCCAGGTAGGCCCAAAGGAACTGATCCTGAATGGTAGGTAGAGGGTAGGGATGGGAGGGGGTGTGGACCTGTGGGAGTGGGGGTTGAGAGAGGGGGCTATGGTCCAGGTTGGGAGGGGGCCCATGGACCTCATTGGAGGAGGGGGTTGGAGGGGGGATTGGAAGGAAATTCTTTTTTCTTTTTTTTTGCAGGTCCTGGCCGATATTCACCCAGAACCCTCATAATCTGCCTTATCCGAGCCCTAGCTGAATATTGGCCGGGACCTGCATAAGCTCTGGTGGCCACAGTCATCTCAATTAGGCCCAGAGACTTAGTGCCAAAGTGACTGCCGTGGGCTGAATATTTTGATATAATGTTCATCACATTACAAGCATAATTTGACTCAGAAAGACATCTTTTTTAAAAATTTTGTTTTATGTTTATTTCATGTCCATCAAATTAAAGAGATTAGATTTATTAGGAACTAGACACCAATCTGGGGAAGGAGATAGGCAGCTTTGATACCACAACCTGGAAGAAAGCCAACAGTTATTCAGAAGTCCATGGTTAGGAGTGAGGTATCTATGAAAGATACTGTCACAACAGGGAAATAAAGGCATCCTGATAGAGCCTTTGAGAGAATGAGAGAAGAGCAGACAGAGAGTAAAGATTGCAAGCTATTATAAAGAACAAAATTACTGAACACACAGACAAAAATGGTTTATTGAGACGGACTCTGCACAGATTTAGCCAAGGGAAGTCTTGCCTCATCAATCTGCTACGCTTTTTGAAGGTGTGAATAAATATGTGGTTGCCAATTCGAGAGCATGCAGAGAAGGGTAATCAAAATGATCAAGTGGATGGAATGGCTCTCATATGTATTTATTTATTTATAGCATTTATAGCTCACAATTTCCCACCCATGGGCAGGCTCAATGTGGCTTACAACAGTCTGTAAAAAACATACATCAATTCAGCAAACAAACAATCGATTTCTTAGAAGTGTAAGAGAGAAAGGGTTAAAGCAAAGAAGGGAAAAAGAGAAAGAGGAGTGGTGATCAATATGACGCCTTGACAGAGACAGTTCAGAAGTAAGAGATGCTAGGCGGGATTTGAGCGTAAGCTCTTCCAAATAAAAAGGTCTTGAGGCGTTCTTTGAAGGTCTGGTGATCAGGAGTAAGTTTCACCAATTTAGGTAGACCATTCCACAAATGAGCGCTAATATAGGAGAAGGTGGATGCGTAGGTGGTCTTGTACTTGAGGCCACTATATACTGGGTAATGGAGATTTAGGTACGAACGAGCTGATCTGTGAGAGTTCATGTGAGCATGGAGCTGAGGGAGGACATGTTAGAGGTCTGCAAAATCCTGAGTAGAGTGGAACAGGTAAACATGAATTGATTGTTTATATATTTTAAATCGAATAGGAGAAAATATGTTTTCTCTCACGCATAGATAAGCTCTGGAACTTGTTGCCTGCCAGAGAATGTAATAAAAGCAGTTACCTGTAGCTAGGTTAAAAAAATAAAGTTTTGACAAATTCTTGGTGGTAAAGTCCATAAACCATTAAGATTGACCTGGGGAAAACCACTGCTTATACCTGGAGGTAGGTAGCAAGGAATCTTTCTACTTTGGGGGATTCTTCCGGATACTTGTGACTTGGCGTAGCTACTGTTAGAAGCGTGATACTGAGCTAGATAGACCTTTGTTCTTATGACCGGCACAATAAAGTCATACATTCAACCCACTTATATGTTCCTTCTCCTCTTGGAATAACTGAATCCCAATGCAACCCAGTTCCATAGGCCCTTTGGGTTTTATGACAAGATCAGACTGTGAAGCTGAAGGAGGTACTGGGCTCGGAGAAGAAGGTTATCACACCATGGCACTCAGGAGTATGATCACTGATATGCAAACGGAGGAGGGGGTAGTATCGAGTCCATATCTAAAGGAAATTCCCAATATGGTATTTCACCTTTGATCTATTCTGATAGGCCATTCCAGAAGGCTGGTAACAGTCTCATTGTTCCAATGCATCTTCTCTGTGACTTCATAAACTTTAATGGAATATACTGGTCCCTGTTTAGACCACAAAAGGGAGGTAGAGCCAAAGTATCTACACCATAAATTAGGGAATCTTATCTTTCCCAAAGTGGAGTATCCCATGCCAAGGCCTCCTCAGTTAACTGAAATAATATAAGGAACTTTGGACTTGTGATCCAGGAAATGAGAGGCTTGAAGGGCAAAAAGAATTGAATACTGGTTCAGAAATCCCCTCTATGCCTGCAGGTTTCATGAATAATGCAGGGGGATCTCTATCAGGGCTTTTTATGGAGTTGCATATGGGGTATGAGAGGCATAGGTACCTCTTGCACTTGTACTTCTATGGCACCACTGATCTAGGACTTTCCCCATGGGCACCTAAAATTGTGGCAATCCAGGGTAGAAATGAAGAGAGTGAATGCCTGATCAGGTTGTAGAAGATTTGGGTTTTCTACCTCTGCAGGCTACCTCAGGTCAAGCTTTCAAGTGCTGGTGGCCAACAGGATTTTACAGAAGAACTGACCTAGACAGGCAAAGATGTAAAACAAAATGAGTACAAGGGATCAAGATACTGAACAAGAGAACTTCACAAGTGATGCATGTAGGAAACTTGAATCCACTGAAGAGAACAGCAACAGAATGTCTGACATTAAGGGCAAGACAGTGACTGGAAAGCTAGGAATATATAACTCCAAGGCAGGAAGAAAGATGGCTGCCAGCAGGCTGCATGGGTCATAGAGCATAGAAGAATTATCAGTTACTCCCAGAGGTCCATAGTGGCCCCTACAGACGAGAGGTATGAATTGTCGAGTTTACACCCTCATAGCCAAGTATATCCCCTACTTGGAAACTTCACAGCTTTTACTCAAACCATGCATCCTTGGCCTGGTCCCAAGTCTCCCTTTCCTCCTCTTGGAATCCCCCCCTCCCCCGGACTTCACATTGTGATGAATGACTTAAGATCCCTTTGCTCATCATATGTTTTCATTTCAGTGTATCCTTGGCAGCGTCCTAAAAATATCTCCCAATTGTGGTATGCCGTAATAGTTGTTTTGTTTATGGAGTTTTAGAGTATTATATAATGTTACAATTCTTTTTTTTTCTTTCTAGAATTTCTTTTATAGCAGTTCATAATGATGATACTGAACCATTACTGGCCTGTATCATAAAGGGAAGATTGCTGTAATGAAAAAAAAAAAAGAAAGAAAGATAAAAACCACATACAGTAATTCTACCTGTCAGTACCAATCCGGTTGTGACAAACCCGATTTTGTTTCGCTTTAAGTGATCTAGTGGTACTCCTGGAAGATATGTTTCAGACAAAAGGCCCTTGTGTTCAATGGGACGTGTAATTGTACCATCTAAAGGAACAGATGGCAGGGGGGCTTTAGCCCAGATCTGCTGCAACATTTTTCAGCCTTGAAATTTTGTCGCTTCATAATTTTACCACCCTAGGTACAGACTGATTAAGCTTTTGTTGAAGTTCAGAACAGATAATGTAGAACACTCCACTTATACCCCACCCCCTTTGGAACAATCAAAGCATATCAAATGCCTGTTAGACTCAAGACAGTCGTTTAGAAAAGCTTTGTGCTGGTCTGCTGAAAATATTCATTCCTGAATTTCAAGCATCTAGATAGTATGTAATTACGCGTCTAGATAGTGTGTAATTACAGGCTATAAGTTTACTCCGCAATCTACATCCTTCACTATCAATTACATTTCTCATTAACATGATTAGGCACCCTGGTTTGCGGTCACTCTTCTGAATAAATATATCAATAATGCCAACACGCTCTAGGTGGTAATTAGAGCAACCATTTGAGTTGTATTTAATAGCCTATGAGCTCTGACCCAACATGTAATTTTCTGAAACATTGAAGACAGATAACGTGTCCCTAGCAGCCAAAGCGAAGCTCAAAGGTAATGTTATCCAACTAATAAGCAGATGGAAGAGTTATTTTTTATATTATTATTTTCTTGCCAGCTGGAAGTTTGGATGTTAGCCAAAATATGTCATTGAGACTTTGAATGATGAGTTTCTTTTTATAGAGAGTTTAAGGAGGCATGAACAGCCAAACATATCCTGCAAACAGCATTGAAAAGAGGCATATTGTCACATATCAATAGCCAATAGAACATTTTGTGCAATTTTGTCTAATTACAGATATTTTTAGCTTCCGTCTCTCTGGGTTCTCTTCCATGCCTGTAGAAAGGTGTCTTCAGCAGAGCCATTGCTAGACAGAAAGACAAAATTATTTTTGGGACCAAGAGAAAGTGCTTTTTAGCAAAGCCTTTGACACAGTTCCGCTTAGATAACATAAATAAACTCATTGCCCTTGGTATGGGGCTCTATAGTGACTGACTGGGTTAGAAACTAGTTGAGTAGGAGGCAACTTAGGGTACTGGGAAATGTAGTTCATTCTAAGGAAAGGGGCTTTGCCAGTGGTGTGCTACAAGGATCAGTACGTGTCTGGTTCTTTTTAACGTATTTGTAATTCAACCGTTCACAGAAGTTTGAAAATTGAAAATTTAGTTTGTGGGTGTCTCTCCTGTGGTTTACTAAAGATTCCAATAAAGAAATCTATAATGACCAATTACACAATTGGGAACCTCAAAGCTCCAGATAGGGAAAATACAATCGTATTGATAAAGCCACTATCAGCCTAGGAGTCCATATTATCATTGGTTCCTGTGAGGAGCAAAGGAGAAAAAAACAGTCAAGCGCAAAAAACTCACTCTACATGAGAAAAGCGAATGATTTAAACAACTCCTTGGTTCCTTCCTTATCACCTAGTGAGAGACACCAAACCCCAAACTAAAACTAGAATAGACTGTACCCGACTCAAATGTATAACGCTAACTGCACGGGCAACCCCCCATATACACAAACAAGCCAATCAATCTTAACTTAGAACCCCAGGACCTTCTATACTCAACCTAAAAAATAAACAGTACTTAACTACAGGTTGTGGTGGATGCTGAGGAAATAAGGCTGATAACGACTTGGTCGGAGAGGCGAACGGCAGTCCTTCTTTCCTTCTTGGCTACAGCCTACAACGCAATCAATCTAAACCCTTCAACAAGTGCGCCTTGTTTCGCCAAATCCTTGGCTGCTTCAGGAAGGGTGCTGTAATGACTCCAAATGCCCAATACGACAGAAAAATCTGAGTCCCAGTCGCTGGTTTCACAAAGATTGTAAGCAATATTGTGGAATTTTCTGGTAAGGTTTGCCTCTTTGTGGGTGATACCAAAATATGTAATAGGGTGAACACCCCTAATGGTGTGGATATCATGAGGGGAGATCTAGTGAAGCATTAAGAATAGTCTAGAATTTGGCAGCTAATATTTAAGAGTGTAGTTACTATTTTAGCACAAGTCCCAAGTTATGCAATTAGACCTAGTTACTAATAACTGGGGTTAACTAAAATAGCATGTCTTAATTGTAACCCACATTGATAACTTACTCCTCCTAATGCAGGGTTATGCATCTGGACTGCAAAAACCCAAGGGAGTGGTACGGTACAGGGGTTAAACAGTTCTGTGCACGAAAGAAGAGCGAGACTTGGGTATGAACGTATCTGTCAACCTTAAGGTGGCCAAACAGCTAGAAAAGTTGACAGCAAAAGCCAGAAAGATGCTTGGCTGCACAGGGAAAAGATTGGCCAGCAGGAAAAAGGAAGTTCCTCTGTATAAGCCTCTGGAGAGATCCTAATTAGAGTATTATGTGCAATTCTGGAGGCTGCACCTTCAAAAATATATAAAGAGTATCGAGTCGGTCCAAAGGGCAGCTACTAAAATGATCAGTAGTCTTCGTCATAAAGCGTATGGGGACAGACTTCAAGATCTCAATATATACGCTTTGGAATGAAAGAGGAAGAGGGGGAGATATGATAGAGACATTTAAATAGCTACCCAGCATAAATGCACAGAAGACAAGTCTCTTTCAAATGAAAGGAAGCTCTGGCATGAAGTCGCACAGGATGAAGGTGAAAGGGGACAGACTCAGGAGCAATCTACGAAAATACTTCTTTACAGAAAGGGTGGAAAGAATGGGGCAAGCACAGAGGATCTCTGAAGAGAGAGGAAGGGAGGAACTTCTCTATTACCTGTAAGTCTCTTCTATGTACCTCTCTGTCTCTCACAGCTCCTTCAAGTCCTTCTTCAATAGATCAGGTTTGTTCCCTGAGAGCTCGGAGCTCTTTGCACCACTCAAGGGCATTTGGTCAAGAGCTGCTCTTGCAAACATACATCTAATTGATGCTCATGTCCCATGGTATTGTTGGTGTGCGGATGTTATAATGCCGTTGTATCGCTCCATGGTGCGACCGCACCTGGAGTATTGTGTTCAGTACTGGTCTCCGTATCTCAAAAAAGATATAGTAGAATTGGAAAAGGTACAGCGAAGGGCGACGAAAATGATAGTGGGGATGGGACGACTTTCCTATGAAGAGAGGCTGAGAAGGCTAGGGCTTTTCAGCTTGGAGAAGAGACGGCTGAGGGGAGATATGATAGAAGTGTATAAAATAATGAGTGGAATGGATCGGGTGGATGTGAAGCGACTGTTCACGCTATCCAAAAATACTAGGACTAGAGGGCATGAGTTGAAGCTACAGTGTGGTAAATTTAAAACGAATCGGAGAAAATTTTTCTTCACCCAATGTGTAATTAGACTCTGGAATTCGTTGCCGGAGAATGTGGTACGGGCGGTTAGCTTGACGGAGTTTAAAAAGAGGTTAGATAGATTCCTAAAGGACAAGTCCATAGACCGCTATTAAATGGACTTGGAAAAATTCCGCATTTTTAGGTATAACTTGTCTGGAATGTTTTTACGTTTGGGGAGCGTGCCAGGTGCCCTTGACCTGGATTGGCCACTGTCAGTGACAGGATGCTGGGCTAGATGGACCTTTGGTCTTTCCCAGTATGGCACTACTTATGTACTTATGTACTTATGTACCTCATGACTCAGGAGCCCAAAGCTTACCATGGTTGCTATATTTGCTTTAGACTGGTTGGAACCGGTCAAAAGTAAACATTATGTAGCATCTAATGCACAAAGGGTGCCTACCTTCAACATGTATAATTTATTGGCAGGTCTGGAGTTGTCAGTAGTGTGAGGATAATCACAAAAAGCTTCTGCTCCATTCGTAACTACAAAGATAACAACCTGCCTCAGATCTGCTAGATTTTGACCACTAATAATACCTTAGGAGATATCTTGCACGTATTTGATGTAAAAAGACTTGAAAAAGTTACCAGAAAAGTGACGAAAATGGTATGGAATTTGCATTGCAGGACGTATGAGAAGAGACTTACTGACCTGAGACTTACTGGGTCAGACCAATGGTCCATCTAGCCCAGTATCCTGTTTTCCAAACAGTGGCCAAGCCTGGTCACAAGTACCCGGCAGAAACCCAAATCATGGCAACACTCCATGCTACAAATCCCAGGGCAAGCAGTTGCTTCCCATGTCTGTCTCTATAGCAGACCATGGACTTTTCCTCCAGGACTTTGTCCTCACCTTTTTTAAACCCAGATACGCTAACTGCTGTTACTACATCCTCCAGCAATGAGTTCCAGAGCTTAACTGTTGAGTGAAAAAAAATGTCCTGCTATTTATTTTAAAATTATTTTCAAGTAACTTCCTTGAGTGTTCCCTAGTCTTTGTACTTTTGGAACAAGTAAAAATTTGATTTATTTCTACTCATTTTACACCACTTAGGATTTTGTAGACCTCAATCATATCTCCCCTCATCCACCTCTTTTCCAACCTGAAGAGCCCTACCCTCTTTAGCCTTTCGTCATACGAGAGGAGTTCCATCCCCTTTATCATTTTGGTTGCTCTTCTTTGAACCATTTCTAATTCCACTATATCTTTTTTGAGATACAGCAACCAGAACTGAACGCTATATTCAAGGTGCAAATGCACTATGGAGCGATACTAAGGCATTATAGTATTTTCGGGCTTATTCATCATCCCTTTCCTAATAATTCCTAGCATCCTGTTTGTTTTTTTGGCCACCGCCACACACTGAACAGAAGATTTCAGTGTATTATCTACAACGACACCCAGATCTTTTTCTTGAGCGCTGACCCCCAAGATGGACCCTGGCATCAGGTAACTATGATTCGAATTATTCTTTCCAATGTGCATCACCTTGCATTTGTCCACATTAAATTTCATCTGCCATTTGGATGCCCAGTCTTCCAATTTCCTAAGGTCTTCCTGCAATATTTCACAGTCCGCACATGTTTTAACAACCTTGAATAGTTTTGTATCATCTGCAAATTTGATCACCTTACTCGGCATTCCGATTTCCATATCATTTATAAATATGTTAAATGTTTAAATTTAACTGGCCAAAAATAACCCGGATATTCAATGCCAGTCACTGGAAATGGCCCTGCATTACATATCCGGGCTCAGTGCTGACCAGCTAAACCGATCAAAACCAAATTTCTATGGTTCGCCTACACACCTAACGACATCTCTACTAACCTATCAACAACCAACAGATTAACCTACTATTTTATTTTACTACTATTTAGCATTTCCATAGCACCACAAGGCATACGCAGCGCTGCACAAACACAGAAGAAAGACAGTCCCTGCTCAAAGAGCTTACAATCTAACCCTACAGGTAACCAAAGAATCAAGGGTCCTAGGAATCACCTTAGACTCTTCTCTAAACTTTGAGGCTCATATAGGTCAACTCTGGAAAATAATCCCTCTTCCGAATTCACCAACTTTGGCTGATACGATCATTCTTCAACAAATCTCACTTCACACTTTTAGTACAGATGCTAGTTATCTCTAGCTTAGGCTACTGCAACTCCTTATACACAGGCATAAACACCAGATTGCTCACCAAACTACAGATTATACAGAACATAGCAGTGAGATTAATTTTCCACTTAAAGAAATTTGAAAATGTCTCAGGCCACCTGAGAAATCTGCACTGTTCAAGTGTCAGAGCCCGGATTACCGTCAAATCTATCTGCTTAGTTTTCCAAACCCTATATGGGAGCTCCTCAGAGCTCCTAACTCAAATCTTCTCAAGTTGTTATTATAACTCAACCAGACTGCGAGACAGCTTACTTCTGAAATTCCCTGTAGTACAAGGGGCAAGAGTCAAGTGCCAGCTCAATGCCATGTTCACTCATCATGCCTTTATGGACTGGAACGCCCTACCAACCAGCATTTAAACTGAACCAAACTATATGAAGCTCCGAAGAAAACGGAAGACTTTATTTTTTGACAAATCCTAAATGTCCACTGCCGCACTTGTGGGGTAACTCTGTGCCACTATCAGGCTTATTTTCTAAAGAGAAGGACGCCCATCTTTCAACACAAATCAGAAGATGGGCGTCCTTCTCACTGGGTCGTCCAAATCAGTATAATCAAAAGCCGATTTTGGACGTTCCCAACTGCTTTCCGTTGCAGGGACGGCCAAAGTTCACGGGTCGTGTTGGAGGCGTAGCGAAGGCGGGACTTAGGCTTGCCTAACACATGGATGTCCTCGACCCATAATGGAAAAAAAAGGGTATCCCTGACAAGCACTTGGACGACTTTACCTGGTCGTTTTTTTTCTTACAACCAAGGAACAAAAAGGTGCCCGAACTGACCAGATGACCACCGGAGAGAATCGGGGATGACCTCCCCTTACTCCCCCAGTGGTCACTAACCCCCTCCCACCCTCAAAAAAATCTTTAAAAATATTTTGTGCTATCCTCTATGCCAGCCTCAAATGTTATACTCAGGTCCATCACAGCAGTATGCAGGTCCCTGGAGCAGTTTTAGTGGGTGCAGTGCACTTCAGGCAGGCAGACCCAGGCCCATCCCCCCCCCCCCCTCTGTTACACTTGTGGTGGTAAACGTGAGCCCTCCAAAACCTACCTCAAACTCACTGTACCCACATCTAGGTGACCCCCTTCACCCGTAAGGGCTATGGTAGTGGTGTACAGTTGTGGGTAGTGGGTTTTGTGGGGCTCAGCACACAAGGTAAGGGAGCTATGTACCTGGGAGCAATTTATGAAGTCCACTGCAGTGCCCCCTAGGGTGCCCGGTGTTCTGGCATGTCAGGAGGACCAGTGCAGTATGAATGCTGGTTCCTCCCATGATCAAAGGACTTGCATGTGGTCGTTTCTGAGATGGGTGTCCTTGGTTTCCATTATCGCCGAAAATCAGAAACGACCAAGTCTAGGGACGTCCAAATCTAGGGACGGTGAAATTTAAGGATTTTCAAGATTTGGGTGTCCCCGACCGTATTATCGAAATGAAAGATGGACGTCCATCTTGTTTCGATAATATGGGTTTCCCCGCCCCTCCATCGGGATGTTTTGCGAGGATGTCCTCAGCAAAACTTGAGCGTCCCTTTTGATTTTGCCCCTGTATGTGAATGAAACCTTTGACCCTTTTACTGCATAGGATTTCTCCCCCCCCCCCCCCACCCCCACCCCCATATCCTCCTATCTCTGTGCAACCCCTGAATGTAAACTGCCTCAAACCTCCAGCTGGGATGCTGATGGTATATAAGCCACTGATTAGATTAGATTAGAACGCAGGAGCACTTCACGTCTCCAGCATAAATTAGCAAGTACTTCGCACAAATGACAATATTAGCGCATGACCTAAATTAAAAAAAAAAATTGGAAGTGAGTTTTCTGGCCAGATTATATCTCTTACATCTTCAGCTATAATTAAGGATAAACTGAGTATCCACCGAAAGACTGATTTTATAGAGAATTATAATAGAAAATTAAACCTCCATTTTTTTACTTTTCCAAGGTCCTCTGGAAGTGTTTAAAAGACATGTAATAGAAGTGTTAAAGATTCCTGCTGAAGCTATTTCTCCATTAAATAAGATCTATTATGTTCCTTCAAGATTATTGTCAGGGGATCAGTCAGAGGCCATGGTTTAAGTTTATTTATTTATTAGGATTTATTTACCGCCTTTTTGAAGGAATTCACTCAACGCGGTGTACAGTAAGAATAGATCAAACATGAGCAGGAGGCAATTAGAGCAGTAAAAATATTCAAACAACAATACAAAGTATGGCATGGTATACTACTTACAATGTCAACACAATATATACTAGAACATTATAATTGGTAGTGAAGGGTAAGGCAAAGTTGTAACATATAAATGAGTAAGAAAGTAGGAAAAATTAGAAAGTAAGGTGATTGATTTGAAGAAAGTTGCACATGAGGTCAGAGAGATGATTGAGTATTATCTCAGCTAGGGTAGGAGTGGATACTTAGTATTGCTGATACGTCAAGCTCCATCTCTGGCTGTCTTCAAATCTAAGCTAAAAGCCCACCTTTTTGATGCTGCTTTTAACTCCTAACCCTTATTTTATCATCCTCACTTTAATGTTCCCTTATCTCATGTTTGTTCTGTCTGTCTGTCCTAATTAGATTGTAAGCTCTGTCAAGCAGGGACTGTCTCTTCATGTTCAAGTGTACAGCGCTGCATACGTCTAGTAGCACTATAGAAATTATAAGTAGTGGTAGTAGTCTTTGGGATTCCGGAATCTTGCTACTCTCTGGGATTCTGCACAGAATCTTGCTACTCTTTGGGATTCCGCACAGAATCTTGCTACTCTTTGGGATTCCACACAGAATCTTGCTACTGTGGGATTCCAGAATCTTGCTACTCTTTGTCCTTATCCCTTGCTTGTCCTGTTTGTCTGTCCTAATTAGATTGTAAGCTCTGTTGAGCAGGGACTGTCTCTTTATGTTCAAGTGTACAGTGCTGCGTACGTCTAGTAGCGCTATAGAAATGATAAGTAGTAGTAGTAGTCTTTGGGGTTCCGGAATCTTGCTACTCTTTGGGGTTCCAGAATCTTGCTACTCTTTGTCCTTATCCCTTGCTTGTCCTGTTTGTCTGTCCTAATTAGATTGTAAGCTCTGTTGAGCAGGGACTGTCTCTTTATGTTCAAGTGTACAGTGCTGCGTACGTCTAGTAGCGCTATAGAAATGATAAGTAGTAGTAGTAGTCTTTGGGGTTCCGGAATCTTGCTACTCTTTGGGGTTCCAGAATCTTGCTACTCTTTGTCCTTATCCCTTGCTTGTCCTGTTTGTCTGTCCTAATTAGATTGTAAGCTCTGTCAAGCAGGGACTGTCTCTTCATGTTCAAGTGTACAGCGCTGCATACGTCTAGTAGCACTATAGAAATTATAAGTAGTGGTAGTAGTCTTTGGGATTCCGGAATCTTGCTACTCTCTGGGATTCTGCACAGAATCTTGCTACTCTTTGGGATTCCACACAGAATCTTGCTACTGTGGGATTCCAGAATCTTGCTACTCTTTGTCCTTATCCCTTACTTGTCCTGTTTGTCCTAATTAGATTGTAAGCTCTGTCGAGCAGGGACTGTCTCGTCATGTTCAAGTGTACAGCGCTGCGTACGTCTAGTTGCGCTTTAGAAATGATAAGTAGTAGTAGTAGTTAGTTCGAAGAACTAAGTATCAGCAATACTTGAATCATCTTTGACTGAGGATTCGGAAAGGGCAACATTGTCGGTATCATTTTGTTTTTGAGCAGGACTTAAACGTAGTTATGACGTTGTATTTCTGAAATTTTCATGCACTTTTCTGTGGTAAAAAGGGGTGGATATATCCTGATGTAGCCAGGCAAACTCAAGAACGAAGGAAAGCTTTTTTAGCCATAAGGCAAGACGTATTGACCTTGGAGGTGTCTTTTCTATTAGCTTACTCCCGTAAATGTCTGATAAGGTATTCGGGCATAAAATACGTGTTATTTTTTTTTAGCCGGAGCAATTGAGGTTTAAAGAAGATTGTCGTGTGAAAGGGCCAATATGGATGGTATAGTATGATTTATAATAGTGGGGAGGGGTATTTTTATTTTCACGTTAATGCTTTTTCTGTAAGCATTTTCTTTTTGTGATCTCCTTTTTCTTGTGTTTCGCTCCCCCTCTGATTATTGAGGTGTAAAAAGGAATGCTTGTTTCTCCTGATATTGCTTTCTTGATTTATATGCATATGTTTGGGGTTCCAAGTTGCTTACTCAATTGTATAACTTGTATGCTATTTTCTAAATTTGCAATAAAAAAAAAGAAAGAAAATAGCCTTTCGGAGTGGAGGAGTGGCCTAGTGGTTAGAGTGGTGGACTTTGATCCTGGGGAACTGGGGTTCAATTCCCGCTGCAGGCACAGGCAGCTCCTTGTGATTCTGGGCAAGTCACTTAACCCTCCATTGCCCCATGTAAGCCGCATTGAGCCTGCCATGAGTGGGAAAGCGCAGGGTACAAATGTAACAAAAATAAAATAGATACTATTAGAGATTCTACATGGAATGTTGCTACTCTTTGAGATTCTACATGGAATGTTGCTATTCCACTAGCAACATTCCATGTAGAAGGCTGCGCAGGCTTCTGTTTCTGTGAGTCTAACGTCCTGCACATACGTGCAGGACGTCAGACTCACAGAAGCAGAAGCCTGCGCGGCCACATTGGTGATCTGCAAGGGCCGACTTCTACATGGAATGTTGCTAGTGGAATAGCAGCAACATTCCATGTAGAATCTCAAATAGTAGCAACAGTGGAGGAGTGGCCTAGTGGTTAGGGTGGTGGACTCTGGTCCTGAGGAACTAAGTTTGATTCCCACTTCAGCCACAGGCAGCTCCTTGTGATTCTGGGCAAGTCACTTAACCCTCCAATGCCCCAGGTACAAATAAGTACCTAAGCCACATTGAGCCTGCCATGAGTGGGAAAGCGCGGGGTACAAATTAAAAAAAAATTGTGCTACATTAAGAGTCCCTTTTACCATGCTGGCCAGGGCTTAGAGTTTGCATGCCTAGAGGGTTATTCTATAACAAAGCCCTACTAAAGGTGTTGGTTACAGTTCCTTTATAGAATAGGCTTGAAAAAGGTAAGTGCTTTGTAGCGCTATAAAAATGCTAAATAGTAGTAGTAGATGCTTGTAATTTGCTTTATAGAATTCTAGCATAAATGGGCCAAAACGTGCTTACATTTAAGATGTGAGCACTTATATCAGCTCTGTACCTAGTCCTGTGTGTAAATGGTAGTTTTCCCACCCATAGGAGCCAACTTTTCAACATTATTGGGGGTGCTAAGCCCAATGGAAATGACCCCTCCCTGGACACATACAAGGAATTTTCTCAATATTGGGGGTGCTCAAGCACCCACAGCACCCACAGAGTCGGCTCCAATGTTCCCACCCAAACTCTTCCCGTGTATGCCCACAACACCAAAGTATCAAATCAAGGTGCATAGTTTCCCACTACTCAGTATTCTATAAGAGCTCATTAAGAACATAAGCGTTGCCATACTGGGACAGACTGAAGGTCCATCAAGCCCAGTATCCTGTTTCCGACAGTGGCCAATCCAGGTCACAAGTACCTGGCAAAATCCCAGTACAGTAAAACAGATTTTTTGCGCTTATCCTAGAATATGACAGTGGATTTTCCCCAAGTCCATCTTAATAATGGCTTATGGACTTTTCTTTTAGGAAGGTATCCAAACCTTTTTTTTTAAACCCTGCTAAGCTAACTACTTCTACCACATTCTCTGGCAATGAATTCCAGAGTTTAATTATACGTTGAGTGAAGAAATATTTTCTCCAATTTGTTTTAAATTTACATGTTTTAAAATTGACATGTGTAAGTAGCCACTTAATGTGTGTATGACTATAATACTGCCCAGGGGCATAGCCAGACACTCAATTTTGGGTGGGCCTGGGCCCAAGATGGGTGGGCAGAACTCCACCCTATCCCACAGTGATTTGGTCTCTCCCTCTCTTGCCTGCATGCCATATGGTCTCTCAAAATTCCCCCTCCCCCGCATAGCTTTTAAATAGCAGATTTTCACCGGAGCGAGCAGAAACTAATACACATTGCTCATGTTGGCCCCATAGCCTTTCCTCTGATGCAACTTCCTGTTTCTACATAGGTGGGAATACATCAGGGGGAAGGCTGTGGGGCCAGTGCACAGTATGTATCAGTCACTGCTCGATGCAAACAAAACTCTGCTATTTACAAGGTATGCAGGAGGAACAGTTGTTGGGAGTTTTCAGCTGGTGTGGCTTGGGGATCCCTGCCTGCCAAATCATAGGTGTGCTGCTACTGGGTGGGCCTGGGCCCACCTGAGCCCACCCTTGGCTACGCCACTGATACTGCCATTTGGGCATTTTCTTGCAGACTAGATGCTTTTTAATAGTACTAACCTGGTTCAAATTTTCAAAATTATCAGTCAGTTTCTCTTTCCCGCTTGTCTGGGAAAAGACATACTTTGAACTTCGTTGTACAGAACTAGCACAACTTTAAAACTTGTGGCCTGTTTCTTTTGCGTGCAATAGCAGGTGCTACGAAATGACATCTGAGCTTCAGACAAAGGAAAACCAACAGTCACCAGACACGTTTCATGACTCCTCACTAATGAGAAGCAGATCCCAAGCTTGGTGTGATTCAGAGCTGGAAGTATAGCATCTGGTATGACACAAACACAGCCTTATTGTTCTCCGCATCAGGAAGAAGAAACTCTTTGATGCTGGATGCCAGTCTGGTCTTCTGTGTCCTTGGGTCTGGGCTCTTGTGGGCAGACATCAACCATCAACAGATAGGAAAACATAGGCACTCTTTTCTTGGAAGGAGGAGAGGCTGTTTGACTCCCTACTGATTTCAAAACTCTGTGGTTCAGGGAGTTGGCTCGGAGTTTTTGGATGCTTCTTCTCCAGCTACTTCTGGGTAAACCTGTCCAGCAGGTTTATACAAAGAGCTTGAATACCAAGTCAAGGAGAAAGAAAACTTCCATCTTTGTAGTCTGTGGATTTTAGTCCTAAATAAATCCGCCCCTTTCTTTCCGAGCACTCTACCAAAACCCTCATCCACACCCTTGTCACCTCTCGTTTAGATTACTGCAATCTGCTTCTTGCTGGCCTCCCACTTAGTCACCTCTCCCCTCTCCAGTCGGTTCAAAACTCTGCTGCCCGTCTCATCTTCCGCCAGGGTCGCTTTACTCATACTACCCCTCTCCTCAAGACCCTTCACTGGCTCCCTATCCGTTTTCGCATCCTGTTCAAACTTCTTCTACTAACCTATAAATGTACTCACTCTGCTGCTCCCCAGTATCTCTCCACACTCGTCCTTCCCTACACCCCTTCCCGTGCACTCCGCTCCATGGATAAATCCTTCTTATCTGTTCCCTTCTCCACTACTGCCAACTCCAGACTTCGCGCCTTCTGTCTCGCCGCACCCTACGCCTGGAATAAACTTCCTGAGCCCCTACGTCTTGCCCCATCCTTGGCCACCTTTAAATCTAGACTGAAAGCCCACCTCTTTAACATTGCTTTTGACTCGTAACCACTCGCCTCCACCTACCCTCCTCTTTTCCTTCCCGTTCACATTAATTGATTTGATTTGCTTACTTTATTTATTTTTTGTCTATTAGATTGTAAGCTCTTTGAGCAGGGACTGTCCTTCTTCTATGTTTGTGCAGCGCTGCGTAAGCCTTGTAGCGCTATAGAAATGCTAAATAGTAGTAGTAGTAGTAAATATAATTGTAGACAGAAAGCAAAGCTTGGTGAGATACCTCAATTAATATCCTGCAAATTAGGATATGTGATGATATCATTCTGTCATTCCTACTGGCTCTTGTACCTAGTATCTGCTTTTCACGAAAGGCTAAGAACTAGATATCTGCAAAATATCTAAGGAAGCATGGAGCTTTGAGTCCTCTCCACCTCCATCTCCAGCATGTTCTCCCAAAGCCCAATGACCCTGAAATCAATATCTCCCAGTATATCACTGCTGTTCTCCCCCATTAGGTCACCTGTGCAGGCTTGTGGAGCTGCCCCAACTGTGTAGTCTACTGTTTGATGGTTACATTGGCCATGCCTCACAGTCTTGTAGCTGTGTGAAGTAGAGGCCAAATCCCCAAACCCCTACTAAGCCACAGTGCCACCAGAGCCACGTGAGCATGCGTGCTTCGTGGCACATACATGTGTACCCCACTGCCAATTACTGCTATATGCTGAGAAAAATAGTTACAACAGCTGCCCTCCCCCATATGTTGTGGCATGCTTCCAGCCACCGATAATGTTGCTCTCTGAGCGTGCTCAGTTCCCACATGAACTGAGCATGCAGAGGGAGTGCCGATGTCATGGCTGGAGGCATGCCACCAATTTCTTTGCTCCTGCAAGAGGGGGAGGAGCTGGCTTGGGCAGTTAATCTCTTTGGCTGGTAGAGCTTTGGCATCTCTGCCAATCTTCACCAGTAAAGGTAGAATTCTTAGTGTGGGAGGGGGAGAGGAAATATATGGTCTTCCAGCCCCTCCCCCAGTATAATTTATGCATATTTTTTTAGCCTTCTAGATGTGAGCATTTATACCAGCTTAATGGCCGGTTTAAGTGGCTATGCCTAAATTTATATGTGGATATCTCACCTCTTACACTACTATTCTATAAAGCAAACTAAGCACCTACTTTTCTTTATGGAATAGGCTCCCAGTAGGCACCTTTTTCGTACCTAAATCTAGAGGATAATTCTATAAGAGGCAGTTAAATTTAGATGCCAGAAAAGTACCTGTTTGGAGCTTTGCCTTTCTTGATAGAATACTAGTGTAAGCCATGGGCCTACTTTTCAGGCATGGACATTTAAACCAGCCACAGAATAATGTGTAGTCCGAAAACGGTCATTTACATGTACCATTTAGTATATCATCTACCTCAGAATATTGTGAATATCATGGTGACAGTAAACAGTTCTTTTAGAGTTAGATTATTCTTGGCTATTGGACTATTTCCCCCACTAAGGAGCTAACGTTTTCCGACTTTTGAATCATTTGGAGTATGGGAATGTGGTAGGCCTCAATCCTGCAAACCATTCAGTGTCAAGCTTATGTACAGTAAGAGGAGCAGTATTGGTATCCAGTACACATGACAAAACACTCAACACATATAAAACAGGCCAAAATTATTTCTGTTTAATTAGTTAGTTACTAGTTGAACTATTACAAAGGCTTAAATAGATTAAATAGTCAGGACCTCCAGTCTTGTACAAAACCTTGGATATGGCCACAGAATTGCTCTCCTGCAACAGAATTGCAGGCACTGGCTCAGCAACTGCAGGTCCGTCATCTACTTGAACACTGCCATTGTCTTATCTGCCCACCACACCTCTGGGCTGTGAGTCACTTTTCTCACCCAGGCTGTCAGCACTCCCTGCTCTGCTGACTAGCACCAAGCTCATGCCAGCATCATTTTCTGATCTCATGGTGAACTTTAGGACAGGGCTGCCAAGAGACTGGGCCAGGCCCGGGGCAAGACTGCCCCCGAGGTCGCCGCTCCCCCCTCCCCCCCCCCCCCCCCCCGAGGTCGCCACTGCCACCGCTCCCCCCTCCACCCACCCCCCTCCGTCCACCACCGGGTCGGGCCCCCTGCATTGAAATCACAGCGCCTCTCACCTCCGTGTGAAAGCGCTGCAGGCAGCAGGGCAGCAGATCGCCTCCCTTCGGCCCTGCTTCCCTCCTTGTGTCTTATGAAAATCTCAAATTCTTGAGGTTGCTCATATCCAGTTCACTCGAATCATGCATAGCCACGGGAAAACATGTTCTTGAAAGCAGTCTGATGGGGAGCCATTTTGAAGAATAGTGAATTCATTTGGCATCAAAAACAAACCCCTTGAGCGGTGGGTGTCCCACAGGGCTCCCCTTTGTCCCCTAATGTTTTAATGGCAACTCTAGGGCGGTTCTTTGATCTCTCCAAGAATGACGTGTACTTGTATGCAGATAATCTTACTATTATTATTTCGTTAACAAATTATATTGAGGAAGGTATTGAGGAGATAACTGGATACTTTGATGCTATCCAGTGGGCCGCTCGTTATAAGCTGAAGTTAAATACCAGCAAGACAAAGATTCTCAGCTCGACTTCATCATTTAGGGAACCCATAAGTTCGCCATTAGTAATTTCAGGTATTTTGTTTGTTTTGGAAATATCTTTAAGAGCGTTAAGCATAATTCTGAATAGTCATCTGACCTTCAAGAGACATATTAAGTTACTTACCAAGAGAGTTTTTGTCAAGCTGAGGCAGAAGTGTGTAAAGCACGTTTTAAATCAAGAAAACTTTCAAATTGTGGTACAAGCGTTAGTGCTGTCTCAGCTCGACTATTGCAATTCTTTATACCTGGGTTTCTCTAAATCATCTTTTAGGCCTTTGGAAGTTTTACAAAATACGGCATCAAAGTTGAACAGAAATCTGACCATGTTACACCCTTGTTGATGAGCCTGCATTGACTTCTAATGGAGTCCTGTTGCCAATTTAAATTACGCACTTTACTGCATATTCTATGGTTCTGCCCCTGAATACATAGGGCCGTGTTTACTAAGTCGCACTACAGACACGCTAGCATTTTTAGCACGCTCTAAGCATTAGTGCGCGCTAACCATGTAGATGCCCATAATACAGTGATACCTCGGTTTTCGTCGATAATCCGTCCAAAAATAATCGGCGAAAACCGAGGCAATTATTTCCATATGACTAAAAACACTGGAAAGCAATGGAATTGTTTGCCTAGACGCGCGGGGTGATGCTCACACAACGAGCAACAACGCTTCACTGAGCAGGAGAACGCGTTTTCGCAAAATTAGCAGTGAGGTCACGTGGGCACGCCGACGAAATCCGAGACTAATTTTTCGCGAAAAAAATCGATGAAAACCGAAACCGATGATAACCGAAGTCAATGAAAACTGAGGTATTACTGTATTCCTATGGGCGTCAACATAGTTAGCATGCACTAATTTTTAGCATGCTCTAAATTGCTAGCACACCTTAGTGAACAGGACACCTAGTTAATCTGTTACTTTGTGGAACAACAGATTGCTCTCTTAGGTCAAAGGATAATGGTCTGTTACAGTTCCCTACTCTGAAAAAAGTAAAAGTACAAATCTACTCATGTAGCTGGATTTGCCTATAGCTCTGCTTGGTGTTGGAATCCCTTCCTTCGGAATTGAGATTGACTTTAGGTTACCTGGAGTTTCACATGTTATTTAATACCCATCTTTTTTCCTGTATCTGTTTGATGGAAGAGATACATACATTTTTGTTTAAGGGATTTTTTCCTTTTTTAAGGGTTATGGGGCCCTTTTACGAAGCCCGGCGGTGGTTCTCTCCTCCAGCACAAGCCATTTTCGGTATGCAAAAGTATTTCAATTTTTGTAGCATCAATGTGTACCCGGCGGTAATCGGGCAGTGCCACGTGCTACCCAGTTACCACCGGGTTAGCACGGGAGCTCTTACCGCCACCTCAATGGGTAGCGGTAAGGGCTCCCCCCTGAAATGGCCGTGCGGCAAGTAGTTCATTTGCCACACGGCTATTTCTTTAAGAAAAGGGAAACCTGCCTTTTACCTGCTTTGGTAAAAGGGGGCCTCGGCACACATCAAAAATATGCACCAATGCCAGTGCAGGCCCCCTTTTGCCGCAGCTTCATAAAAGGACCCCTTTGTTAATTTAATGTAAGTTTCGTTAATATTTCCTTCATAGGGTTGTCTTAGGGCCATGTTTACTAAGCTGTGCTATAGGCAAGCTAGTGTTTTTAGCATGTGCTAATTCTACAGATGCCCGTAGGAATATACGGGTGTCTCTAGCGTTTACAGCATGCTAAAAACGCTAGCGCACCTTAGTAAATAGGGCCCTTAGTTTGTTTTTTATACATTGTAATCCACATTGATGCAAAATTTGGTATGTAATTGGTTTGCTGAAGCACCTTGAGCCCTTGATGGTGGCTGTCAGGTTTGCAAGAATCCTACAGACAAGTCAAGAACTTGCTTGTTCAATAATATGATGAGTGAAATTTGACTCGTAAGTATGGATCTATGAGTTGGACTGAACTGAACCAGATTTAAGCGACTTTGGAGTTTATTATGCTAAAAATTTTCAGGTTTTCAAAGTGACTGGGTGGTGGATGCATGATCAAATGATTACCGTATTTTTCGGACTATAAGACGCACCGGACCATAAGACGCACCTAGGTTTTAGAGGAGGGAAATAGGAAAAAAAAATGTTTTCCTTTTTCCTCCTCTAAAACCTAGGTGCTCCGGTGCGTCTT
This sequence comes from Microcaecilia unicolor, assembly GCF_901765095.1. Classification (NCBI taxonomy): domain Eukaryota; kingdom Metazoa; phylum Chordata; class Amphibia; order Gymnophiona; family Siphonopidae; genus Microcaecilia; species Microcaecilia unicolor. The sequence goes on along the minus strand of NC_044036.1, from coordinate 19,589,938 downwards.
GTCCGAGTTCGGGATCGCCCTCCCCTACTCACGTCAGCGATGTTCCCTGGTGGTCTAGTGACGTCGGGGCAGGAAAGAGCCCCCTCTTTCCTGCCCAACGCGCTGCTCTCCGTCCTCCTCCGTCCTCCTGTATGCTGCCTGATGGTCTCGGCGATATTCAAAATGGCCGCCGAGAGTCTCAGCGGCCATTTTGAATCTCGTCGAGACCGTCAGGCAGCATACAGGAGGACGGAGGAGGATGGAGAGCAGCGCGCTGGGCAGGAAAGAGGGGGCTCTTTCCTGCCCCGACGTCACTAGACCACCAGGGAACATCGCTGACGTGAGTAGGGGAGGGCGATCCCGAACTCGGGGGGAGGGCGATCCAGAATCGCTACCTTCGGACTATAAGACGCACCCCCCATTTTCCTCCCAAATTTATAGTCCGAAAAATACGGTAACTGATTTTTGAAATTTGCTCCCATCGTGGGTGGCACACAAAGAACACTTGCCAAAGGGAAGGGTAGATGACTGAAATGTACAAAATAAAAGTGTGGACTTCTGAGAAGCTGTACTCCGTTAAGTTCTGTGACCTTTCTGAATCTGAAGAATAATTTTGATACCCCCCCCCCCCCCCATATTCATCTTTATTATTATTATCTAAATTAGTTTGGGGACCTTTTATCAGTGGCGTACCAAGGCTATGGCGATGAGGCGATCCACCCTGGGTGCACGCTGCAAGAGGGTGCAAGGAGCAGCCACGCAGCTGTTGGCATTGCTGTTTCCCTGCTCCCTCTGACATTACTTCCTGTTCCAGAGCAGGGAACCGGAAAATAGGCTCTGGCAAGGATATGAAGCTTCTCTTGCCGGCCGGGCTATTTCAGAGTCTCTTTGTCTGCTCAGTACCTTTGTAGGACTGTAGTTCCCACCCACCTCTCTTGTCCTGCACCAATCAGAAGTCCTGCATGTTCACCTAAGGATTGTGGTAGGTGTATTGGGGTCCTTGCCACACCTCTGCTCTGTAAATTATATTTGTAACAAAACAGTTGGGATGTCTTGACAACAGAGGCAATGTTTCCAGGGCTGCGGGTTTCCCGCCCAATTGGGCTCTTTCCCGCGACCCGCTGCGGCTTTTTCACGCTGTGTGTGGGTTGTGGGATTTTGGGTGGCTTCTTCTTGCCCCGCCGCGGTTTTTTTCGCCCGCGATGATGTCATTTGTATGCAAATGACCTCATTACTATTTATTAATGATGTCATTCATATGCAAATGACCTTATTAATATTTATTAATGATGTCATTCACATGCAAATTAACTTTGTGCGGTTTGGGGCTGGTTTGCAACACTGAACAGAGGTCTTGTCAGTTTGCGGTCAGCCAGAAATTCCTGTCTTGCAACTGTCAGTGGAAAACTCACAGAAACAAGCAGACCCAAAAGAAAAGGCCAGAAAACTCCAGAACAGCGTGCCGACCCTTTAGCAAAAGGGCCCCTGTGTGTGCTAATTACTACTACTACTACTACTTAACATTTCTAGAGCGCTACTAGGGTAGCTTATTACCTTTAGATTGTAAGCTCTCTTGAGCAGGGACTGTCCTTCCCCTTGTCTAAACTTGTTCAGCGCTGCGTAACCCTGGCAGCGCTATAGAAATGCTAAGTAGTAGTAGTAGTAGTTACGCAGCACAATACAGTTTAATTGCATGCTAAAAATATTTTATATATACATATATATATATATATATGTTTTTGAGGGGGGCATATCAGAGGGCAGAGACTCGGCATTATTGCACAACACAGCGCAGTTACATTACCGTGCACTAGCTGGTTAGCACAGGATTACTGCCTGAGCCCTTACAAGCCACTAAATGGGTGGTAGTAAGTTCTCACGCTGTAATTTTGTTTAATGGCAACATTAGTGCATGGCTTTCACTCAAATTCAACTGCAGTGATCAAATATATCCAATATGTTTAAGGATTGTCTTTAACAGAGGAAAAAGAGCCTCAGTGCAATTCTGGGAATGCTGTTCTGTTTTTACGAGCTGTGTATCACCATGTTCACAACCAGCTTTACTCTACCGTTGGCTCTTAAAAATACCTCTGCAGTAATTATTGATAATATTTCTTTTTTCCAATAATTCGTACTTATTGATTTTGTATCTTTTTGCACTTTCAAAGTCCAACAAATCCCTAAACATGTTTTCAACCCTTTGTCTCTCTAATCCTGTGCAGAAGGAATGGATCCTGAGGAGCTTAGTCAAGATCGGGAGGTGAGGATAGTGCTGGGCAGACTTATATGGTCTGTGCCAGAGCCAGTGGTTGGGAGGCAGGGCTGGTGGTTGGGAGGCGGGGATAGTGCTGGGCAGACTTATATGGTCTGTGCCCTGAAGAGCACAGGTACAAATCAAAGTAGGATATACACAAAATTAGCACATATGAGTTATCTTGTTGGGCAGACTGGATGGACCGTGCAGGTCTTTTTCTGCCGTCATCTACCATGTTACTATGTAATATGGGAAGGAGAAGCACTTATCTTAAATCTGTGAATGATCCAGACGGGGACCCGTTTCACCACCGCTTCATCAGGGGAAGTCCTTATGTGCTGTACTCCCTATAAAATATAAACAGCATCACTCTTAATAATAGGGTTATTTTTCAACTTGTATGAATTATTTGCTTCTTGCCTGCTCACCCCGCTCTAGTCAATCGCAAAATGGCGCCTCACTTTTTCAAGACACTAGAGCTCTTTTTCCTCTGTTAAATACAATCCTTAAACATATTGGATATATTTGATCACTGTAATTGAATTTGAGTGAAAACTTTAAAAAAGTGATCTTAATTCCCCATTGGTGGTTGTATATTAACATTAGCGCATGGCCATTCATCCAAAAGTAAGATAGAAAAGCAGCCATTTTACAGCTGCAGAACAGCTGGAGGGTTGATGAGGTACAGATCATGCAAAGCCCTTTTCTGATCTTTTGTTCAATTTTTGTTCCTCTTTGTAGAATCTTTGTAGAATTCTGCAATATGGGCTATGGGTTATAGACTCAATATACCGCCTTTCTGTGGTACAGCCAAATAGGTTTACATGTTATACACAGGCAGTGGTGTACCAAGGGGGGGGAGCGGTGGGGGCGGTACGCCCCAGATGCACGCCACTGGGGGGGTGCCGCGCGCCTGTCGGCTCTTCATTTTCATGCTCCCTCTGCCCCGGATCAGGTTACTTCCTGTTCCGGGGCAGAGGGAGCATGAAAACGAAGAGCCGGCAGGCGCGTGGCACCCCCCCCCCCCAGCGGCGTGCACCCGGGGGGGGTTCTTTCATCGGGGGATCGGGGTTTTTTTCGCCGGGGGGGGGGGGGCGCATCGGCGATCCGCCCCGGGTGTCAGCCCCCTTAGGAACGCCACTGTACACAGGTACTTTCTCTGTCCCTAGTGGGCTCACAGTCTGTTAAAAACTCCTGCACTCACTCTTTTATGATTGCAGAGTGCTAATGGATGTATAACATACACACCCTGGAATCCAGATTGTTTCTGGATACAAATTATACTTTCTTTAAGAAAATGAAGTGATAACTCCAGTAGAACAAAGAAGAATGGACATTACTTCCTTGATTCCTTCTCAGAGCTCCTTCACCATATTGAAAGAAGTCAGGCATAGAGACCCCCTCCCCCACTGGGGAGTTTATTGAAAACAAAGGTCTGTGCCCTGAAAATGGCAGATACAAATCAAGGTCAGGTATACATATAAAGTAGCACATATGCGTTTATCTTGTTGGGCAGACTGGATGGACCGTACAGGTCTTTTTCTGCCGTCATTTACTATGCTACTAGACTTCCTCATTGACATCAGTTGTATATTACTGTGAAGGTATACATTTCACCAGTAAGGGACACTTTTAGATCTTTTTTAGCGTGAGATGAGAAGATTATGAGGGGAGGGTTAAAAGTAAGAAGGGAGATAGAGAGACAGAGAGAGAGGAAGAAGCATATGAGATGGGATGAGATGTACCAAAGAAAGGAGGGAAGGGAAAAGTATGGACAGAGAAGAGGAGTGCAGGAATGGCCTGGTGGTTAGGGTGGTGGACTTTGGTCCTGGGGAACTGAGTTCGATTCCCACTTCAGGCACAGGCAGCTCCTTGTGACTCTGGGCAAGTCACTTAACCCTCCATTGCCCCATGTAAGCTGCATTGAGCCTGCCATGAGTGGGAAAGCGCAGGGTACAAATGTAACAAAAATAAAATAGATACTATTGGAGATTCTACATGGAATGTTGCTATTCCACTAGCAACATTCCATGTAGAAGGTTGTGCAGGCTTCTGTTTCTGTGAGTCTGACGTCCTGTACGTACGTGCAGGACGTCAGACTCGCAGAAGCCTACGCGGCCACATTGGTGATCTGCAAGGGCCGACTTCTATATGGAATGTTGCTAGTGGAATAGCAACATTCCATGTAGAATGTCAAATAGTAGCAACAGTGGAGGAGTGGCCTAGTGGTTAGGGTGGTAGACTTTGGTCCTGGGGAGCTGAGTTTGATTCCCACTTCAGGCACAGGCAGCTCCTTGTGACTCTGGACAAGTCACTTAACCCTCCATTGCCCCATGCAAGCCGCATTGAGTCTGCCATGAGTGGGAAAGCGCAGGGTACAAAATGTAACAAAAATAAATACATATACCAAGGGAGTGTTGTCTATGACAGTGGAAGTGGGGTTTGGAGGTGATACTGGGAGGAATGGTGAAGAGGCTGAAAAGGGAGTAATAAGTTTAAACTGAAAGAGAGAAGAGATTATGAATGCGGAGGAGTGGAAGGAGATGAGAGCAGAGACAAGATTACTTTTGAAAGAGGTGTGGTAAAAGGAAATAGAAAAGAAAGAACTGAAACTGAGAAAGGAAAGAAATCAACTACTGCATACAGCAAAATGTTTTAAAAATTGAAGGCGTCTTAAAGATAAACTTGGCTGTTTCACATATTAGGCAGACCATGGGAGGGAGATAGCCGGGGATCCCACTAATGTGTGTACCTTACAAAAAACGGCAAGTTACACATGTCCCTGGTGCATTTCGGCACCCTGCACTCACACTAACCTTATGGCTTGTGTAACTGTGGACACCTAAATGTTAGGTATAGAATATTGGGTTACACTTGTATTCTATAACGGGCTCGAGGTACCTAGGTTTTGTTACAAAATAAGCATCTGCCACAGCTCCTCAGGATGCCTAATTGGAGATGTGGAATTACCCCCATAGTAATAACATGATTATGATATTATAGAAGAGATGATTGTTTCAGAAAAGCAGCAAGCAAACATTTGATAAATGTTTCTAGACACAAACACAGACTCTGAGCCTGCACCTTAAAGCTGAACAGGAACTCACTTCTAGAATTCCTCATCCAGCAATATAGACCTTGATAAACAAAAGGCTTTTTCCTGGAAACATGCATGAAAATAATTGGAGTAGTAAAGCTACCATTTCTCGGAAGACCCAATGCATAATGGCCCGGACTGATACGTGATTTTGTTCAGCCACCGTTGAAGTCAGCCCTGGCTTTTGCAAACGACACATGAGTGTGTTGTAGTTTTGGAAGAGGTTCTGCTTTTTTAAAAACTCCACTCTTTATTTGCAAAATCAGACAAATGAATACTGTAACTAGTACCACTGTATATTTTACTCCTAACTGCTAGCTATATGCTAAGAGGATGTCTAGACAGAACCATCATATTAGTGTCTCAAAAATGACCTTGAGAAATGAGAGAAAATTATTGTTTTTTTTTCCTGCTCTTCCTTTTATGCTGTAAATGTAAAACTATAAAATCTAACTAATGCTTTTGGTCCTGCTTACAGTATATTATTTATTTATTTTATTTGTTACATTTGTATCCCACATTTTCCCCCCTATTTGCAGGCTCAATGTGGCTTACGTGGAGGGGCATAATCGAACGAAAACGTCTATCTCCATGGGCGTTTATCTCCGAGAACGGGTCTGTGAAGGGGCGGACCGAACCGTATTTTCGAAAAAAAATAGACGTCCATGTTTTATTCGACAATTTGTGAGCTGGGCGTTTTTGTTTTTCAGTGATAATGGAAAATGAAAGCGCCCAGCTCAAAAACGAATAAATCCAAGGCATTTGTTCGTGGGAGGGGCCAGGAGTCGTAGTGCACTGGTCCCCCTCACATGCCAGGACACCAACCGGGCACCCTAGGGGGCACTTTTACAAAAACAAAAAAAAAAGGTAAAAGAGCTCCCAGGTGCATAGCACCCTTCCCTTGTGTGTTGAGCCCCCCAAATCCCCCTCAAAACCCACTGCCCACAAGTCTACACCATTACTATAGCCCTAAGGGGTGAAGGGGGACACCTAAATGTGGGTACAGTGGGTTTGGGGGGTTGGATGACTAATAAGCATTAAGCAGCACAATTGTAACAGGTAGGGGGGGATGGGCCTGGGTCCACCTGCCTGAAGTCCGCTGCACCCCCTAACAACTGCTCCAGGGACCTGCATACTGCTGCCAGGGAGGTGGGTATGACATTTGAGGGTGAAAATAAAAAGTTGTGAAACATCATTTTTTTGTGGTGGGAGGGGGTTAGTGACCACTGGGGGAGTCAGGGGAGGTCATCCCCGATTCCATCTGGTGGTAATCTGGTCATTTAGGGCACTTTTTGGGGCCTTATTCGTGAAAAAACAGGGTCCAGGAAAAGTGCCCTAAATTCTAGCTACAAACGCATACTTTTTTTCCATTATCGGCCCCAGTCCCGCCTTCACCACGCCCATCTCTGCCCCAGTCCCGCCTTCACCACGCCTCCGACACACCCCCGTCAACTTTGTACGCTTCCGCGATGGAGTGCAGTTGAAAACGTCCAAGTTCGGCTTTCGATTATACCGCGTTATTCGTTTTTGTGAGATAAACGTCCATCTCCCAATTTAGGCCGGAACTTGGGCATTTTTCTCGTTCGATTATAAGCAGGATAGTACCGTAACGGCGTTTGCCAGTTCCGGTATGAACAAATACAAGGTGACATTGTGGTAGAGTAAGGTTCATGTATGGTAGATTCATTGGGGGAACTTAGAGAGGAAGAGGAAGCGTTAGGAAATGCCCATTACGGTCTTTGGTTTCGTTATGTCGCAGGCGCCCAGGTTTTTATGTTGGGTCGGTGGGGTATGCCTTTCTGAACAGGTTTGTTTTTAGTGCTTTTCGGAAATTTGGGTGGTCAAGCGTAGTTAAGATTAAATGGGGAAACCTAGAACTAGGGGTGCAGGAGCGGGAGGAGCCGGATAGGATGAGGAACATGGATACAGAGGGAAGGATGGGGGCACAGAAGGTAGATACTGAACATGGGGAGAATAGGGACAGGGGACAGAGGGGAGGTGCTGGACAGGACACTTATTGAGCGAGAAAAGAGAGCAGTGTGTAATTGTGTCTGGCCTCCTTGTGCATGACAGTTCCTGGCCCTGGACCCAACCAACAAATTACTCTTTATGATCAGAGGTTGCTCTGATCCTGGGTATTAATCCGCAAACGAACCTTTTCCGGAGATGGGAAGGTGGTAGAACGAGAGGACATGAAATGAGATTGAAGGGGGGCAGACTCAAGAAAAATGTTAGGAAGTATTTTTTTCACAGAGAGAGTAGTGGATGCTTGGAATGCCCTCCCGCGGGAGGTGGTGGAAATGAAAACGGTAACGGAATTCAAACATGCGTGGGATAAGCATAAAGGAATCCTGTGCAGAAGGAATGGATCCTCAGGAGCTTAGTCAAGATCGGGAGGCGGAGCTGGTGGTTGGGAGGCGGGGATAATGCTGGGCAGACTTATACGGTCTGTGCCAGAGCGGGTGGTGGGAGGCAGGGATAGTGCTGGGCAGACTTATACGGTCTGTGCCAGAGCTGGTGGTGGGAGGCGGGGATAGTGCTGGGCAGACTTATACGGTCTGTGCCAGAGCCGGTGGTGGGAAGCGGGACTGGTGGTTGGGAGGCAGGGATAGTGCTGGGCCGACTTATACGGTCTGTGCCAGAGCCGGTGGTGGGAGGCGGGGCTGGTGGTTGGGAGGCGGGGATAGTGCTGGGCAGACTTATACGGTCTGTGCCAGAGCTGGTGGTGGGAGGCGGGGCTGGTGGTTGGGAGGCGGGAATAGTGCTGGGCAGACTTATACGGTCTGTGCCAGAGCCGGTGGTGGGAGGCGGGGCTGGTGGTTGGGAGGCGGGGATAGTGCTGGGCAGACTTATACGGTCTGTGCCAGAGCCGATGGTGGGAAGCGGTACTGGTGGTTGGGAGGCAGGGATAGTGCTGGGCAGACTTATACGGTCTGTGCCAGAGCGGGTGGTGGGAGGCAGGGATAGTGCTGGGCAGACTTACACGGTCTGTGCCAGAGCCGGTGGTTGGGAGGCGGGGCTGGTGGTTGAGAGGCGGTGATAGTGCTGGGCAGACTTATACGGTCTGTGCCCTGAAGAACACAGGTACAAATCAAAGTAGGGTATACACAAAATTAGCACGTATGAGTTATCTTATTGGGCAGACTGGATGGACTGTGCAGGTCTTTTTCTGCCGTCATCTACTATGTTACTATGTTACATACTAGGCAGCCATCTAGGCAAAAACCAAAACCCTGGCTACACTATGCAAAAACATTCATACTAAAATACATCATAATTTTCATACTGGTAATTATGATCTTGGTAATGGGGTCTTCAACTTGTCAGCAGTTATAGTATTTACGGAGAATACTGAAAGCTTCCAACAAGTTCTGGCTATGGGTTTAGCACTATTTCTACCTGCTTCTGTTGAAGTGGTCGAACAGCGGAGGAGCCTTCTTGAGTTCACCACTTGGGCGATGATTTTGCCAATTGCTGCACATCCTTAATTCCACACAGAATGTTTCACAGCCCTTGACTCCAAGTGGACCCCACTATATGATGGAGACATCTTACCAGACAAGTTCTTTCAATTCCCAGACTCGATATTGTTCTTGACTCCGGCCCAACATTTTCATGACTTTTTTATGATCTTGAGCCGATTGGCCCCAGTGAAAAGTGTTTTGTTTCCTAAAGAAACTTGGCTGTGAGAAAAAACTTTCAGGCTGGAAGGAATATACTGAGGGAATACCAAAAGGCTTATATAATAGAAAAAGATGGGTAGCCAAGATATATTAAAGTAGACTTAATATTTGGACTTTTTTCAGTTATTTTTTTCATCTTTTTATGTGATTTTTTTTCCCCCTTCATTTTAATTATATTAACCTCAGGAACTGGATAGTAATCTAATTTATATTTTTCTCTTTAAGGTCACAGACAATTCCAACCAAGGTAGTCAGTAATTCAAGAGACTCTGGGGCTCATTTTCAAAAGAGAAAAACATCTCAAAAGTGGCTTAAAGTTGCAGTTGATAGAAAGTGGGATGTTTGACCATGGAAAACCAAAACCTGGATAGATTGATCTTAAAAACACTTGTTTATTGATGAAAAAAGACTCTTTTGAGTCTTTTTTCATCAATAAACAAGTGTTTTTAAGATCAATCTATCCAGGCTTTGGTTTTCCGTGGTCAAACATCCCACTTTCTGCTATACCTGTATTCTTCCGTGGGGCGTTCGAGTCTCCGCTTGTTTGCGGATTTGTTTAAAGTGGCAGTTGGACATTTTTCTCTGAAAAACATCTAAATTGCAATTTTGAAAACTCGGATTTGAGACGTTTTCCTCTGCAGTGCATGCGAATCACAAGACGGCTTGTTGGGGGCAAGATTTGGGGGTTCCCAAAACTTGGATATTTTTATGGAATAATGGAACAAAGCAAAAATGTCCCGGGCTAAAAGTTAAACTAGAATACTCAAAAATTGTGGAAACCATAAAGCATTCAAAAAAAGAATAATGAATCTAGTAGCACTAAGGGTTCCTTTTACTAAAGCTGGTCGTAAAAGATAGACGCACTGAGCACAAAAACATCTAGCTAATGGCCATTTTGAAACAGAAAGTTGGACGTTTTTCTGGTTTGAAAATGGCCATGTTCACTGCTGGGGTTTTTTTTGGACATTTCCGCAAAACGTCTAGAATTGGATTTAGATGTCATATCGAAAGTGCCCCTCTTTATATTCCAGTTGATGTCATTCTAATACTGTTTTCTTTGAATATTTTACACTGGAATTAAATTACTGATACATTTAAACCATGTCCTTTTGAACTCTGGAGGAAGAGAAAGCATGCTTAAGCTTGGACGTCAGACCTGTGTCAATTCTAGTCTTCCGTTTAAGACAACTGATTTTATTATTTTTATTTATTAGGATTTATATGTTAAAAGTGGCTTTTCTTGGCAGCAGCTTTTTGTCCCTCAACTTGATGCCTCACATCCCAAATCAAGATTAGGATTTACAGTCTTTAGCCTCTAATTCCACGCATTCACTTGGCCCCTCAGTCACTTACCACATTTCCTTTTTTTTATTATTTTTTTAATATCGAACCTTTGATATAAAGAAACATCTTGTTTTAATTTTCTTTATAGAGTCATTCCCATTTTTCTCATAGCTGCTCTTCTCTTTCCCTTCCTTATTCCTCAATACTGATGTTTCCAAGTTTGAACCCACTCTCCCTTTCCGCTATATTATATAACTCTGTTTTTTTCATTGTTGTCTACAGCTCTTGAATTTCAAAACTTTCACCTCATTGCCACTGTCTCTGAAATTTCTACCTTATTTTCAACATACCTCCACTTCTCACGTGATACGTCCATGTTTTTCTCATTCTCCTGTTCTGTTCAGCTGGAGGTGTCAATCCAAACACTTGTTCTTCTGTGGACAGAGGAGTATTTAAACTAGGTGTGTCTATTGCGTACAAACCCCTGTCAGACCTGCCCCACCTTAAAATCCCTTGCTGCAGTCTTCACCCGAGCAGTGGCAGCGGCACTTATAGGCTGCCTGCGGTCTACACCGGAACTTCCTCCCTGAATCGACCCGTCCCTTCAAACGCAACTTCCTGTTTTGTGAAGGGTGAGACAGTTCATCGAGGAAGTCCTGGTACAGGTACAACCTATGAGGGCCGCTGCTTGGATGAAACTACAGCAGAGAAGATTTCAAAGGTTTGGGGGGGGGGGGGCAGGAGGCAGAGGTGAACCCCCTGTAAAAACTTCCTGGCTATGCCACTATCTGTGGAACATTAAGTATATACACACCTATCAGATCTCCAACTTTATCATAGCCGCCTTCTCCCTCCTTTCTTGACTCTGGGCAAGTCACTTAACCCTCCATTGCCCCATGTAAGCCGCATTGAGCCTGCCATGAGTGGGAAAGCGCAGGGTACAAATGTAACAAAAATAAAATAGATACTATTGGAGATTCTACATGGAATGCTGCTACTGTTGGAGAAGGCTGCGCAGGCTTCTGTTTCTGTGAGTCTCGCAGAAGCCTGCGCGGCCACATTGGTGATCTGCAAGGGCCGACTTCTACATGGAATGTTGCTAGTGGAATAGCAAGATTCCATGTAGAGTGGAGGAGTGGCCTAGTGGTTAGGGCGGTGGACTTTGGTCCTGAGGAACTGAGTTCAACTCCCACTTCAGGCATAGGCAGCTCCTTGTGACTCTGGACAAGTCACTTAACCTTCCATTGCCCCATGTAAGCCGCATTGAGCCTGCCATGAGTGGGAAAGTGTGTGGTACAAATGTAAATAAAAAATATTGTCTAAGGAAGGCCTCCTCAGTTTCTAATAACCTTATCTGTGTTTATGACCTCTTTATTCATTATGCTGTCCTGAGATTTGCCTTTCCCCTGAAGACTCTGTCTCAGTGGTTGCTCTGTCTCAAGGAGATTTTCATTTCTTCTCACACACCTTGTTCTGTTGTTGGTTGAATTGTTGATATTGACTTGTTACTCTTCCCATCCTGCTAGTTTCAGCCCTTTGTCCCTCCTCGGAATGAAGCTACTAAGTAGTACGTTTAAAACAAATTGGAGGTAATATTTCTTCATTCAGCGTGAAATTAAACTCTGCAATTCATTTGCAGAGAATGTGGTAAAAGCAGTTAGCTTAGCAGGGTTTAAAAAAAAAGGTTTGGATAATTTCCTAAAAGAAAAGTCCGTAAGATGGACTTGTGAAAACCCAATGTTTCTTTCTGGGAGAAGCAGCATAAAATCTGTTTTACTCTTTGGAGTTTTTGCCAGGTACTTCTGACCTGAATTGATCAATGTTGGAAACAGGATACCGAGCTTGATGGATCTTCGGTTGTCCCAGTATGGCAACGCTTATGTTCTTAGGCCTCACTCCTTTTCATCCTTTGAGGTTCACAATACCTGCTTTGAGGTACAATGATGCCAAGATGGCAGAATAACACTGCTTACGGGGTTGCTCAGAAGCAGTATCATTCATATTGTACAGGAGTCAGCAAATCAATTAAATCAAGGTGTGGTAGAAGCCTGACTTTTACCTCACCTTGATAACTTTCCCCCGTAGAAAAATACATGTAAATATGTGTAGAAATATAGATACATAGATAGATAGTGTTTTTCTGAGTGTATTTATCCCTCCTAATATATTTAGGGTCCACCCACAAATATCTAGGAATAAATAAATCACCCAAGGCTGTGTTTTGGTTATAAAGCAATTAGATATTTTCTTCTCTTTCCAATATCCTATATAATAAAACGCACCACCAACATTCTGAAGCTGACTGCATGGCTGAGGCATTCCTGCTCTCTGTATCCATCTCCTGAATTGACATCACGTACTTCCGGGTTCGTCACAAGCAGAAGTGACCAATCACATGAGGTTTCTCGGCTTCAGAATGTTGGAGGTGCATTCTATTAAATAGGATTGGTCAGTTCCTTGAAGCACAGCCAGAGCTCAGTGTCCTGCACAGTAACGCTCAGACACCAGAGAGGGGGAGGGGGGTGACACCAGAAGGAGGGAGGTATCTCTGACACATACACACTCTCTCTCTCTCACACACTCTCTCTCTCTCCTCTCTCAGTCAATGTCTTTCTCTCTCTCACTCTCACACACTGTCTCTCACACACTCTATGTCTCACACTGTATCATATTCACTCTCTATGTGTCAGACAGTCACTCACACACACACACACTCTCTTGGTCTCATACACTCAGTCTCAGAGAGAGTCTGTGTCTCACACACACTCTCTCTCTCGCACACACTGTATCTGTGTGAAACACACTCTCTCTGTCTCACACTGTGTCTCACATAAGCACTTGCACACACTCTCATTTTCACATACACACTCTCTCTCTCACAGACACACTCGCACCCAGACTCACTCTCTCTCTCACACACACACACTCGCACATTCACTCTCTCTCTCACACACAGTCACTCTCACATACACTCTCTCAAACATACACAGTCCGAGGAAAACCTTGCTTGCATCCGTTTCATTTGTATCAGAAATGGGCCTTTTTTACTAGTTACAATTATAAGTGACAATTGCTTTAGGGAGAATAGCTGCCCATACAAAGGTACTGGCTATCCTAAATCTCCATTCAAATAGGAAGTACAGTCATTTTTATATAGTTATCCAGGATACAAGTAAAATCGACGTATTTACACCTTATTGGATATATGTTCATTACCTCAGTAGCCATATATGGTAACATTTACCGCACATGCTTGTTTTTTTCAGCATTGATCGGAAAGCTTGGTCATCTTCTTGCAAGACCACTCAGCTGACCATACCTTCTTGGGTGTAACTGATTTTGCCCTGTTGGTAAACTGCACCATCTTGTTTATGAGGTTTTTACACCCTTGCTCTTTCCTTATTTTGCTGCATGGTACGGCCCAATAGCTCAGGAGCCTTACTGGAACTTTCAGAGTTCAGATTACAGTTAAAGGCCTGTACCTTTCTTGTCATTTTTAGATCCTGACCCAAAGTCTTAGTTATGATAACAATATTCAATAGGTAAGCATTGACTTTGCTAAAATAGATATAGATAGATTTAGGCTGTGCCTATTTTCTTTTCAGTTGTAGCTCAACGGCATGCTACATTTAGGTACAGTATGTATTTCTTGACCTCAGAGGGTTATCATGTTTTAAGGAGATGTAGGTGTGCTTTGAGTGGACCTGATAAGTGTTTTGCAAAGGAAAAAGAAGAAGTTCTCGTTGACATTTACAGCTGCTCCTAGGCACTCATAAGTGTGGGCTAATTGCTCATCTGGACCTCAAGTGTGGAGAAATGATTGAGAGGGAAGTTGTTTGTACATCTCTGGCAATTAAAACCACTTAAAACATTGCAAAAATGTGAGTTTTGGAGATTGATTCCCTGGACGTGCACTTTCTGAAAATCTGCCTACTTCCGCATATAAATGGCAGCAGTTACATATGCAGGCTGTGAAATCCACTGCCTTCGTGCATACGTCCCGGCTTTTTCATATACAGGGCCCCAAGCAATGCTTCTTTTATTTATTTATTTATATTAAACGCGCCGTTTTTCTCACTATACATCACAAGCCCACCTCTGCTCCATCCTGAGTAGAACTCCAGATTACAGAAAAGCAGGTGAACGGGTTCCATGCACAGACTTTTTACACACTTATGCAATCATGAAATTTTAATAAAGCCCTTTTCTGCATGTAAAACCCGCTTTATAGGCATTCAAGTGCACTCAATCTGCAGCCCCCCATTACCTCTGTACCCTCCTCTCCCCGTATGTTCCCACCCGTAACCTCCGCTCTCAGGAGAAATCACTCTTATCCGTACCCTTCTCCACCACCGCGAACTCCAGACTCCGCCCCTTCTACCTCGCATCACCTTATGGCTGGAACAGACTTCCAGAGCCCATACGCCATGCGCCCTCCCTGCCCATTTTCAAGTCCTTACTCAAAGCCCATCTCTTCTCCCTTGCTTTTGGCGCCTAATCACCCTCCCCATTCATGTTACCTACACTGACTACATAGTTTGTAACCTTTAGATTGTAAGCTCTTTTGAGCAGGGACTGTCCTTCCCCATGTTAAACTTGTACAGCGCTGCGTAACCCTGGCAGCGCTATAGAAATGCTAAGTAGTAGTAGTAGTAGTAGTAGTAGTAGTAGTAGAAAGCGTGCCCAAGAGAGCAATTTATCAAAGGCATCTCAGCACATAGAATAGGAATTTTTATGTGTTTGTTTATTTTATTTATTTATTTGTTACATTTGTATCCCACATTTTCCCACCTATTTGTAGGCTCAATGTGACTTACATAGTAACGGAGAGGTGTTTGCAGACTCCGGTGTGAACAAATACAAAGTGATATTGTGGTAAGATAAAGTTCATGTGGCACAGCCACATTAGGGCATCGTATAACGGAAGAGTTGTGTTATGTCAATTACGTACTTTAGTTTTGTTGTGTTGCATGAGGGCTTTGAAAATTGCCTACCATATTTACTTATTTATTACATTTGTACCCCGCGCATTCCTGCTCATCGCAGGCTCAAGGTGGCTTACATAGTAACAAGAGAATACAATCTGTAGTATCAGAATCAACAAAGGAGGTATGTGATAGGACAAATGAACAAGGAGTAAATGAGATAGAAGAGGTATGAGAAAAAGGATAGGGATAGGTAAGGCGGTGGAATGATAAAGGAGAAGATGGGAAGAGCATGGAGGGTAAGAAGGTTGGTAGGAGATATTATCTGAGTCATTGTTGTTAATGATTAGATGAACCGGTAAATAGATGGGTTGCTTATGTTTGCTTATGATAGGTCAAGTCACTTGGGTAAACCTGTTTGAATAGATGGGTTTTCAATAGTTTCCTAAAGGGAAGATATTCATTAATTGACCGAATGTATCTAGGTAGAGCATTCCAGAGTTGGGATCCCAGGTAGGGGAAGTTAAATGCATGGTAGGTTTTATACTTTAGTCTTTTGCAGTTGGGAAGGTGAAGGTTAAGGTATGATCGTGAAGATGTTAACATGTTTCTGTATGGAAGGTTTATTAGATTGACCATGTAACTTGGTGATACTCCATGGATGATCTTGTGGATTAGTGTGATGGCCTTAAAGTTGACTCGTTCTCTAATAGGGAGCCAAAGAAGTTTCATACGGAGGGGTGTTGCACTTTTGAATCTAGGCTTCCCATAAATAAGTCTAGCTGCCGTGCTCTGGGCAGTTTGAAGTTTTTTTCGTGATTTGGGCTTTACATCCAACGAAGATACTCTTACAGTAATCAGCGTGGGTGAGTACCGTGGATTGTACCAAGCTGCGGAGGGTATTCAAGGGGAGATAAGGTACAATTGCATATCAGAGAGGCACTACTGGACTTGGGGGAGGTGGAAAGTACATTTACATACACACTTTTGAATTTCCAAACAGTGTGTGCATAAGTAAGAAAAGGAATAAATTTATGCACATATTTAACCTGTGTTATTTTATAAGGAGAATTTTCCCTTTGAAATTGATGTAGTAAAGTCTATGGGTAGAAGTACCCACAGACTGTACGCAGGGCCACCGAGAGGGGGGGCAGGGGGGACAAAATTCCCTGGACCCGGGCCTCCAAGGGGGGCCCGGTGCCACAGTCCCCTCCACTCGCCCCCTCCATCCACCACCGGGACAGGCCCCCCTGAATTCAAATCATAGCACCTCACCTCGACCTCGCTCCATGTGAAAGAAGCGCAGCAGCGGCAGTCTGCAGATCGCCGCCCTTCGGGCCTTCCCTCCCTGTGTCCCTCCCTCGTGCAAGTTACATCAGACGAAGGCGGGACTCAGGGAGGGAAGGGCCGAAGGGAGGCGATCTGCAGACTGCCGCTGCTGCGTTTCTTTCACATGGAGCGAGGTCGAGGTGAGGCGCTATGATTTGAATTCAGGGGGGCCCGGCCCGGTGGTAGACGGAGGGGGGCGGGTGGATGGGGGGGCGGCAACGACGACAACCTTGGGGGGGGGCGGTGGGGGCGGGGGCCCGGGGGAGGCCTTGCCCCGGGCCCGACCCAGTCTCTTGGCGGCCCTGATTGTACGTATATTTGCATTAAGTTCAATGCCTGCCCCCTAAAGAAGAGACAAAGCGGAGCCTCATGAAAGAACTGGAGTGGAGTGGAGGAGTGGCCTAGTGGTTAGGGTGGTGGACTTTGGTCCTGGGGAACTGAGGAAGTGAGTTCGATTCCTGGCACAGGCAGCTCCTTGTGACTCTGGGCAAGTCACTTAACCCTCCATTGCTCCATGTAAGCCGCATTGAGCCTGCCATGAGTGGGAAAGTGCGGGGTACAAAAAAAAAACCCCCAACTAAGTTGAAGTGATTGCAAATTCTTGCCTCCAAGTTCTTAAAGGCTTAGCGTAGTGGTTCCTGAACTTGGTCCTGGAGGCACCCCAGCCAGTCAGGTTTTCAGGCTATCCACAATGAATATTCATGAGAGAGATTTGCACGCACTGCCTCCACTGCATGCAAATCTCTCTCATGAATGTTCACTGTGGATATCCTGAAAACCTGACGGGCTGGGGTGTCTCCAGCAGGGGCGTAGCCAGCCTTCCGTGGGAGAGGGGTCCGAGCCCGGGGGGAGGGGGCACATTTTAGCCCTCCCCCCGGCGCCGCCCCCCCCCCCACCGCCGACATTGCCGCCCCCCCTCCCGCCGCGAACCCGCCGCCGCTGTAGCCTACCTTTACTTTTGCTGGCGGGGGATCCCACTCCCCGCCAGCCGACGTCTTCTTCTTAGTCGCTTCCCGCTCTTCAATTTGTTTGCTGACGTCCTGCACGTTGTACGTGCAGGACGTCAGACTCAGAGAACAGAACTGTTCTCTGAGTCTGACGTCCTGCACGTATAATTACGTGCAGGACGTCAGCAAACAAATTGAAGTGCAGGAAGGACTGAGAAGACGTCGGCTGGCGGGGAATGGGATCCCCCGCCAGCAAAAGTAAAGGTAGGCGGCGGCGGGGGCGGGTTCGCCGGGAGGGGGGTCCTGGGGTGAATCTGCAGGGGCCCCGGCCCCCTCAGGCCCCACGTAGCTACGCCACTGGTCTCCAGGACCAAGTTTGGGAACCACTGGCCTTAACGTATTTGATGATTGAATAAACATGCCCTCTCGTTACTTCACCTTCTTTAACCCGGGGCTCAACAAATCCTGGATGCCGGGTCAACATGGTGCTTCGAAATTGCACTCTGTCAGCTGAAATTTTATATCTTTAGAATGAAAACCGCCTAGATGGCAATGTTGTAGAGTGAAGCAAAAGTTTGAAATAAACTAATGTTTCCGTGTGTGTGTGACAAACAAAATTCTAAGACCAGCCCAAACTTTTTGTTAGGGGTATACATCCCCCAAAATGTTCACGACCATTGCCTTTTTGCTTCACCTATCAGCTAATAGCATGTTTCGGGAAGAAACTGCAGGCTTCTGGCAATGATGTACCATGGTACTTTTAAGGGGCTGCTGCGGATCTCGGAGTGAATCGCTCCCCACTCTGACTTCACTGGGAACAACATCAGGAGTGGGGTGGGAGGAGAAGACGCTCAAGAGAGGTCTCTACTGCCAGCTCCTTTTAAGCTAGCTCCTAGATGGAACATTTGTTGAGGCTTGCTCTTGCCAATATCGTTTGGTGTGTAGCAGACTGAAATTATTCTTTCAAATCTTCTTGCCTTTATATAAGTACACTTGGGAAAGCTGAACCAAAAATCCAGATAAAAGAACTACCAAAATGGCTTAAATATCAACTATCAATGCAACAATGCAATATCATGACCTGATGATTACTCCCTGTTAGTGTTTACAATGAATCGTGTGCCAAACCTCATTACCTTCTTACTACTGAAATACAGTACACAGTCTTGGCAGGAAACTCCACATCTATAGCGATGTGGTCAGCGATGAATAAGAATAGATCAGATTTCGTTAATAGATGGGAGAAAACTCTTGTCTGTAGAAACTCTTCCTGTTGGCATATTGTTGCAGTCAGAAATACTGGTTGCATTACGGAAAGCACTAATGCATGGCTCACATTTCATCAGCTGTCAGCTTTCAAAAGTGTAGGAAACCCAATCCTTATATAAACTCCCGTTGGATCAGAAGCTTCAGTCAGATAGTATTCACGCATTCTGACAGTGTCAGAAATTCAGTGGACCGCTACGATGACTGTTTTAATAGTGAGTGCCAGCATGATTGCAATGGGCTTAAACTTTTAAACAGGAACAGGCTAGGATGTAACTTGTACGTTCAGTCATTAACAAGCACTAGCGTGGTCATAGCATTCATTGGTTGAGGATTTCATGTACTAGTATGTGGATAGTTTAATCTCATGGGACCTAAACATATCCAGACCACACCCCCTTGCCATTTGGATGTTATTCAATTTAGAACAGCTGTTGTAGCTAGCGATCATTAGGCATGAACATAGCTGGGTGGCTGGTGGACGTGAGAATCAACTGGTCACTTGCCTGCCTGATGCGAAGGTGGCAGACCTCATGCGTCACCTAGATAGCATTTTAGATAGTACTGGGGAGGAGCCAGCTGACTTGGTACATGTGGGTACCAATGACAAAGGGAAATGTGGGTGGAAGGTTCTTAGACTCTTAGGTAGAAAACTGAAATCCAGATCTTCCAGGGTAGCATTTTTTTAGAAATGTTCCCCGTTCCATGGGCAGAATCCAAGAGGCAGACAGGGCTCCAAAGTCTCAATGCATGTTGAGACAGTGGTGCACACTAAAATGGGGGTTGGGGGGAGCTGACAGTCTCCCAGGAGCGTGTGGTTCGGTGTGGAGTGTCCTTGAAGAATTCTATTGAAAAAGGACATTTACGGAATTCCAACAGAGAAGTTGCAACAATGGTGAAAGAAAGCTAGGAGAGTTTAAGGTGAGAGCAAAGGATACACATAAGTGAAGAGGTAGATATAACAGGCATCTCAGAGACCTTTTGGAAGGAGAACAATCAATGGGACACTGCATTAACAGGGTACAAATTATATCACAACTAGTAAAAAAGAAATGAAACGGGCGCTAGCAAGGTTGTCCTCTAATGGCAATTATGTTTTTAAGGGAACTGTTAGGAGAGAGTGTGTGTGAGAGAGAGTGAGTATGTGTGAGAGAGTGAATGAGTATGTGTGAGAGAGAAAGAGTGTGTGTCAGAGAGAGAGAGAGTGTGTGATTGAGAGACAGTGTGTGATTGAGAGACAGAATGTGTGTGTCTGTGTGAGTGAGTGAGAGAGTGTAGTGTGTGTCCCGTGTGCAAGGGCGGGACCAGAGCTGAGAGAGAAGGGCCGAGCCTGCACGCTATTTAACGCTGCTGCCGGCCGCCGTAACCCCGACGTGGTAAGTGAAGATGAGTTTTAAAAATCAGAGGGAGGGGGCCTGGAACTGGAAGGGAGGAAGGGAGGGACGACGACCCTGGAACTGGGAGGGAGGGGGACCCTGGAACTGAGAGGGAGGGAGGAATGGGGGGGAGGTTGTGCTATATGTTAAAGACGGAATTGAGTCAAACAAAATAAGCATTCTACATGAAACCGATTGCAACATGGAATCCTTATGGATAGAAATTTCATGTCTGAACGGAAGGAGTATACCGGTAGGGCTGTACTATCATTCACCAGGCAGAACAAACAGAAGGCTGGCAAATTGGGCAACAACATAATAACGGAAGAATAATGCAAATCATAGTTACCTGATACTAGGGTCCACCTTGGGAGTCAGCACCCAAGAAAAAGATCTAAGTGTCATCGAATACGATACACTGAAATCTTTTGCCCAGTGTGCGGTGGGAGCCAAAAACAAACACGACGTTAGGAATTATGAGGAAAGGCATGGTCAATAAGACCAAGAATACTATAATGCCTCTGTATCGCTCCATGGTGTGACCTCACCTTGAGTATTGCATTCAGTTTTGGTCGCTGTATGTCAAAAAAGATACAGTGGAATTAGAAAAGGTTCAAAGAAGAACAACCAAAATGATAAAGGGGATGAAACTCCTCCCATGTAAGGAAAAGCTAAAGAGGTTAGGACTCTTCAGCCTGGAAAAGAGATGGCTGAGGGGGGATATGATTGAAGTCTATAAAATCCTGAGTGGAGTAGAATGGGTTAAAGTGAGTCGAATTTTTCCTCTTTCAAAAAGTACAAAGACTAGGGGACACTCAATGAAGTTACATGGAAACACATTTAAAACAAATAGGAGGAAATATTTTTTTTTTCACTCAACAATTAGTTAAGCTGTGGAACTCATTGCCAGAGGATGTGGTAACAGTGGTTAGCATATCTGGGTTTAAAAAAGGTTTGGACAAGTTCCTGGTGTAAAAGTCCATAGTCTGCTATTGAGATAGACATTGGGAAGCCACTGCTTACCCTGGGATTGGTAACATGGAATGTTGCTTCTATCTGGGTTTCTGCCAGGTATTTGTGACCTGGATTGGCCACTGTTGGAAACAGGATACTGGATTGGTCTGACCCAGTATGGCTATTATTATGTTCAGTTTTCAGATGTCCAAAATGTGAATAATGCTTCTACAATAAGCACCATAAGCAGAGATATTTGGGCCATGTAAGGATTGACTGCACATTTGACTCAGACGTTGGAAACCAGGTGTAACTTGGGCTCTCTGAGTCAAATGTATAACTTATAAATATGTGAACACACCAAAAATCGATAACACTTCAGATAAACTCCAGGATATGGAATATAAAGTAGTAAGTGCACACACAATACAATTCTTATACTTAAATTTTATCTTTTTATTTTTTATTTTTTTCTAAAAGAAAAGGAGGAAAAAGACCTCAGTTGGCGGTGACTGTCTTTCCTAACTGAAAAGCAGGCAAATTAGGGTGTCCTATACAGAATCTGGAGGTAATTGCTGCTGAATATAGGAATAATTTGAAACATATAGATTAAGGTGCTAGTATTCAAAGTGATTTACCCTGCCGCTGACCGGTTAAATTGCTTGGGTGGGAGCTATCTGCTCATTTTCAGCGGCACTTAACTGGCTAATTGCCACTAAGCTTTGAGGTTAGCACCTAATGCAAAGCTGGCCATGTTGGAGGTGTTCCGGGGGTGGAGTCAGCACTTGGCCACTTAAGTACTGATATTCAGCCCTAAGCGGCCAGGTTTAGCATGTAAGTGGTACCGCATAAAAGTATGCACTATCCCAAGGCCAATTAAGTGCTAAATATCGACTTAAGTGGCTATCCAGCTTATAATTGAAAAAGAAAAACGCCTATATTGCGACCCAAATCGGGAGATAGACGTTTATCTCACAAAAACGAATAAAGCGGTATAATCGAAAGCCGAATTTGGACGTTTTCAACTGCACTCCATCGCGGATGCGGACAAAGTTGATGGGGGCGTGTCAAAGGCGTGGTGAAGGCGGAACTGGGGCGTGGTTATTGGCCGATCAGAGATAGGCGCCTTTCGTTGATAATGGAAAAAAAATATGCGTTTTTAGCGAGAATTTAGGGCACTTTTCCTGGACCCTGTTTTTCCACGAATAGGGCCCCAAAAAGTGCCCTAAATGACCAGATGACCACTGGAGGGAGTCGGGGATGACCTCCCCTGACTCCCCCAGTGGTCACAAACCCCCTCCCACCACAAAAATATGCCGTTTCACAACTTTTTATGTTCACCCTCAAATGTCATACCCACCTCCCTGGCAGCAGTATGCAGGTCACTGGAGCAGTTATTAGGGGGTGCAGTGGACGTCAGGCAGGTAGACCCAGGCCCATCCCCCCCACCTGTTACACTTGTGCTGGTAAATGGGAGCCCTCCACACCGCCCCCCAAACCCACTGTACCCACATGTAGGTGCCCCCCCTTCACCCCTTAGGGCTATAGTAATGGTGTAGACTTGTGGGTGGTGGGTTTTGAGGAGGATTTGGGGGGCTCAACACACAACGGAAGGGTGCTATGCACCTGGGAGCTCTTTTACCTTTTTGGGTTTTTTTGTAAAAGTGCCCCCTAGGGTGCCCGGTTGGTGTCCTGGCATGTGAGGGGGACCAGTGCACTACGACTTCTGGCCCCTCCCACGAACAAATGCCTTGGATTTATTCGTTTTTGAGCTGGGCGCTTTCATTTTCCATTATCGCTGAAAAACAAAAACGCCCAGCTCACAAATTGTCGAATAAAACATGGACGTCTATTTTTTCCCAAAATACGGTTCGGTCCACCCCTTCACGGACCCGTTCTCGGAGATAAACGCCCATGGAGATAGACGTTTTCGTTCGATTATGCCCCTCCAAGTGTTAGGTGGCTTAAAAATAGCCAAATATTCAAAGCCAAAGCCCACATAGGTGAATATTTATTTATTTATTAGGATTTCTTTACCACCCTTTTGAAGGAATTCACTCAAAGCGGTGCACAGTAAGAATAAATCAAATATGAGCAATAGACAATTACAGCAGTAAAAATTATTCAAACAATACAAAATATGGAATATTATTATACTACTTACAATGTCAATACAATACGTAATACAACATATGAGTTCTCCAGCCCAGGCTAGATGCATCTGTTGTCAATATCTCATGGCATAGGGGAAATTAGAATGATAGGCTCTTGTCCAAATTGTTTTGAATGAGCCACCAAGCGAAACCTGTTGAGGAAGGAAGTTACACTGATGACATCCACTAGGTTCTGGGAAGTCAGAGTCCACTGGACTGGCCTCAAGGCGTTCAATGGGCATAACACGTTCACATTTCTATCGCACATTATCCTAAAGGTTACTCAGGTTCAATGTGGCTAACATGTTAGTAACATTTGAAGATTACATAGTTTGTTATATTAAACAGATAATACAGTTGAACATGTACAAATACTAACATATTAACTGAGCCATTATAAAGGAAATGAGTGAATAATTTGGGGAGTATAGAGGTAAAACAAAAGGAGTCTAGACTGAGCATAGATTAACTACTTGACAATACAGAAGTAATCGGTAATATAAGGAAGAATGAACGGGAAATGGATTCTGTGGTAGAAAGTTCTTAAGGAGGATACTGGATTAGTAGGAATTGTCGGGCATTGCATTAATTTGAGTTGAATTCATTGGTTTGTTAAAGATTGAATTTTATTCCTGAGTCTTTGATAATTCACTCTCCGATGGACTTTTTCCTGTCAGCTTGAACCCCCTAATAAGGGTCATTTCATAACTCATTGAAGACCCATTTCTTTACTCTTTCTTTACTTCAATCTTTAACAAACCAATGAATTCAACCCAAATTAATGCAATGCCCGACAATTCCTGCTAATCCAGTATCCTCTTTAAGAACTTTCTACCACAGAATCCATTTCTCGTTCATTCTTCCTTATGTTACCGATTACTTCTGCATTGTCAAGTAGTTAATCTATGCTCAGTCTAGACTCCTTTTGTCTTACCTCTATACTCCCCAAAGTATTCACACATTTCCTTTATAATGGCTCAGTTAATATGTTAGCATTTGTACATGTTAAGTTTACTTAAACCAAATTGAACAAAAAGAAGCTGTGTGGATTTCTTGAGGTTGGAGAACTATTAGTCTATTTCAAATTTGTCTGTCTTACCTAAGCTTCTAGAAAAGATGGCTCTCCTCCAGCTCCAAGACAGTCAATGAGTCAGATATATTCCATCCATGTCCATCTGGATTTCAGTAGAATTTTAGTACAGAGACATCCCTATTGGCTATAAAAGATGATATATGGAATTGGCTGAAGAGGAATATCTGGGAACAACTCTGTTGGCAATGAACAGAACACTCACCGCCGCAGGCTGACTGTCAGATCCTAGATGTTTACAGTTATTCCCAATTTCACTGTTCCCTCTAAGCTGAGCGGAAGTCCTCCAACTGCATTACCACCATTGGAGGGTTGGCGCTTCAATATTGTGTCTTCCATCACTAGGGACAGGCAGGTTCCCTGGAGTTTTGCAGATCTTGTCAGTCTCTCACTATTGAAAAGAAAAATGTCAGGAAGTATTTTTTTCACGGAGAGAGTCGTGGATGCTTGGAATGCCCTCCCGCAGGAGGTGGTGGAAATGAAAACGGTAACGGAATTCAAACATGCGTGGGATAAACATAAAGGAATCCTGTTCAGAAGGAATGGATCCTAAGGAGCTTAGCTGAGATTGGGTGCTAGAGCCGGTGGTGGGAGGCGGGACTGGTGGTTGGGAGGTGGGGATGGTGCTGGGCAGACTTATACGGTCTGTGCCAGAACTGGTGGTGGGAGGCAGGGATAGTGATGGGCAGACTTATACGGTCTGTGCCCTGAAAATGGCAGATACAAATCAAGGTAAGGTATACACAAAAAGTAGCACATACGAGTTTATCCTGTTGGGCAGACTGGATGGACTGTGCAGGTCTTTTTCTGCCGTCATCTACTATGTTACTATGACTGTAGGTGGAGGAATCCCACTCACCTTAGAGGGAACAGTGTGGAATGCCAAGACATTTTACTGAAAATTGACTTGGTAATTTTCCGGGACATGGGTCTTATACCTATAATAGCTATCATTTATACACAAAAGCTGCAAAGATTGGAACTTACATATGTAATTGCTGAGTGATGCTGCGCATTTTCTAAACATGTAGCTTATAGAAGGGATACTCCCACTGCATGTATGGAGAAATGTGCTTCTAGTTTCTTCTGGGAGAACTGGGAGAGAAGCTGCTACCCTTTTGCAATTTGCTGTTATGCTGTGCAAGACCTGATAATTACAAACTTGGATGTATGTGTGTTAGCAGCGGAAAAAAAGATCTAACCCCTGGCTTATTGTTATATAACCCCTGATACAGCCTTTATTGGCAAAACTGGCCACGTCAGGTCTATTTTATTAAAGATTCTCCTGGACTCCTGGTCTGTTTTGATTTTTGTTCCCTGCTGTTTGCTGCGGACTTGTAAAGCCTCCCTTGGTGTTATAATATTGCACAAAAGGCTGCTCAGTTCTTTCTTGAACTATAAACTTCCCTGAAAAGGAAATAGGTGACTCGCCACACTGAACTCACAGTGTCTCACACGCAAAGATAACCCCTTGCTCCCCCTCACCCCTTTCATCCCCAGCCCGGTAAGTGTGCACGTTGTTTATTTTCTTTTTGCAAGAATATAGTTTGGTTTTTAAGTCTGTGCCGTATCAAGGAAATAACATTGGAAGAGGTGGAGGGCGTTGAAGGGAGGAGTCGATTTAATTCCCTTCTTCATTCTTCTGTGTGCAGTGCAAACAGTTTGTAATCCTGCACACCTAGTAAAACTGTGGTTGGCAGTTCATAAAATTCCCTTGAGAGCATTTTAAACCCCAGCCAGATAATGATAGGTGTTAACATGAAATGCACATATCTATTCATTGGGTATTCTAGATGACTGAGGGAAGAATTTGTTTTTTTCCTGGCAAAGCTTGGAACATCGTGGGCTTCCTGCCCTACCCTACAGGAGGCGCTATTAAATTGCCATTAAATCTAAACTAGGGTTCTTTTGCATTCCTTCCAGCTTCATTATGAAAAGACCAAGAACTGTTTTGATAGTAGCGTTATCCAGCAACCAGATGAGTGCTTTGCTTGGGAGGATTGGAAGAAGATGCAGGCTGTGTGAATAGTTATGACAAGAGGTTTGCCAGCAAGCATCGATGTGGAGAAATGATTGAGGGGGAAGTTGTTTGTACATCTCTGGCAATTAAAATCAAAATTACACACTGGCCCCCAGATTGTAAATAGATCCAAAGTTGGGTGGACAACTTTGGCTGCGGATTCCAGATCCACACACAAACTAATTAGTTAATTGTCACGTTTCCAAGCAGGAAACTGGGTTTGTGAGCTCTTGGACCACTGCCGAGGAGCGGCAGTGGCAGGCAAAACCACCCCACACCAGAGGAAGGGCAGAACTCTGACAAACGGTTAGGCTTCACCTGCACATGGCCGGAGACAGGACTGGAAGCTGCAGAACAGCCACTAAAAACACAAACAGACAAGGACTAGACACAAAACTACAAGCCAGAGACAAGACTAGAGAACAATCAACAACCTAATCTAAACTACACACAGACTAACTAGAACATACAAGAATCACAAACAAGAACCCAAACTAAGCAAAAGTGCAACAAGCACCAACGTACCAGGGCCTAAGGCGATGCAAAGGCAGAGAATTTCCAACTGACTAATAAGCCCAGCAGCAGCTGAGGCTCAGCTGCAGCAATCACCAGGCAACTACGGGTGCTGTGTAGGTTCAACCAAAGCAAGCAAGTCTGGCAGCCCAGAAGATCCGGACCGGACTGGGCTGAAATCTGGAACGGGTGACAATAACCAGACAGTCCATTGCAGCCACCAGGTCTGGCCACCAGGTGGCGAGAGAAAGGAGAGCACGAAACATGGGCACAACCGTGACATTAATGAGCCATTAACAATGAATAATTGGTGTTAATTGACAGTCATTTGGGTTTACACATGAAACTTCCCTGTGCACTATTCTATAAAATGCACACCTAAATTATATCACTCTCTCTGGCTAGTTGGGACCTTATGGGACCTCCAGAATTAAAGCTCCGTATATCGTGACTGGTTCCCACTAACTAGTTCTTATAACCACACAATGCTTTCATGAAATCCTCACAATGCTTTCATGCTAAATTATATAGCATGTGACTCAAAAGGGGGCTTGGCCATGGGAGGGGCATGAGCGGTTTGGGAGTATTCCCAGAATTTATGCACATGGTAACATAGTAGATGACGGCAGAGAAAGACCTGTAAGGTCCATTTAGTCTGCCCAACAAGATAAACTCATATGTGCTACTTTATGTGTATACCTGACTTTGATTTGTATCTTCCATTTTCAGGGCACAGACCGTAGAAGTCTGCCCAGCACTAGCCCCTCCTCCCAGCCACTAGCCCCGCCTCCCACAACTTGCTCTGCCACCCAATCTCCGCTAAGCTCCTGAGGACCCATTCCTTCTGAACAGGATTCCTTTATGTTTATCCCACGCATTTTTGAATTCCGTTACCATTTTCCTCTCCACCACCTCCCGTGGGAGGGCATTCCAAGTATCCACCAGAATAGGGTCATTTACACACCTGTCAGTTGTGCATGTGAACAAATCCCAATCAACAATACTTTGATGCTAAATAACCAGTGCTGAAACTATTGAAAACCAAAAGCAGTGGAGGAAAAGGCTTCAAAAATCTGTAGTTCTCAATGAAAGTTCATGAAAAGTTTGTACTCAAAAGTCACCAACTTCATTACTGGCCGGAAAAATCTCCAAACAATTTTTATCATTATATTCCTTATCTTCTCCTCTCATGTCTGTCCCTTTTTCTTTCTTTTAAATCAATATCAATATTGGGCTGGAGGTTGGGAGGTGGGGATAGTGCGGGGCAGACTTATACGGTCTGTGCCAGAGCCAGTGGTGGGAGGTGGGACTGGAGGTTGGGAGGCAGGGATAGCGCTGGGCAGACTTATATGGTCTGTGCCAGAGCCGGTGGTGGGAGGCGGGGATAGTGCTGGGCAGACTTATATGGTCTGTGCCAGAGCCGGTGGTTGGGAGGCGGGGCTGGAGGTTGGGAGGCAGGGATAGCGCTGGGCAGACTTATACGGTCTGTGCCAGAGCTGGTGGTGGGAGGCGGGGATAGTGCTGGGCAGACTTATATGGTCTGTGCCAGAGCCGGTGGTTGGGAGGCGGGGCTGGAGGTTGGGAGTCAGGGATAACGCTGGGCAGACTTATACGGTCTGTGCCAGAGCTGGTGGTGGGAGGCGGGGATAGTGCTGGGCAGACTTATATGGTCTGTGCCAGAGCCGGTGGTTGGGAGGCGGGGCTGGTGGTTGGGAGGCGGGGCTAGTGCTGGGCAGACTTATACGGTCTGTGCCAGAGCCGGTGGTTGGGAGGCGGGGCTGGAGGTTGGGAGGCAGGGATAGCGTTGGGCAGACTTATACGGTCTGTGCCAGAGCTGGTGGTGGGAGGCGGGGATAGTGCTGGGCAGACTTATATGGTCTGTGCCAGAGCCGGTGGTTGGGAGGCGGGGCTGGTGGTTGGGAGGCGGGGCTAGTGCTGGGCAGACTTATACGGTCTGTGCCCTGAAGAGCACAGGTACAAATCAAAGTAGGGTATACACAAAACGTAGCACACGTAAGTTGTCTTGTTGGGCAGACTGGATGGACCATGCAGGTCTTTTTCTGCCGTCACCTACTATGTTACTATTTAAATCAATAAAAACTCCCCTCCCCCCATTTACTAAGCTGTGCTAGTGGCTTCCGCGAAGCAATGCCGACTCAGCCCATTCAAAGGTCTGTTTTTTGAGATTCCACAATGAATACCCATCAGCTTTGCTTTTTTGCCCTTGGTCTATGACTCAGAATAATTTGAAACTTTCGGTTACCTGAAAACCAGGCCTGTAGACAAAAATTGAACTGTGTTTTATGCGGTCTTATTTCTCCAGTTAACTTAGGCGGTGAAGTGCTGAATATCGGTACTTAATCGAATAAGTCCCAACTGTACTCCGGGACAACCTACAACATCAATGGTTTTTTAGGGCTGCCGAGAGACAAACCTGGACTTGGGGCAAACAATCTTAGAGGCAAATCCCCGCACCCTTCCCCCTTATGATAAAAGTATTAAAACCCCACCTGCAGGTTGACAATATCAAACATGATGACCCAACCTACCTCCGCATCTGCAGTGCAGACTAATGCTCCTTGTCCCAGGGGCGTAGCTACGTGGGGCCACGGGGACATGGGCCCCCACAGATTACGCCCTGGCCCCCTCTACATTTGACCCCACCTGCTGCCCGCCCCTTGCCCCGCCGCCTCATCAGGTACCTTGTTTGCTGGCGGGGGTCCCCAATTCCCGCCAGCTGAAGAGTCTTCATCAGCGCCGGTTGACTCCAGCGCCTTCGTTGTGTGATCATCTGTTTCTGACGCCTTACGTCCTGCACCGTGCATGTAGCCCCATGCAGGACGTAAGGCATCAGAAACAGATGATCACACAACGAAGGCACCCAGAGTCGACCGGCGCTGAAGAAGACTCTTCAGCTGGCGGGGATTGGGGACCCCCGCCAGCAAACAAGGTACCTGATGCGGTGGTGAGGCAGGTGGCGGGCGGGCAGCAGCGGCGGTGGTGGCGGGGGGGGGTGCGGTTGCAGCAGCGGAGGGGTCCAAAGTGGGGGGGGGATCAGCGGCTAAACAGTGCCCCACCACCTTGGGCTCTGGCCCCCCTCCTGCCGAGGTCTGGCTAAGCCCCTGCCTTGTCCCCCTTGGAGTTGGACTGGTTGTCTGCCCCCTCAGTCCTGACTCCTGCTGCGCTGGGCACTTGCGCTGTCATTGTGTGCCGGGCCTGCCGGGACCGGGTTATCGATTCACGTTAACGGTTTAACCCCTGTGGCCTGACTGTCTTCTCTCTGCTGCCGCAGCCTGCAGACCACAAAAAGTAGTCACAGAGTCAGGAGGAGCCGGAGGTGGGGGCAGGCGAAGCAGGAATAAGGATGACGCCCTGCAGCAGCTGCGGCAGTTAGGTGTTAACGCGATAACCCTGAGGAGTCCAATGAATTGCGGCCATCTGCCTGCTCTGGCTGCCTAACCGCTAATGCCAACCCCCTTGTGGACGTCATCGCCGCACACCTGGCCAGTCATTGGCGTGAAGATTAGAGGGAGAAGTGTTTGCGATGCTACGTGATTCTCGGGGGCAGACGTATTTCTGATAAATAACAGCAATAATGAAGCGCTTTTAATCTCGGCATTTTGGTGGGATTTTACCTCACTGTGATTGTTTGGAGGAGTATCTAGGAGACATTTCGAAATGCCAACAGTGGTGCTGCTGCACATATCATCATCATTGTGTTTCTTTGAGACCCCTGACGCAGGCTTTGGACGCCGAAACACGGCCCGTGTCGGGTCTCTATAATCAAGTTCACCTCTGGTCCTGTTCCCGGAGGCCCGATTGTGCTTTTTGACTTGGTTTGGTTTCTTGATGTACTTTGAACCCTCTCTTTTTTTTTTTACTTGTGCCTTGCACCAGCGCCACCACCAGGAACTTGAAGCCATCTTGCCATCACCAAATGCCGATGCGACACAGCAGCACTGCAGTGCCGCGCCGCCGGGCCCCTTTGGAGGCTGGGCCTGGGGAATCTTGCCCCCAACTCTCGGCGGCTTTGCCGGTTAAGGGTTTGGTGGTTAGCGCTACTATTCAGAGTCACTATCTGGTTAAATGCCATTTAATATCTGCCGATTGGCTTGCACAAGCGATTTAACGGGACAGGAGCCTCTCCTGCGTGGTTAAATCTCTTTAAATATCGATCCCTTAGTTTACTATTGTTCCTCCTAAACATGAATCAAATTCTAAGTGTTGATATTTCATTAAACATTTTTTCAGGTCTTTCTTCTATAGTAATTTAAGCTTAAAAAATCATATCATAGCCGATTTCTAGGTACAGCCTATGATTTGCACAAGTTAAAAAATAATTAGATATTTCTCAGAAATCTGAAATACTGTTACAGATCAGACGCTGGCGTCCCTGGTCATTAAATAACTCATCCTGCATTACAGACTGCGTTGATAAAAAATTATTCACAGTACATAAAACAAATGAAAACGACATTACCATAAATAATATTGCCATGATAAGAAACAGTCTGTGTACTTTACGGACTGGAGAGATTCTGTGGGAATGAAAGACCTTATTACTTCGACAGTTCTCATAAAACTGAAAAGAATCAGGGATTTTGGAAGCTGGTCTTGAACTGTAGCTCGCTAAAGCGATTTTCTCAAATTCCTGAGCTCATAAATGGAATACCTCAGTGCTAAATCAATATGAATCTGTGAAGGCCTCGGTGGATTCTTGCTTAGCAGTTTTGTGCATACGAATTGTGAGTCTCTTTCCCACAGACAATTTAGGCGTTCAAAGGTTTGATCGCTGTTGCTGACCTCAGTGTTGTTTTTGCATGTGCAAACTGAAGCCTTTACCATTTTTGACTGGAGTTCCCAAACTCGGCCCTCAGGAACCGTCAACTTCCCATTCAGGTTTTCAGGACTTCCATGAGGATTATGCATATTTTTTTCCAGGCCCTGCCTCCATTTCATGCAAATTAATAAAATGTAATGTAATATTGTTTACTGTATACTGAACAGTTCCACTGTAAGTTATTACTAACTAGTAAAAAAGGCCCGTTTCGTAAACGAATGAAACGGGCGCTAGCAAGGCTATAGAGAGAGTGAGAGTGTGTATATGTATGTGTGTCTCTGTGTGTGTGACACAGAGAAAGTGTGTGTGTGTGTCTCTGTGTGAAAGAGAGTGTGCACAGGTAGGGTGAAAATGAAGAGACAGCAGTGAAATTTTACATAGGGCAGCTGAACCATTTGAGGCGTGTTTGTGTGTCTGTGTGAGAGAGTGTGTATATGTGTGTGGGTGCGTGTGTGTGTGAGATAGAGACAGTGTAAGTGTGTGTGTGTGCGTCTGTGTGAAAGAGAGTGTGAAAGGGTAGGGTCAAAATGAAGAGACAGCATTATAATTGTACATAGCACAGCACAAACATTTGAGGCAGTTCTTGCCTTATCTCCCCTGCCGCCCCCTCCATAACCAACGATTCGTTCCTTGTCTTTCATCCCCTTTGTGTCCCGTGTGTATGTGTGTGAGAGAGAGAGGTGCTAGCAGTCTCTGTGATAGTGGCAGGTCAGTTGCTCATTATAGCCAGTTAAGAGTAAGAGTGTGTGTGTATGTGCTGGTTTTTTTCCTTCCCTCATATGCCCTCCGTGTCCGTTGTTTGTGTGGAGAGCAGAGATCTATATGGTCCTTTTAACGTTGCTGTTGACATCGCGTAGCAACTGTGTGCTGCTGGTTTTCATTGTTTCGCGATGTGTCTTATGTCACGTTCCGTCGCTTAGTAACGGGTTCACGATGCGATTGGTTGAGTGTCATTGGTCCGCCCTCGACGTCATGACGTTTTATGCAGGGGGCAGGGCCAACACTCATGGGCGAATTCCTGGTTTCACCACCATGCATTTAGAACGTTGGGACTTGTGGAGGCTTCAGAACTTTGGAGGTGCATTTTATATAGAGAGATTAATGTTAGCTAATCTTTTGATAACAGACTGTTTATTTATTTATTTATTTATTGCATTTGTATCCCACATTTTCCCACCTTTTTGCGGGTTCAGTGTGGCTTACAATATGATATAAGTGAAGGAAATACAATTTGTTACAACTTGGTTATGGATTACATTGTGTAGAGTTAAGCGAGACAATCGAAGTAATGTTAAGGAATATAACAATGGAACACAGACATTGAAACCTTGGAAGGGGACAATGGGAGGCTTAAAGGGCAATATTAAGGCATGAAGACATATGGTATACATATTTCTCTGATTGGAGGTTTGAATGATGTGAGATTACGGGGATGAGATTGCAGAGTTGGATGTAAACTGTTAAATGTAAACCGCTTAGAACTTGTCGGTAAAGCGGGTTATAAATGCCAAATTAAATTGAATCAGAGCTGTACCGAATATCATATTTTACTATTTGGCTGAATCCGAATAATGAAAAATATTATTCGGCCGAATACAAATACTGAATACAAATAATGGACATTGAGCTTTAACGGAACATATAATACAAGAAGCAATGTAGAATCAAAGATCAAGTGCTGCAACCCTATATACCTGGTCTGACAGGAGTCTCCAAGCCATGCCAGTAGAAAATTTCCTGTGGTGGTATTTGGTGCCATGCTACCTACCCTGATTTCCTGTTCTGGCGCACATGTTGGGTTTTAGTGAAACTGAGCATGCGCAAAGCTCACGCGTGCTCAATTTCATTAAAAAGCAGCAAACGCACAGGGGAGGGGGAAGCAGGGCAGGCAGTGCAGTGGTCAATATCGCTGTGCAAAAGCTTCTGCTGGCACCAAACCAGCAAACCTTGGAGGCCTGAACCCAAATTTGGAGGGGCCCAGGCCCCCATGGCTACTCCACTGGCATGGGGAGATGCAAATGTAAATTTCAATTATTGTCTATTAATTTTTTTTTTTTGTTACATTTGTACCCCGCGCTTTCCCACTCATGGCAGGCTCAATGCGGCTTACATGGGGCAATGGAGGGTTAAGTGACTTGCCCAGAGTCACAAGGAGCTGCCTGTGCCGGGAATCAAACTCAGTTCCTCAGGACCAAAGTCCACCACCCTAACCACTAGGCCACTCCTCCACAATTGCAGTAATGGATTGTTAACATCAATTAATTGGCTTGTAAGATAATAGATTTGTGCGGATTGAAAATCGTATGTAGAGTTTGAGGTTAAACGTCTTTGGTGCGTATGTTATAGAATATTATGTATTTATTTCCAGAATTTTCTATACTGCTATAACTGACTAGCAAAGCAGAACGGTGTACAGGCTATAATAAAGAAATGAAAACCATAGTAACATAGTAGATGACGGCAGAAAAAGACCTGCATGGTCCATCCAGTCTGCCCAACAAGATAAACTCATATGTGCTACTTTTTGTGTATACCTTACCTTGATTTGTATCTGTCATTTTCAGGGCACAGACCGTATAAGTCTGCCCAGCAATATCCTCGCCTCCCAACCACCAGCCCCGCCTCCCACCACCGGCTCTGCCACCTAATCTCAGCTAAGCTTCTGAGGATCCATTCCCCCGGAACAGGATTCCTTTATGTTTATCCCACGCATGTTTGAATTCCGTTACCGTTTTCCTCTCCACCATCTCCCGTGGGAGAGCATTCAAGCATACACCACTCTCTCCGTGAAAAAATACTTCCTGACATTTTTCTTGAGTCTGCCCCCCTTCAGTCTCGTATCGTGCCCTCTAGTTCTACCGCCTTCCCGTCTCCGGAAAAGGTTCGTTTGCGGATTAATACCTTTCAGATATTTGAACGTCTGTATCATATCACCCCTGTTTCTCCTTTCCTCCAGGGTATACATGTTCAGGTCCGCAAGTCTCTCCTCATACGTCTTGTAACGCAAATCCCGTACCATTCTCGTAGCTTTTCTTTGCACCGCTTCAATTCTTTTTACATCCTTAGCAAGATACGGCCTCCAGAACTGAACACAATACTCCAGGTGGGGCCTCACCAACGACTTATACAGGGGCATTAAAACCTCTTTTCTTCTGCTGGTCACTCCCCTTTCTATACAGCCTAGCAACCTTCTACTTACGGCCACCGCCTTGTCACACTGTTTCGTCGCCTTCAGATCCTCAGATACTATCACCCCAAGATCCCTCTCCCCGTCGGTACCTATCAGACTCTCACCGCCTAACACATACGTCTCCCGTGGATTTCTACTTCCTAAGTGTATCACTTTGCATTTCTTCGCATTGAATTTTAATTGCCAAACCTTAGACCATTCTTCTAGCTTCCGCAGATCCTTTTTCATGTTTTCCACTCCCTCCCGGGTGTCCACTCTGTTACAAATCTTAGTATCATCCGCAAAAAGGCAAACTTTACCTTCTAACCCTTCAGCAATGTTACTCACAAATATATTGAACAGAATCAGTCCCAGTACCGATCCCTGGGGCACTCCACTACTCACCTTTCCCTCCTCCGAGCGAATTCCATTTACCACCACTCTCTGGCGTCTGTCCGTCAACCAGTTCCTAATCCAGTTCACCACTTCGGGTCCTATCTTCAGCCCCTCCAGTTTGTTCAAGAGCCTCCTGTGGGGAACCGTGTCAAACGCCTTGCTGAAATCTAGGTAGATTACGTCTATATCACATCCCTGATTTAATTCTCCAGTCACCCAGTCAAAAAATTCAATGAGATTCGTTTGGCACGATTTCCCTTTGGTGAAACCATGTTGTCTCGGATCTTGCAACTTATTGGCTTCCAGGAAATTCACTATCCTTTCCTTCAGCATGGCTTCCATTACTTTTCCAATAACTGAAGTGAGGCTTACCGGCCTGTAGTTTCCAGCTTCTTCCCTATCGCCACTTTTAATGAAGAGGGACCACCTCCGCCGTTCTCCAATCCCACGGAACCTCTCCCGTTTCCAATGATTTATTAAACAAATCTTTAAGAGGACCCGCCAGAACCTCTCTGAGCTCCTTTAATATCCTGGGTTGGATCCCGTCCGGTCCCACTGCTTTGTCCACCTTTAGCTTTTCAAGTTGTTTATGTACACTCTCTTCCGTGAACGGTGCTATATCTACTCCATTTTCATTTGCACTTTTGCCAGTCCATCGCGGTCCTTCTCCAGAATTTTCTTCTGTGAATACAGAACAAAAGTATCTATTTAGCAAATTTGCTTTTTCTTCATCATTATCTACATAGCGGTTCGCAGCGTCTTTCAGTCTCATAATTCCCTTATTTGTCTTCCTCCTTTCACTAATATACCTGAAGAAATTTTTGTCACCCCTCCTTACATTTCTAGCCACATTAAAATATAGGAAAGTAACACAATTGCACAACTCAGCGAGAAAAGGCAGAGGTGGGCAAAAAAGATTAAACAAGGGTTAGGTGCTCATCTATTAGACAACCTCACCAAACGCCTGCTGAAAGAGCCGGGTTTTCAAGTCAGTTTTAAGCTCTTTAAAGAGCTATTATTGCGTAAGGTGAGGGACGGGGCTGGTGCTAGACATTCAGGGGCCCAGGGCAGAAACTGTGGAGAGGGCCCAAAAGCTGGCATTCAACCTAGGCCTCTTTTAGCTTGAGGGAGGTTTGGGACCCCTGTGGTATGGGGGTCCAGGGCAATTGCCCCATTTGCCACTCCCTAACGCTGGCCCTGGTGAGGAGTAAGTTGTTCCAAGTATGTGGGGAGAGAAAGAAATGTGTTCTGTGTTGAGTAGATTCTAGTAAGCTAAACTTAGAATGGGCAGTACCAACCGTTAGTCATTTATTGACGAAGAGTCCTAATAGGACAATAAGGAATAGTTAAGCAAGAAAGGAGCACCAGTTCAAAGAGCCTTGAAAGTGAGTAATGCAACTTTACATGTGAAACTATCAATTACTGGCGCCTACCCTTAGGCACTAAGATATAAATTTGCCAGATTCTATAAATGGCGCTCAAAAATGGGCACCGGAAAAGATCAGCACTAAATGGGAGATTCTATGTATGGCGTCTGGAAAAACCGTGCGGAAATCATTTTCATCTAAGTGTATTCTATAAGATTTAGTCTGGGTATATAGAACACGATTAGTTGATATCCCAACGCCTAAAACTATGCGCATCCATTCACACCAACGAAAACGTGGCATAAATCCCTGCATGTAGATTTACACGCACTGGGCAATATTCTATAACTATGCTCATAAATTTTGGAACGCCCATGAACCCCCCATTTCCCCATCCATAGCCACGCCCCTTTTGAACTGCGCACTTTAGAATTTAGGTTCAGCTCATTACAGCATATGATTCACATACTATGTACGTAAATTCTAAATATTGCCAATTAGTACTCATGATTGCTTGTTAACTTCTGTTAACAACGCTGATTGGCTCATAAAGAGGGGCATTTTTGAAAGGGATGTCCACGTTTCAATTTTGACATCCTTGCAAAACGTCCTGATCCAGGGGCAGGGAAACCCGTATTTTCAAAACAAGATGGACGTCCATCTTTCGTTTCAAAAATACCGTCAGGGACGTCCGAATCTTTAAATTTGGTTGTCTTTAGAAATGGACGTCCCTAGACATGGTCATCTCTGATTTTCAGAACCAAGGATGTCCATCTCAGAAACGACCAAATTCAAGCCATTTGATTGTGGGAGGAGCCAGCATTTGTAGTGCACTGGTTCCCCTGACATGCCAGGACACCAACCATGCACCCTAGGGGGCACTGCAGTGGACTTCATAAATTGCTCCCAGGTACATAGCTCCCTTACTTTGTGTGCTGGGGCCCCAACTCCCCCCCCCCCCCCCACCAAAACCCACTACCCACAACTGTACACCACTACCATAGCCCTTACTGGTGAAGGGGGGCACCAAGATGTGGGTATAGTGGGTTTGTGGTGGGTTTTGGAGGGCTCGCTGTTTCCTCCACAAACGTAACAGGCAGGTGGTGGGAAGGGGCAGGGTCCGCCTGTCTGAAGTGAACTCACCCACTAAAACTGCTGTCATGGACCTAAGCATGACATCTGAGGCTGGCACGAAATATTTTTAAAGATGTGTTTTGAGAGCGGGAGGGGATTAGTGACCACTGGGGAAGTAACGGGAGGTCATCCCCGATTTTCTCCGGTGGTCATCTGGTCATTTCAGGCACCTTTTTGTGCCTTAGTTGTAATAAAAACAGGTCCCAGTGAAAACGTCCAAGTGCTCATCAGGGACGTCCTTCTTTTTTTCGATTATGGGTCAAGGATGTCCAAGTGTTAGGCATGCCCAAGTCCCGCCTTCGCTACGCCTCCGACATGCCCCGTTGAACTTTGGTCGTCCCTGCGACGGAGTGCAGTTGGGGACGTCCAAAATTGGCTTTCGATTATACCGATTTGGATGACCCTGGGAGAAGGCCGTCCATCTTCCGATTTATGTCGAAAGATAGGCGTCCTTCTCTTTCGAAAATGAGCCCATTAGCCAATTAAGTTACACGCATTGTTTAGATTTAGATGCAGAACGCTAGGCACTATATGTGTAATGGTATCAGTTTATTACTGAAATATGTAGCATATTTGCTGGATTATATATACACCAATATATTTGTGTATCTTTTAAAAATATATATTTGACACTGCAGCAGAGAGAATAGTTTCATTTCAAGCCCCTCTCTCTCCATTCCTTTTTCTGGGAACTTCTGAGAGCAGGGATAGTTAATTACAAACACTTAACAAACACAAAAGAGCTTCCTCTGCCCTCCCACCTAACAAAGGCATGACTAAGGTGGGCACCTGAATAAAACAAAGAACTCAGAGGAAGCATAAACAGGACATTTGCTTGTCAAAGGTATACCTGCCCCTCCCATCAGCTTTCAGACATGTGCAGAAAGGAAGGACTTGTAATGTGTATCTGCCCCAGAGACTGAGCAGGAATCCAGACAGCAAGTCTCGTGATGTCATAAGACATGAGACCAGGACTCAGGGGTCGTGTGCAAACATGAGACCAGGACTCAGGGGTTGTGTGCAAAAAACCAGGAAGCCAGCAAAGATCCACATGGCATATCCTCCTGCAGCTTGCAAGGTATAAAAGGACAAATAAATAATTTCTTGTAACATATGTAGAATCTGGCAGTAAAAGTGGGCCTTTATAGAATGACAGCACCCAGTGCCGGCCTGAGGCAAAGTTAACATGCCACCCCCCCACCCCCCCTCTTCGTGGTGTTTTACCTCACGGTGACATTCCAAACCCAGCAGTGGCAGCGATTCCCATATGCTGCCCTGCCGTCAGCACCCGCCTCTTCCCTTTACTCCGGCTGCTTGAGCTTCTGACAATACAGGAAGTTGCATCAGAGAGGCAGTTGCAGTAAAAGGAAGAGGCGGGTGCCGACAGTGGCAGGGCAGTGTATGGGAATCGCTGCCAGGCTTGGAATGTCACAGGTAAAATGCCGCAAAGGGGGAGATGCCACCCCTCCAAGGTGCCGCCTGAGGCCCATACCTGAGGTCCGCCCCTGTTATCACCAATTCCTGAACCCAGACTGACACCTGCTGGAGCCTGGTGTAAATGCTGATGCCCAGGTTGGGCACTGACCTATCATTCTGTAAAAATGCGCACAGCTTGTCAGAGTGCCCCTGTTATGCCCCTCCCACGTCCATGCCCCCTTTTGAGTTCCGCACTATGGCATTTGAGCATCAAGCGCTATAGAATAGTGCACAGCCAGAGGCAGTGGCGTATCAATGGGGGGGGGCCTGGGCCCCCAAAATTGGCTCTGGGCCCCCCGGTATGGCTGATGGGAGTCCCCGACCCCAACCCCTGCCAGCTGAAGCGTTTATCTGTCCAGCGCTGGTCTCGCACTTGCCGCCTCTTCTGTTTCGAGTCGCGCCATGCATGCTCTCGTTTTAATGAAACTGAGCATGCTCGCACATGCTCAGTTTCAGTAAAACGAGCGTGCAGTGCACAGCGCGCTGAAAACAGGAGAGGAATCAAGTGTGAGACCATCACGGGACAGATAAACGCTTCAGCTGTCAGGGGTTGGGGACCCCCACCAGCAATGTTACCTTGCCGTGGCAGCGGCGGCAGCAGCAGAGGGGGGTCTGCGGTGGCGGGGGAGGCGGGCTAAAATGTGCCCCCAACCACTTTGGGCTGTGGACCCCCCCCCCCCCCTTCCGCCGAGGTCTGGCTACGCCCCTGGCCAGATGTGTGCACAAATCCTAATTAGTGACAATTAACATCAATGATTGGTTATTAACGGCCAGGATAGTGAGTAAGCTACAGTCTTGATAGGAAAAGAGAACCTGAGTAATAGACTATCCTTCCCTTGGAAAGGAATGTGCTGCAAATGTTTTAATGTGCTTTATCTGGACTTGACAATTCCCAACCAACACCGCCTCCTGCCGCTGGCCATCCCTGCTCTTTGACTTTGAAGGCAACAAGCCAGAGGAGCTCTGCACAGATCTGTGGGTGTAATTGCAGGGCCTTTGAAGCTGCAGAAAAATGCAGAGCAGATCATTAGTGGAGGTAGAGCAGAAACTTGAACCATGGCCATGTACAACCAACCCACACATCCATTTTCCACAAAATTAGTCTTGAAAGGGACACAAGTAAACAGTGTCAGAGGGTCCTGGTCCTGTACACACATGAATCGAGCATTGTGTAGTGCTGCCATTCAGGCCTTGAGCCGCCCGTAGCTAGAAACTAACAAGTCTTTTATTCTTTTTTTTCCTCCATGTTTGGCATCAGCTTGACCCTTCCTGCAATTCCCTTCCCACCCTCTTCAAGAAAATAATTTTAAAAAAAAAGTAATGCATTGTGTGAAAAATACTTATCGACATCATTATGCCTCAGGTAGAAACTTAGACCAGCACTTTTAATCTTTCTGCGTCCATGGTACCATTTGCATACCCAGAGAAAGGGCATGAACATCCAGCATCATGGGACAATGATGTCTTTATAGGGGGGGAAATTTATTTAATTATTTGTTACATTTATATCTCACATTTTCCCACCTATTTGTAAGCTCAATGTGGCTTACATAGTACCAGAGAGGCATTACAGACTCCGGTGTAAACAAATACAAAGTGATGTTGTGGTAAGATAAAGTTCATGTGGCACAGCCACACTATGGAATCGTACAACGGAAGAGTTGTGTTATGTCCATTACGTTCTTTAGTTTTGTTGTGTTGCAGAGATCAAGCATTTATGTTGGATCGGTAGAGTATGTCTTTTTAAACAGGTTAGTTTTTAGTGTTTTCCGGAAGTTTAGGTGGTCATTCGTAGTTTTCAAGGCTTTTGGTAATGCATTCCACAGTTGTGTGCTTATGTAGGAAAAACTGGACGCGTAAGTTGATTTGTATTTGAGTCCTTTGCAGCTTGGGTAGTGCAGATTTAGGTACGTTCGTGT
Source organism: Microcaecilia unicolor (assembly GCF_901765095.1). Taxonomy (NCBI): domain Eukaryota; kingdom Metazoa; phylum Chordata; class Amphibia; order Gymnophiona; family Siphonopidae; genus Microcaecilia; species Microcaecilia unicolor. The sequence continues at coordinate 19,548,767 of NC_044036.1, read as the reverse complement.
TGATTCGGATGTGTTTCTAGTTGGTAGGTCAATCAAGTCTGTCATGTATCCCGGAACTTCACTGTAGATAATTTTGTGGACCAGAGTGCAGATTTTGAAAGCAATGCATTCTTTGATTGGGAGCCAGTGTAGTTTTTTGCGAAGGGGTTTTGCGCTTTCAAATCGTGTTTTTCCAAAGATAAGCCTAGCTGCCGTGTTTTGAGCGGTCTGAAGTTTTTTTAAGGTTTGTTCTTTGCATCTCGCATAAATTCCATTGCAGTAGTCTACATGGCTTAGTACCATTGATTGTATCAGGTTGCGGAATGTTCCCCTCGGGAAGAATTGTTTTACACGTTTGAGTTTCCACATTGAGTGGAACATTTTCTTTGTTGTGGATGCCACTTGGCTCTCTAGTGTAGGTTGCGGTCCAATGTAATGCCAAGGATTTTCAAGCTGTCTGAGATAGGGAGGGTGTAATCTGGGGTGTTGATGGTTGTGGGGTTGTCCGCGTTGTGTTGGGACGAGAGGATGAGACAGTGTGTTTTTTCTTTGTTGAGTTTTAGTTGAAATGCATTATCCCTTGAGCCCATGATGTTCAAGCTAATCTTGATTTCGTTGGTGATTTCTGTCAGTTTAGATTTGTAAGGAATGAATATTGTGACATCGTCTGCATAGATGAAAGGGTTAAGGCCTTGGTTGGATAAGGACTTGGCTAGTGGGGTCTTAACATTGAAATACCTACTGTACATGAATTTGTTGTGGCTAATATGTCTGGAATTTAGATAAGGTCCAGCACTGAATATTTGAGTGTAAAAAGCTGGCGTTTAAAAGAACGATTACTGTGTAGGCTAAATAATGACCCAATTCTTTGTTTTACAGACTCATGTTCTACAGTGACGTACCAAGGGGGGGGGGGGGGGCGGTGGTGGCGGTCCGCCCCGGGTGCACGCCGCTGGGGGGTACCGTGGCGCGCGCCTGATCCGAGTTTGCTAAGCTTCTTTGTTACTTCCTGTTCCGGGGTAGAGGGAGCTGCAGCGAACGAGCAAAGAAGTTTAGCGAACTCGGAGCAGGCGCGCGCCGTGGCACCCCCCCAGTGGCGTGCACCCGGGGGGGGGTGTCATTTCGCCGGAGGGAGGGAAGGTGTAATTTAGTGGGGGGGGGGGCGCCATCCAGGCAAGGAACGCCACTGATGTTCTAAAACCATGTTAACATTAGTTTAATGTCTAGATTTTTTAATGTAGTGCAAATGCTCACAGAGCAAAGATAAGGCCGCTGTCTCTTAAAATTGAAACAGGTATTTCAAATTTCCCTCCTACAATACATTTGCTTTTAGCTCGACTAAAGTTTTGAAATCGTTTTTTTATGTTGGCTATGGCTTAAAACAAGTGACTCTTCCCTTCTTCCAGGCTTGCTTTGAATGGAATTTGATTTTAAGCAAATATGATACTAGGGACCTGTGACCTTTTGCTCATAAACCTGTTTTCCTTTCCAAAAGTTCTATGAAGAACACGCGGCCTTTGAAGAGCACTGTAATTACTGCCATAAAACGTTTTCTGATTCTGAACAGAGCTGATTTAGGCAGGGGCCCAAACATGTCTTCGAATCCAAGAAGGTCAGACTGTCCCGGTATTAAGAAATGGTCACGTGATAGGCTAAGAGTCCTTAAATTCTGGTTAATAAATCAGCTAAGCTGTACACCGCAAGAAACGAACAATACAAACTGATGACCTTGAGTTGTAAACCTTTTGCTCTAGGCTTTATACCTTGGTTATAGTCTACTTGTAGTAACATAGTAGATGATGGCAGAGAAAGACCTGTACAGTCCATCCGGTCTGCCCACAAGATAAACTCATATGTGCTACTCTATGTGTATAACTGACCTGAATTTGTATCTGCCATTTTCAGGGCACAGACCGTAGAAGTCTGCCCAGCACTAGCCCCGCCTCCCAACCACTAGCCCCGCCTCCCAACCACTAGCCCCGCCTCCCACCACCGGCTCTGCCACCCAATCTCTGCTAAGCTTCTGAGGATCCATTCCTTCTGAACAGGAATCCTTTATGTTGTGTTCATTTATGTTGATCACAGGGGATGACAATAATAAAAACTATTTCTGTAAGTAAAGCAGTACTTTATGTGTGGAAATAAGAATGTATGAAAGAGCACATCCAGCATATACATAAAATCATGTGCCATACGGCCTGATTACATATAACACAACCCACAGTAAATGGAGGGTGGAAATGAGTTTGCATTAATGTACATAATTTCAACACGACGGTAAAATAAACTGGGGTTAACCAGCGAAAACAAGCAGAATAAAACATGACATAACATAACAATACAATCGGGCTCATTTTCCAAAGAGAAAAACATCTAAAAAGTGGCATAAGTCTGCACTTGGACGCTTTCCTCACAAAAACGTCCAAATCAGTATTTTTGAAACCTATTTTTAGACGTTTTACTCTAAAGTCCACCAAAAGTGCGTCCAAATCTCAAGGGGGAGTGCCAGTTCAGGGTGGAACTTGGGCGTTCCTGAGACTTAGACGTTTTTCAGCCATAATGGAACAAAACAAAACTGCCCAGGACTAAAACTTAGACTTTTTGAGCTAGACCTGTTTTTATTACAAATAAGGCACACAAAGGTGCCCTAAATAACCAGATGGTCACTGGAGGGAGTCAGGAATGACCTCCCCTTATTCCTCCAGTGGTCACTAACCCCCTCCTACACCCCAAAAATGTGATGAAAAACATTACTTATCAGTCTCTATGCCAGCCTCAGATGTTATACTCAGATCCATTAGAACAGCATGCAGGTCCCTGGAGTAGTCTAGTGGCGGGTGCAGTGCACTGCAGACAGGTGGACCCAGGCTTCTACCTCCCCCTACCTGTTACACTTGTGGAGGAAACTGTGAGCCCTCCAAAACTAACCAGAAACCCACTGTACCCACATAGGTGCCTCCTTCACCCATAAGGGCGATGGTAGCGGTGTACAGTTGGAGATAGTGGGGTTTGGAGGGCTCAGCAGACAAGGCAAGGGAGCAATGGTGAGATGTGTACCCGGAAGCAGTTTATGAAGTGCCCTATTGCTGTCCTGGGATGTCAGGGGGACCAGTCTACTAAAAATGCTGCTTCCTCCTACATCCCAATGGCTTGATTTTGTGCATTTTGCATTTGGCCGGATTTTTTTTCAAAATTGGACCAAAAAACAAAAGTCCAAATCACAAAACATTGTTCGGAACAGTAAATTTTGAAAACAAAAGATTGACTTTTTTTCTTTTTTTGAAAATGACCTTCCCTATTCGGATTTTGGACGTTTTTTGCAAAACGTTCAAAGTCGGACTTAGACGTCATATCGAAAATGCCCCTCCACATCTATTCTGCAGTCGACCTCGCAGTCCTATGCGGATAACAAAAGCCAAGAAACTGGACAATCACCAGGAATACAATGATCAAAAAACTATTTATTTATTTGTATCCCGCACTTTCCCACTAAAAGCAGGCTCAATGCTGCTTACATAGTAATAGGTAACACAGAATTTTGTTATGTAAAGTAGGAAATTAAATATAAACAACGTTGCCTTTGGCACCTAACCACTTTACCTCTATTCAAGAAATCTAGACTGCCCCAACTTGTCATTTCATCCTTTAGATTGTAAGCTCCTTTGAGCAGGGACTGTACTTTTTTGTTAAACTGTACAGCGCTGCGTAACCCTAGTAGCGCTCTAGAAATGTCAAGTAGTAGTAGTAGGATGGATGGGTAGGTAAAGACAGGTGATAGAGAGGAAGGTAAGGTGGGAGATAGAGTCTGGGTCAATGTTGTTTTCTCTTCGGTATATGTAAGGTAGATGGGTTCATAAGATTAATCTGGGTCTTTTGGGTAGGCTGCTTGAATAAATGGTTTTTTTTTTTTTTGTTTTTTTTTTAATTATTTTATTTATAACTTTTAACAAATTATTACAAGAACACTTGTAATGAAAAAATGGAAGAAGTTTTACATCATTTTCATATGATAATCTAAATTAAGGTAATTACTTTATCTCTTCCATTTCGAGTCCACAATTTAAGAAAAAAAAAAAACAAGGTACAATTCCAGGAAAAGTTATTCTCATTAATACAGAAGATCAAAAAAAGGAAGTGAACATAATGTGCCTGTTATAATCCTTTTTACGGAGTGGATGTAGACAGAGTCTGCAATTGCTGACTAGAATTAGCTGCAAACTTAGAATCAAGAAAATTGTTCAATTGAATTACATCATAAAAAATATATTTAACTGAGCTGACTTTTATCACGCATTTACATGGAAAGTTTAACCAGAATAGCCCTCCCAACTGTAGGACCCTTGGACGGAGCTTCAAAAACGCTTGACGTCTCCTTTGTGTTACTCTGGCAATATCTGGAAATATTCTAATTTTGTTATTCATAAAGAGTTCATCTCTATGACGGAAAAATTGTTTAAGGACCCAATCGCGATCGGGTTCTAACACAAAGGAGACAATCAATATTGCTGGAATCGTTTTCATTTCTTCTTTTTGAAGTTCTTGCGTTAAATTCAACATGTCAAATGAAGCTTCAGATCTTTGTTCTTGTTGGTCCACTATAGCTTTTTGTTTTTCAATTTTATATGGAGGCAGATAGAAAATTTTTGAAATTGGAGGGTGTGCTTGTTCAGGAATCTTTAGAATGTCTGATAAATATTTCTTGAACATTATTAGTGGAGCCATTAAAGAGGTTTTTGGAAAATTAATCAACCTAAGAGTTTTAGCTCTTAGTTGATTTTCCAAATTTTCAGTCTTTTGATGCAGTATAATGTTCTCTTTTATCAAATTTGTTTGTATTTGTTGAGAAGTTTTTAATGCTTCATTACATGACAATAAAGATTTTTCAGTATTACTCATTCTAATTTCTAAAGCTTCAATTTTTTCCAAAGGTAACTGGGTTACTTGTAACACATGAGATATCTTCTGTGTAAAAGAGTTCTCGAGCCCTAACCAAGGCTTCCCAAATCGAGTCAAGAGTTATATTCCCAGGTTTAGAAGGCAAAAATGACTTACTGGGTATAGCTAGCTCAGTCAAGTCTCTCTTCATTGTCTGCTCTTGATTTCCAGCCAGCAATTCACTGATTCTTTTTCCTCCGACTTCCAAAGCCGGTAATTCTTGGTCTGCTGCGGTTCCCTCTACTGGATGCACTTCCAGGTCAGAAACACCGAGTGCTTCCTGCCCCTGCTGCAGACCCCTTGCCGGCATCATCGGAGGACTCCGCTGTTCGGGGCTAAGGGTGATATCGGCCTCAAGCTGAGGGAGCGAGGAACCTCCCATTGCTCCCTCCTGCAGCGAGGAATCCTGCCCCGTAACTCCCACAGGCAGCGCAAAACGGTCCATCGGTCCCGAAACCACAGCAGCTGTGGAGGGAATCACCCGCTGCCTGCCCCTCCGTTTCGCCATCTCAAGGTAAAAGTTTCTAAGGATTTGAGGGAAAACGGGTGGCGAACCGTCTGGCTAGCGTTCGCTTCCGGACGCCATCTTGTTTTTTTTCCGGGCGGGGTAAGCCCGAATAAATGGGTTTTTAATGCTTTCCTGAATGGTAGGTGGTCATGGATTGCTCGGATAGGTCTAGGGAGAGCATTCCAGAGTTGGCTGCCCAGGAAGGAGAAATTGGATCCATAATAAGTTTTGTACTTGAGACCTTTACAGTTGGGGTAGTGCAGGTTGAGGTACTTTCGCGAGGATACAGACATGTTTCTTGCTGGGAGGTCGATCAGATTTATCATATAGTCGCGGAGATTCTCCATGCACAGGCAGCTCCTTGTGACTCTGGGCAAGTCACTTAACCCTCCATTGCCCCATGCAAGCCGCATTGAGCCTGCCATGAGTGGGAAAGCGCGGGGTACAAATGTAACAAAAATAAAATGGATACTATTGGAGATTCTACATGGAATGTTGCTACTATTGGAGATTCTACATAACATTCCATGTAGAAGGCTGCGCAGGCTTCTGTTTCTGTGAGTCTGATGTCCTGCACGTACGTGCAGGACGTCAGACTCACAGAAGCCTGCGCGGCCACATTGGTGATCTGCAAGGGCCGACTTCTACATGGAATGTTGGAACATTCCATGTAGAATCTCAAATAGTAGCAACAGTGGAGGAGTGGCCTAGTGGTTAGGGTGGTGGACTTTGGTCCTGAGGAACTGAGTTTGATTCCCACTTCAGGCACAGGCAGCTCCTTGTGACTCTGGGCAAGTCACTTAACCCTCCATTGCCCCATGTAAGCTGTATTGAGCCTGCCATGAGTGGGAAAGCGCGGGGTACAAATGTAATAAAAAATAAAAATTATCTTGTGGGTTAAACCAAAACCTAAAAATGTCAATAATTTGTGCTTTTTCTGTTGTCAGTAATAGTGCAGACTCTTTCCAAAGAGTGCACACTTTTTGCAAAGAATGTGCAGTATTTACAAAGAGACTGCACTCATTTTGGGGATAGTGAACATATTTGCAAACCATCACTATCGGGAAAAGAGTGTGCATTCTTTGCAAATTGCATACACTCTTGAAAATATACCTCCTCTAATGGACAAATGCCTGAAAAAAAAATGAATGTTCCCAGAAACGACAGGAAATTACACAAAACAAAAAATGTCCAGCTGCCCATCCATATTACAAAGATCTACTGTAAATGTCTCGGTTTGTTGTATCTCCTCTTAATATTCTGCAGTTTTTCTTAATGCTGCTGTAGCAAACTAATTCCAGTTAAATGAAGGAAACACCGATTGAATTTCCAGTACAGTTTACAGTCATTTTAGAGCAATGACTTTTTTTATTGCTATCATTCTGATGGCAGCTTATTAACGTTCAGCTCTTCTGACTTTGAAGTAGGAAAGCCTTGAGGTTCCCCTAGGGAACGCTCTACTTGTTTCAACTACCCGTCTATACTCGTGCATTGAATTTTCCTTTTATTAAGGGGGTATTTGAGTCACTTTAATTCCACTTTTTCCTGACAAGCTGTATGCACTGGGGAGCCTGAGTAATGTAATACGCATCTGATTGCCAAACAAGAAAGCAGTGGATTCCCCACTTATTCCCCATTCTGCCGGGTTACTGCACATACATTGCACTCAAGGCAAACGGAGCTGGATTTCATCTCCTGACACCTCTGAGACCCTCATCATTCCTCCCTCCCAGTACCCAAAAACAATGATAGGGATCAGTGGCCCCAATATAACACTCCCCTCAGCATAAGAACAAATTGTGGTAATGGTTATCCCCACCTACTAGCCCTTCTAAAAGGCTGCCTGCCTTCATTACAAGAAAAATAACAGGGGTTTGGCAGCCCCTACCTAACACCCCCCAACCCTCACACAGGATCAAGAGCTTGGCATTTGGCAGCTCTTCCACCTCCCCTGAAGCCAACAAGCAAGGAGTCTCTTATGGAGAATTCAGACTTTAGTGGACATACATCAAGACAGAAAGATCCCACTCCGTAAAGTATGTGGTAGAATCCAGAGCAGAGACCCTCTGGAAACTCATGTGTCACTGTGAACTTGACCAAGTCACCTCATCCCACTGTGTGCCAGTTTAAGCCATTATAAACAGGTAAGGGTAGTAATTATTCTCGGAAGAGTAGCCTAGTGGTTAGTTCAGTGCAGTGGCGTAGCCAGAAGTCAATTTTTGGGTGGGCCAACAGGTTGGATGGGTGGGCACTAGACAGTGGTGTGCTGGTAAATGTTTAACAACAGGCTCTCTCCCTGGTCCACCTCTGCGGGCCCCCCCCCCCCCCCCCCCCCCCCCCCCCACCCCCCCCCCGTCCACCTGTGCACCTCCCCTCAAAATTGCAGAGCTGGCTATAGCCGGGGAGAGAGCAGAGGAGACGCTTCCGGGTTAGAAGCAGGAGGCAGCGTGTTTGAATCTCGACGCTACTGCTGCTGTTGAGAGTGAGACAGAGGGAGGAGGTAGATCGTGCGATCGTGGCGGCGGGAGGCAGCGTCTGGGAAGCGCTGCCGTCAGAGAGAAGGAGGCAGATGCAGGATCAGCGCTGCCTGCTCCCTCCGCTCCGCTGCTGGGTGGGCCTGAACCCAAACTGGGTGGGCCTGGGCCCATCCAGGCCCACCCGTGGCTACGCCCCTGGTGCAGTGGACTTTGATCCTGGGGAACTGAGTTCGATTCCCACTGCAGCTCCTTGTGACTGTGGGCAAGTCACTTAACCCTCCATTGCCCCAGGTGCAAAATAAGTACCTGAATATATGTAAACTGCTTTGAATGTAGTTGCAAAATACCACAGAAAGGCAGTAGATCAAGTCCCCTTTCTCTTTCCTTTGAAAATAGACCTACGGATCATCAGAACTCTGAGATGATTGTTGGTGTTTCTAAAGAATGAATGCATTATGTAAATCTAGATTATTGCTGTTACAGCAGTTAAATAGCTGGATTTTAAAAAGGTTTTAGACATGTTCCTGGAGGAAAAGTCCATAGTCTGCTATCGAGATAGACATGGGGGAAGCCACTGCTGTCCCTGAGATTGGTAGCATGGAATGTTGCTACTATGTGGGAGTCCGGAATCTTGCTGCTCTTTGGGATTCTGCCAGGTACTTGTGACCTGGATTGGCCACTTTTGGAAGCAGGATACTGGAATAGATGGACCTGACCCGGTAGAGCTATTCTTATGTCTTTAAACATTCTTCAGCCTGCAGGTGTGGCGAGTGATGGGCACTTGGCATCCCCACTGTCTACATGCTTGCTGCTGCTGTCGCTGCTGTTAGGAGCAGTACCTAGTAAGTGGAGTCACCACCAGTCTGTCTACCTTCTGAAGTTTATTACTTTACAATTAGACCCAGGTAGGCAATATCCAGGTCTTTTCTGTACTGCAGCTTTACCACAGTGAATTGCAGGAGCTGTTTTTGTGCATGACATAAAATAAGGAGAAAAAGGAAAAGAAATTAAATTCTGACTTGCTGAAGCGGGGTTTCAACTTTTTTCAAATGTGTTGCCTTAAGAAGGCAAACGGCAGAATGCATCTCATTAGTGTTTCAGCTACAGGCGTTTCAGGAGCCAATTAAATACACTATTCCAGTTGCAGATCACATTTCTGCAGCAGTAGTGAGTTCCAGCTGCAGGATCCAGCCATAATTTATGGTAATGTCATTCTGAAATGTCATAACATGGATCAAATTAATACACCCCATTTGGAAACTGAGACTGAAAACCACAAGTAGCAGACTACAGCTGATGCTAACACACATTATCAATGATAAGTTGATGAATATTGTTCTGAATATTTTTCCTGTTGCCGTACCATGCGAGGGAGGGTGTGTCACGCCAGCCCCCTTGGCATGAGCCCTACTAATACCACCCTACAACTCACCCTCCTATGTGGCACACACTGAAAAGGACAGTGGCCAAATGCCTGATCACCGATTGGGGTCTGTTTTGTCTGATGGTCTCTAACCCCTATCCCATGTAAGACAAATAACTTGCAGCGGAAAGTCAGCCAGGCGTCACCAGACTGTGTGGGATTGTGATATACTGTGGCGTTCTCAGGCACCGGCCAGCAGCCTCTGCTTCTGCAGGCTAGAATTTCAAACCAGCTTCTGAGCACTTTCTGAGACCGTGAAAGCAGATTTCTTCGTTATGAGCTAGAGGAAATTTCTGTTACAGTAAAAGCAGTGTGGAATGCAAGTTATTCACTGAACATTAGCCTGATTGCCACAGTAAGGGTCATTTTCAGATCTGCATGTGCTTTTTATTTTTTTAGCACTGGGGCATATTTGGTGGTGGAGAGAAGGTGTGCCTGGTGCTGGTTGGTTAGTCCAGATGCATCACTGTGCACTAACTGATTAGCATGCGGTTAGCGTGGGAGCCCTTATCGTCTAGAAAATAAGTGTCGTAAGGGCTCCCGCACTAATTGGGAAATTAGCGCACAGCCTTTAATGGGAGAAATACAAAATGCGGCCTTTTTATACTGCGCTAAAATAGCCTCAGCATGCAGGAAAGCCATGCACTAGTCATAGTGCAGTCCACCTTTTACATAAGTACATAAGTATTGCCATACTGGGAAAGGCCAAAGGTCCATCAAGCCCAGCATCCTGTTTCCAACAGTGGCCAATCCAGGTCACAATACATTTTCTGCTGCTTGTCTTAGAAAGGAGCAGTGGATTTTCCACAAGTCCATTTAATAACGGTCTATGGACTTTTCCTTTAGGAAGCTGGCCAAACCTTTTTTTAAACTCCGCTAAGCTAACCGCCTTTACCACATTCTCTGGCAACGAATTCCAGAGTTTAATTACACGTTGAGTGAAGAAAACCTTTCTCCAATTCATTTTAAATTTACTACAAATTCTTTTAAATGTTAGGGAGTTTTAAATATATTTGCACCTGTGGGAATGTTGCAGTTTTTCAAACCAAACAGAACGGTAGGTGAAAGTTTACCTGTACTATCTGCATTGCCTTAACCAGGGTCTTCTTGCTCCCCTTCCTTTTATTTGACTTGTAGTAGAGGCGTTGCTGGTGCACGGTGCTATCCGTAGCCAGGATTCTTCTCTGACAGGGAAAATCCTGGAGGGTCTGAGAACTGGAGTTTTGAAGCACCGGTCTCTCCCTTAGATACTAGCCGTTGAGCCCGTGAAAACGGGCTACTTTTGGAATGGAGGGGGTTCCGAGCCCCCCCCCCCCCCCGGAGTCGCCGCCGCCCCTCCACCCGGCCCAAGCAGCACTGTAAACTTACATCAGCACGCAGCAGCAGGCACATCAGCAAAGCTGCCGTCGGGCTTCCTTCTCTGCCTTTGTCCCACCCTCGTGTGACGTAACGTCGGCGAGGGCGGGACAAAGGCAGAGAAGGAAGCCCGCCCCGACGGCAGCTTTGCTGATGTGCCTGCTGCTGCGTGCTGATGTAAGTTTACAGTGCTGCTCGGGCCGGGTGGAGGGGCGGCGGCAACTCCGGGGGAGGGGGAGCGGTTCCGACGTCTGCAGCATGCCAGTAGAGACTTCCCTCTCTGTCCCGCCCTCATATTGAAGCGGGGGCAGGGCAGAGAGGGAAGTCTCTACTGCGCATTTGCGAGCGAGTACGCTCACTCGCCGTTTATATGTTTGATTGGTGCAATGGGATATGCATAGTCCCCCCAAAATGTTTATTTATTTATTGCATTTGTATCCCACATTTTCCCACTTTTTGCAGTAAAATGTGGCTTACAGTATGCCGTAGTGGCGATCGCCATTTCCGGTATGAGGAATACAACGTGGTATTGCATTCAGTACATAGATGGTAGAGTAAATCGCAAATTAAATTAGATGATCAGTTCATTTCGGCGTGAGAAATAAGGTGGAAGTGTATTCGCGGTCATTAGTGACAGAGTCATCGAAGCGGTCAGGTGTAGAGAGTTCGGTTTTGTCTAGTTCTGGAAGAGTTTCGTTGTCTGGTATTTAGGATGGATCATTCTGGTATGCCTTTTTGAACAAGTTGGTTTTTAGTCATTTTCAGAAGATTGTTAGGTCGTGCGTTGTTTTTAAGGCATTTGGTAATGCATTCCATAGTTTGGTTCATTTTTTTTAAGTTTATTCCACACATTTTGTTTTGTAAAACATTTTAAGTGTATATTGGAGCTATTTAACATGCATAAATTGTAAGTGGATTTTGTGCTTATCAGTTGGGCGATATTCAGCCTGCATTGAACAGCTTTTTTTTTAAATTTATTGATATATTATTAATGCTTGACAAGTACAATACTTGAGTAAGTAATAAAGGCATCAATTGACTATTAATAAGTCAATAAGAGAACAGGAAAGAAAAAAGTAAAAGAAAAATATAGGCCTTCTTTAGACAACAACGCGCATGTAGACTCTAGCTCCGTGACTGTCAGATATACTCCCTTGCTGTCTACTCCCATTGCCCTGCCCTTGGTAAGCCATTAGTCCAGACAAACGGATTATGCCCCTCTGTGCCAGAGCCGGTGGTGGGAGGCGGGACTGGTGGTTGGGAGGCGGGGATAGTGCTGGGCAGACTTATACGGTCTGTGCCGGGGCTGGTGGTTGGGAGGCGGGGCTGGTGGTTGGGAGGTGGGGATAATGCTGGGCAGACTTATATGGTCTGTGTCAGAGCCGGTGGTGGGAGGCGGGGCTGGTGGTTGGGAGGCGGGGATAGTGCTGGGCAGACTTATACGGTCTGTGCCCTGAAGAGGACAGGTACAAATCAAGGTAGGGTATACACAAAAAGTAGCACATATGAGTTTTTCTTGTTGGGCAGACTGGATGGACCGTGCGGGTCTTTTTCTGCCGTCATCTACTATGTTACTATCCAGCTTATAATCGAAAGTAATCGCCGGCTATTTCCCGACAGAAATCGGGATATGGCCAGCGATTTGGCAAAAGCGGCGAAAAGCGTATAATCGAAAGCTACATTTGTGATAGCTTCGCCGCTTTCCCTTCGCCTCGCCGGCGAAAGTTCAAAGGGGCGTGTTGGCGGCGAAGCGAAGGTGGGACATGGGCAGGCTTGGGCGTGGCTACCAGATGGCCGGCTTTTGCGGATAATGGAAAAATAAAACCCGGCGATAAGCAGTATTTCGCCGGGTTTACTTGGTCCTTTTATTTTCACAACCAAGCCTCAAAAAGGTGCCCCAACTGACCAGATGACCACCGGAGGGAATGGGGGATGACCTCCCCTTACTCCCCCAGTGGTCGCCAACCCCCTCCCACACTAAAATTATTAAAATACAAACCTTTTTTGCCAGCCTGTATGCCAGCCTCAAATGTCATACCCAGCACCCAGACAGCAGTATGCAGGTCCCTGGAACAGTTGTTGTTGCTTGCAGTGGACTGCAGAAAGGCAGAGCCAGGACCATCCCCCCCTACCTGTTCCACTTGTGGTGGGTAATGTTGAGCCCTCCCAAACCCCCCAAAACCCACTGTACCCACATGTAGGTGCCCCCCTTCAGCCCTTAGGGCTAGGGTAATGGTGCACACTTGTGAGCAGTGGGTTTGGGGGGGGGGGGGATTTGGGGGACTCAGCACACAAGGGAAGGGTGCTATGCACCTGGAAGCTAATTTGGTTGTTTATAAAAGATGTTTGAAGTGCCCGGTTGGTGTCCTGGCATGTGAGGGGGACCATTGCACTACAAATGCTGGCTCCTCCCACGGCCAAATGCCTTGGATTTCGCCGGGTTTGAGATCGCCGGCAGTTTTTTCCATTATCGCGGAGAAACAAAAGTGGCGATCTCAAACCCGGCGAAATCCAAGGCATTTCGCCGGTCCACACCGTATTATCAAAAAAAAAGATGGCCGACCATCTTTCTTGAAAATACGGTTTCGGCCAGCTGTTGCGCTGCCGCCAAAATAGATCGCCGGTGACCTATTTCGCCGGCGACGTTCGATTATTCCCCTCTATGTTAACAATTATGAGAGAAGGAGCTACATTTTCCGGAGAGAACTTGAGGAATGATATTAATTTGTATATAGTTTAACACACATTACACCCGAATCATTATACAGTTAAATCAATCTAACTTAAGATGTAATATCAAGCTGATCCCAGCTTTTTTTGGTTAACAAAGGCATTTAGTTGTTCTGATTGAAAGAAAATATATTTAAGCCCTAAGTATTTAATCACACATTTGCAAGGGTAGTTTAAATAGAAGGAAGCTCCTATCGCTGTAATTTCTTTCCTTAGGGCTATAAACTCTTTTCTTCTTTCCTGGGTTTGTCTTGTAACATCCGGGTACATCCATATCTTTTCCCCATAAAATAAAGATTGTGATTTCCTGAAAAATAAATGTTTAACTGCTTCGAAGTCTTGTTCCAACACAAAGGAAGCCAACAAAGTCTTTCTTTCAGGAGTTTCTGATATGGATGATTCAAGAATCTCAGTTAAATTTAACTTCAATTGTTTTTCATTCTCTTGCAGTGGAAGTTGAGATTCCGTCCCTAATTCAGATTCTGGGTTCTTTTTATTTGGTACATAAAATATACGATGAAGTGGAGGAATAAGGTCGAACAGCTTTTTTGTTTTTTTTTAAACACTGACCACTGTGGGCTGGACCTGCAAGCGCTGAATATTAGGGATGAGCTATCATTTGTGATGAAATGTCATTCACGGATAATAGCACACACACTCTTTTTCAACAGTGGACACTATCCCCTAATTCCATTAAAAGCACTAAAAAAATGCGTATGCAAATTTGAGTCTGTGCCCAATTTGCATGCGCATTTTAATTGAATAAAAAGCTAGTTAGCACCAATAATTGCCTTTTAACAAGCAATTATTAGTACTAATTCTGTTAACATTTATACAGGTAAATGTAGGTGCGAGTCGGAAAAGGGAGCGTGGAAATGGGAGGACCATTGTAATTACAAGAAGAAGTATAGAAGAAGGGGACTCCATGAGTGGAGGAGTGGCCTAGTGGTTAGGGTGGTGGACTCTGGTCCTGAGGAACTGAGCAAATGAGTTTGATTCGCACTTCAGGCACAGGCAGCTCCTTGTGACTCTGGGCAAGTCACTTAACCCTCCATTGCCCCATGTAAGCCGCATTGAGCCTGCCATGAGTGGGAAAGCGCGGGGTACAAATGTAACAAAAATAAATATAGGTGTGGGCATTTGTACCATGTTTTTGTTGGTGGAAATGCCGCACCTGCATTTAAGCGCAATCCCTGGGCTTAAATGCTGTTCTATAAACCGCTTAACTTTAGACACAGTTTATAGAATATCGCTACACACTTTTGTTTCAGTCAGGGGTGTAGCCAGACTTCGGCGGAAGGGGTGTCCAGAGCCCAGGTGAGGGGGCACATTTTAGTCCCCCCGCCATTGCCGACCCCCCCCCCCCGCCACTGCCTCCAACTTTGCCCCCCCCTGCCGATGACCCTCTTGGACCCCCCTCCCACCGCTGCCGTCGTCACCTACCTTTCTTGGCGACGGACCCCAATCCCCGCCAGCCGAGGTCCTCTTGCTTCCCACGCAAGGCTTTGTTCTGTTTCTGATGAGGACGTCAGACTCACTGAAACCGACACGCCCCCTTGAACTTTCGCCGGCTCGGCGACGGGAAAGCGGCGATGGTGTCAAAAAAGCAGCGTTCGATTATACCGATTTCGCTGCTTTTGAGTGATCGCCAGCCAACTGCCGATTTATGTCGGAAAATGGCCGGCGATCACTTTCGAAAATAAGCCTGTTAATCATCCAACCTATGTCATTATCATGATATTGTAACATCTGTTTAGTATCCAGTTCTAATATGCATAATATGAGAGACACATATAAATATATTCAGTATAAGCATTCTTGAATTAGCACTAATAACGATTGATGCAACGATCAATACAAGCAGCTCGACATAGCATTAACAATAACTGAAATTACTTAATTAAGGATCTTTGTTATTAGATGCTTGGTAGAGACAACACATACATTTGAGAACGCCAAGGGTGCGATGATGGTTCTCTACTCAGCCAGTCACGTTTTATTATGACTGACGTGTGAACTGAGCACTTTTCACAATATATTTAGATTTATATTTATCTTCATGTTTTAATTGTATTAAGCATAACTTGGTAATATTGTTTTTGGAAAATACCTTAAATATATGTAACAAAAAAAATATGCCTTTTTTCCTGCCGTGCTGAGGAAATGGACCTGCACACGTCCCAAACATGCACCTACACCAGTGCAGGGCACTTTTAGGCGCGCCTTAGTAAAAGGGCCCCCTAGCTGGCAAAAGCGGTATAGCAAATGTGAATAAACCATTATATAGAACTGAATATCTACCTCTAAATTTTTTAAGGTGTGCTAATGAACCAAGAGCACACTAACGAATGCAATGGAAGAAGTATGTATTACAACTAACATTCTTATCATTTCTCTATGTTTTAGGTCACTTCCTTGGCAATAACACTGTTATTGATGTACTGAGGCAAGCGGGATTTGAGGTGGAGCACACACCTGCAGGGCAGCCGTTTAAAAAGTAAGCTGGCTCATAAAACAGTTTTGAATACTTTCTCTGTCTCATATTGCATTCCGTGCTTGTTTGTCCCTGCCATTCTATGGGATCCTTTGCTGTAACTATGATGGCTGACATTTAACACACATACAGGAGGGCCTAGTGGTTAGACCACCCGTCCAGAGGTGGCCGGTTCAAATCCCACTGCTACGCTGTGATTTTGGGCAAGTCACTTAACCCTCCATTGCCTCAGGTACAAAATTAGATTGCAGTCCCTCCAGGGACTGAGAAATGCCCAGTGTACCTGAATGTAACTCACCTTGAGCTACTACTGAAAATGTGTGAGTAAAATATAAATAACTAGTAAAACATGCCCGTTTCTGGCGCAAATGAAACAGACGCTAGCAAGGTTTCCCTCCCGAACCCCCCCTCCCTGCTCACCCCTTCGGCGTTGTGAAGGCACTGACCACCATTGTTGCAGACCTCGTCAACGCACCCCAACGCCACCTTCAATGTGCTGGGTCGTTGGTTGTGAAGTCACTGACGCCATAGCTCCGCCCTCGACGTCATCACGTTTGACGTGAGGGCGGGGCCCCAACACAGTGATTTCGGTGGCTTCACCACCACGAACCCTTCGAACCGGAAGGAAGTGCCTGGAGGAACTGACAGTGACGTCAGTGTCCTCAGAATGTTGAGGGTGAGTTTTATTATATAGGATAATATGAGTAGGGAAATGGTGCAATAGGAGGCCCCATTGCTTTCAAGGAGCTAAGCCAGCACCTGGACAGATAAATGTCAGACAGGCCGGAGCTTGTCTATATAATTATCATGTAATTGTAAAGATTCATAAAGGAATTTAATCATTGTATTAAAATATAAAGCTAACTGATTGGAAGTAGGCAGAATATTCCCAGAGATCTCAGATATATGTGCTGTATTTGTTAAAGAATTAACTATCTGAAACAGCTTATCAGTATGAAAAATGTCTCTGGTTATTATTTATTTATTTTATTTTGTTACATTTGTAACCTGCGCTTTCCCACTCATGGCAGGCTCAATGCAGCGGGCAATGGAGGGTTAAGTGACTTGCCCAGAGTCACAAGGAGCTGCCTGTGCCTGAAGTGGGAATTGAACTCAGTTCCTCAGTTCCCCAGGACCAAAGTCCACCACCCTAACCACTGGGCCACTCCTCCATACCCAATCTTTGTCTCATGCCAATGCTCCCTTATCTCCTCCTATGCTGGCCTCAAACAAAGAAGATCTCACTATGCAGGGCCCTGTAAATGCAAGCCCATGCTGAAATGCTGCTGTGCACCACCCCCTCTGATAGGAAGTCTCTTTCAGAGAGAGGCTGTACTAGGAGTTAAGTGCAGGCCATACAGCACTCACTGCAGTTGCCAGGTGGGCGGTTTTCCCGCCCAATCCGCGACCCACTGCGGGAAATTTTTGTCCGCTGCAGGTCGCGGTTTTTTGGGCTATTTTTGGTGTTTTTGTGCAGTTTATTGGGCCGTGGGGTGGGGCTAATGACGTTTTGGGCGGGGTTTGATGATGTTTTGGGTGGGGTTGATGATGTTTTGGGCGGGGTTGATGATGGAGAAGGCGGGGTTGATGACGGCGGGGGTGGAGCTGATGACGGCGGGGGTGGGGTTGATGATGGCGAGGATGGGATTGATGACGGCGGGGGTGTGAACCTTTTGGGCGGGTTTTGGGGACGGGTAATTGGCAACACTGGCACTCTTCTTTAAGCTTGGCACAGGCATGAGGGAGGTGGGTATATGGCAGTGACAGGACTGGCAGGGGGAAGGCTCTCACTCATGCCAGAGTCGTGCCACTGTCCACCCCTCAATTCTGTTATTGTAGGTGGATGACTCGTCTGCCTCGTAGCAGAGTTAGTCCTGTAGGTGCAGAAGCCTGAGTAAGTCAGGTTGGGTATTGGAATCACCCCAGAGGATGGTGGGAGGAATATACTGTATTGATTGCAAAGTTTGTGTGAAATGAAATATGAATTGCTAATGTAGCCCAGGCCTTGCCCCCAGGCTAGACATAGTTCTGACCTGCGCTCACAGGGACAGTTCCACAACCACTTACACTCAATCACTCCACTCTTCCCTTAGTTCTAGTCAACACTTGTGATGAGCTGGGAGTGGGTTAAAGTCCCAGAATTGCAATCCGGGGATTTAGGATACGCTCACTCTCTCGGGAATCAGTTCACTCTTGACCCTCTGCTTCCAAAAAGCACAATGTAGTCAACAATCTATGCAAGAACTCAGCGTTTATTCTCCAGCTCGGCAATGGCAGGCAACGTCAACAGGCAACATCAAAACAGTTCAGCACTCCAATTCCAGATAAACTCAAACTTGGGTTTCAATTCTGTTCCTCAAGGAGAACTCCTGTACCACTTCTCCCTCCAGGTTAATTTACAATGGCAAGTTTCAATCATGGAATATGTACATTATATACAGTCCTCTCATTCATGCCTATCTTGTGAGGCAGTGTTATTCCCACTGGCTGTTTCTCCTTCTCCCAGAGCAGGTTCAATTTCCTGCATGCTCAGACTATTCTGTGGTCTGACCCTCTTCCAGTGGTGACCCCACTCTGGATCCACCCTGGTCTTGGGACTGAACTCTCCCTGACTCTAAAACCCTGCACCTGGCAAGGGTCTCTCCTCCGCCCACCTGTAGCTCACACACTTTATCGGTTGCCACTT
Source organism: Microcaecilia unicolor (assembly GCF_901765095.1). NCBI lineage: Eukaryota > Metazoa > Chordata > Amphibia > Gymnophiona > Siphonopidae > Microcaecilia > Microcaecilia unicolor. The sequence continues at coordinate 19,530,179 of NC_044036.1, read as the reverse complement.
TAGGAGCCACAACCCCCCTTTTACAGCCAGAGGTCACACTCCTTGCTCAGGATTCCCCTTCCCTTCTCCTGATCTCTTGGCAGGGGATTGTCAGGCAACCAAAGACCCCCTCTTGGGCATAATTCCAACCTCTTTTACCCTCCCCTTGCTAACTCCTCCCTCCTTGTCACTTACTCCCAAGGAACCTGTATGTCCATGCAACTTGTATCAACCACTCCCCGTGGGCTGGGCCTACACTCACCTGGGGACAACTCAGTCACTGCCCCCCAGTGACTATCTAGGGAACCTTCCCTTTCAGTAATCCCCATCAAACAGGGGATTACACTAATTTTGTCACACAGAGGAAATATTTACAGTGGAGCCCAGGGGCATAGCCAGACAGCCAATTTTGGGTGGGCCTGAGCTCAAAATGGATGGACATTGAATTCAGCCCCTCCGCTCTGCTGTCTGCATTCTACCTCTCCCCTACCCTAAAACATAAAATACCTGAGCTGGTGGGCATACCCAAATAGCACCAGCTGAAGATTTCCTCCTCGGGCAGCCAGTGCTCTTCCAAACAGCAGGTGACATCCACATGGGTGAAAACTGAGGACGTGCAGAGGGCCTGGTATGTGGTGCCTGCTGCTATTCGGAAGAGCATTTTAGCTGGTGGGGTTTGGGGATTCCCACCAGCCACACAAAGAGTGCCACAATTTTGGGTGGGCCTGAGTCCAAATTGGGTAGGCCACAGCCCACCTGTAGCTATGCCACTGGTGGAGCCCTGAAGCAGCTAAGGAGGTTAAACAGTGAACATTGTCTGATGTTATGAAGCAATTTAATTCCCTTGTAATAAATATAATTAAAAATTATTGAATGTTTAAATAATTGAAGATATGAAAGGATATCAAATTACTGAAGACATAAGAACGTCACGTGAATATTATTTTGAAGTAAAAAAAAGCAAACCCCTATTTTATGACCTATAAAGGGGCATAATCGAATGAAAATGTCTATCTCCATGGGCGTTTATCTCCGAGAACGGGTCCGTGAAGGGGCGGACCGAACCGTATTGTCGAAAAACATGGACGTTTATCTTTTTTTGAGCTGGGCGTTTTTGTTTTTCAGCGATAATGGAAACCGAAAGCGCCCAGCTCAAAAACAAATAACTCCAAGACATTTATTCATGGGAGGGGCCAGGATTCGTAGTGCACTGGTCCCCCTCACATGCCAGGACATCAACCGGGCACCCTAGGGGGCACTTTTACCAAAAAAGAAAAAAAGGTAAAACAGCTCCCAGGTGCATAGCACCCTTCCCATGGGTGTTGAGCCCCCCAAATCCCCCTCAAAACCCATTGCCCACAAGTCTACACCATTACTATAGCCCTAAGGGGTGAAGGGGGGCACCTACATGTGGGTACAGTGGGTTTGGGGGGGCGGTTTGGAGGGCTCCCATTTACCAGCACAAGTGTAACAGATGGGGGGGGATGGGCCTGGGTCCACCTGCCTGAAGTCCACTGCACCCCCTAATAACTGCTCCAGTGACCTGCATACTGCTGCCAGGGAGGTGGGTCTGACATTTGAGGGTGAAAATTAAAAGGTGTGAAACATCATATTTTGTGGTGGGAGGGGGTTTGTGACCACTGGGGGAGTCAGGGGAGGTCATCCCCGATTTCCTCCAGTGGTCATCTGGTCATTTAGGGCACTTTTTGGGGCCATATTCGTGGAAAAACAGGGTCCAGGAAAAGTGCCCTAAATTCTCGCTAAAAACGCATATTTTGTTTTCCATTATTGGCGAAAGGCGCCCATCTCTGATCGCCCGATAACCATGCCCCAGTTCCACCTTCACCACGCCTTCAACACGCCCCCATCAACTTTGTCCGCATCCGCGACGGAGTGCAGTTGAAAACGTCCAAATTCGGCTTTCGCTTATACAGCTTTATTCGCTTTTGTGAGATAAACGTCTATCTCCCGATTTGGGTCACAATATAGGCGTTTTTCTATTTCGATTATAAGCAGGATAGTGTGAGCTGTGGGGTAGCAATTAGAATGCTATCGAACCACAGTTTGGTGTTCACTGAGGTCTTTTTCTCCATGTGATGTAGTTCTTGTAAATCTGGAAGTGAACGTAATATATTTTCACAGCACCGTCTAGAAATTTTCAGTGTTGAGTTGTGTGAAAAGATAGGTCTGAACTTTGGAATGCCCATGTATAATAGCTTTTGAAAATTCATCTGTTGGGCCTTCGAAGGTTTCCAACCTGCCACTAATCCATAATAATAATAATAAAAAGTTTGAAATCCCAGCAGCCCGTATCTATTGTGTACCTTTGAGAGAATGCATTTGCCTAGAAACTGCCTTTGGGAACCACTCAAGACTGTGTACATTAAATGTAAAATTGGCCGACAGTTCCATCTGCTCGAAAGATTGTTATCTTTCACCATGTCAGAAATAAGTGTTGTTGATACGGACTTGTCACCACAAGAACGCACCAGAAAGCTCTACTCTCTGTTCTATCATTCCCAATGTATATATTAGAGAGCTGGCTACCGGCCTACTCTGGGTATTTCAGTCACTGTAAGTTTGAACTTCATGTTCTGAACATAAAATGTGTCTTTGAAGCCTAGAGTAATAAAATAATCAGGACCCCCCCCCCCCCCCCCCCCCCCCCCCAGATTGTAACTTGAGAGAATTTTCTTATAGTTAAGAAACCAAGTTTAATTCTAACAATCAAAGGAGAAAAAAATACATCCACCTTCAGCCAAAATATATATCTAGAGCAAGAATCACACATATAAAGTTAATAAAAGATAAATTATATTATTCTAAAGATATAGGAACAGAAGATAAGTAGCCTAGTGGTTAGAACACCAGTCTTGCCGTCCAGAGGTTCAACTCCCACTGCTGTGTCTTGTGAGCTTGGGCAAGTCACTTAACCCTCCATGCAAAATTAGATTGTGAGCCCTCCAGGGATAGAGAAATACCCAGTGTACCTGAATGCAACTCATCTTGAGCTACTACTGAAAAAGGTGTAAGGAAAAAAAAAATTATATGAGGCCATCTATGCATGAAGGCTAAATAGGCACCTTTCCAAAGATTGTATAGTCAGTAACCCAATGTATTACATAAGTACATAAGTAATGCCACACTGGGAAAAGACCAAAGGTCCATCGAGCCCAGCATCCTGTCCACGACAGCAGCCAAGCCTTAAAAGGCTTATGTGTGTGCAGACAATTATTTAATGAAATGTGTTAATCACAACACTTCCCCATGCCTTCTTGCTCTTCAGCCCCTTGGAAACAATTATAGGCAGCATGTGATCTTCTAGGAATGTCTGTGTATTACATGTGGAATCCTTCACAAAATTACATAAAAAGTCTTTTCCACAGATAAAAACTGGATTTGCAAGAAGATTCAGCTGTACATTATTTCCAACCTGTCTATGGAAAACAAAATGAGTATTACATCTGAGATTGCAAGGAAGTTGTTGAAACCCTGTTTTATTCAAATTACAAGATGTACAATTAAAGAAAATACATGATTTATTTTATTTAATAAAGACATTGTTTCCTAATTACCAGAGAAAATCAGTTTTATGATTGCTCTGATAAATATAAAAACTAGTTATAAACTAGGGTTATTCAGATCGTGGGAGTTAGAACGGCTAACTCCCACGGTCAGCGTTGATGATACGTTGAAACCTTCTGCTCAGTGTGCTGCTGCGGCTAAGAAAGCAAATAGAATGTTAGGTATTATTAGGAAAGGAATGGAAAACAAAAATGAGGATGTTATAATGCCTTTGTATCACTCCATGGTGCGACCGCACCTCGAATATTGTGTTCAATTCTGGTCACTGTATCTCAAAAAAAGATATAGTGGAATTAGAAAAGGTGCAGAGAAGAGCGACAAAAATGAAAAAGGGGATGGGACGACTTGCCTATGAGGAAAGGCTAAAGCGGCTAGGGCTCTTCAGCTTGGAGAAAAGGCGGCTGAGGGGAGATATGATAGAGGTCTATAAAATAATGAGTGGAGTTGAATGGGTGGATGTGAAGCGTCTGTTCATGCTTTCCAAAAATACTAGGACTAGGGGGCATGCGATGAAGCTACAATGTAGTAAATTTAAAATGAATCGGAGAAAATGTTTCTTCACTCAACGTGTAATTAAACTCTGGAATTCGTTGCCAGAGAATGTGGTAAAGGCAGTTAGCTTAGTGGAGTTTAAAAAAGGGTTGGACGGCTTCCTAAAGGAAAAGTCCATAGACCGCTATTAAATGGACTTGGGGAAAATCCACTATTTCTGGGATAAGCAGTATAAAATGTTTTGTACATTTTTGGGACCTTGCCGGGTATTTGTGACCTGGATTGGCCACTGTTGGAAACAGGATGCTAGGCTCGATGGACCTTTGGTCTTTCCCAGTATGGCAATACTTATGTACTCCTCTAGCCGAGAATTCCACACCCGGTTGCGCACTTGGTGTCATCTCCACAAACACATCCGTCTAGCCAGGTTCCGTAGGGAAAACCTGAGATTTTGATCTCTTTTTCACCAAGCATTGACTTAGACACGGCGACGTCTAGCAGAGACCCTCATCAAGTTGCCATCTTAGGTAAACTCCTCCCCCCAGGAATCTATTTTTTAAATTGTTTTTCCATCTTTTTCCCTGTCTGGTTTCTCCATAGCTCCCTCTTTCCTAAAGTAAGACCTTCTGGGACTCAAAATGATTAGTTTCCGTCCGGAGACATGTAAAAATAAAGGTGTATTTATTAGAAACTGTTTCAGAGAGAGTGCAATTATTTAGTGCAATAGTTTCAATATGTAATTATACTGTATTTAATCACTGAAGTGTACATCTACAAGTATATTGTCTTTAAAAGGCTTTCTCAGCCGACCCAATCTCTATTCTTACAAAGCTTCATTAGTGTGAGCCCCTCTTGAACAAAGTTTTAAGAAAAAGCTGCTTTGAACCTGCTCCATGCTCGGAAGTGGCAGTCCTTGACCCGTATCATTTGGAAAATAAAATAGCCATATTTAGAGATATAGTTGTAGAATCATCCTATATAATAAAACTCACCCTCAACGTTCTGAGGACACTGACGTCACTGTCAGGTCCTCCGGGCACTTCCTTCCGGTTCGAAGCCTTCGTGGTGGTGAAGCCACCGAAAACACTGTGTTGGGGCCCCGCCCTCGCGTCGAACGTGATGACGTCAAGGGTGGAGCAATGGCGTCAGTGGCTTCACAACCAACGACTCAGCAGATTGAAGGTGGCGTGCCGAGGTCCGCAACAATGCCGGTCAGTGCCTTCAGAACGCCGAAGAGGTGAGTAGGGAGGGGGGGAGGTTCGGAAGGAAACCGTGCTAGCGCCCGTTTCATTTGCGCAAGAAACGGGCATGTTTTACTAGTTAGATATATGCCTAGAGGCAGAGACATTGAAGGCCGTGAGTATAAATGGCAACTGGGCTCAAGAAGTGTGTGAGAGTTTTCTACTGGAAATAAATAAGTTTATGCCAAATGGCAGTATGCTCGATTGACAGGCTGATCCAGTTTGCATTGAGGGGCATAATTGAACGAAAACGTCTATCTCCATGGGCGTTTATCTCCGAGAACGGGTCCGTGAAGGGGCGGACCGAACCGTATTTTCGAAAAAAAAATAGACGTCCATGTTTTCGACAATTTGTGAGCTGGGCGTTTTTGTTTTTCAGCGATAATGGAAAATGAAAGCGCCCAGCTCAAAAACGAATAAATCCAAGGCATTTGTTTGTGGGAGGGGCCAGGATTCGTTGTGCACTGGTCCCCCTCACATGCCAGGACACCAACCGGGCACCCTAGGGGGCACTTTTACAAAAACAAAAAAAAAGGTAAAAGAGCTCCCAGGTGCATAGCACCCTTCCCTTGTGTGTTGAGCCCCCCCAAATCCCCCTCAAAACCCACTGCCCACAAGTCTACACCATTACTATAGCCCTAAGGGGTGAAGGGGGGCACCTACATGTGGGTACAGTGGGTTTGGGGGGGGGGGGGGTTGGACGACTAAGCATTAAGCAGCACAATTGTAACAGGTAGGGGGGGATGGGCCTGGGTCCACCTGCCTGAAGTCCACTGCACCCCCTAACAACTGCTCCAGGGACCTGCATACTGCTGCCAGGGAGGTGGGTATGACATTTGAGGGTGAAAATAAAAAGTTGTGAAACATCATTTTTTGTGGTGGGAGGGGGTTAGTGACCACTGGGGGAGTCAGGGGAGATCATCCCCGATTCCCTCTGGTGGTAATCTGGTCATTTAGGGCACTTTTTGGGGCCTTATTCGTGAAAAAACAGGGTCCAGGAAAAGTGCCCTAAATTCTAGCTACAAACGCATACTTTTTTTTCCATTATCGGCGAAAGACGCCCATCTCTGATCGCCCGATAACCACGCCCCAGTTCCGTCTTCACCACGCCTTCGACACGCCCCCAACAACTTTGTCCGCATCCGCGACGGAGTGCAGTTGAAAACGTCCAAATTCGGCTTTCGATTATACCGCTTTATTCGTTTTTCTGAGATAAACGTCTATCTCCCGATTTGGGTCGCAATATAGGCGTTTTTCTTTTTCAATTATAACCTGGATTGTGTCCCAGTATTATATTTATGGACTTGTAGTACCAATTTCTCTAGGAAAGACGGAACTCCAAGCTGTAGAAGCCATGGGAAGGCTGTTTATACAAGAATTAGTTTGCACTCTGTGTCTAGGACAGGGATTCAAGTGTCCTGAAATCTGAGGCAATTTATTTAAATTTTCTAGACAGAGTGCAGGCAATGAATAGGACAGTTATTGGTAGTGTAACTGTGTAGTACTGTAATTTTAGAGACAAGGAGCAGTTAGCACGTTAGTGGCTCACAGTAACATATGTAGCTGTCACTAATGGTGGTCGGTGTGAACGTTTCATTGGTCAAGGAAATCAATCTAGAATGCAAACAGCAGATTGAGTTTGAACCTTAAATCAGGGATTCCCAAAGCTGTCCTCAGCACCGCCTTAGCTAGGATATCAATGAGATGCATGAGATATTTAGCATACACTGGATTTCTAATATATGCAAATTCAGCTCACACGTAGTCATTGCAGATATCTTGAAAACTTGGCTTGCTGTGGGGTGCCGAGGACAGCTTTATTACACCTCTGACTTAAATATTAACAGATAATAAAATTTTAAGTAAAAGCTTGATTTTTAAAAATTATTGAATTACTGTGGGAAAACAAATATCTACAGAAAAAAAATATTAGAAGCAAGAAGCCGTTAAAATAATCAGCTGGACCGCTAGATGACCGAGCACTCAGGGAAGGGGCACTCAGGGAAGATAAACCTGCTTATAATCGAAATAGAAAAACGCCTATATTGTGACCCAAATTGGGAGATAGACGTTTATCTCACAAAAACGAATAAAGCGGTATAATCGAAAGCCGAACTTGGACGTTTTCAACTGCACTCCATCGCGGAAGCGTACAAAGTTGACGAGGGCATGTCGGAGGTGTGGTGAAGGCGGAACTGGGGCGTGGTTATCGGGCGATCAGAGATGGGCGCCTTTCGCCGATAATGGAAAAAAAGTATGCGTTTGTAGCGAGAATTTAGGGCACTTTTCCTGGACCCTGTTTTTTCACGAATAAGGCCCCAAAAAGAGCCCTAAATGACCAAATTACCCCCAGAGGGAATCGGGGATGACCTCCCCTGACTCCCCCAGTGGTCACTAACCCCCTCCCACCACAAAAAAATGATGTTTCACAACTTTTTATTTTCACCATCAAATGTCATACCCACCTCCCTGGCAGCAGTATGCAGGTCCCTGGAGCAGTTGTTAGGGGGTGCAGTGGACTTCAGGCAGGTGGACCCAGGCCCATCCCCCCCTACCTGTTACAATTGTGCTGCTTAATGCTTAGTCGTCCAACCCCCCCAAACCCACTGTACCCACATGTAGGTGCCCCCCTTCACCCCTTAGGGCTATAGTAATGGTGTAGACTTGTGGGCAGTGGGTTTTGAGGGGGATTTGGGGGGCTCAACACACAAGGAAAGGGTGCTATGCACCTGGGAGCTCTTTTACCTTTTTTTTTGTTTTTGTAAAAGTGCCCCCTAGGGTGCCCGGTTGGTGTCCTGGCATGTGAGGGGGACCAGTGCACTACGACTCCTGGCCCCTCCCACGAACAAATGCCTTGGATTTATTCGTTTTTGAGCTGGGCGCTTTCATTTTCCATTATCGCTGAAAAACAAAAACGCCCAGCTCACAAATTGTCGAATAAAACATGGACGTCTATTTTTTGCGAAAATACGGTTCGGTCCGCCCCTTCACAGACCCGTTCTCGGAGATAAACGCCCATGGAGATAGACGTTTTCGTTCGATTATGCCCCTCAAAGCCATAGTGGAGACAATAAATTAATTATTTGTTTTGATCTCCGCCAATGAAGATGTGGGAGAGATAGCAGTACCAGAAATTGTATTCAGTGCTGATGAGTCAGAAAAACTGAAACAAATTTCTGTAAACCTGAATGATGTAATGGGGCAATTTGGCAAACTAAAGAGTAGCAAATCACCTGGACTGGATGGTATACATCTCAGAGTACTGATAGAATTGAAAAATGAACTTACAGAGTTAATGTTAATAATGTATAATTTATCTTTAAAATCCAGCATTGTACCAGAAGATTGGAGGGTGACCAATGTAACACCAATTTTTAAAAAGGGTTCCGTGGTTATCCTTGAATTTATGGAGCGGTGAACCTGATGTCAGTGCCAGGCAAAATGGAGGAGTGGCCTAGTGGTTAGGGTGGTGGACTCTGGTCCTGGGGAACTGAGGAACTGAGTTGGATTCCCACTTCAGGCACAGGCAGCTCCTTGTGACTCTGGGCAAGTCACTTAACCCTCCATTGCCACAGGTACAAATAAGTACCTGTATACAATATGTGTAAGCCGCATTGAGCCTGCTATGAGTGGGAAAGTGCAGGGTACAAATGTAACAAAAATAAAAAAAATAAATAAAGAACAAAATTACAGAACATATTTCTAAGCATGGAATAATGAGACAAAGCCAACATGGATTGTGTCACGGGAAAACTTGCCTTACTAATCTTCTACATTTCTTTAAAGGGGTGAGTAAACATGTGGATATGGATGAGCCAGTTGATATTGTATATCAGGACTTTCACAAGGCATTTGACAAAGTACCTCATGAAAGACTCCAGAGGAAATTGGAGAGTCATGAGATGGGAGGAAATGTCCTATTGTGGATTAAAAACTGGTTAAAAGATAGAAAACAGTGAGTAGGGTTAAATGGTCAGTATTCTCAATGGAGAAGGGTAGATAGTGTGGTTCCTCAGGGGTCTGTGCTGGGACTGCTGCCTTTTAACATATTTATAAATGATCTAGAGATGGGAGTAACTAGTGAGGTAATTAAATTTGCTGACGACACAAAGTTATTCAAAGTTGTTAATTCGCGAGAGGATTGTGAAAAATTAAAAGAGGACCTTACGAGTGGGAAACTGAGCATCTAAATGGCAGATGACATTTAATGTGAGCAAGTGCAAAGTGATGCAAGTGGTTAAGAGGAACCTGAACTATAGCTACGTATTGCAAGGTTCCTCATTAGGAGTCACTACCCAGGAAAAGGATCCAGGAGACATCGTTGATGATACGTTGAAATCCTCTCATTAGTGTGCAGCAACGGCTAAGAAAGCAAATAGAATGTTAGGAATTATTAGGAAAGGAATGGAAAACAAAAAATGAGGATGCTATAATGCCTTTGTATCTCTCCATGATGCGATCACACCTCGAATATTGTGTTCAATTCTGGTCACCGCATCTCAAAAAAGATATAGGCTCATTTTCAAAGCACTTAGCCTCCCAAAGTTCCATAGAAACCTATGGAACTTAGCCTCCCAAAGTGCTTTGAAAATATGCCTCTATATAGTGGAATTAGAAAAGGTGCAGAGAAGGGCGACGAAAATGATAAAGGGGATGGGACGACTTCTCTATGAGGAAAGGCTAAAGCGGCTAGGGCTCTTCAGCTTGGAGAAAAGGCGACTGAGGGGAGATATGATAGAGGTCTATAAAATAATGAATGGAGTAGAACAGGTAGACGTGAATCATTTGTTTACGCTTTCCAAAAGTACAAGGACTAGGGGGCATGGAATGAAGCTACTAAGTAGTAAATTTAAAACAAACCAGTGAAAATATTTCTTCACTCACCATGTAGTTAAACTCTGGAATTCATTGCCAGAGAATGTGGTAAATCTCTTTAAGCATCTATAAATTTGGAATGAATTACCAAAATCCATAAAAATAACACACGACATAGTGACCTTCCGTAAACTATTGAAAACTTATTTATTTAAGAAAGCATACAATAACTACTCATCATAAATTCAAATTAACAAAACGCAACTATACAATATGTATTCTCTATATCTCAACTGTTTTTGCTAATTATCTTGATTTCCAGTTTAATGATCCTAATTGTTCAAGCTTTTTTTTGTCATGAATGAAGTTTAACCGATTACCTTTAGCTCTTATCATAGGACGAACTTTCCTCTTATAACCTAACCTAACTTGTCCGTTTACCCCAACTATGTATTTCTCCTATCCGGAACTGGTAATCACCACTTACGGAATTATGTAAGCCACATTGAGCCTGCAAATAGGTGGGAAAATGTGGGATACAAATGTTATAAATAAATAAATTAAAGTTGTTAAAAGTCATGAGGGCTTTAAAGTACAACAATATAATACACAACAATTATAATCTTAAGGGGTAACAGTACTATTAACTTACTAAACCTCAGCAGCGATTTTTTTCATATAAACTACTCAGTCTATATAGCTCATCTGTCTTCTCATCGGTTTAGCAGTGATATATTCTAATATTATCAATCCTACTGTATATCCTTTCACCTTAAAACACATTATTTAAAGTATCCATAGGAAGAAAATTAGAATCCAAACGTATCTTTTCTTAATACCGTCAACCAGACCCACCACCAACATGGGCCATGTTTCGCCATTGGCTGCATCAGGGAGAAGTCCTGTAATATACGGAACACAGTTACATATAGAGGGGCATAATCGAATGGGGCACCCAAGTTTTCATGAGGGCGTCCTCGCAGGATGGCCCTGCGAAGGGGCGGGGGAACCTGTATTATCAAAACAAGAAGTGCATCCATCTTTCGTTTCGATAATACGGTCGGGGACGCCCAAATCTCAACATTTAGGTCGACCTTAGAGATGGTCGACCTAAATGTTGAGATGGTCGACCTTAGAGATGGTCGTCCCCGGTTTTCAGCCATAATGGAAACCGAGGACGCCCATCTCAAAAACGACCAAATCCAAGCCCTTTGGTCATGGGAGGAGCCAGAATTCGTAGTGCAGTGGTCCCCCTGACATGCCAGGACATCAACCGGGCACCCTAGGGGGCACTGCAGTGGACTTCACAAATTGCTCCCAGGTGCATAGCTCCCTTACCTTGGGTACTGAGCCCCCCCCAAAAACCCAAAACCCACTTCCCACAACTGTACAACACTACCGTAGCCCTTAGGGGTGAAGGGGGCACTTACATGTAGGTACAGTGGGTTTCTGGTGGGTTTTGGAGGGCTCCCATTTACCACCACAAGTGTAACAGGTAGGGGGGTGGGCCTGGGTCCGCCTGCCTGAAGTGCACTGCACCCACTAAAACTGCTCCGAGGACCTGCATACTGCTGTCATGGAGCTGGGTATGACATTTGAGGCTGGCAAAAAAAAATTTGTTTTTTTTTAGGGTGGGAGGGGGTTGGTGACCACTGGGGGAGTAAGGGGAGGTCATCCCTGATACCCTCCGGTGGTCATCTGGTCAGTTCGGGCACCTTTTCATGGCTTGGTCGCAAGAAAAAATGGACCAAGTAAAGTCGGCCAAGTGCTTGTCAGGGACACCCTTCTTTTTTTCCATTATCAGCCAAGGATGTCCATCTCTTAATCACGCCCCAGTCTCGCCTTCACTACGGTGCTGACACGCCCCCGTGAACTGGTTGTCCCCGCGACGGGAAGCAGTTGAGGACACCCAAAATCGACTTTTGATTATGCCGATTTGGGCGACCCTGAGAGAAGGACGCCCATCTCCCGATTTGTGTCGGAAGATGGGCGCCCTTCTCTTTCGAAAATAAGCCTGATAGTAGCATAGTAAATGACAGCAGATAAAAACCTGTAAGGTCCATCCAGTCTGCCAACAAGATAAACTCATTTTACATGGTATGTGATATTTATATGTATACCTGAGTTTGATTTGTCCTTGTCATTTTCAAGGCACAGACTGTAGAAGTCTGCCCAGTACTGTTCTTGTACTAAAAGTTCTGAAGCTAACATCAAAGCTCCTTAAAATTTACACTCCAACCCATCCCTATCTATTCAGTCACGATCAGGGCATAGACCGTAAAAGTCTCTCCAGCACTGGTTTAGCTTCCCAATTACCAGCATCACCACCCAATCTCTGCTAATATTCAGTGGATTCATTCCTTCTAAACAGGATTCCTTTATGTTTATCCCATGCATGTTTGAATTCCATTACCATTTTCATCTCCACCACCTCCCGTGGGACGGCATTTCATGTATCCACCACCCTCTCCGTGAAAAATACTTTCTGACATTACTCCTGAGTCTGCCCCCCTTCAACCTCAATTCATGTCATCTAGTTCTACTGCCTTCCCATCTCCGGAAAAGGTTTGTTTGCGGATTAATACCTTTCAAATATTTGAATGTCTGTATCATGTCACCCCTGTTCTCCGTTAGAATATATAATCCCAAGAGAAAGGGAAAACAATCTGATTCTACCCCACATGGTGCTACACACCTAGTACAGCTGTGCTGTCTTCACTTTCATTATTAACATTTAAAATGGTGGTGCAAACACAGGAGCTATTTAGATTCTGTCACATGACATCCCTGGGCCAATCAGCTTTCACCCAATCCAATTCCAGATTGAGTCCCCTAGGATGGATCATATTTAAATAAAACATCCAGCGCCGCTCTTTGTAATTCAAAAGACGACATACACTACATTCATCGTGTAAGAGTCAGAATGTGGTAAAAAAACAGTTAGCTTAGCAGGGTTTAAAACGTTTTGGATACAGTCCTAAAAGAAAAGTCCATAAGCCATTATTAAGATGGACTTGGGAAAATCCACTGTTTATTTCTAGGATAAGCACTATAAAAGCTGTTTTACTCTTTTGAGTTTCTTGCCAGGTACTTGTGACCTGGATTAGCCACTGTTGGATACCGGGCTTGATGGACCTTCAGTTTGTCCCGATATGGCAACACTTATGTTCTTATGTATTTCCTAATATAATTTGGAATAAACATAATTTTCAGAATGATAGCATAGTTTGTCATCCTTCATATATCTTCTGGAAAGAAGGTTCACTGGTGCCTGCACTGCTGTTTGAATTTTGTTGTATAAATCTCTCCTTTGTGGCTCACAATTATCTATTCTGGGCAGTGGTGTACCAATGTGGGGGCGGTCCGCCCCAGGTGCACGCCGCTGGGGGGTGCTGCGGCATGTGCCTGTCGGCTGCGAGTTCGAATCGGTACGCTAAATTCTCTCGTTCGCTGCAGCTCCCTCCCTCTGCCCCGGAACAGGTTACTTCCTGTTCCGGGGCAGAGGGAGGGAGCTGCAGCGAACGAGAGAATTTAGCGTAGCGATTCGAACTTGCAGCCAACAGGTGCGCGCCGCGGCACCCCCCCCCTAGTGGCGTGCACCCGGGGGGGGTGTCATTTCGCCGGGGGGGGGCACGCTGCACCCGGGGGGGGGGCGCATCAGCGATCCGCCCCAGGTGTCGTCGACGCTAGGAACGCCACTGGTTCTGGGAAAAGGTTAAATAGAAATATAGTATAGTAACATAGTAGATGACGACAGTCAAAGACCTGCATGGTCCATCTAGCCTGCCCAACAAGATAAACTCATAGCATAAGCTATGGTGCGATACTAAATATGCATACTTGATATTTTGAATTTTTCTTGCCATTTGCAGAGTACAGACCCTAGAAGTCTGTCCAGCACTGGCTTTTGCTTCCTAATTAGTGGAATTGTCATCTAAGCACTGCTAAGTTTCTTTGATTCTAAGCTGAAGGAGAAGAGAGAGGCAGAAACGAGAACCGAAACTAGAAAAGCTAGAAAGGGGAAAACCCAATAACTTCACACTTTAGTACCTGTAATTAACTTTTCAATTCACTTAAGTTACAAGCTTATGTTGGAATGCATGATAATTATTCTACGTAGTCGGAGGTACAAGAAAGACAATCAAAACATAGAAAATAACATTGGATGGAACAAATTAAAGCATTTATTCAACAAAAAGCTGTCAAGGAGAAGCTTAATGCATTTAAAGCTATACAATATATTAATGAATTTGAAAATCAGATTGTGTATGACCTTTAGAAGTTACAAACTTTTCCAGCAAACCGATGTTCGTTGAGCAATAATATCAGTCAGCTGAAGGAATTATGACTTGGAAAGCTTTGTATATAAAAAGCAGCTCAATCAGTTTCTCTCACAGGCACAGGACAGTGTAATGTCTGGTATATCGCCGTCATTATGAAAAGAATCCGTGGGTCAATGCTGATGCTCTAAAATTGTGACAGCTTTGGATTGCTTGTCTGGACTTGTCTGCTTGGATTAGCTGTCAATAAATAGCATCAATAGCAATAAATGTAAAGGTCATCGAATGAGTCTAGTAAAGCGTACAGATGTTATTTATTTATTAGTTAGTTACTGGGATTTATTAACCGGTTTTATGAAGAGACTAGTAAAAAAGGCCCGTTTCCGAAACCAATGAAACGGGCGCTAGCATGTGGCTTTTTTTGTGTGTGTGTGTATGTGTCACAGAGTTATTTTGTGTGTGTGTGAGTGAGTGAGTGTTTCTCCACCACCCCCCCCCCCCCCCCCCCGGTCTATTTTTGCACATACCCACTGCAGGAATATTCTTCTCTTGTTCCAGCGGTGGTTCTGTGCTCTCTGTGCTGCACAGATAATGAGCCATTCTGCTGGGGAATGCTCCTCCCTTATTGTCACGTAGTTTCTTCTGATTGGTCCGTCTTACGTTGCCTAGTGTTGCCTGGGAACGGTGTTGTGATGGTCCTTTGTGTTTCAGAATGTTGAGGGTGTTTTTTCTGATTGGTCCGTCATGCGAGGGCGGGGCAGAGAGACATGGTCAGTGTTGTGGCTTCACCACCATGAATCCATGAACCCTTCAGGGAGTGACTGAGTGACTTCAGAACGTTGTCTTCAGAACGTTGAGGGTGAGTTTTATTATAGTAGATTCACCCAAGGCGGTATACAGTAGATACAGTTTAACATCAAACTTAGGGCTCTGTTTACTAAGCTGCACTGTAGGCGCTCTATCGTTTTTAGCGCACGCTAATGCTAGAGACACACATATGGGTGTCTCCAGCATTAGTGCACGCTAAATTTTAGTGCATGCTAAAAACGCTAGCACGCCTTAGTAAACAGGGTTTTGCTAATAGCATAACCATAGTAAAATGTACAAGTATAAACATAAATACAACGAAAGAGGAAAACTTGAAAACAGCAAATTGAAACCTAATAATAAGACAGGATCAAAAATATACACATTTAACAGCACTGAAATTCAAATAACAGAGAGATAATATGATGCAAGATTAATAGTGATGGAACATCTAAAAGGCACGCAGTTAGAACGTTCAAATAACGTAGCTATGATACTAATGCGGTGCTGAAAATTTGGCGCCAATAAAATTTGGCGCACAACACTATTCTATAATCGGTGCTTCGGGATGAGAATAGTGTTGTGGCACTCAACTTTCCGCTCAAGGACATACACCAGCGGAAGCCCTAGTGCTAATACCGCAAGACTACTAGTAGATTACATACAATGTAGGGTTACCATATGTCTGGATTTACCAGACATGTACTCTTTTTGAGGACATGTCCGGGCAACCAGGCGGGTTTTGCCAATCTGCCCATTTGTCCGGATTTCTGGACAAATGGGCAGGCTGGTGGGCGGGCAGTCCTGTAGGACAAACGGGCAGATTGCTAGCCTCCCCTCCCCTTACCTTACTACTGCCCTGGTGGTCTAGTGACCTCTTCCGCCTTCAGGGCAGGAAAGAGCCCCCTCTTTCCTGCCCGGAGCGCTGCCCTGCATGCAACCTTCCTATTGCTGATCTCGGCACCGATTCAAAATGGCCGCCGAGAGTGGAAGTGACCTCGCGAGACTTCAACTCTCGGTGGCCATTTTGAATCAGCGCCGAGATCAGCAATAGGAAGGTTGCATGCAGGGCAGCACTCCGGACAGGAAAGAGGAGGCTCTTTCCTGCCCCGAAGAGGTCACTAGACAACCAGGGCAGTAGTAAGGTAAGGGGAGGGGGGTGATGGGGAGGGGGGGTGACGGGGTGTGTGACAGGGGGGAGGGGAAATGTGACAGGGGCAGAGCAAGGGCGCGGCAGGGGGCGGGGTGTATGGTGGGGCGGGGCATGCGTCCTCCTTTTTGGGGGACAAAATATGGTAACCCTAGATAGATGTAGATCAGAGGAAAAACAAAAAGTAGGGCGCATAGCACTGATTTCAAGCAGTAGGCGTCTAACTTTAAGAAAATTAATTGCATTCCTAAATCTAGGTGAGTTTGCATTCATAAACTTGGCACCTACATTTGACCGAAAATTCTTCTAAAGGTAGGTACTTGTAACTTAGGAACCTCAAGAGGGAAGTTATCAACATAGGCTACTGTTAAGTCAGGTTATTTTAGCACAGGTCGGATTATTTTAGCACATGGGTCTCGTTGCAATAAAATGGACCCTTTGCTAGAATAACCCACCTTGTGGTAAAACAACCTGACTTAACAGTAGCCCACACTGATAATTTCCCCCATAAGACAGGTTATGCTGTTGCAGCAAAGAGTCTCATTGCATGAAGTGGGGCCTTGGGCTATAATAACCCGATTTGTAGTAAAATAACTTGACTTAACAGCAGCCCACATTGATAGCTGCTCCATAAGGGCCCCTTTAACAAAGTGGCAGTAAGCCCAATGTGGGCTTACTACTCGCTAAAAAGGAAGTACTGCTGGCAGCCCAGTGGTAGTAACCACTCCCAGCGCGCCATTATTTCCGGCCCTGAGGCAGGCCACAGGCCGAAACACACTACTGTGTCGGGTCTTTGATCAATAAATCTTCTCAAGTATCTAGATTGTCTTTGTCATCTCTGGAGTCCGCGGTCCATTTCCCACTTCCCTTTTTCTCTAATCCTGCATTAATCAGTTAGCGCACGGCAATGCCCATGTGTTAACCGATTAGCTTAGCCGCACAAACTCCCCACCCCCAAACACACCCCCCAGTGCTAAAATATACATTTCATTTTCTAGCTCATGGGTCGCACTTGCACATGCAAAAGCTGCCATGGGATGCTTACTACAGCTTAGTAAACAGCAGGGCCACCAAGAGACTGGGCCGGGCCCGGGGCAAGGCTGCCCCCCGCCGTCGCTCCTCCCCCTCCACCCGACCCCTCCGTCCGCCATCGGGCCTGGCCCCCTGCATTGAAATCACAGCACCTCTCACCTCCGTGTGAAAGCGCTGCAGGCAGCAGGGCAGCAGATCGCCTCCCTTCGGGCCTCCTGTGTCCCGCCCTCACGGAAGTTACGTCAGACGAGGACAGGACACAGGGAGGGAAGGAGGCCTGAAGGGAGGCGATCTTCTGCTCTGCTGCCTGCAGCACCTTCACACGGAGATGAGAGGCGCTGTGATTTTAATGCAGGGGGCCCGGCCCGGTGGCAGACGATCGACGACGGAGGGCGGGTGGGACTGCGGCTCCGGGCCCCCCTTGGAGGCCCTGGGAATTTTGGTCCCCCCTGCCCCCCCCCCTCTCGGCAGCCCTGGTAAACAGGCCCATAATGCAGTTAGGATGATAGTAATGTACTTTTCAGTTTCTGAGGACTGCTATGCAATTTCGGCGTACAGTTCCAAGTATCCACCAGACTATATATTTTTAGATTTCATTCAGTCTTAAGTTGAGAAACATCTTGCAAAAAAAACACCATATTCCATGGGGAACTGCACCACAAATAACTTCCTTCTGTAAAGAAAGCTCACATTTTTTTTTTCTGGTTGGAGAAAGTATTTAGATGATGCTGCGGCAGAAAACCAAAGTTAGCTGAACATCGAACATTGTCACGGAAGTCACTTCCTTGTTTGTTTACTGGCACTTTGACTCCAGAAGGGAAGGCCACGTTGATCCAAATGAAGCTTTACTTGGCTACAGCTTACAACTGTGGCCACCTGCCTGGTGTTACTATCCAACTACAGTGATCGCATTTCAGGTGAGGCCAGATGTGAAGTTTAATTCCAAATACCTGGGGCGGCCCTTTTATTTCAACTTTTTTGAAGCTTTAATGCTCAGTAGTTGCTATGGAAATCCCATAGGGAAATCATTTGAATTGTGTTCTGTGTTCAATTAAGGCTTTTAAGGGACAGTATGTGCTTGGATCCTGAAAATATCTCTTGAAAAAAATAGCACAAATGCGATGGTTGGAATATGACGGGTTGAGTGACAAAAACACAAATGTGGCGAATGGTTTTGAGAGATTTATATCTTTATTTATATGTAGCTTCTTAAGTTTGCTGAGCATCACACGGTCCCAAATGTGAAAAATAAATCTAAACCTTTAAATCATTACTACCATACAACAGCATATAGTCGCAAGACAATGATATATGGGGTGCAAGACATTTAAAAACACTTGGTCATGTGTTCTCTGACAGCACAGGAGAATGTGCTAAAGATGGCACAGATATATGAAATAGGGAATTATATGGGATGAGCCGGGAGTAGCTCCTCACTGGCCTCCCACTCAGCCATCTATCCCCCCTTCAATCCATTCAGAACTCTGCCGCACGTCTTATATTCCGCCAGAACCGAGGTACTCATCACCCCTCTCCTCAGGTCACTCCACTGGCTTCCGATCAGATACCGCATCCAATTCAAGCTTCTTCTCCTTACTTACAAGTGCACCCGGTCTGCTGCTCCTCACTACCTCTCTACCCTCATCTCCCCCTACGTTCCTGCCCGTAACCTCCGCTCACTTGACAAATCCCTCCTCTCAGTACCCTTCTCCACCATTGCCAACTCCAGGCTCCGCTCATTTTGCCTTGCCTCACCCTATGCCTGGAACAATCTTCCTGAATCCCTACGCCAAGCCCCCTCCCTACCCATCTTCAAATCCTTGCTTAAAGCCCACCTCTTCAATGCTGCATTCGGAACCTAACCTTTCGAACATATAGGTTGCCCCAATCTGTCTGACCTTTCAGATTATCTGTACATTTGTCTTTTAGATTGTAAGCTCTTCGAGCAGGGACTGTCCTTCCATGTTAAATTGTACAGCGCTGCGTAACCCTAGTAGCGCTTTAGAAATGTTAAGTAGTAGTAGTAGTAGGAGAAGTCAAGCCTAAATGTTCTATTACATATTGTGTTGACATTGTAAGTAGTATATTATCAGGGGCATTTTCGAAAGAGAAGGGCGCCCATCTTCCGACACAAATCGGGAGATGGGCGTCCTTCTCTCAGGGTTGCCCAAATCGGCATAATCGAAAGCTGATTGTGGGCGTCCTCAACTGCTTTCTGTTGTGGGGACGACCAAAGTTCCCAAGGGCGTGTCGGCAGTGTACCGAAGGCGGGACTGGGCATGCTTAAAAGATGGGCGTCCTCAGCCGATAATGGAAAAAAGAAGAGTGGCCCTGACGAGCATTTGGACGAATTTACCTGGTCCATTTATTTTCAGGACCAAGCCTCAAAAAGATGGCCAGATGACCACCGGAGGGAATCGGGGATGACCTCCTCTAACTCCCCCAGTGGTCATCAACCTCCCTCCCACCCAAAAAAAAAAATTTTAACAACATTTCTTTCCAGCCTCTATGCCAGCCTCAAATGTCATACCCAGCTCCCTGACAGCAGTATCCAGGTCCCTGGAGCAGTTTTTTGTGGGTGCAGTGCACTTCAGGCAGGTGGACCCAGGCCCATCCCCCCTACCTGTTACACTTGTGGTGGTAAATGGGAGCCCTCTAACCCCCCCCCAAAACCCACTATACCCACATGTAGGTGCCCCCCTTCACCCATAAGGGCTATGGTAATGATGTAGAGTTGTGGGGAGTGGGTTTTGGGGGGGATTTGGGGGGCTCAGCACACAAGGTAAGGGAGGTATGCACCTTGGAGCAATTTTTGTCCAATGCAGAGCCCCCTAGGGTACCCGGTTGGTGTCCTGGCATGTCCTGGCATGGCACTACAAATGCTGGCCCCTCCCACAACCAAATGCCTTGGATTTGGCTGAGTTTGAGATGACCGGCATCGGTTTCCATTATCGGCGTAAACTGATGCCGGCCGTCTTAAACCCGGCCATCTCTGACATTTGGCCAGCCTCAACCGTATTATCGAAACGAAAGATGGCCAGCCATATTTTTCGATAATACGGTTCAGGACTGCTCTTTGTGGCACCGGCCATATAGATGGCCGGCGCCGTTCGATTATACCCCTCTATGTTACAGGGGGGGAAAAATATAACTTAAGAGGCAATATGTGAAGTCAAATCCATGAGACAAATGCAAAGTAAAGGTAGAGGGTGGATGCTAAGTAGTAGTAGTAGTAGTAGTAGTAGATGTGAATCGTTTGTTTACTCTTTCCAAAAATACTAGGACCAGGGGGCATGCGATGAAGCTACAAAGTAGTAAATTTAAAACGAATCGGAAAAACGTTTTCTTCACTCAACGTGTAATTAAACTCTGGAATTTGTAGCCAGAGAATGTGGTAAAGGCGGTTAGCTTAGCGGGGTTTTAAAAAGGTTTGGACAGCTTCCTAAAGGAAAAGTCCATAGACCATTATTAAAATGACATGGGGAAAATCCACTGCTTATTTCTGGGATAAGCAGCATAAAATGTATTGAACTCTTTTGGGATCTTGCCAGGTATTTGTGGCCTGGATTGGCCACGGTTGGAAACAGGATGCTAGGCTTGATGAACCTTTGGTCTGTCCCAGTGTGGCAATACTTATGTACTTATGTACTTATTTAAAGACCTGGGGCCAGATGCACTAAACTTTACGAAGCAATAACGAGCAAGTAGTAAACCCTGGCATGCACTAAATACTTTTTTCCGACGACGGTAGCAGCTAATGCAAACGGAATGCAGATGAGCAAATTGTGTAGAAACCCTATTGAAATGAGATGCACTAAGGTTTTCCGCTTGCCCTAATGCTGGAAAACGCTCGGAAAGCTAATGAGAGGTCTGTACCTCTCGTTGGGGCTGCGCGGGCTTCGCAAACTTAAATGTAAAAAAAAAAATCGGGAGGGGGCAAAAACACTCATCAGGAGCGTCCTTTATGGATGTCCTTTATTGACGGCCTTGCCCCCCCCCGCCCGAGGTCGCCGCTCCCCCCTGCATTGAAATCATAACTTTGAGCAGCCCTGGCCCCCCCTCCCTCCCTCCCATCCTCCCTTCCTCCTCCCTCCCTCCCTTCCTTGAAATGACAGCTCCCGCCATCCCCCGTGCCCCGCCCCCGCCGCCCCCCTGAGGTTATCGCCTCCGCCGCCGCTCCCCCCCCTCCACCCGCCCCCCTCCATCTGCCACCGGGCCCTCACAGCGCCTCTCACCTCCTGTGAAGACGCTGCACCGGCAACAACAGCTGATCTCCTCTTCGGACTTCCTTCCTTTCCTCCTGGCCCACCCTCGTTTGACGTAAGTAACCTACGTAGGTTGCTTATAGTGGCACAATCATTTTCTGTGGTCCACAGGAGGACAGGACGTTTGTGAGCCAGCAAATGTCATGCTCTTGCAAGCCTGATCAAGTTGTATGTCACCTTCTCTGCACCCTTTGTTGGAAGCTCTGAGAAGAACCTCCCCCAACCCCCGATAGATTTGTCCCTCGTTTAGGTAGGGCCATCATTATGGTTTCTAACAAAACACTTGCCTACACCTGGAATAAAGTACAACTTTGTTAGAGGGGTTGGCAAAGATCCCAGTTATATAAGTGAGTTTTAAATTACATTTAGGAATTATATATCACCTTTATAAAGAAAAAAAAGATCCATATTAATTTACATCAAACGCTAAAATAACACAGTACACACACAGCCTTGGGTTAATGGTTAGTCCTGGGTTCCGGCAATTATTTTTTCCCTTCTTTGGTCCCATCTTTTCCCCTCTTTTTGTTCCTTTTGGTTCTTTCTTGTCGTAGGTTTGTGAATGTGTGCTTTCCTCTCCCCATCTGCCCTATCGAACATTGGAGTTCTTTACTTTGTCATGTATTCCCTTTTCATTAGAATATAAACCGCTTTGTTCTGTTCTCCAGCAAAAGCAGTATTGTAAGTGTAAATAATGTATAAAGGGGCAACTGAGACTTCCTTTCTGGCTCATCATTTCGGACATTTATAGCTCAGAAGACCAACCCCCCCCCCCCCCCCCCCCCCCCCCCCCCGATATTCAAAACCATTTAACCAGCCAGGAACGACACTTGGCCAGTTAAATGGCACTTAACTGGCTATCCAGTGATACTCATCAGGGGGGGGGGGGGGGCTCAGGGATCAGTACTGGAACCGATGCTATTTAACATATTTATAAATGATATGGAAATCGGAATGACGAGTGAGGTGATTAAATTTGCAGATGAGACAAAACTATTCACGGTTGTTAAAACACGTGTGGACTGTGAAATATTGCAGGAAGACCTTAGGAAATTGGAAGACTGGACATCCAAATGGCAGATGAAATTTAATGTGGACAAATGCAAGGTGATGCACATTGGAAAGAATAATCCGAATCATAGTTACCCGATGCTAGGGTCCACCTTGGGGTTCAGCACTCAAGAAAAAGATCTAGGTGTCACTGAAGATAATACGCTGAAATCTTCTACTCAGTATGCAGTGGCAGCCAAAAAAGCAAACAGGATGCTAAGAATTTTTAGGAAAGAGATGGTGAATAAGACCGAAAGGTTCTCCTGAGGCAAGATGGTGTCCAGAGAGGCTGAGCATTTGTGAGCTCCAGACCTCCAGCGAACTTTTTCATGGAAGCAACCCTCAAACCCCAGATGTATCATAGGGAAGAGGAAAGGGAAGACCGGGATACAGACCTCCTCTAAGCCTGGAAATCCCGCTCCCCTACAACCGACGCTGGAAGAATTTGGAGTCCAGAAGCAGGAGCCACGGATACTCGCGCTGGTTGGGTCCGACGGTAGTCAGTTGGATCAAAGCATAGACGCAGCTTCGCTGAGTCCGCCCACGCTCTCAGCTCCTCCGAGACCCGGATGCAGTTCGTTGACGACAGAGTTGCAGCAAGAGACGCTGACCGAGGAGTCTAGCCTCCGAGCAGCAAGAGGAGGTCCTGCTGCCACATCTACCCCATCAAAGGGAAATGTGAAGGTAGATAACCTCGCATCTCTTCCTAAGCTGGGAACTGCACCGTTGGAAATCGGGGTTTCTAAAAAGCCAGCAGTGATGACAATGGAAAGCCTGTGGGATGCTATTCAAGGTATGAACGCAACCCTTATTCATGTAACAAAATCTATTAAAGAAGATTTCTTTGAATTAAAACAATTTCAGGAGCTCTTGTCGGGCAGAGTTCAAGTAAATGAAAATAAAATAGAGCAATTAAGTGGAGAGGTTAAGACTGTGCAAGGCTTAACTGGATCAGTAATAAAGGACAGGGATATTCTGGTTAGGAAACTAGAATATCTTTGATAACCAAGGGAAGAGGAATAATTTGAGGTTTCTAAACTTCCCAAAGGCACCTTTAATTCCTGCAATAGATATTCCTGCTTTGATTGGGTGGCAAAGCCGGTGGCGGGAGACGGAGATGGTGCTGGGCAGACTTATACGGTCTGTGCCAGAGCCGGTGGCGGGAGGCGGGGCTGGTGGTTGGGAGGCAGGGATAGTGCTGGGCAGACTTATCCGGTCTATGCCAGAGCCGGTGGCAGGAGGCAGGGCTGGTGGGTGAGAGGGGGAGATAGTGCTGAGCAGACTTATACGGTCTGTGCCGGAGCCAGTGGCGGGAGGCGGGGATAGTGCTGGGCAGACTTATATGGTCTGTGCCAGAACCGGTGGTGGGAGGCGGGGCTGGTGGTTGGGAGGCGGGGATAGTGCTGGGCAGACTTATACGGTCTGTGCCCGGAAAAGGACAGGTACAAATCAAGGTAAGGTATACACAAAAAGTAGCACATGTGAGTTTATCTTGTTGGGCAGACTGGATGGACTGCGCAGGTCTTTTTCTGCCGTCATCTACTATGTTACTATAGTATGTTACTATATGATAAAGAAGTATTTTGGAGAAGTATTATTGGTTCCGATGGAAGTTTTTCCACCTATTGTGAGAGCTCAGTATATAACTGGGATTAAAATTCGGGCCTTGGAACCTCAACCTGAAGTTAATATTACTGAATTCTTGGAAAGCTCATTGGAAGTGGTAACACAAAGAACCAGACAGGAACAATATTTTTCGATTATATTTCAGACATATGAATGCTAAGTCCTTTGGTGAAAGGATTCAAATATTTCCTGATATAAAAAAAAGACACACAAAAAAGAAGACGAGAGTTCATGGCTTTAAAGCCTAGAATACTCGCCTTCGGTGGTACGTATTTGTTAAAATATCCCTGCAGGTGTCTTGTATCTATTAATAATGTAAATTATATATTTCTTGACCCAAAGAAAATGCTGGAATATATTATCTATATATATAAAACTCACCCTCAATGTCCTATTGGCTGCTGACGTCACTGAAGCCAAGGTTCGTATGTTCGAAGCTCTGAAGCCTCGAAAATCACAGTCTCTGGGCCCCGCCCTCGCGTCAAACGTTATGACGTTGAGGGCGGAGGCGGAGCAATTCACCGCCCTCGCGTCAAACGTTATGACGTTGAGGGTGGAGGCGGAGCAATTCACCCACATCGACGATGGGTGGGGAGGGGGCCACAGGAAAGCCTTGCTAGCGCCCGTTTCATTGGCTCCAGAAACGGGCCTTTTTTTACTAGTGTCTAAAGAAAAGGATGGTGCTCCTACCTAAATCTTCACACAGGAAACTATGCTGTTAAAACGGCTAGCGAGTATACTGTGCTCCCCTCTCTGATATTATATTTCTTTTTCCGTTTTTTCCCCCTATATTTTGCCTCTAAAAGTGTGGTCAATGTAGAAGATAAACTTCTTTAATATTATTCATTGAAATACCATTTATTGTAATATTCTTTAATTTCTTGCATTTGCACGACTATGAATGTAATATTGAAAATGCATAAATAAAAATATTTTTAAAAAAAGACCGAAAATACTATAATGCCGCTGTATCGCACCATGGTGTGACCACACCTTGAGTATTGTGTTCAGTTCTGGTCGCCATATCTAAAAAGAAGATAAAGAAGGGGCATAATCCAACGGGGACGACCATCTCTAAGGGCATCCATCTCTAAAACGTTCCGGCGAAGGGGCGGGGAAATCGGTATTATCGAAACAAGATGGACGTCCGTCTTTCGTTTTGATAATATAGTTGGGGACCCAGTATGGCTACTCTTATGTAGTTGGAGTGGAGGAATACCCTAGTGGTTAGTGCAGCAGACTTGATCCTGGAGAACTGAGTTCAGTTCCTCCTGCAGCTCCTTTTTGACTCTGGGCAAATCACTTGACCCCTCCATTGCCCCAGGTACAAATAAGTATCTGTAGATACTACGTAAACTGCTTTCAATGTAGTTGCAAAGATCACAGAAAGGCAGTATATCAGGTCCCTTTCCCCCTTCCCTTATGCATCCACAGCTGAGTATTCCAGGTTAGTGGCCAAGAGATAACCAACTATTTCACACTATATAGCCTGCTATCTCCAAATTTTCAGCACATAGCCATTTATAAGCAGCCGTATTAGGCTATATAAATAGCTGGAATATCTTTGCTCAATTTAAATTTAACCGGCTATCTCCGAATATTAATCTAGCCGGTTAAACCAATCAAAAATAAAATCGGTATTCAATTCTGGACACTGGAAATGGCCCTGCATTGAATATCTGAGCTGATCACTTACCACGGGAGTTAGCCGAGCTCCCTCCCGTGGTCTAAATATTGGCCCTCAAATGCTTTCTTGTGTAAGTCAAGGCCCAAGTGTGAACAACCAGATCAGCATAAGTCAAAGTGTGACATTTCTTTACAAATGTCATGTTCTGTTCCAGCCTGTCACTGAGTGCTTGTCACAAAAGCTTGCTGCCTTATGGCCTTATGCTGCTGTATGCACATGGAAATGCAGTAGCTACCAACAAAGATTTAGATTTAAAGCTGATTTTTTTTTTCTTGAGGCTGTACATTTTAAGGGGCTTCGACGTTAACTTCAGAACTTCTAGTACAAGAACAGTGCTGGGCAGACTTCTACGGTCTGTGCCCTGAGAATGGCAAGGACAAATACCCATTGCTTACCATGTAAAATGAGTTTATCTTGTTAGTGCAGCTATTTACACTAACCCTGGTGTAAGTCTCTGCACTTAAATTAGGCGCAGATCCCCCGAATTCTATAGCAATGTGCATAAATCCACCCATGACCCATGACCCTCCCATAGCTGTGCCCCCTTTTTGGACTCAGGTGTAAAATTTACATGTGGATCATGCACCTAAATTTAAGCAAGTAAATTTTAATTAAAGCCAATTAGCCCCTAATAATTGCTTGTTAAAATTTCAATTATTGGCACTAGTTGGCTCATTATTCAATTAAATTTCATGCGCAAATTGGGCACATGCCCAGATTTGTGTGCATAATTTAAAGTGCTGTTTATAGCATTCAGGGAATAATAGCTAATAGATACCAATTAGCTCCAATTAGCACCGCTTAGTGCCAATTATTGCTAGTTAACCTCAATTATCAACTCAGTACTGAGGTAAGGTGGTTGAGATTCTCAGCAACACTGTCCAGGTAAGTGCTATCTAGATATTAGGTGTATGCAAGCCAAAACAAAATGGGGGGGGGGGGGATGATCCCCCTTTCCTCCCAGCCCTAATTGCACTGAAGTACAGTAGGTAGCTGTAGCTCCTGGACTGGAATACTAGAAGCTGGAGTCATATAACTGGGAGACTTTGAAACATGGTTTAAAGCTACAGACTTTGGAGCATATTAAGGGACCCCCCCCCCCCCCCCAAACCTGACAGGGTAGTTACAAGTGTAGCACCTCCTTCTGGGTGTCCCTGGATCTAGGGCTTGACCTTGCTGGAGCCTCCCGAGAGCAGTCTCCGTCGATCCTTTACTCACTTAGAGCTCGGTGCCTCCACCTGGGAAAGAAAAGTATTAGTGGGTGAGATTAGCCTCTTCTCCGCTCAGGAAAAATGCAATAAGGTCACTGTGAACAAGGCTGGCTAATAAATTAAACAGGTTTTATTGAACTATTCAGATTGGCCTCTATATGCACCATCTTAGGCACCTACGAAATTAGGATTTCATACCACATTAACTCAGTTACCATAAACAAACACCAACAGTCTTTGTACCTAACATATTAAACCCAGTATATCAAATATTTACTAATTTGTGCACCAGACCCAAAGCATTAGTCTTTAACCCAGATATTCAGAACCAGTAACTTATAGAATTTCACGCCTTTCAAACTCTTTCAGTCTTACTTGCCAAAGTAGTAGCTGAAAGCCCTTCCCAATTTCTTTGTTAGGGCTGTGTATGGGTGCGGCTGCATTGCCTAGGTTCCTCTTCTCCTTTCCATGTTGGTCCATCTCACTCAGTCCCCCAGATCTCACCCCTCCGCTGGAGCCCTCGGGCTGGTGGCTGCTGGACTTCCACGCTAGCTATGCCTGACCCTGCTGAAGCCTCCTGTAAACTTTCCCTGGGCTCTGAAGACCAGCTGTCCTCCCAAGAGCTATTCTCTTCCGCTGGGTTCCTAGGGCTGGTCACACCTCGGGAGCATTCTCCCTCGCTGGGCCCTTACTGCTGATAGCACCACGGAGGCCATGTCTCTCACTGGTTCTCTCTTCAACTGGAGCCTCTTGGGTTTCTCCCTGCTGGGTTTCAGGCTTACCAGCCCTTAACAAGGCTCTGCAACCACCAGTAACAGGGTTTCTCCACTAGAGGACTGTCTCCTATCTCATCCAGAGGCTAAGACCACATATCCATCAGAGATGGCTCAACAAGAGACAAGCTGTTCACCCAAGGTGAACTCAGATCCACCCCAGCGTTATCTCTGTCTGTCTGTCTATCTGTCTCCGGGATGGCCACTATTCTGTCCTTCACCCCCAAACTTCTGGGAGTAGGTTTTCTAGTTTGTTTGTTTTTTTTTGCGCTTTCCCACTCATGGCAGGCTCAATGTGGCTTACATGGGGCAATGGAGAGTTAAGTGACTTGCCCAGAGTCACAAGGAGCTGCCTGTGCCTGAAGTGGGAATCAAACTCAGTTCCCCAGGACCAAAGTCCACCACCCTAACCACTAGGCCACTCCTCCACTGCTGCTACTATTGGAGATTCTACATGGAATGTTGCTATTCCACTAGCAACATTCCATGTAGAAGTCGGCCCTTGCAGATCACCAATGTGGCCGCGCAGGCTTCTACATGGAATGTTGCTAGTGGAATAGCAACATTCCATGTAGAATCTCCAATAGTAGCAACATTCCATGTAGAATCTCCAATAGTATCTATTTTATTTTTGTTACATTTGTACCCTGCACTTTCCCACTCATGGCAGGCTCAATGCAGCTTACATGGGGCAATGGAGGGTTAAGTGACTTGCCCAGAGTCACAAGGAGCTGCCTGTGCCTGAAGTGGGAATCAAACTCAGTTCCCCAGGACCAAAGTCCACCACCCTAACCACTAGACCACTCCTCCACTCCCTTATTCTGTATTCTGATCCATCTCTCTCCACTCAGTGTGTGTGCATCATTTATACCCACAAGTTGTTTTCGCTTCACTGAATTACCTCTCTTAAAATGTTTATGTTTATTAAAAACTTGCTATACCAAGTATTCCAAACTGGAGTATCTAAGCTGTTTACAATCTAAAAACATAAATGCAGTAAACATGGAATGGAACTCCATAGCAAAATAGAAAAGATAAGACAAACATTCATACAAATCCACACAGATCTAGTCCCCTCACCCAAAAGTAAACATATATGACCCGCCAGTCGAGGCACATCAGGATCTGATCTGGAACGCTAAGGCACAGAAGTGCTCCCATCAGCCTGCCTATCTGCTTCCATTTGCATGCAGACAGAGCTATGGGCCCATTCCCCTCCTGCAATGTAACAACGTTCAATGTTCAGTCAGGTGCATTACTGTGTAGTTCTACCCAGGCAAGCCAGTAATGAACTCCCCAGTTCACCTCAAGAAGAATGAACCTGCTGCCAGCCAATATTTAAAGCCATTTAAGGGGCCAGGAATGGCATCTGGCCAGTTAAATGGTACTTAGCTAGTTATCCGGCGATATTCAGCGGGAAATATCCAGATATCTCCCACTTCATATTGCCGGTTAGTGCTTATCAGATAGTCTGTTATATTGTATGATTTAACCGGCTACCTGCTGATATTCAGCGCATCGCTGGCTAAGTTTGGTCGCCAAAATAGTAGGTATATCATTGATCAGTTTAAGCTTAACTAGCTAGTGCTGAATATCGCTTGGCCTGTTAAACGTAAACCATATTCAATGCCGGTCACCGGAAACGGCCCAACACTGAATGTACGGACTCAGGGCCGACCATGGGAGGCAGCCTGGCTACCTCCTGCGGTCTGAATATTGGGCCCTTGTGTTTTAAAAACACTTTACCAAGATTTCCTCTCTCCCTCTCTCTCTTTATTTTCAATAAACCCATCATCAAAAGGGGGGTGTCACCAGGTTTTTCAGATTGCACAAAAGTGGGCTGTCCTCATCCAGCAGGGGAGTAACCCTGCATACAGCTTTCTCCTTAATTTAAATGCCATCAGTAATTCTCAAAGTCTGCTGCAGTAACCACTAGGCTATTTCTCCACTAGCAACACGCTATGTAGAATCTCAAATAGCAGCAACAGAATCTGAAAGAGAAGCAAAATTCCATATAGAATCTCTAATAGGGAAAGGGAAATGGGACTTGATATACTGTCTGCCTTTCTGTGGTTTTTGCAACTACATTCAAAGAGGTTTACATAGTATATACAGGTACTTATTTGTACCTGGGGTGACGGAGGGTTAAGTGACTTGCCCAGAGTCACAAGGAGCTGCAGTGGGAATTAGACCCAGCTCCCCAGGATCAAAGTCCGCTGCACTAACCACTAGGCTACTCCTCCACTAGCAACATTCCATGTAGAAGCCTGCCCTTGCGGTCGCGCAGGCTTCTGTTTCTGTGAGTCTGACGTGCAGGACGTCAGACTCACAGAAACAGAAGGCTGCGCAGCCGCGTTGCTGATCTGCAAGGGCAGGCTTCTACATGGAATGTTGCTTGTGGAATAGCAACATTAACATTCCATGTAGAATCTTCAAATAGTAGCAACAGCAACATTCCATCTAGAATCTACAATAGTAGCAACATTCCATGTAGAATCTCAAATAGGGAAAGGGAAATAGGACTTGATATACTGCCTTTCTGTGGTTTTTGCAACTACATTCAAAGAGGTTTACATAGTATATACAGGTACTTATTTGTACCTGGGGTAACGGAGGGTTAAGTGACTTGCCCAGAGTCACAAGGAGCTGCAGTGGAAATTAGACCCAGCTCCCCAGGATCAAAGTCCGCTGCACTAACCACTAGGCTACTCCGTCACTACTGTCTGGTTGAAGATCTCTCTGTGCAGGATGCCCGGGCCAAGAGAACCAGACTCCCCGGCCCAGGGAAACCCAGATAGTTCAATGCTTTGGATCCTCCACTGTATTCTATATTCCAGGTCTCCTTCCTCTAATAAAATAATTCTGGAGCAGGTCTGTGAAGATCAGGATCTGCTCTGTTTTTCTTCTTTACACATTTTATTTGGAACAGCAACCGATATAAAGTTTAATCCGCTTGTTTCTAAAGCTGCTCTGGAGAATACTTTAGATAAGAAATCTCAGAGATCTCGTTTGTTTTTTTTTTTAATGCTTTTAACAGGGACTTATGAAGCAGCTCTCAGGATTCAAGCAGTACGAATGACCCCCATTCGAGCACATGACAAGCACAACAGGCAGACACCTCCAATATACTAACGTTGCCAAAAAGATAAAAGCAAAGTTTAGAATCTAAAAATAACGTATGATAGCAATTAGATGCACTAGGTGAAGAGAAGATAACATTTCAAGTACGTGAGTGGATTATAACAGGAAGTGTTGTGTTGTGTGTAATGTCACGGTGACACATACCCTCCCTGTGATTTTAGACAAGTCACTTAACCCTCTATGACCTCAAGTACAAACTAAGAAGGCCGTTCTATAAGCTAGGGCCCTACACTAAGATGCCAATTGATCACCAACAGTACAGAATATACATAGCAACATAGTAGATGATGGAAGATAAAGACCTGTACGGTCCATCCAGTCTTCCCAACAAGATGAACTGATAGTATAAGGAATGGAATATATATTTGGTCTTGACTTGTCCTTGTCATTTTAAGGGTACAGACCGTAGACGTCTGCCCGGCACTGGCCTTGTTCTCCAGTTATGGAAGCTGAATCTGTCCATCCATGATCAGGGCACAAACTGTAGAAGTCTGGCCAGCACTGGCTTTGGTTCCCAATTACTGGTGTAACATAGTAACATACATAGTAGATTACGGCAGAAAAAGACCTGCACGGTCCATCCAGTCTGCCCAAGAAGATAAATTCATATGTGCTACTTTTTTATTTGTACTGTCCTCTTCAGGGCACAGACCGTATAAGTCTGGCCAGCCCTATCCCCGCCTCCCAACCACCAACCCCGCCTCCCACCACCAGCTCTGGCACAGACTGTATAAGTCTGCCCAGCACTATCCCCGCCACCCAACTACCAGTCCTGCCTCCCACCACCAGCTCTGGTACAGACCGTATAAGTCTGCCCAGCCCTAACCCCGCCTCCCAACCACCAGTCCCGCCTCCCACCACCGGTTCTGGCACAGACCATATAAGTCTGCCCAGCCCTATCCCCGCCTCCCAACCACCAGTCCCACCTCCCACCACCTGCTCTGGCACAGACCAGCACCATCTCCGTCTCCCACTACCGGCTCTGTAGCCACCTAATCACCGCAAAGCTTGTTTGGCTTCATGCCTTCTATACAGGATTCCTTTGCGTTTATCCCATACATTTTTTTTTATTCCGTTACCATTTTCTTCTCCACCGCCTCCCACAGGAGGGCATTCCAGGCATCTACCCCCCTTTCCATGAAAAAGTACTTCATGACATTATTCTTGAGACCCCCCCCCCCCCCCCCCCCCAAAAAAAAAAGAAAAAAAAACACACACTGCAGCCTCAATTCATGTCCTCTAGTTCTCCACCTTCCCGTCTCTGGAAAAGGTTTGTTTGTAAATTAATACTGTTCAAATGTTTGAACGTCTGTATCATATCACCCCTGTCTTTCCTTTCCTCCAGGTATACATGTTCAGGTCCTGAAGTCTCTCCTCATACATCTTGCAATACAAACCCCATACCATTTTGGTCACTTTTCTCTGAACTACTTCAAGTCTTTTTACGTCCTTTGCAAGATATGGTCTCCAAATCTGAACACAATACTCCAAATGGGGCCTCACCAATAACTTATACAGGGGAATCAACACCTGCCTAGCATCCTTCCGAGCGTGGCCACCGCCTATTTTGTATTGTTTTATCACCTTGAGACTCTCAGACACCATCACCCCAAGATCCCACTCTTGAGCTGAGCTTACTTATTTATTTTTTGGGGTTCATTAACCGCCTTTATGAAGAGATTCACCCAAGGCAGTGTACAGCAGGTACAGTTTAACATAAAACTTACAATTTTGTTAACAGTATAACAATAATAAAATGACCAAATATAAACATAAATAAAATAAATGAGGTAACATTGAAAACAACAAACTTAAACCTAGTAATAGGACTAGCATGAAACAATACCAAAAATCTACACATTCAACAACACTGGAATTCAAATACCAGAGATATAATATGATGTCAGCATAATACGAATGAAATATCTAATACTAGTAAAAAAGGCCCGTTTCTGTTTGAAAGGAAACGGGCACTAGCAAGGTTTTCCTCTGAGTGTGTATGTTTAAGAGAGCGTATGTGAGAGTAACTCTGTGAGAGAGGCTTCTGTTCCTGCTGCTGTGCATTCCCAGTGTTGTGCTGATTCGCTGCTCCCTGTATCGTGGCTCCGCCCCTCTCCCTTCTGCTGGCCAATCTGGTGTGGGTTGTGTGACGTCACTATTATCTACTACATGAGGGACACCACCTCCAGCAGAAACAATGGTTCCAGGCAGCCTCAGAATGTTGGAGGTGAGAATTATTATATAGGAAGTGGACAATTAGAACATTCAAATAACATTGCTATGATACTAATGTTTTTCTACAATACAGTTTACCATATAGCTGAGGGGCCAAGTGCAGATGTATAGATGGGGACAGGATTGGTAGTACAGAGTCAGTTGGGATAAATAGATGGGTGGCTAAACTCAAAGCAAGTTCTTTGTACAGAAGTTATCAATCTTTATCCTCCTATCTGGTACCTCCTATCTTGGATTTATGCACTTCTTGACATTAAATTTTAACTCACTTGTTTATGTGGGGTAACTAAATTTCTTCTGGCTCCAAATTTTAACTCAAAGGTTCGGTGAGGGTCCACTGAAGCGGAGGAACACCAAGATCCCACGACACAATGGCAATGAAAGAGTGAGGAGTGGTATATAGACCATGCAAACCAGAAGCAAACGAGGAGACTTCAAAAGATGATGAACAGTTCATTGATGAAGACTTGACACAGTACCGTGTTTCGGCTGTTAGCCTGCCTCAGGAGTCTTTTTGTGAGAAATGTATAAGCATCAGTTAGTCAATGAAAACTGGTACATTAAAATGAAGAAATATGGTCTTTAAAAAGGCCCTTTTTTTGGAGAAAGTCCGTGAATCCTGGATGTGGTGAGCTGTCGGGTTTGACTAACTAATGCTTATACATTTCTCACAAAAAGACCTCAGTTGGATTTAACTGGCCAGGAGCCTCTCCTACTTGGTTAAAAGCATTTGAATACTGGGTCTGTTCTTAATTATTGGCTTGTTTCACACAGGTAGAATCTTTCTTTATATTTTTGTACTGTATCATACACATTTCATTCATAGAGCCTTTTACTTGAATGTCCTTCCCTTCCCTTGTACGTAACTGTGAGGTCCTGTGATATGTGCTGGCATAACTTCATTGTGATCTCTTGTGGAGTTTTGTAGCCAAAGTCAAAATAAGAAATTCAGATTTAGAAAGTAGAAATATAACACCAATGAGTTTATTGAGAAATGAAATTGCGATACTGTACAAGTCATAAGCATAGACTTTGGCTACATCATAGCATCTTAATTCAAAAATATTTAGCTATTTTGATCTGTGCTCTGTTATTTGTCTTATCTCTGGAATATTTTATTTTCCAGCTCAAGAACAAATACTGACCCATCTTCAGAAGTCACCTCAGCTACAGCTTCATCTGCCTTTAACTATTTTGATCATGTCCCATTCTCTTCGCCTTCCTCATTTCCCTTTCCTTCTGATGATGATATTCTGCCTCCTCACCTACTGCTACCAGACAGCATTAGTCAACTGGAAGAGTTTGGTCGTCAAAAGAAATGGCATAAAAGACAGCACAAGCATCATCGCCAGAGGCAGTTCAACGATTTGTGGGTACGATTAGAAGATAGGTGAGTCCTTAATATGTTTAGAATTCATAAGGAGATATAGATAATAGTGAAAATTGTTAAATCGACTGTATGGCCTATGGTGTACATTGGGGAGAGACATGATAAAGCACGTCTCATTAAAATGGTGGGGGCTGAGGGGCCATAAGAGGTGCTACTTGCAGGCTGAGGTGTGTTGATGTATGTGTGTTGGGGGATTGGGTTGGTGTGTGTGTATGCATGCATCTGGGATGGGGTGGGGTGTGGGTCTGTGTGTGTGCATGTGGAGTGGGATGGTGTGTACTGTGAGAGTGTTGATGTGAGTAGAGTGGTTATGTGTGTATGGGGGGGAGTGGGGGTGTTTCTCCCCCTCCCCGTGCACTTTCCCCCATGTACACTCTCTCTCCTGTCCATCTATTCCCTGTCCCTGTGGTACTCTCTTTACCCCTATTGCATCTCCACTCCCCCTTGCACTATCCTCAAGTCTTCTCCATTTCCTCTCTTGTTCCTCACACAGTCTTTTCATCTTCTTTCTAAATTGCATACACACGTAAGTACATAAGTACATAAGTAGTGCCATACTGGGAAAGACCAAAGGTCCATCTAGCCCAGCATCCTGTCACCGACAGTGGCCAATCCAGGTCAAGGGCACCTGGCACGCTCCCCAAACGTAAAAACATTCCAGACAAGTTATACCTAAAAATGCGGAATTTTTCCAAGTCCATTTAATAGCGGTCTATGGACTTGTCCTTTAGGAATCTATCTAACCCCTTTTTAAACTCCGTCAAGCTAACCGCCCGTACCACGTTCTCCGGCAATGAATTCCAGAGTCTAATTACACGTTGGGTGAAGAAAAATTTTCTCGGATTCGTTTTAAATTTACCACACTGTAGCTTCAACTCATGTCCTCTAGTCCTAGTATTTTTGGATAGCGTGAACAGTCGCTTCACATCCACCCGATCCATTCCACTCATTATTTTATACACTTCTATCATATCTCCCCTCAGCCGTCTCTTCTCCAAGCTGAAAAGCCCTAGCCTTCTCCGCCTCTCTTCATAGGGAAAGTCGTCCCATCCCCACTATCATTTTCGTCGCCCTTCGCTGTACCTTTTCCAATTCTACTATATCTTTTTTTGAGATACGGAGACCAGTACTGAACACAATACTCCAGGTGCGGTCGCACCATGGAGCGATACAACGGCATTATAACATCCGCACACCTGGACTCCATACCCTTCCTAATAACACCCAACATTCTATTCGCTTTCCTAGCCGCAGCAGCACACTGAGCAGAAGGTTTCAGCGTATCATCGACGACGACACCCAGATCCCTTTCTTGATCCGTAACTCCTAACGCGGAACCTTGCAAGACGTAGCTATAATTCGGGTTCCTCTTACCCACATGCATCACTTTGCACTTGTCAACATTGAACTTCATCTGCCACTTGCACGCCCATTCTCCCAGTCTCGCAAGGTCCTCCTGTAATCGTTCACATTCCTCCTGCGACTTGACGACCCTGAATAATTTTGTGTCATCGGCGAATTTAATTACCTCACTAGTTATTCCCATCTCTAGGTCATTTATAAATACATTAAAAAGCAACGGACCCAGCACAGACCCCTGCGGGACCCCACTAACTACCCTCCTCCACTGAGAATACTGGCCACGCAATCCTACTCTCTGCTTCCTATCTTTCAACCAGTTCTTAATCCATAATAATACCCTACCTCCGATTCCATGACTCTGCAATTTCTTCAGGAGTCTTTCGTGCGGCACTTTGTCAAACGCCTTCTGAAAATCCAGATATACAATATCAACCGGCTCCCCATTGTCCACATGTTTGCTTACCCCCTCAAAAAAATGCATTAGATTGGTGAGGCAAGACTTCCCTTCACTAAATCCGTGCTGACTTTGTCTCATCAGTCCATGTTTTTGTATATGCTCTGCAATTTTATTCTTAATAATAGCCTCCACCATCTTGCCCGGCACCGACGTCAGACTCACCGGTCTATAATTTCCCGGATCTCCTCTGGAACCTTTCTTAAAAATCGGAGTAACATTGGCTACCCTCCAGTCTTCCGGTATTACACTCGATTTTAGGGACGTATGTACTTGGTTATGCTAATATTGTCTATAGGACAGTAGGTGCCTATTTTCCTTCATAGAATATGCTTCTATCAGGTACCCTCTTGGAGCCTATATAGGTGCACAGTTCAGCGGCGTAGCAAGGGCGGGGCGGTGGGGGCGGTCCGCCCTGGGTGCACGCTGCTGGAAGGTGTAGAGAGCGGCCATGCGCCTGTTGGCTCCGCTGGTTCCCTGCTCCCTCTGCCCCGGAACAGGGTGCCAAGAATGCACCCGGGGGGGGGCTCAATGCGCCGGGGAAGGGGGTGTCATTGTGCTGGGGGGGGTGTCGTGCTGCACCCGGGGGGGGGGGGGGTGCGCAGCGGCAATCTGCCCCGGGTGGCAGCTGACCTAGGATCGCCACTAGCACAGTTACAAAATTACCTTCCTCATATGTATGTATGTATAACATATCTTTAATTGCTTTAATCATGATTACAAACTTTAATTGAAATGCAGCCCTCATATGTTATAATGTAAAAAATAATAAATGTAAAATTAATAATAATAATAATAATAAGATGTAAGAAAAGGGGAATGAACTAATATATATTGTTGAATTATATTAACCTGCACTGTAAGGTTTAAGGACATGTTCTCAGAACATAAAGACCATTTATTTAACTTTAAAATGTTTATTTACAATACAGGTAATGCAATGATGTTAAGAAGAGAGGCAGTTTTTAGGAATCTTTCACAAGGGGAATGTGCTTTCAAGATATTAAGTCTGAATTATAAATTAGGCTGGATTAATGGTAACTCACTTTGATGGAGGCTGCTGGTTGGAGTGATGATGAAGGAGGTCCTTGCTGGAAAAGAAGTCTTGTTGTTGCAGAGTTGTTGGTGGAACCTGGAGAGAGTCTTATCTTGGGTGTGTGTGAAGTCCAGCAAGGTCCATGGAGGTGCAGAACAGGAAGCAGCAGAGAGGCAAGAGGGAGCAGTGCCAGAGAGAAGAGATCTGAGAATTTTCCAGGATTTTTATAATTTCTTGCTGGACCATAGGCTGAAGTCGGGTGGGGTATACTTGATCCATTGAAAACTCAGGGATAGCAGAAAAATGGTTCCATCTAGTTTTGAGAGAGAGCATGGGAACTGGTCACATGTTTTAATGACATCATAAGAGTTTCTATCTGGACATATGCTGGTAGTGACAGGATTAGGCTTTCTTTTGTTAGATTAGGTGGAGTTTTGCTGTCTTTTGTTAACTCCAGTCTCTGTGATTGCTGTCAATATCCAGATTTTTGGCCCTCATGATCAAAAGCAAACGCAGACGCTAGAGGCTGTTAGCGCCATACTAGCACCAGCGTTTGCTACCGCCCCATGATTAGAGCCCTCGAGCGCATGAAACAACGCGCTCGAGGGCTCTTTGCGCAAGTAGCATGCAAATTCATGCTAAACAGGGCTCAGCGCATTCATCGCCAATGATCAGTGGCCAGCGCGCCAAAATTTGGGTCGCTGGCTGCAGCAAACTCTAAACCAGCTCTGAGCTAGTGTTAGGGTCTGCAGATCATTGGGGAGGAATGGTGAGCCCTGTCCAGCATGCAGTTGCATGCTGGCAGGCCCCCGTTCCCCCCCAAAGCAAACCTGCCAACAGGGGGCTGGAGGTCCGGCGGACTCCGGTCCCCCTCAACGATCCCCCCCCCCCCCATCCCCAGGTTCAGAGAGGGCTGGAGATCCGGTGGGTCTCCAGCCCCCCCCCCCCCAAACCCCCAGAAAATGGTCCCTGGTGGTCTAGTGGTCACCGGCCAAACCCCCTCCCACTCTCCCACCCAGCGAGTGATGGGGGGGGCTGGAGGTCCGACGGACCTCCAGCCCACCCCAACCCCCCCCCCCCCCCCCAGCGTTGTCTGGCCAATCGCTGGTGGTCCCACGTAAAAGACAACCCCCTCCTGGCCCCCCTACCTTAGTTGGAGGAGGGAGAAAGCCTGCCTCTCTCCTCCTCCTTGGGTTGACGCCACCGCAAAATGGCAGTGCCCAGCCCTGCCCAGCACATGCGCTGGGCAGAACTAAGGTAGGGGGGCCAGGAGGAGGTTGTCTTTTACGCTGGACCACCAGCAATAGGTCAGACAACGCTGGGGGGGGAGTTGCAGTGGGCTGGAGGTCCGCCGGACCTCCAGCCCCCCCCCCCCCCCCCCCCCCCCCCCCCCCCCCGTCAGGCGGGGCTTGGCGCTGCCATTTTGCAGTGGTGTCAACCCAAGGAAGAGGAGGGAGGCAGGCTTTCTCCCTCTTCCAACTAAGGTAGGGGGCCAGGAGGGGGTTGTCTTTTACGCTGGACCACCAGGGAAGAATCGCTGGGCATGGAGAGGAGGGCAGGGCAGGGGAGAGAGGGAAAAAAAAGCTTACATCACTGCCTTCCTAGGGCCCATTTCATTGTCGAGGAAACAGGCATGGTTCCTCTAGTAGTCTATAATGTAGACCCTTCGCCATTTTTGTCAGGACAAGTTTAAGATCTTTGTGAGTCTCCTGCAAGGTTTAGCAGGTGGTTTCTTCTTCCATGTCTTGTGTAGATGTGGAGCTAGTTTTCCTGAGGTTGAGCCAGTGTGTTTTTGGAATAACCAACTTTTAACTGAGCGTCTGTTATTAATCTTATGTCTTGCTGCAGTAAGTTCCAGCCCTTTGGCTGTAATTGTTTTTTATTTATGTAGATTTTGCTCATACCTTTTTCAATCGTAGCTCAAGGTGAGTTACATTCAGGTGCATGGGGTATTTTTCTGTCTCTGGTGGGCTCACAATCTAATTTTGTACCTATGGCAATAGAGGGTTGCTTTTACTAAGGTGCACTGAAAAATGGCCTGCGGTAGTGTAGACGCATGTTTTTGGCGCGCGCATTTTCAGCGCACCTGTAAAAAATGCCTTTTTAAAATTTTTGCCGAAAATGGACGTGCAGCCAAATCAAAATTGGCGCACGTCCATTTTGGGCCTGCGACCTTACCACCGGCCATTGACCTAGCGGTAACCGGGCAGTAATGACCTACACATGCCAAACGCCACTTGGCGCGCGTCCGTTACACACATACAAAAATAAAAATTATTTTTCGGCTGTGTGTATCGGACGTGCGCCAAAAATGAAATTACTGCAAGAGCTACGCGGTAGCCGGGTAGTAACTCCATTTTGGCATGGGTTGGGCATGCGTAGAGCCTTACGCAGCTTAGTAAAAGGGCTCCTAAGTGACTTGCCCAAGATCACAAGGAGCAGTAGTGAGATTTGAACTGGCCACCTCTAGATGTTAAGCCTGGTGGTCTGACCACTAGGCTACTCCCTCCACTCCCAGGTTATATGATGCAAGGACCTTTCTGACCTCATTTGCAACTTTCTTTAAATTACTCCCTTATTTTCTAACTCCTCTTACTCTGTTACCTATCTAAATGTTCCATCTTTTCTTATACCCTATGCTATTAAAATGTTCTATTAAGTACTACGTTGACATTGTAAGTAGTATACTATCCTGCTTATTTTTGAAGGAGAAGGGTGCCCATCTTCCGACATAAATCGGGAGATGGGCGCCCTTCTCCTAAGGGCGGCCAAATCGGCATAATGGAAAGCCGATTTTGGCCGCCCTCAACTGCAGTCCGTCGCAGGAGCGGCAAAAGTTTAAGGGGCGTAGTGAAGGCGCAACAGGGGCGTGGTTAACACATGGGCGTCCTTGGCCGATAATGGAAAAAAGAAGGGCGTCCCTGATGAGCATTTGGCCGACTTTATTTGCTCCATTTATTTTCAGGACCAAGCCTCAAAAAGGTGTCCGAACTGACCAGATGACCAGCAGATGAAGTAGGAAGCAGAACAGTGGCAGATTTCAAATGTGCTTTTGAATGCTAGAGAATTCATTACAATTCCCTCCTCCAAACGCTAGGTCAAAACGATATGTTACTTGACAATTCGTGACTCGGTGCCAAGTGCTAATATGGAAATTTTCTAAGGTATGCGTGCAGTGCCGTCCTAAAATAAGGAATTACATGTGCACTTACACCAAGAATAAACATTTTCTTTACACTTCTTCTGCATGCGAAGGCCTGTTTTAAAGTTTACTACAAGGTGGTGTGTGTGCGGGGGGGGGGGAGGGGGGTTGCAATAAATCCAAGAGCTGAACATAACTGCAGTAATTTATACCCACAAATAACATGTATCAGTTTCACTGGTCTTTCGCAACATTGGTCTCTCTTATCCCCCTGCAGGGTGACAATGCAGTGACAGAAAGCAGGATGCTGTCAATTCACCCACATTTTTAATTTCCTTTAAACGTATCTGAAAAGTAAAGTTCAGTAAATGAATCGAAATTGTTTCCTTCTCACAACACAGTGCTGAAACACAGTGCTTTCTTTTTTCTATAGCCCAGACTTCGAGGATCTAACAGGTAATTTGTGGTTGAAGCATTTTCCACCCTGTGGAGGTTTTAAAATCTGAAATTTGACCAGCTATATTTCTTTCGTTAAGCGTTGCGCCAGGTTTCTGGTTAACGCAGTGTAATATGGTGAAAGGGTTTGTTGGATTTTGCAGAGATATTTTACAGTGTGGGGACTAATTCTAACTTACTAAAATTTCGGCTCTGCTTTCTCTGCTTTTCAAACTGCACAGTGAGCCTTAATTATCCTGAAGGCTGTCAGATTAACAGTGGTGGAAACTGAAGCCTGAGTTTATCCAGAGAACAGGTACATTGCGGCCAGTGGCAATAGTTTCTGAAGATTGGAGGGTGGCCAATGTAACGCTGATTTTTAAAAAGGGTTCCAAGGGTGATCTAGGAAAGGTTTAATCCTAAGGCAAACTATCTGGAACCTTAGAGCTTGTCCTATCTGTCTCCAAATATCAGCCTTGAAAGAAGAGATCAACAAACTGCAGAAGGAATTAACTACAATTAAAGAAGCATCCAGGATTACTCATTTCCCAGCTAATTTACCACCACCACTGCCTCAGAGAATGAAACATCAGTGGAATAGATGGGTCACAGTAGGCTCTGGTAGACTAAGATCTGTGACACAGAAATACTCGCCCTTCCAAGCTTTCAGGAAGTATTTTTTCACAGAGAGAGTAGTGGATGCTTGGAATGCCCTCCCGCGGGAGGTGGTGGAAATGAAAACGGTAACGGAATTCAAACATGCGTGGGATAAACATAAAGGAATCCTTTCAGAAGGAATGAATCCTCAGGAGCTTAGTCAAGATCGGGAGGCAGGGCTGGTGGTTGGGAGGCGGGGATAGGACTGGGCAGACTTATACGGTCTGTGCCAGAGCCGGTGGTGGGAAGCGGGACTGGTGTTGGGAGGCAGGGATAGTGCAGGGCAGACTTATACGGTCTGTGCCCTGAAGAGCACAGGTACAAATCAAAGTAGGGTATACACAAAAAGCAGCAAATATGAGTTGTCTTGTTGGGCAGACTGGATGGACCGTGCAGGTCTTTTTCTGCCGTCATCTACTATGTTACTATCCTGCTTATAATCGAAATAGAAAAACGCCTATATTGTGACCCAAATCGGGAGATAGACGTTTATCTCACAAAAACGAATAAACCGGTATAATCGAAAGCCGAATTTGGACGATTTCAACTGCACTCCGTCGCGGATGCGGACAAAGTTGATGGGGGCGTGTCGAAGGCGTGGTGAAGGCGGACCTGGGGCGTGGTTATCGGGCGATCAGAGATGGGCGCCTTTCGCCGATAATGGAAAAAAAATATGCGTTTTTAGCGAGAATTTAGGGCACTTTTCCTGGACCCTGTTTTTCCACGAATAAGGCCCCAAAAAGTGCCCTAAATGACCAGATGACCACTGGAGGGAATCGGGGATGACCTCCACCTCCCCTGACTCCCCCAGTGGTCACAAACCCCCTCCCACCACAAAAAATGATGTTTCACAACTTTTTATTTTCACCCTCAAATGTCATACCCACCTCCCTGGCAGCAGTATGCAGGTCACTGGAGCAGTTATTAGGGGGTGCAGTGGACTTCAGGCAGGTGGACCCAGGCCCATCCCCCCCCCACATGTTACACTTGTGCTGGTAAATGGGAGCCCTCCAAACCGCCCCCCAAACCCACTGTACCCACATGTAGGTGCCCCCCTTCACCCCTTAGGGCTATAGTAATGGTGTAGACTTGTGGGCAGTGGGTTTTGAGGGGGATTTGGGGGGCTCAACACACAAGGGAAGGGTGCTATGCACCTGGGAGCTCTTTTACCTTTTGTTTTGTTTTTGTAAAAGTGCCCCCTAGGGTGCCCGGTTGGTGTCCTGGCATGTTAGGGGGACCAGTGCACTACGACTCCTGGCCCCTCCCACGAACAAATGCCTTGGATTTATTTGTTTTTGAGCTGGGCGATTTCATTTTCCATTATCGCTGAAAAGCAAAAACGCCCAGCTCACAACTTGGCGAATAAAACATGGACGTCTATTTTTTTCGAAAATACGTTTCGGTCCGCCCCTTCACGGACCCGTTCTCGGAGATAAACGCCCATGGAGATAGACGTTTTCGTTCGATTATGCCCCTCCACGTAAGCTTTGCCCCTGTCAAATTCTTTTGCAGCGGTTGCATCATTATGATGGCGAAAAAAGAAGTTCTGTGGTAGAACCTGACAGGGCTGCCGGAGCCGGGCCCGGGACAAGGTCGCCCCCGGGCCCCCCCCCCCCCCCCACCCGTGGTCGCCGCCCACCCGAGATCGCCGGGGGCCCCCCCCGCCGCCCACCCACCCGAGGTCGCCGGGCACCCCCTCCACCCGCTATCGGGCTGGGCCCTCGGAACTAACCTTAAGCCTCATTTCACTTCGCAGCAAGCAGCGGCAGGGCAGACCTCTCCTCCTTCCTTCCGTGCCCCGCCCTCGCGGACGTTATGTCAGGCGAGGGCAGGACATGGAAGGAAGGAGTGGCCTGACCTGCTGCTGCTTGCTGTGAAGTGAAAGGAGGCTTAAGGTTAGTTCTGGGAGTGATGGAGGGCAGGCCAGGCGGCGGCAGCGCCGGGCCCCCCTGGAGGCCCGGGCCCCGGGACTTTTGTCCCCCCCTGTCCCCCCCTTTCGGCGGCCCTGGAACCAGAGGCAATGAAAGTAGCACAACCCCAGAAACATCCCCCAACTAATGACAGAATTGTGAAAAGCAGAAAATGATTACTGCTCGGAGACTCTATTATCAGAGGCATTAACTTAGGAACACAGTTCAGGGGGTTCCAACCTAGTGAAATGTCTTCCAGGATCTTCAGCTACAAGAGGTACAGACCAAATACTGAAAGTGATCTGAGAAGAGAGCAAGGCTTCAAACGCCGATGTTGTAATTCACCTGGGGACAAATAACCTGACCAACAATAGCAAGTTTACAGCACAGAGAGCGTTCCAGAAGCTTGGGGAGGGACTGAAATCTTTAGTTCAGACTGTGGCTTTTTCTGAAGTAATTCCTACATTGGGGAGGGGAGAGGAAAGACTACGCAAAACAGAGGAATTCAATAAGTGGCTTAGCGGAGGAGTGGCCTAGTGGTTAGAGCACTGGTCTTGACTTCCAGAGATGGCCAGCCCAAATCCCACTGCTGCTCCTTGTGATCTTGGGCAAGTCACTTATCCATCTATTGCCTCAGGAGCAGAATTAGATTGTGAGCCCTCCTGGGATGTGGGAAATACCCAGTGTACCTGAATGTAAAATTCACCTTGAGCTACTACTGAAAAAGGTGTGAGCAAAATCTAAAATCCAAATTAAAAAAAATAACACCCTTCTTGCCCAGGTGGCGGTTTTGTCTTGCTTCAGGGAGCATCTCTCTTGCTCCTCTTTGGCTTCTCATCCAGATGTAGTGTGATTTCTGAACGGGGTAGTACACCATAATTCCTACATTGGGGAGGGGAGAGGACAGACTACGCAAAACAGAGGAATTCGATAAGTGGCTTGAGTCTTGGTGTAAAGAAGAAGGTTTCAGATACGTAGGAGAATGGGGTAATACGTGGAAAAATAACAGGCTGTACTGTAATGATGGGCTACATCTTTCTGTGATGGGAAAAAGGATCCTTGGGGAGAAATTCAGACAGTATGTTCCTAGACATTTAAACTAGAGGGTGGGGGTGACAAAAGGAAACAGGGGATTTTGGAAAGCCACCCCCAGAATAAACATGATGGCAGAGGGAAAGTTC
Source organism: Microcaecilia unicolor (assembly GCF_901765095.1). Taxonomy (NCBI): domain Eukaryota; kingdom Metazoa; phylum Chordata; class Amphibia; order Gymnophiona; family Siphonopidae; genus Microcaecilia; species Microcaecilia unicolor. Next base: position 19,485,243 of record NC_044036.1, on the reverse strand, counting down.
ATGTAAATATAAAAAAAACACCCAAACTCACTAAGCACATGGAAAGCTACGTGCACAAACGCTCATAGTCTAAGTAAAAAGGTTCAAGACTTGCAAGCCCTGATGTTTGAAGAAAACTTGGATATTGTTGCTATTACAGAGACGTGGTTCAACGATTCTCATGAATGGGATGTGACCGTACCGGGCTATAATCTTTTTAGGAAGGATAGAGAGGGCCGAAGAAGGGGAGGAGTGGCTCTGTATGTGAGAGAGAATATCAGAGCGGCTGAAATGCGAAGAACCTGGGGAAAAGAAGAAGCTTTATGGATCGTCCTGGAGAGAGAAGACGGAACCTGTATCCACACGGGGGTTATTTACAGACCTCCTGCGTAAACGGAGAAGTTAGGCAAGGATCTGATCGAAGATATTCAAAAGATTGGTATGAAAGGGGAGGTGCTACTGTTGGGAGATTTCAATTTGTCTAACGTGGATTGGAACGTCTCATCTGCAGAATCGGAAAGAAGTAGGGAGATTGTGGATGCCTGTCAAAGTGCCTTGCTCAGACAAATGGTGATGGAACCCATGACGGAAGGATCTAGTGCTCACAAATGGAGGTAGTTTTTCCGATATCCGGGTGGGTGCCCACCTATGTAATAGTGATCATCACACCGTATGGTTTGCTATAAGGGCAAGGGCGGAGTGCGGACGCACAAAACTCAAAGTACTGGATTTCAGATGTACTGATTTTGATAAAATGAGGGAATACCTAAAGAAGGAGCTGAGGGTGTGGGAAGGCGTAGGAGAAGTGCAAAAACTGTGGCCCAAGTTAAAGGCTGTTATAAATATGGCGACTGATCTTTTTGTGAGGAAAGTAAACAAAAACAAGAGAAGCAGGAAGCCTATCGGGCATTTTCGAAAGACAAGGGCGCCCATCTTTCGACACAAATCGGAAGATGGGCATCCTTCTCTCAGGGTCGCCCAAATCGGCATAATCGAAAGCCGATTTTGGGCGTCCTCAACTGCTTTCCGTCGCGGGGACGACCAAAGTCAGCAGCATACCGAAGGCAGGATGGGGGGCGTGCTTAACAGATGGGCGTCCTCGGCCGATAATGGAAAAAAGAAGGGCGTCCCTGACGAGCACTTGGCCGACTTTACTTGGTCCATTTTTTTTCACGACTAAGCCTCAAAAAGGTGCCCGAACTGACCAGATGACCACCGGAGGGAATCGGGGATGACCTCCCCTTACTCCCCCAGTGGTCACCAACCCCCTCCCACCCAAAAAAAAATTTTAAAACATTTTTTCCAGCCTCTATGCCAACCTCAGATGTCATACCCAGCTCCATCACAGCAGTATGCAGGTCCCTGGAGCAGTTTTTAGTGGGTGCAGTGCACTTCAGGCAGGTGGACCCAGGCCCATCCCACCCCCCACCTGTTACACGTGGTAGTAAATGGGAGCCCTCCAAAACCCACTATACCCACATGTAAGTGCCCCCCTTCATCCCTAAGGGCTATTGTAGTGGTGTACAATTGTGGGGTGTGGGTTTTGGGGGGCTCAGCACCGAAGGTAAGGGAGCTATGCACCTGGGAGCAATTTGTGAAGTCCACTGCAGTGCCCCCTAAGGTGCCCGGTTGGTGTCCTGGCATGTGAGGGGGACCAGTGCACTATGAATGCTGGCTCCTCCCACGACCAAATGCCTTGGATTTGGTCATTTTTGAGATGGGCGTCCTCGGTTTCCATTATCGGCGAAAACCGAGGTCGCCCATCTCTAAGGTTGCCCATCTCAACATTTAGGTCGACCATCAATAAGGTCAACCTAAATGTTGAGATTTGGGCGTCCCTGACCATATTATCGAAACGAAAGATGGACGCCCATCTTGTTTCGATAATACGGGATGCCCCGCCCCTTCGCCAGGACGTCCTTAGAGATGGGCACCCTTAGAGATGGGCGTCCCCGTTCGATTATGCCCCTCCACATGGTTCTCCAAACAAGTAGCTGAAAAACTAAGAGCAAAAGAGGCTTTGTTCAAGAAATACAAAAGAACGCAACGAGAGGATCACGGAAAAGATTATCGGATTAAACTCAAAGAAGCAAAGAGTGAAATACGGCTAGCAAAAGCGCGAGCGGAAGAAAAATTGGCTAAAGATGTAAAGAGAGGTGACAAGACTTTTTCAGATATATTGGAGAAAGGAGAAGAGATAGGAATGGAATTGCGAGACTGAAAGTTAATGAGAATGGCTATGTGAAGAGAGATGAAGATAAAGCGAACATGCTAAACAATTATTTCTCTTCGGTGTTCACGGAGGAAAATCCCGGAGAAGGACCCCTGTTGGCTGCCGAGGGAACATCTGAGAATGGAGTGGATATTGCACCATTTACAGAAGAAAGAGTTTATAAACAGCTGGAGAATCTGAAGATGGACAAAGCTATGGGGCCGGATGGGATACACCCCAGGATACTGAAGGAGCTCAGAGAGGTCCTGGCGGGACCTCTTAAAGATTTATTTAATAGATCTTTAGAGACAGGAGAGGTTCCGTGAGATTGGAGACGAGCGGATGTGGTCCCTCTTCACAAAAGTGGAAACAGGGAAGAAGTGGGAAACCATAGACCGGTAAGTCTCACGTCGGTGATAGGAAAAATAATGGAGTCGCTGCTGAAAGAAAGGATAGTTAACTTTCTAGAAGCCGATGGGTTACAGGACCCGAGGCAACATGGCTTTACCAAAGGAAAATCCTGCCAAACGAATCTTATTGACTTTTTTGACTGGGTGACCAAAGAACTGGATGAGGGACGTGCACTAGAGGTAATCTACTTGGATTTCAGGCTGAGGCTCCCTTTTATCGCAGCAGGAAAAAGGCTGTCTCTTTTTTTTTTGAATGAAATGACTGTGCAGTAAGTGAACCATTATGGCACTGCTCGATTACCACTGGGTAAACACCGGTGCTACAAAAATAGAAAATATTGTTATAGTGCTGGAAATGACATGTACTGGAGGTGGGAAATAGTGCTGGGCTGCTGCGGTAGCCCAGTGGTAGTTCCTGTTTGGCACGCGATAACATAGTAAATGACGGCAGATAAAGACCTGTACGGTCCATCCAGCCTGCCCAAGATAACCTCATTTTACATGGTATGTGATACTTTATATGTATACCTGAGTTTGATTTGTCCTTGCCTTTCTCAGGACATAGACCGTAGAAGTCTGCCCAGTACTGTTCTTGTACTAAGTTCTGAAGCTAACATCGAAGCCCCTTAAAATTTACACTCCAGCTCATCCCTATCTATCACGATCAGGGCGTAGACCGTAGAAGTCTGCCCAGCTCCCGTTTTGTTTCCAATTACCGGCGTCGCCACCCAATCTCCGCTAAGATTCCACGGAACCATTCCTTCTAAACAGGATTCCTTAGTGATAAGCCCATGGTTGGCTGACCGCAGCTTAGTAAAAGGTCCCCAGTGTGCGCTCTTTTGAAGGCGTGCACAGTGTATCAGACGTTTTTTCCGAAAGAGTGCGCACTCATAACAATATTGCTCCCAGAATGATAGAGTAGGATAAAAAAGCTAATCAAAATTAAAATTCCAAGAAACAGCACAAGAAACCATGCACAATGAAATGTTTCAGGCTCCATAGCCAATGTTCCCTCTAAGCTGAGCAAGAATCCTTCACCTACAGCCCTGCCAGTGGGAGGTGCTGTTTCACTATCACATTTTCAGTAGTGAAGGACATTAAGCTCTGCAGGACTCCAGGGATCCTGCCTTTCCCTAAGGATTGAAAACAAGATATTGAAGCACCAGCCACCACTGGCAGCAATGTGGTTAGAGGACTCCCACTCAGCTTCGAGGGAACAGTGTCCACCAGGGGCATAGCCAGACCTCGGCGGGAGGGGGGGTCCAGGGCCCAAGGTGGGGGGCACATTTTAGTCTGCCTCCCCCAGCCGCCAACTCCCCTCCGCCGATGACCCTCCCCCGCCACTTTCTGACCCCCACGCCGCCACCGCTGACCCTCCCCCACCACTTTCGACCTCCCCGCCGCCGCCAGGTACCTTTGCTGGCGAGGGTCCCCAACCTCCGCCAGCCTTAGTCTTTAGAGCCGGTCTCCGGCACGTTCACTGATCTGTGCTGTGAGTCCTGACTGACATCCTACATGCAGGACGTCAGTCAGGACTCACAGCACAGATCAGCAAACGTGCCAGAGACCGGCACTGAAGAAGACTAAGACTGGCGAGGTGTTCTAAAGTTGGCGCCAAAAAACATTGGCGCTCAACACTATTCTATAATGGGCACTCAAAGATGAGCATCCAATATAGAAGAGTATTGAGGGCTGATTTCCATGCCCAGATTTGGGCATCCCTGATATTTTATAGCACTGCACACAAATTTAAGGAATGCCCCAACCCACCCATTCTTCTCCCATGACCACGCCCCTTTTGGGTTGCGAGCTGTGGGAATTCGATGCACCCTGTTATAGAACAGCAAATACAAATTGGTGCCAATTAGTGCAAATTAGCAGCCAACTGTTGGCACTGATTGACTTGATAGCCAATGTGTTGGGTGAACGTCTTGGATCGATGCTCAAATTTCAGCACCCAATTTTCGGTGCCATATATAGACTCTAGGAGATAACGTAGTATTTTATGAGTTGCATGCTTAAGTTGGAAACATGCCCATTCCCCCCCCCCCCCCCCCCACGCTCCACTTACGTGTACTCCCTTGCAGTTACACGCTATTGGATAAGTGTCACTTTTCTGTGGTCAGCTACAGAATTGTCTTCTTTTTTTTTTCACTAACTGTTCCGGGAAGTTTGCAACATTTGAATCCCATGTGTAACCATAGCTTGATGTTCAACTGGAACATGTTCCCTCTTCATATTTGAATAGGGAAGCACATGATTCCTAGATATGTTCTCATATCAAGGGGGAAAAAAAAGCTCACATTGTAAACAGATTCAGGAGAAATAGTTCGTACCAGATGTCTTAATTTATGCTATCCATTTGCCAAGCCATGAATGGACAGATGTTCCAAATGTTTTGCCTTTTCAAATCTGTAAATATGATTTTGTCGTATTTATATTATCTGTCTCCAAAATATTTTCATGAAAAAGTCAGATCTATCACAGTTGTCTCACATAACAAAATAATAACCCAAACAACTTTTTTTCAATATCTATGTATTGGTTTCATGGTTAAGAAATTGGACGGAACTAGTAACATAAAAAGAATTCAATAACTCAAAAAAGATTTTACATTGGAGGCTAGATTCGCTAAGCTAGCGTTCTGTGAAGGACGTTCTGCATGGAATGACCGTTACAAAGTACTAGTAACATAGTAGATGATGGCAGAAAAAGACCTGCATGGTCCATCCAGTCTGCCCAACAAGACAACTCACGTGTGCTACGTTTTGTGTATACCCTACTTTGATTTGTACCTATGCTCTTCAGGGCACAGACCGTATAAGTCTGCCCAGCACTATCCCCACCTCCCAACCACCAGCCCCGCCTCCCAACCACCGGCTCTGGCACAGACCATATAAGTCAGCCCAGCACTATCCCTGCCTCCCACCACCGGCTCTGGCACAGACCATATAAGTCTGCCCAGCACTATTCCTGTCTCCCACCATCGGCTCTGGCACAGACCGTATAAGTCTGCCCAGCACTATCCCCGCCTCCCACCACCGGCTCTGGCACAGAACGTATAAGTCTGCCCAGCACTATCCCTGCCTCCCAACCTCCAGTCCCGCCTCCCACCACTGGCTCTGGCACAGACCGTATAAGTCTGCCCAGCACTATCCCTGCCTCCCAACCTCCAGCCCCGCCTCCCACTACCGGCTCTACTATCCAATCTCGGTTAAGCTCCTGAGGATCCATTCCTTCTGAACAGGATTCCTTTATGTTTATCCCACACATGTTTGAATTCCGTTACCGTTTTCATCTCCACCACCTCCTGCGGGAGGGCATTCCAAGCATCCACCACTCTCTCCGTGAAGAAATACTTTCTGACATTAGTTCACATTTCAAGCTGGATTCTGTACATGGCGCCATAAAAATCGGTGCTGAAATAAAATACGCCTAGGTATATTCTATAAACTCCGACTAAATTTAGGTGTGGTTTATAGAATACACCTAGAGCCCGTCCGCGTGACTAAATCTATTTGCGGGAATGTATGCCAAGCAAAACTTGGTGTAAATGCCTGCAACTTAGGCGCGGAGCAAGGGTATTCTATAACAATGCACTTAATTATTGGGAATGCCCATGACCCGTCCATTCCACGCCCCCTTTTCAGCAGTGCGCATTAGAATTTACATGCGCCACTTTACAGAATACACTTAGGGCCTCTGTTATCAAGCTGCACTAGCGGTTCCCTGACAATGCCAACGAAGCCCATTCAAAGGTGAATGGGCTTTGTCAGCATTGCCACACTGAGGACCGCTAGCGTGGTTTGATAAAAGAGGCCCTTAGCAAGTTGTGCTCATAAATTCTAATTAATGCTAATTAGTTGCAATAATTGCTTGTTAAGTGGCAATTATCAGCGCTGTTTGGCTAGTTAAGATAATTAAGTTGCATGTGCAAATCAGAATATGACTAGATTGTCAGACTTGTGAGTTCTTGTGCCAAGTGGAGCACTGCTGAGTGCGATGACACGCCCCCGTACTCTGCTTGGCGGCCAAGCAACCCTGAGGTTCACCTGCAGTGACTGCCATTCCTCGGAGGTTGAGCCCCCAGGTGCGGGCAGCCAGCAGGACTTGTACAGGAAGCTGAGGAGAGGGGTGCTGAGGAACCGGCCAGAGGGGAACAGAAGGGAATGGTCCTGGTATAAGCAATGTCCAACAGGCAGGCAGCATGTGAGAGAGTAATCCAGGTACAAGCAATGTTCAACAGGCAGGCAGCGGGTGAAAGAGTAATCCAGTTACAAGCAAAGTCAGGAACGAGGGACCAGCAGAAGAAGCAGACTACAGAGTAGTAACACCTACCAAAGTAGAAGCCGAAGCCCAGAAGCAGAGAAAGATTTCCTAGAAATAGTGCTGGAATCAGCCCGTAACAAGAAACAGCTGGGAGGAAGAGCCGCCATGGGTTGGTGGGATACCAGAGGACACCCAATAGGAGAGGCAAAGGAGAGTCCATAGGTAGCCAGGGTAGAGAGCCAGGACACACAGAGCCAATCCGCAGAGCTCAGAGGCGGGGCAGAGAACCCAGCATGCTGAGTGTGCCCAGCCAGCGTCCGTCGTAAGAGAAGAGGTGCGCTGACAGAGAGAGAAAGCAGCATGGGAGAGGACGCCGATCGGGCGTGCACACCTGCTGGCGAACAGGTGGAAGCAGCGTCGCAGAAGGGAACCCAGGCCTCAAAGAACGGCAGAAGACAGCGCCCCAGGAGCGCCATCACCGGCAAGGTGAGGGCGTGACACAGATATGCGTGCACCCAGTGGAAATCCAAAGGGTGAAAGGAAGAAATCACCTCTGCGAGTGTCTGCCCGCCCCACCCTACAAGACTGCAGGGAGACGCCGTGTGCACAGCTCTCTTTAGGAAGACTAAGGGCAGAGTGAGACCCTTCCTCGGTGTTTTTTGTATTGTAAAAGATAAGACATTGGAGATTTTGTTATCTTGTTGTCGTCAACAGACTCCTGAAGCAGGCCAATGGCCGAAACACGCTGCTGTATCCAGTCTTTATATCAATAAATCTTCTTTAAAGTATCAAGGTTGTCCCTTCCGTTTCTGGAGTCCACAATCGAGTTCCCACTTGTTTTCTTCTGCAGAAAATGCGTGCACAACTTAAGTCGCACTATATAGAATCCGAGGGTACATGTCTAACTTTGCCAAAGTATATTGCAGTATATTTGCAGTACTGCTGCCAGGGGTCCTAGCCCTAGTGGTAATACCACAAGACTACTTGTAAATTGCATACAGTGGAGGTGATAGATATGCAAATTTCTCGAATGCCTGTTCCTTAATGGTATCCTAAAAACCTGACCTGTTGGTAGCCCTCAAGGACTGGAAGTGAAGACCAGGCTCTAGAGAACGTGAATGCCTCGAAATTGTAACCATTGTCTTTTTGTTTTTCATATCTCTTCCGATCTGCTTTTCAATTTGGCTAAGAAGATACTTTCACAACAGAATGTAGAGTTCACTGATATTTTTTTAATTATTATTATTTTGTACTTCCTTTTTGATGCAATTTTTTATATACTTCTATGATAAGTAAGAGATGCCTCTAAAGTCACAAAAAGAAACATGTGGGAAATGTACACAGAGCCTTGCAATTCTTTCCATCACTTCTGCATATGTGTGTCTCTGTGTGTCTCTGACTGGAGGGGATGGTTTGAATGGCACCCAAATATTCCATTGGTTTGGAAAGAACATTAAAATGCAACCACATGTGATAATATGACACTGTCAACAGATTTCCAAAGATGAATTGTACAGTTTAACCACAGGGTGCCTCTTTCCTAAGGCTTCACTACTAGGAGGCTGCACGTGCGTACTACGCGGTTCAGTCACTAGGTGGCACTGTTCATAAGAACCATTAAGAATTCGTTCAAAATACAATTCACAACAAAGAAAATAAACTCACTAAGAGTCAGCCCAGCAGAGATTGGCATCAGGTGGCACTGGGGGGAGAGGGAAGAATGTAGTGGGGAAATGATGCAGAGTATTCTCAAGGAATTACTTCCAATCCATCTGTGTCTGACTCTCTTTATATATGTATGTATGTTTGTGTGTGTCTCTGTTTTGTGGGAATATGGGTATACCTGTAGGGAAGTGTCCTTATTTTTATCAGTGGGGGTGTCTGTGGGTATATGTGTGTGTGTAAATCACGAGTAGAGCTTCTAAAATAAGGACCACTATGCCTTTCACTAATTTTCCCCATCACAAATTTGATCCCATTTTGTTAAATTTGCAGAGAGTTCTTTTACCTCCAGATAGTCAGAGAGACACTTTTCCCCCTTAAGTACAGTGCGTTTTTTTCTAGCAAAAAAGGTGCGGTACTCAATATGCCAGGTCACCCTTCAGGGGTGGGGTGATCACTGAGGGACCCACCCCACAATAGCCCCTGCAACCAGTCACAGAATCTATGACAAGGCAGAATTGCTGTGTAGAACCTGAGCTCTTTCAATAAAACTTGGGGTCCATTGGGTCAATTTTAGCAGACAATGGAAAAGGTGCCGGTACTCAATACCCCCTCAAAAAAAGCACTGCTTAAGTATAATTTCTGTTCCTTGAGTTGAAAAGAATAAAAAGAGAAAAAGAAACATAAAGATGCAGGTTTCTAGTCCTTCCGTCGACAGTCCAAACTTTGTAGCTTCATCGCGCGCCCCCTAGTCCTAGTATTTTTAGAAAGAGTAAACAAGCGATTCACGTCTACCCATTCCACTCCACTCATTATTTTATAGACCTCTATCATATCTCCCCTCAGCCGCCTTTTCTCCAAACTGAAGAGCCCTAGCCGCTTTAGCCTTTCCTCATAGGGAAGTCGTCCCATCCCCTTTATCATTTTCTTGCCTTCTCTGTACCTTTTCTAATTCCATACAACAACACAAACATATTTAGAAAACATAACTGTAAACATAAAATAAAATACCTCTGCAATAATTGCTCCTAAATATGTAATATTTCCGCATGAATCTTTTCAGATCCCAAAATAGGATGTGCATTCTGTATTGCTTGCAAACCACATGCGTACATCATAGCCAGTTATCAAAAGTAACACCAGTGGTGTTGAATGCACACACATGGGTATGTCTAACGTGTACTTAGAGTAGGTGAAAATGCGTACCGCAAAGCGTGTTGAAGCATTTTATGGTAAGACCTGTTTGCTATCTCTGATTTATCCTAAGGGTGGAACAGTACTATTTTTGATACTTTTGCTCTGAGCTACAGATCTGAAATCACCATTTCTTTTAGTAACCTTCACTTCTTTCTCTAACCCCCAAGAACATACATGATTTCAGCTATTGATACCTTCTCAGGTCCTGCGTTCCATTCATTAAGTAAGGCATTTAGAAATGGGAAGTCAGAGTGATTTCTAAAACCTACGTGGAAACAATCCTGTTGTATAGTTCATGTCAGACAAATCTAACTTCTAAAATCTCAGATAGATTGCAGGTGCAGCTGAGAGTGAAAGTGAGATCCCTGTTGGACAAGGTTATAACACAAAACACATTTCCACCTGAAAGGATTTTTAAGATCTTACCCTTGCACCGAGCAACTGTTTTCAAAGAAGTAGCAAACGGTTTCCACCTTGGAAAAAAAGGGATATGAATCTCTGACACAAAGTAGGGCAAAGGGCATTAAGTCACAGTGGAAAGATGCCTCTTTCCTTCACCCCTTCCATACTTTCTTAAAGCCCCCGTTAATGTTGACATATCAGCCTTCAATATCGAGACATCCTTGAAAGAATGGCAGGCTATGGCAAGTCATCAAAAACTGCATGATACTTGGACTTTCTGAGGGCAATTCTAAAGTAGAGAGGTGTGGTAGCCGTGTTAGTCCACTCTTAAAGGTTATCAATAGAAATCAAACAAAATAAAACATAGAAAAGAAAATAAGATGATACCTTTTTTACTGGACATAACTTAATACATTTCTTGATTAGCTTTGGAAGGTTGCCCTTCTTCCTCAGATCGGGTTCTACATGGAACGTTGCTACTCTTTGAGATTCTGCTGTGGAATCTTGTCACTCTTTAGCATTCCGGAATCTTGCTATTCTTTGGGGTTCTACACGTAGAGAGGTGTGGTAGCCGTGTTAGTCCACTCTTAAAGGTTATCAATAGAAATCAAACAAAATAAAACATGGAAAAGAAAATAAGATGATACCTTTTTTATTGGACATAACTTAATACATTTCTTGATTAGCTTTCGAAGGTTGCCCTTCTTCCTCAGATCGGAAATAAGCAAATGTGCTAGCTGACAGTGTATATAAGTGAAAACATTCAAGCATTACTATGACAGTAAAATAGATATCATTGCAGATTCTACATGGAATGTTGCTACTATTGGAGATTCTACATGGAATGTTGCTATTCCACTAGCAACATTCCATGTAGAAGGCTGCGCAGGCTTCTGTTTCTGTGAGTCTGACGTCCTGCACATACGTGCAGGACGTCAGACTCACAGAAGCAGAAGCCTGCGCGGCCACATTGGTGATCTACAAGGGCCAACTTCTACATGGAATGTTGCTAGTGGAATAGCAACATTCCATGTAGAATCTATAGAAATCAAACAAAATAAAACATGGAAAAGAAAATAAGATGATACCTTTTTTATTGGACATAACTTAATACATTTCTTGATTAGCTTTCGAAGGTTGCCCTTCTTCGTCAGATCGGAAATAAGCAAATGTGGTAGCAGATAGTATATATAAGAGAAACATCAAAGCATTACTTTGACAGTCTGACAGAGTGGGAGGGTGGGGGTGTGCATGGGGACATCAAAGCATTTAATTGATATTCTAACAGGATGGGTGTTGGTAGGTGAGAGGAGGGTAATAAACAGAGAAATAAATTTTCTTTTCCAATTCTAGAAAGGAGGCCTATATTTAGGTGCCTAGAGGGTGCCTGTGTGAAACCTATGCTAAAGGTACCTACTTTCCTTTACAGAATACTAGTATAACTGGGTACATAGTCACATCCCCCCCCCCCCCCCCCCCCCCCCCCCCCAAATATTCAGCATTATTTAACCAGCCAGTTCAATAGCACTTAAATGGCCTATTTTTGGCACGTTTAAACTTAACTGGCCAGAGCTGAATATTGACTTGACCAGTTAGTTTAAACCAGCCAAAAATAAACTGGATATTCAACGCCAATAACTGGAAACAGCCCAACATTGAATATCCGGTGTCACCGCCGACCATGGGTGTTAGCTGGACTGCCTCCCGTGGTCTGAATATCGGCCCCATAGACCATAGAGCTGGTGTAAATGTTTGTGCCTAGACTGGTGTGTGTGTGTGTGTGTCTGTGTGTGAGTCTCACTCATTCTCCATCTTTACTCTGCCCATGTGACAGTGGTGTAGCAATTTTTGGGTGGGCCAACAGGTTGGATGGATGGGCACTAGAGAAACACCTGCCACCCGATATGCCCTGCCATGCCCCTACTCCTACCCAGGGCTTTTTTTGAGGGGGTACTGAGTACCGGCACCTGTTTCCATTGCTAAACTTGACCCATGGAACCCAAGTTTTAATGAAAGAGATCAGGCTCTACACACCAATTCTGCCTTGTCATGGATTCTCTGACTGGGTGCAGGGGGCTTGGCTATTGTGGGGTGGGTCCCTCAGCGATCATCCCACCCCTGAAGGGTGGCCTAGCATTTGAGTACCCGCACCTTTTTTGCTATGCACTGCTCCTACTGCACACCTACCCCACTCCCAATAACTTCAATGGGAGTAGCAGTGCTGTCCTCAGTGGCTGTAGACCACATTGAGAGCTAGGGGAACTATAAGAGGGTGCACTCTTGAACCTCCACTGAGCCACGATCCACCAACACACATATGCTTCCCCCAGATGTGCCCTAAATATTACAGTGGGGCCCTAAAATATCAATAAAGCCTAGTTTACAGCCATGCAAGAAATGGGCATAGCACACAGAAAAGACCAACATTTTTAATCCATTCCAGTGAAAGAATTAAAACCGGTATCAGGTGAAATTTTGAAAATTGAAAATAAGTCAAGAGTTCTGGGTGTTCTCTTAGACTCAAAATTGATTTTTGAGTCACAAGTAAAATATTTGGTGAAGAAGTTTAAAAAAAAAATTACATCGACTTAGGGTAATTAGATCTTCACTTAGAGCCAAATCCTATAAATGGCGTCTTAAAAATCAGTGCCGAAAAACCACACCGTTAGTGTGATTCTATAGACTGTGCCTAAAGTGAGGCCTTGTTTATAGAATATGGCTACGGGCCATTCTTGCAACTAAAATTTAGGTGCAGACATTTAGGTCACATAAAACCAGGCCCAAACATCTGCACCTAAGTTAGGCGCACATCAGGTGTATTCCATAAAAGTGTAAATAGTTTTTTGAAATGCTCACAACCCGCCCATTCCATATCCATGGCCACACGCCCTTTTGGACTGCATGCATCAGAATCTATGCACATTGTATTGTAGAATATGCCTAGAAAGTTGTGTGTGTAAATTCTAATTAAAGCCAATTAGTGGTGCTAATTGGTTGTCAAATACCAATAATCAGCACTGATTGGCTTGTTAATCAAGTTGTGAATGCAATGTGGCCAGGCAGCCTCAAGGCACCATACATAGAATTTGGGGGTTAGTCAAAACAGTTTCAGGGTTGTTGGTCAATCTAGGTTACTCCCACACTTGGACTACTGCAATTCGCTTTATACTACTTTATCTTCCAAATTGTAAAGAAAGACTGATCATTTTTGTCGGGAAATTTGAACGGACCTCTCCATTGCTGGTCACCTTGCATTAGCTACCAATGAATAAGAGAGTGGAGTTTAAAATTGCCTGCGTGATTTATAAAGCCTTTTTTGGCAAAAATTCTGAAGGATTGACCAAACTCTTATTTCTACCAAATAATTGGTTGACATCAAAGAAATCTCACAAGCTAAAGCTAAACTATCCAGTTGTGAAGGCCACCGTTTCACCTTCGAGTGGCTTCCTCAGGGACCTGGCGTTGCTGTCTGTATGCGATTTTCTAGAAGAAATGAGATTCAGTCAACGGAATATAGATACAATTTAAATAGTGGATGAATATTGGCGCGCTGGTGCACATTCCTGAGGAATGCAACTTGAATGTATGTGCACCAGCGCGTCAATATTCATCCACTATTTAAATTGTATCTATATTCCGTTGACTGAATCTCATTTCTTCTAGAAAATCGCATACAGACAGCAACGCCAGTCCCTGAGGAAGCCACTGGAAGGTGAAACGGTGGCGCCGTTGGACCTAAGTCAAGTGTTGCTATTCATATATTGGCGCTTTTATTAAGCCTGTCTACATGGATTCAGGTCGAAATGTAAATGCTAGATTTTGAAACACAGCATTGAGCACTATAAATAATAAAAAAAGGAGAGTCAAGTGAATCCCCATGATAGAAACTAATCAACGGTTTTCATTATACCCGTTGTAAATCTTGGACATTTAGTCTGTTAGGTTTCTGAGGGATTCTCTCCTTAAAAAAAAAATACATTTCTACTGGACTAACCTGTTCTACTGTAATTTATTTTGTTTTGTATAGATTTACCTTATTAATACACTAGTTCCACTGCATCTATCCATTGTAGAGATGCCTATAGACCTCAGGGCTTTTGTAATGGTCTACAGTTAGGTACAGTAAGTTTGTAGGTGTTCCTGGAGGGCTCACAATATAAAAAAAGGGTGTTAATGGTGGGTCCATTTATGTGACATCCACGGCACTGACCACTAGGCTGCCCCTCTGCTCTGCTAGGATGGCTATGTAGTCAGTTTACTAGGAATGGTGCCAAACAGTCATTTCTATGGCTTTGTGTGTGTGTGTGTGTGTGTGTGTGTGTGTGTGTGTGTGTGTGTGTGCATTTTTCACTAGGACAGTTTTTTATGGTATCTAAAGAAGTATGTACTGAGCAAAACAGAATGTCTGGAAAATAGTGATTTTTCCATCCCCCAAAAAATAGACTTCTTTCCGGTTCAAAAATTGCTATGTTCAGGATGAGAATTTTAGACATTTTCGGCGAAACGTCTACAAGTGGACTTAGACGTCATATCGGAAACGCCCCTCCACGTGTCTTCGTGAAATAGTCCTAAAATAGGTTCCAACTTGGAATTTCACCTTAGGTGACCTCTTTTAAGATGACCCTCTTACTGTCCACGCTTTTAATAAATACTTGTAAAAAAAGCCCGTTTCTCCTTGAAATGAAACAGGTGCTAGCAAGGTAATGACCTTCTGCCGTTAATGTTTTTCCCCCCTCCTCCCCTCCCCCCCTCATCTCAGGACCCCCCTGTCAACTCGGGACCCCCTCCCCCCCATCATCGCAGCACCCCCTCCCCCCTCTCTCATCTCAGGACCCTCCCTCTATCCAGGCCCCCCCCCCGTCCTCCGATGTCCGCGACCCCCCTCCTCCCATTTCCGCCGGCCAGCGCCTCTGTCCCTCTGTCTCTGTGGCCTCCGACAGCAAGGAGAGGATGTGTGCGGGTGCCCAAGCCCTTCGTACGTGGCAGCTGCTGTTGAAAAAGTTTTACCTCCTGCTCGTCCGGCAACACTGAAGTGCAGCAAGTACAGACGCTGCTTGTTTCAGCTGTTCCTCTGGTCCCGCCCTCATTTTCTGTTTGCAGAAGGGCGGGACCACAGGAACTTCAGAAACAGAAGCGAAACCAGAGTTCCCTTGAGGGCGGGGCAGTGATCGGGAGTGCGATTACAAACCCTACGAACACTACACGGCTTCACTGCCACGCTGCCACGGAGTCAGCTTCAGAACGTTGGAGGTGCGAATTATATATATACTAGTAAAAAAAGGCCCGTTTCTGAGACCAATGAAACGGGCGCTAGCATGGTTTTCATTGTGAGAGTGTGTGTGTGAGAGAGACTGAGTGAATGTGCGAGTGTGTGTGACAGAGTGAGGCTGTGTGTGTTAGAATGAGTGTGTGTGTAAGAATGTGAGTGTGCGTTTGATATATGTAGACTTTGAGTGTGAGTGATTGAGGGAGAGAGTGTGTGTGTTTGAAAGAGTGTGTGTGTTTCAAGCAGGTGGTGCATTCCCCTCCCCCTACCGTGCCGCTGTTCTTTCCCCTCTTCTCACCGCCCCAGTCACCTTCCAAGTTCCAGGCCACCCTCCCCCCCCCCCCGAGAGAGAGAGAGAGTGTGTGTGTGTGTGTGTTCCTCTTCCTCCCCCTGTGTCCGTAGGAGCGCAGGTACCAGGAAGTTGTTTTGAAGTCCGTGAGGGGCTGCAGCGCAGACAGCCAATGGCTGAAGGCTGTGTGTGTTTCGTTTTTTTTTTTTTGTTATTGTTAAGATTAGCGGCGATCTTTGAGGGGGGAGGGTGGATATGTGAAACGGCAACCTCGGGGGGGGGGGGAGCAGCGACCTCGCTCGCAGGCGTTTGGAGAGTGGAAGCGTCGAACTGAATAGGCGACCTTGGGGGGGGGGGAGGTGGCGAGGGGAAGTGGTGTACTTGTTTTGAAGCCTCCAAAAGTCCCTAGCAACGTGCGTGTTCGATGTGTGCTCGTCCCTCGCGTCAAACTTGATGACGTTGAGGGCAGAGCGATGCGATTGGTTGAGTGTCATTGCTCCGCCCTCGACGTCATCACGTTTGACGCGTGGGCGGGGCAGACACAAAGCGATCTCACCCCCTTCACTTTTAGAACGTTGGAGGTGCGTTTTATATAGAGAGATAGATAGAATAGATGTGCACATCACATGCCATTATGTGCTGCATTGTTGGCCTGCTATATCTGACTCTTTGCTGATCTCTATGGCCTTGGGACCCAGCTTCATTGTATTAAAATGAGCTTTACTAAAATACTAGTAAAAAAGCCCCGTTTCTGATGCAAATGAAACGGGGGCTAGCAATGTTTTCTTCTGTGTGCATGTGGGAGTGTGTGTGTCCCTGCCCTCTGGCCTCTCTCCCCTCCCCCCTCTGAGTCCTTCACTGTTACAGAGCCAGCGATTTGATTTCGTGCTCTGCTGTTTTCCTTCACTGACTGTGTTACAGAGAGGGCGGGGCAGACACTCATAGGGAAACCGGATATCTCGCCCCCTTCACACTTCCGGCTGGAGGCTTCATAGAACGTTGGTGTTGCCTTTTATATAGAGAGATAGTAAAAAAGCCCCGTTTCTGATGCAAATGAAACGGGGGCTAGCAATGTTTTCTTCTGTGTGCATGTGGGAGTGTGTGTGTCCCTGCCCTCTGGCCTCTCTCCCCTCCCCCCTCTGAGTCCTTCACTGTTACAGAGCCAGCGATTTGATTTCGTGCTCTGCTGTTTTCCTTCACTGACTGTGTTACAGAGAGGGCGGGGCAGACACTCATAGGGAAACCGGATATCTCGCCCCCTTCACACTTCCGGCTGGAGGCTTCATAGAACGTTGGTTTTGCCTTTTATATAGAGAGATGGTGTGTCCTAGATGCTGCTCTTAGTAGTTCTGTCATCATGGCTTGTTTTGGATGGGAAATCAAAGCTAATATATTGTCTCTGTCGTAGTCAGAATGTCCTATTGGATTACACCAATGTCTGCAACTCAACCCACACTGCAGAGCTGTTTTTCCTTATAAAGTAACCATAATTAAATCTGCTGCGCTCCCTTTTCTAAATGCTGAAGGGTAAGAAACCCAGAAGCTCTTGAATTTTGGCAGATCTGTGATTTTATTACTAGATGATTTCAGTGTATTTTTAGAAAGTACGTTAAAATGTCTGCATTTTTTTACTATTTATTGCATCACGGCACCATTAGAGTTGTTTCTCTCAACTTTTCCTTCAGTTGAAAGGATGATTGACAGCAAATGTGCAGAGTGCTGTGAGTTTATAGATGTTATATTTTACAAACCAATCATTTTCTAAAATGTTTTGTTGGACTTTTGATGTTACTGCAGGAAATGAGTGCATGCAGAGATGAGTGGTATGGCCGCATGAATACATCTAATGTAATTGTAGCAATTTCATGGATGTCACCGTAGCATTTCTGCCTTGAAATACAATAAGAGACTCTTCTTTATAAACAGATGTATCATAAGCGAATGAAGTCATCATCCTATATAATAATTTGCACCTCCAACGTTCCATCGCTGTCTGGCTGCCTGGGTTCCTAACATGTCCTGACGTCAGCCAGCCTCCAGCGTTCCATTCCCCCTCACTGTCCCGCCCTCGCGTCAAGACGTAATGACGTCAGAGGGCAGAACAATAAGGGAAGGGAACGCTGGAGGCGAGCTGACGTCAGGAGGGATGTTACGAACGGGATGGAAGCCAGCGCCAACCAGCCAGAGAACGTTCAGGTACAAATCGAGGGGAGGAGAGAATCGCAGGACATCGAGGGGAGGGAGGAAGGGAAGGGGAGGGGAAGGCAGGGCAGAGGAGAATTGATGGATGGGATGGGAGTACAGTAGAGGAGAAAATCGCAGGACACGGATGGGAGGGCAGGGAAGAGGAGAATCGTTGGATGTGGAGGGGAGGGAAGGGAAGAATCGCTGGACATGGAGGGGAGGGAAGGAAAGAATTGCTGGACATGGGACGGGAGGGCAGGGGAAAGAGAGAAAAAAAGCTTACATGACAGCCTTCCTAGGACCTGTTTCATTGTTGAGGAAACGGGCATGGTTCTACCAGTTTTCAAATAACACTCTTTGAAGTATCCAAGTGTCACCTATGCACAAAAGTATCAGCGAACTTACGATGCTCTATTCTATAAGGGTTTGTATAAGAAGCATGAAGTAGATGCAGTAAATGATGCCTAAAGTTAGGCAAGGGAGTAGTGTGGAGAAACGACACTTCCAACAAACTCGGGAGAGACAAAGGATGTCAAACAAGAAGGGTTTTATTCGTCAACAAACACTAAATGACTCTTGACACAGAGCCGTATTTTGGCGCTAAAAAGCGCCTACCTCAGGAGTATGTAATGTTGAAAAGGCTGTGTGAGTACACTGGTGGAAAACCTGGTATAGTTCCAAAAGACGCCACAAAATACTGATCACACTGAGACGGGCGCTTTTCAGCGCCGAAACATGGCTCTGTCGAGTCAATTAATGTTTGTTGACAAAAAAAACCCTTTTTGTTTGACATCCTTCATCAACCCTTAATTTTTTGGAAGTTTCGTCCACACTACTCCCTTGGTTGTCTTCCTATGCTCGTAGTGTTTCTGGTTCCTCCACCTTGGTGGTTGATCTTCTGGTTTGCCTAAAGTTAGATACCAAGATGTAGAGTGCCGGGTATTTGTGACCTGGATTGGCCACTGCTGGAAACAGGATGCTGGGCTCGATTGACCTTTGGTCTTTCCCAGTATGGCAATACTTATGTACTTATGTAATTCTATAGTGGGCACTTTGAGATGCAGTGCAAAATTGGGCACATGCCCAAACTGCACATGCATACCGATTGAATAATTAGCCAATTCATGCCAATAATTGGGTTTTTAACAAGGGAAGGGCGGAAATTGGAGGCTCATGGGTGGTTCAGGACAGATCATGGGAAAGGTTTCTATAGAATAATAGGGCATAGATCAGTTATGCCTGTAACAGATAATTTCTGTCAATTAACATTTAAGGCCAATTATTAATAGTTATCGCCTGTTAAAGCAATTAGCTTACACATGTAACTGACCTAACTGTGTGTCTAATTATGTGCTAACTTTGGGCACCATTTATAGAATTGCATTTATAAATGCAAAGGGGGCGTTCTCATGGGTGGAGCATGAGAGGGGCAGGGGTGGAGCTGCCACTTATACATGTGACTTGCAAAATATTGTAAGATACACACACCCTTACTCCATTTAGCGCCTTTAGTGGTGCCAGATCTATGACTGGGGTAACTGCAGGCACATTGGCCTGGATTCTATATAGTGCGACTTAAGTGGCATGCACAGATCCAGTCATACTGTGTATTTGCACACACAACTTGACTACTTAACAAGCCACTCAGCGCTGATAATTTCCAATCAACAAGTAATTAGTGACACTAATTGGCATTAATTAGAATTTACACACAAAAGTGTCGAACGTGATGCGCGTAAATTCTAAATCGCAGTGTGGAAAGGGGGCATGGGCCATGGGTGTGGAATGGGTGGGACACAGGCATTTCTAAAGGATATGCGCATTGTTATAGAATACACCCTGTCTGCGCCTAATTTAGGCTCAGGATTTACACCAAGTTTTACTTGGTGTAACTGCCCGTGACTAAATGTAGTCGTGCAGACAGGCACTCGTTGTACTCTATAAACCACATGGAAACTAAGGCTTATTCTATAAAATATGTCTAAATTAAGGTGTACTTTATAGAATACATTTAGGCGTATTCCAATTCAGCGCTGATTTTTTAGGCATGATATATAGAATCTAGTATATGGCATCAAAAAAAATCATCACCAAAAAGAGCACTATCCTATAAACCGGGCTTAAAGTAGGGCATGGTTTATAGAATTGCGCTTACGTCTATCCTATAAACCAGGCTTAAATTTAGGCATGGTTTATAGAATTGCGCTTACCACTAGGCACAGACATTTGCACCAACTAACATGTGGTGTAAATGTACATGCCTAAATTAGGCGTATATTTTTTTAATTTTTGTTACATTTGTACCCTGCGCTTTCCCACTCATGGCAGGCTCAATGCGGCAGGCAATGGAGGGTTAAGTGACTTGCCCAGTCACAAGGAGCTGCCTGTGCCGGGAATCAAACTCAGTTCCTCAGTTCCCCAGGACCAAAGTCCACCACTAGGCCACTCCTCCGCTGTTATTCCCCGTTATATCCCCGTTATTCTACTACAACACGTGTTAATTTTAGGAATGACCCATTACGCCCATGACCCTACCATTTCCACGCTTCCTTTTTCAGATCACACATAAATTTTAGGTGCCACTCCCATTGTCTAAATTTATGCGTGTAAATGCCAATTAAATCTAATTAGTGTGAAAAATTGCTTGTTAAGCTAATTATTATCGCTAATTAGATCATTATTCAGTTAAATTGCACATGCAAATTGGGTGAGTGCCTAAATTATGCGCACACAATTTTTGGTAGCTTTCATAGAATTAGGGGGATATTGTAAGTCATGCTGATGCTAGGTTGCACTCGCGGTGTAACAGAATTGAGATGACATTGAATAGGCTGTCACCGTACGGCATCGAAGAACCTAAAAGGCGTCGCCATTTATAGAACTGCCCCCCTAAGTAAGTAATCGGTTTTCTCAAGGAATCACTCACTTCTGTGGATCCGTGAAGACTGTTCCGGAAACCAGCTCGCACTCTTCCCAAATGTCTAACTTTGACGTCCATGGCCACGTCCGCTTGCTTCATGTCTTGTTTCTTTTTTCTATCTCTTTCAGTACAACCACGTTGCCCTCCCACATCAGGATCATCAACGGCTACATCACGGTCGAGCCTCCCATTTGGTTTTCTAATCGACTGGATCACCGGCGCTGGCATCCAGACAAGAGTTCCGCTCAAAGAAGATTCTCACCGCCAACTTTAACAAGCTGTATCTCTCTGGCAATAGCATCCTACGTCTCAGGCACATTGAGACCATCCTGACCTCTTCTTCACTAGGTGCAATAAGAGGAATAGAAAACAAAGATAATTTATTAACTCGAGCAAGTATTACGGGCCTACACCTGGACTTTGAACTGAAGAACGTGGCAGTTGCTGAGTTTTTTCTGCCAGGATGCACCCAATGGATTTTTGAAATTCTAAAGCTTTATTGTAACACTGACTTAACTCTTCTTTTTAAGAAGGATCTTGATTTCCCATAGTGCTATGGGGTGTTGTAAAATATGCGTGTTCATATAAAAAAAAGTATATTTATTCTTCTATTAAACTTATTTTTGTTGTGCATATTAATAACATCTTTATTAAAAAGAAAACAAATTGTAGTTGCAGTGAAATAGATAAATTCATTTCTATGTGACGTTCTGAACAACTTTATGTTGTTTTTGTTACATTTGTACCCCGCGCTTTCCTGCTACTCGTGGCAGGCTCAATGCGGCTTACATGGGGCAATGGAGGGTTAAGTGACTTGCCCAGAGTCACAAGGCGCTGCCTGTGCCTGAAGTGGGAATCAAACTCAGTTCCTCAGGACCAAAGTCCACCACCCTAACCACTAGGCCACTCCTCCACTGTTGCTACTATTTGAGATTCTACATGGAATGTTGCTATTCCACTAGAAGTCGGCCCTTGCAGATCACCAATGTGGCCGTGCAGGCTTCTGTGAGTCTGACGTCCTGCACGTACGTACGTGCAGGACGTCAGACTCACAGAAACAGAAGCCTGCGCAGCCTCCTTCTACTTGGAATGTTCCTAGTGGAATAGCAACATTCCATGTAGAATTTCCAATAGTATCTATTTTATTTTTGTTACATTTGTACCCTGCGCTTTCCCACTCATGGCAGGCTCAATGCGGCTTACATGGGGCAATGGAGGGTTAAGTGACTTGCCCAGAGTCACAAGGAGCTGCCTGTGCCTGAAGTGGGAATCAAACTCAGTTCCCCAGGACCAAAGTCCACCACCCTAACCACTAGGCCACTCCTTGTTAGCCCTAATTAACTTCTAGACTTCCCCGGAGAGATATTAAAATGTATTGTATTTGATAATTTATAGAGAAAATTATCATGCAGTATTGATTACAACAATTTGATTTGTGGTTTCTTAGCTCATCAGTTTAGAGCTGATGAATTGCCAGATTAATAGTTAAATTTGACTTCGCTTTTGCCAAAGTATTTAGGTAAGACACATGAGATATGCTAATATAGATGGATTTATTCCTCAGAATGCTGGTAACTTACTCAGTGAAACTTGATACCTCAAGAATACAGGAGTAAATGATGTGACCCGATAAAATCGATAAAACTAGTGTGGTTGGCCTCAAGTGGGACAGAGAAAAAAAAATCTGTCATACAATATAGAAATAACACGTTAACCTATGAGGGGAATTTTGTTTTAAACCAGAGTACGATTACTCAATGTGTCCACCAAGTACTCACTGTTCCCCAATTTAAACACTCAATTTTATCAATAACTGTTATTACTCTAATCACTAGGTATAAACCCTATTACAATCTATATATATAAACCTCACCCTCAACGTTCTATTTGCACTGACGTTACTGAAGCCAGGTTCGTAAGTCCGAAGCTCTGAAGCCACAGAAAATCACAGTCTGTGGGCCCCACCCTCGCATCAAACGTTATGACGTTGAGGGCGGAGCACATTCTCAGCTCCAACGTTGTACTGCACTATAGCTCTCGCATGGAGGCTGCAGGGGGGGCCGGCGACACACGGAGACACAAAGGGACGGAGGGGAGCCTTGCTAGCGCCCGTTTCATTGCGATTTGAAACGGGCCTTCGTTACTAGTGTAACATAAAGTGCCCAGAGTATTCCAAACAACCCCTCCCCCTCTTTCTCACTCACACTCGTGCACAATCGATATTTTCATTGTTGTCATCATACCATACATAAGGTTTCCTAAGGAAATGTTTGGTATGATGACAACAATGAAAATATCGATTGTGCATGAGTGTGAGTGAGAAAGAGGGGGAGGGGTTGTTTGGAATACTCTGGGCACTTTATGTTACATTGTAATAGGGTTTATACCTAGTGATTAGAGTAATAAAAATTATTGATAAAATTGAGGGTTTAAATTGGGGAACAGTGAGTACTTGGCGGACACATACAATATAGAAAGCATGAATCAAGGTCTCAAAACACACTTTCATCAAGGAAGGCAAAAAACTCAAACCCCCCTGCCGATGATTATTAAACATTGACATGAAGAATATTTACGTCATAGGCTCAAATACCTAATTCAATTTTAATAAATATCGAGATAATAAATAGAAATAAAGCAAAACAGAGAAAAGAAAATAAGATGATATCTTTTTTTTGTTGGACTGTCTTAACACATTTTGAAGGTAACCCTTCTTCAGATCAGAAATAAGCAAAATTTGATAAACATTATATATAAGTGAAACATCAAAGCATTCCAATTAGAGACCTGCACGGGGATGGGGTTTTCGGGAATCCCGCGGAACCTGCGGGATTCCCGCAGGGACAGAAGCAGTTCTGGGGGATCCCGTGGGGACGGAAGCAGTTCCTGTGGGGTTCTCGTGAAAGTGAATGCTGCACTTGTGCCAGCCTCTCACCTACCGAGTACCAAGTTCTTTGAGTGCTGTCTCCTCCTCCTCCTTGCTTTAACAGCACAGATGTGGAAAGTCTCCATTAAGGAGGTGGTAGAGACACAAATGATGACGGAATTCAAAAAGGCATGGGATGAACACAGAGGATCTCTAATTAGAAAATGGAAGTTATAAAAAACCTAAATTTAAATGGCTGCATGTGTGTGGATGTGTCGCGTGACACTTGGTGACTCTGGCTATGATGAACTAGGGCCGATACCGGGAGACCTGTACGGTCTGTGTTTCATATATGGCAATCAGGTTTTCGATGGGCTGGAAAGGGTCTAGACAGCAACTTTAGTGGCTGGAACATGAGGACAGACTTTTACGGTCTGTGCCCCGCAAATGAGAAGATGAATAGGCTGGAGTGGGCTTTGAGGGCAACTCCAGCAGTTGGAACATAAGGATAGGGCCAGGTGGACTTCTATGGTCTATGTCCCAGAAACGCCACAGAAAGACCATAATATCACATTCATTGCTGATTTAATCATGAATTGATAATGATTGTGACTATTGGGCAGACTGGATGGACCGATCCGGTTTTTATCTGCTGTCATTTACTGTGTTACTATTAATCCTCTCTGCTCCCGGGCTGATGCGCAGACCTCAGCTGTGACATAGGCACCAGCATTAAATGTCACCTGACCTACTGGCGTGTGCATGTGGTGACCTCTCAGCACACAGTGCCAGTCAGTGAATCAGAGAAGTCTTACATGTGCGCACCAGAGTGTTCCAACTTCCGTTCCTTCCTTGCCTGCAGTGCTGCGGCTCAAACCCAGAGACTGAGAGAGCTGACAGGAATTTTTAAAAAATTTACCATTAAATTCTTGTGGGACTGGGTGAGGAGAGGTTAAATTCTTGCAGGGACAGGCAGGGATTGGTAAGGTTCCCTGCGGGGACGGGTGGGGATGGTTTAGATTCCCCATAGGGGATGGGTTAGATTTCCTACGGGGACGAATTGGTACGGGTTGGATTCCAGTGGGGATGGGCGGGGACGGGTTGGATTTCTGTCCCCGTGCAACTCTCTAATTCCAATGACAGTCTCATAGGAAGAGGGTGGTGTGGGTAAGGTGAGAAACATGGGAGCTGGGTGGATGAGAGACAGGGAAAGATGGATGATAGATAAGAGGGTAACAAAGCAGTAGAATGTTATGGTTTATAATGGGCTAGAAAACCCAGATCTTTATTAAGTCCTGTCTGGTGGGTGACAAAATATTTAATAAATATCAAAAAATTACGTTACGTGAAAAATGTGAAAAACAAAATATTTTTTTTCAAAATCAGCTCTTAAAACTTCAAACAATTGTCATGGTCCCACCAACGGTGGCCAGCACTGTGCAGGTTGCATTTCTGTTTGCTGCAGCATTGGGCTTCTACGAGTTGATTGCTGTTATCAATGCCCCCCCCCCCCCCCCCCCCGCACAGTTGAAAAATTTGGTGCAGACAGAACTCCATGTGTGAGTGATAAACAGTCATTGGCAGGGAATCTAAGGCTTTTCCTTCCTTGATGAAAAGTGTTTTGAGACCTTGGGGCTCATTTTCAAAACAAAGTGGCATAAATCTGCATTTGGACGTTTTTCTCACCAAAACGTCCAAATTGGTATTTTGGAAACCAAGTTTTAGATGTTTTTCTATGAAGTCAGTCAGAAGTGCATTCAAATCACAAGGGGGCGCGACAGGAGCGTGTTAAGGGTGGAGTCTGGGCGTTCCTACCACTTGGATGTTTTTCTGCCATAATGGAACAAAAAAACATCCAGGGATGTAAGTTGGACATTTTGGTCTAGACCCGTTTTATTAATGAACTAGTAAAAAAAAGCCCGTTTCTCATTGAAATGAAACGGGCGCTAGCAAGGTAATCACCTTCTGCAATTAATGTTTTTAAGGGAAGTTCCAGCGTCCCCCCTCCCAATTCCAGGATCCCCCCTCCCTCCCTCCCAGTTCCAGGGTCCTCCCTCCCTTCTTCCCAGTTCCAGGGTCCCCCCTCTCTCCCTCCCACCCTCCCAATTCCAGGATCCCCCCTCCCTCTCTCCCTCCCAGTTCCAGGGTCCCCCCTCCCTCCCTCCCAGTTCCAGGGCCCCCTCCCGTCTTCCCTCCCTTCCAGTTCCAGGGTCCTCCCTCCCTCACAGTTCCAGGGTCCCCCCTCCCTTCTTCCCAGTTCCAGGGTTGTCGTCCCTCCCTCCGAGTTCCAGGGTCATCGTCCCTCCCTCCCTCCCTTCCAGTTCCAGGCCCCCTCCCTCCAAATTTTAAAAGTCATGCTGACTTACCTCATCGGGGTTACGGTGGCCGGCAGCAGTGGTAAAAAGCATGCAAGCTCAGCACTTACTTCAGTTTTCCCTTCTCTCAACTCTGGTCCCGCCCTCATTTCCTGTTTCCACAAGGGCGGGACCAGAGCTGAGAGACAGAGAAGGGAAAACTGAAGTAAGTGCCGAGCCTGCACGCTTTTTACCGCACGAGGTAAGTCAGGATGACTTTTAAAATTCGGAGGGAGGGGGCCTGGAACTGGAAGGGAGGGAGAGAGGGAGGGCCGACGACCCTGGAACTGGGAGCCTTGTAGCGCTATAGAAATGCTAAATAGTAGTAGTAGTAGTAGTAGGGAGGGGGGACGGACGACGACCCTGGAACCCGGAGGGAGGTAACGAATTTCCGGTGGGTGAATATTATATGCAGCCTTCCCTTCCCTCCGAGGACGGGGCACTGAGAGCGAGTGCGAGGCCTGTGGTTGGCCCCTTCTCCTTCTGACATCGCGTTTCTTTCCCTGGGTGATTACAAACCCTACGGACACTACACGGCTTCACTGCCACGGAGTCAGCTTCAGAACGTTGGAGGTGCGAATTATTATATTAGATAAGCCACAAAAAGTGCCCTAAATGACCAGATGACCACTGCAGGAGTAAAAGAATGACACCTCCTTACTCCTTCAATAGTCACTGACCCCCTCCCACCCCACAAAGATGTAAATAAAACAGTACATACCAGCCTCTATGACAGCTTCAGATGTTATGACCAGTCCTCTAATTAGAGCAGCATGCAGGTTCGTAGAATAGCCTAGTCATTGGGTGGTGTGAACTGTAGAGAATGTGCCCAGGCCCATAATCCACTCTAACTATTACACTTCTGGCGGAAAGTATGAGCCCCCCCCCCCCCCAACCCTCCTCCCAAACCTATTGTACCCACATATAGGTGACACTTGCAGGCATAAGGGCTATTGTAGTGGTGTACAGTTGGGTACAGTAGGTTTTTCATGGGTTTTGGAGGGCTCATCATACAATATAAGGGGGTTGAAACCCACTGCAGTGCTCCCTACGGTGTCCCCACTGCTCTGCTAAAATTTCCTGTATGGTCAGTCTACTAGGAAATCTCCTCCTACCTCCCAATGGCTTCTTTTTCACTTGGACTTTTTTTTTCAAAATGGACCATAAAGATTGACATACTAGACACCAGGGACGTAGCCAGACTTCTGCGGGAGGGGGGTCTAGAGCCCGAGGTGAGGGGACACATTTTAGCCCCCCCCCCCACAGCCGCCATCACCACCAACAACAACTTTGACCCCCTCCCCTGCCGAAGACCCTCTTGACCCCCCTCCCGCCACCAACCCTCCCCCGCCACCGCCGTCACCTACCTTTGCTGGTGGGGGACCCCAACTCCCACCAGCCGAGGTCCTATTCTTCCGGCGCAAGGCTTCGTTCTGAGTCTGACGTCCTGCACGTACAATGTTAGCGGCAGGAGGGGGGGTTGAGAGGGTCGTCGGCAGGGGGGTCCAGGGCCAAATCTACGGGGGCCCAGGCCCCCATGGCGCCACATAGCTACGCCACTGCTAGACACAACAATATCTAGCACATGGTCATTTTCAAAGAAAAAAGATAGATGTCTAACTGGTTTGAAAAGGTCATTTTCACTACTGATTTTTGGACATTTTGAGCAAAACGTCCAAAGTTGGATTTAGACGTCATCAAAAACGTCCCTCCAGGTTTCATACTTGTATCACTGGAGTTTTGTAAGGAACTTTGGGATCCTTTTACAAAGGCGTGCTGAAAACTGGCTTGCGGTAGCGTAGGCATGGGTTTTGGGTGCACGCTGATCCATTTTTCTGCGCCTGTAAAAAAGGCCTTTTTAAAATTTTTGCCGAAAATGGTAACGTGCGGTAAAATCAAAATTGGCACGCGTCCTTTTCGGGTCTGAGACCTTACCGCCAGCCATTGACCTAGCGGTAAAGTCTCACGCTGTAGCTGGGTGGTAATGACCTACGTGCACCAAATGCCACTTGGTGTGCGTCCGATACACGCGGCTGAAAATAAAAAGTATTTTTCGGATGTGCATATCGGACACACCAAAAATGAAATTCCAGCAAGAGCCACGTGGTAGCTGGGCGGTAACTCCATTTTGGCGTGCGTTGGGCGTGCGTAGACACTTACATGGCTTAGTAAAAGGGCTCCTTTGTGTTAGATTTTATACTCTCCTTTTTTGTGGAAAAAAATTCAGTGCCAGCTGCTTGCACTAGTTTCTGTTACTGCAGGTCTCCAAATTTAAGAGGCACTTTGTAAACTACGCTGACCTGCCTGCTCAGAAAGGGCGGTATATGATGTTTTAATAAACGTAAACCAGGGGCATAACCAGACCTCGGCGGGAGGGGGGCCAGAGCCCGAGGTGGGGGGGGGCACTGTTTAGCCGCCTCCCCCTGCCACTTTGGAAACCCTCTGCTGCCGCAACCGCAAATCCCCCCGCCGCCACACGCCCACCCCTTGCCCCGCCGCCGCATCAGGTACCTTGTTTGCTGGCAGGGGTCCCCAATCCCTGCCAGCCAAAGAGTCTTCTTCAGCGCCGGTCGACTCCGGCGCCTTCGTTGTGTGATCATCTGTTTCTGACGCCTTACGTCCTGCATGGGGCTACATGCACGGTGCAGGACGTAAAGCGTCAGAAACAGATGATCCCACAACAAAGGCACCGGAGTCAACTGGCACTGAAAAAGACTATTCGGCTGGCGGAGTTTGGGGACCCCCCGCCAGCAAACAAGGTACCTGACGCGGAGATGGGGCGGGGGGGGCAGGCAGCTGCGGGGGGGGGGGTCAAATGTAGAGGGGGGCCAGCGCGTAATCTGTGGGGGCCCATGCCCCCGTGGCCCCACATAGCTACGCCCCTGACGTAAACATAAAGAATATGGCAAGGGTACATTTTTGCCCAAAAATGTCTAATGCCATTATTCAGGCCTGCTCACCCTCAGCAGCATAAAATCACTTCAGAATTTCCCACAGATCTTTTTGTAATTCCAGAGGCTCTGAGTGCCCTGTCTGTCACCCAGAGGTGGGCAATTTCGGATTTCTGGATCTGAAAACTGTTGGAATGTAATTGTATTTTACATGCATTGCCTGTCACCTATTATTTCTCTGTGATTACTCTGTGACCTCTGATGTGAATTACTTAGAGAGGTCACATAGCTATGCAACTTCCTGTGGGGGTAGACACAGTAGATGCAGCACATGCAGCACATGGAGCACATGGAGCTCATGATCTCTCCTAACCTGAGAGGATCTATGGTGGTGTGAGCATCCATTACCATCTAAGCACATGGAAGGAGCTGATAATACAAATGTATAGTAATATGTATATATAAGTCTGTCTGATTATAATCTAACTACAAACTGTGAGTAAACAGATGTTTTGTTACTTCAACTTTAAAGTGACTCAGCAGTGAATTATTCAGGGGTGAATGAGAGAGAGATGAAGAAAGAAATTAACATTTCTAAAGCTGAAGCTGTGTGTACTAAAATCTGCTAATTATTTACTACAAATAATCCAACAAAAGGGTTATGGGCCCAGGGTCCAGGAATTGAAAAAGAAGAGAAATATTACCAGGCAGAAAAAAGGCCACATTTTTCTCTTAAGTTTTAAAGGAAAGATTCAGTCTGTCTCTCTCTCCCCCCACACAGCAGACAGAAGGCTAAGAAAATGGCTGAGGGAAGAAATTCACTATTGTTCTACTCTCTCAAGGTGCCTAAATTAACTGAGTTTAATTATCAGCAGTGGGAACTAAGATTTATATGTCTCCTTCGAGCAAAAGGATTAAATATATGCTTAGACCAAGACAGAACAGCTGAAAATATGGCTGAATGGGACAATGCAAACTATTATGTGAAGTGCATGCTTTTGGAAGCTCTCTCAGAGAAACAAGCCATATTAGTGGAGGGAAAAGATACACCAAAGGACATTTTATATAAACTGAGAACTATGTATGCAACTACATATGCAAAGCAGCAACCAATTTGGCTGGCAGAGTTGAATGAAACCAAATTAAGGGATAAAAGTAAATGTAATGATCACATTATGCATCTTATGTCTTCATTTCAAAAGCTAGAACTTTCTGGAATTCCCATGTGTGATGCATTGAAAAGAGCATTTCTTTTTACCTCACTATCAAAGAAGTTTGATGTTTTTAGGTCTGTAAATGAGGCCATTGAAGGGCAATCTTTTGAACAGACAACATCAAAACTAAGGCAGGAATGCATAATAAATGATTCTGAGGAGATGTGTTCTCAAAGTCAGTCAGAGAGAAATGAAACAAATTTCTTGGCAAAGAACAGAGGAAGGTGGAGCTATGGGAAAACTCCACCCAAGGGCAAGCTGATTTGCTACTCATGTGGAAAGGAGGGACATGTATCTAAATGGTGTAAGGAAACACAAAACACTCCCTCTAGCTCACCTAAGCCAATGGAACTAAAGAATTTTCAAACCAGGAAATGTATGAAGGACAAAGATAAACACAAGGGTTTTCTAATGGCAGAAAAATCTTTGACTATGGTAAATAATAATTCAAATGAAAGTACTTGGATTTTGGATTCAGGGAGCACATGCCATTTAACCAATTGTAAGGATTTCTTTCAGGAAATGTGTCCAGAGGAAGGTATTCTTAAAACTGCAAACGCAGGGACTGCTAAGATCCAAGCAAAAGGTATTGGATTCTTAAAATGCAAAGTGTCTAACGAAGTTAAAGAAATTCCTGTAAGTGATGTCTTGTATATTCCCCAAGCAGTTTGCAATATGCTTAGTGTATCTACATTAGATAAGAAGGGATTTGCGATTCATTTTGAAAACAGTAAGTGCACAATCTCTAAAAATGATGAAGTGTATGCTGAAGCTTTTATGCATAATGATGTTTATAAACTGAGCATTTCAGGTGAAGCCTCACATATGGCGCAAGTAAGGAAGAATGATGGTAAATGTAGTCTGGAAATCTGGCATCGCCGCCTGGGACATCGTGATTCTAAGGTGATCCAGGATCTTTACAGTAAGCAACTAGCCACTGGCATTCAGATAAGTGCAGATGCTGGTAAAATGGAGAAATGCATAGACTGTGTTACTCAAAAAGGTGTGAGACCCTCATTTCCTGCATACACAGGAAATAGGAGTAATAAAGTACTGGACTTAATACACAGTGACTTATGTGGACCGTTTAATATCCCATCATTGGGAAATAACAGATTTGTGCTAATATTCTTGGATGATTTCTCTAGATATTGTGTGGCCTATTTGCTGAAAGAGAAAAGTCAAGTCACAGACATGCTGAAGAAATACGTAGCCATGGTGAGCAATAAATTTGAAAGAAAACCAAAGGTTCTTCAGACCGACAATGGTGGTGAGTTCACTTCACAAAGCATGCGCACATTTCTAGAACAAGAAGGCATTCAACATATCACAACAGTAGCTTATACACCAGAGCAAAATTCTGTTGCAGAGAGAAAATTTAGGTCACTTGTGGAAATGACCAGATGTATGCTGTCAGATAGCAATCTCCCTAAAAGACTATGGGGGGAAGCCATTCTCACAGCAGTGTACCTACAAAACAGAATGCCAACTAAAGGCGCTGAGCGCACACCACATGAGACATGGCATGGTAGGAAGCCAAACCTGTCACACATAAGAACATTTGGAAGTACAGCATATGCTCATGTACCAAAGCAAAGAAGGCATAAGCTGGATTCCACAACAGAAAGGGGCATTTTAGTTGGCTATACTCCAGGACACAAAGGATATAGAATTTTGAATCTGAAAACTGGCATTGTTGGCATAAGACATGTTACATGTTTTGATGAAAACAAAAGGGTTGATAAAGGCTGGATTATCCCAGATGAGCCTTATCATCCAGAATATGAAACTAGAACCATAATAGACATGCCAGTGTATATAAATGCCATACCAAGGCAGATGTCTGAAAGCAACTCATCTGTATCTAACGAGGAACAGGCAGAGGAAGCAGACACAGAAAGGATCATTGAAGAAGACAGTACAGTTGGAGAAGGGGAATCAATTGGAGAAGAACTCTCAGATTTTGAGGATGCGGAAAGGTCAGACCAACCTGTTGTCAGACGCTCATCCAGGGAAAACAAAGGTGTTCCACCCCTAAGACTGTCTTACCTAACAAAGTCAGCAGAAGCTCAAGAGCCCTTAACATGGGATGAGATTGAGAAAATGCCAGCAGAAGAAGCTGCTGAATGGCATAAAGCTGCACAAGAAGAAATTGATGCATTGGATAAAAATAATACTTGGATTCTTACAGAATTACCTCCTGGCAAGAAAGCTATAGGATGCAAATGGGTATTCAAGTTAAAAAGGAATGCACAAGGAAAAGTGGAAAGGTATAAAGCCAGATTAGTGGCAAAGGGATATCTTCAAAAATATGGAGAAGATTTTGATGAAGTGTTTGCACCTGTAGTGAAACACACGACAATCAGAACACTTCTGAGCATTGCAGTCTCAAAAGGCATGCAAGTCAACCACATTGATGTGAAAACAGCGTTTCTTCACGGAGATATAACTGAAGACTTGTACATGGAACAACCAACAGGTTTCATAAATACAAAACAAAGACAGCTAGTGTGTAAATTAAACAAAGGTCTTTATGGATTAAAGCAAAGTGCAAAATGTTGGAATGAAAAATTGCATGAAATATTGACAAATTTAGGATTTAAGCAAGGTGAAGCAGATAAATGCTTGTACACTAGGTGCACAAATGGACAATATGCATACATTTTAGCTTTTGTTGATGATCTGCTCATTGCAAGCAAAAGTGAGCAAGAGTACAAGGACATTGTAAAGTGTTTAAACCTCAATGTTGAGATAAAAGAACTTGGTAATGTGTCATACTATCTTGGTATAGAAATTGAGAAACAAAATGATGGTTCTTATCTTCTAAGCCAGAAGCAGAAAATAAATGAGCTTATTGAAAGTTTAGGTATGCAAGATGCCCAAGTTGTAAGCACTCCCATGATCACTGATTTTCTGAAGGATGAAACAGTAAGAGAACCTTTACCAGATAACATCCAATATAGATCAGCCATAGGTAAGCTTTTATATCTAGCTACCACATACAGGGCTGATATAGCAAATGCAGTAGGAATTTTGAGCAGAAGGGTCAGCTCACCTACCAAATCAGATTGGACTGCAGTTAAAAGGATGGTAAGGTATTTAAAGGGTACCATTGATTGTAAATTAAAGATTTCAGCCAATAGTAATCCAAAACTAATATGTTACTGTGATTCAGATTGGGCAGGGGATCATTCTAATTATAAATCCACAAGTGGATATGTGTTTATGTATGGAAATGTACAAATTTCATGGGCCAGTCATAAACAAAGTATTGTGAGTCTGTCTTCTACAGAAGCTGAATATGTGGCTGTATCGGAAGCGTGCAGAGAACTGATGTGGATTGAAAAACTTTTGCTGGATTTCGGAATAGCTGAAAAGAGACCAATCCAGATAATGGAAGATAATCAGAGCTGCATCCGACTGTCACAGAATGACAAGGTTCAGTCACGCACCAAGCACATCGCAACGAAATACCACAACGTGCGAGAGTTGGCGAAAGAAGGGGTCATCAGTCTACACTATTGTCACACAAGTGAGATGACAGCTGACATCATGACCAAACCGTTACCCAGAGAACATTTTGTGAATTTGCGTATAAAGCTTGGACTTTGTATGAATAAATAATTGCATGACAGTTATGCATGAGAAGGGGTTTGTTGGAATGTAATTGTATTTTACATGCATTGCCTGTCACCTATTATTTCTCTGTGATTACTCTGTGACCTCTGATGTGAATTACTTAGAGAGGTCACATAGCTATGCAACTTCCTGTGGGGGTAGACACAGTAGATGCAGCACATGCAGCACATGGAGCACATGGAGCTCATGATCTCTCCTAACCTGAGAGGATCTATGGTGGTGTGAGCATCCATTACCATCTAAGCACATGGAAGGAGCTGATAATACAAATGTATAGTAATATGTATATATAAGTCTGTCTGATTATAATCTAACTACAAACTGTGAGTAAACAGATGTTTTGTTACTTCAACTTTAAAGTGACTCAGCAGTGAATTATTCAGGGGTGAATGAGAGAGAGATGAAGAAAGAAATTAACATTTCTAAAGCTGAAGCTGTGTGTACTAAAATCTGCTAATTATTTACTACAAATAATCCAACAAAAACTACTATGGTAACTGGTTTCCAGGAGAGTCATGAGGAATATGCATGAGGTACATTTGCATTTATATCTCATGCTTAATCACTGTGGATATCCTGACAGTCAGACATCTTAGGAGCTTACACTTTCCTTGAAAACACTACAAGATATTACAGTCCTGCCAGAGAGAATAATTGGCCCTGGCATGTGATATACCACAAATTACTGAGAAAAATGGCTTTTTGTTTTTCTTAATAAGTTGTTTTCTTCTAATGAGTCTATTTAGCATTACATTTTATCGTCGTAGATCTTAAGAAAACTTTAACTCCAGTCTAAGTTTGGGACCCTTTTACTAAGCTGTGGCAACATCTAGACTTAGCTCATGCTAACACAGGAATTTCCTGCATTCTAAGTCCATTTTTAATGTTTTTTTTTGTTTGTTTGTTTTTTTGCTGGTCCTCTCCCAATTTTTCTATTAGCGCACAGGACTTGTAAAAAATTGAATGTGGGAGCACTTACTTCCTATATAGGAGGTGCTAAGTGGTCCTGCATTAAGTCATCATTATTCAGGGCCCGTTTTACCAAGCGGGGGCCAAAGGGGGCCAGCACTGGCGTTGGCGCGTGTTTGACACGCATCCCAAGGCCCCCTTTTACCACAGCTAGTAAAAGGGAAATCTTGCCTTCCTGCAGAAAATGGCTTTGTGGCAAGTAAAGCAGTTGCCGCCATTTCGGGGGCCTCCTGCGTTAACTCAAAGCGCGCAGCACTGCCTGAACCGCTAGATACACTCTGGCGCTACAAAAATAAATACATTTTTGTAGCGCTGGAAATTACGGCGAGTTAGGAGTGGGAAGTACCCGCATGCTGTGGTACCCCCGGCAGTACTTTCTTTATAGCGAGCAGTAAGCCTGCGTTGGGCTTACCGCCACTTAGTAAAAGGAGCCCTCAGTTAGCTAGCGACCAAATTCTATATATGCTGCATAGATTTACACGTGTAACTTAATTGAATAACAAGCCAACCAGCACTGATAATTAGTGATAACAACCAATTATCAGCACTAATTGGTCCTAATTAGGATTTACACACGTATCATCATATTCTATAATGATCTGTGTGTAAATCCTAATGCTCACAACTATTTGAGGGCACATTTTAGCCCCCCCCCCCCCCCGCCATTGCCGACCCCGCCACCACCAACTTTACCCCCCCCTGCCGATGACCCTCTCGACCCCCCACCGTCGCCTACCTTTGCTGGCGGAGGACCCCAACCCCTGCCAGCCGAGGTCCTCTTCTTCCCGCAAAAGACTTCCTTCTGTTTCTGAGGACCTCGGCTGGCGGGGGTTGGGGTCCCCCGCCAGCAAAGGCAGGCAACAGCGACGGCGGGAGGGGGGTCAAGAGGGTCATCTGCAGGGGGGGTCCAGGGCCAATTTATGGGAGCCCAGGCCCCCCAGGCCCCACTTAGCTACGCCACTGATTCTGGGGGCATTCCTAAATTTTATGTGCATACATATACAATCGCGCCTAAATGTAGGTGTCACGCCTCACCCCACGCGTGGAACAAACTCCTCGAGCCCATACGCCAGGCCCCCTCCCTGCCAATCTTCAAATCTCTGCTTAAAGCCCACCTCTTCAAGGTTGCCTTCGGCACCTAACCTCTACACCTCTACCCAGGAAATCTAGACTGCCCCAACTTGACATTTCGTTCTTTAGATTGTAAGCTCCTTTGAGCAGGGACCGTCCTTCTTTGTTTATTTTGTACAGCGCTGCGTAACCCTAGTAGCGCTCTAGAAATGTTAAGTAGTAGTAGTAGTAATTAGGCCTGCTCATAGCTGGCACCTACAGTTAGGTACAGTTATATACTAAACCCGATTCTATAAAGGACGCATCCCCTTTGTAGAATCATGCTAACAGCCAGATTCTATATATGACGCTTAAAAAATCACTTTCCCCTAAGCAAATTCTATAAGATTTAAGCGTGGTATATAGAATACACTTAGTTGATATCCCAGCGCCTAAAACTACATGCCTCCATTTACACCAACAAAAACGTGGTGTAAATCCTTGCGTGTAGATTTACACGCGCTGGGCCGTATTCTATTACTATGTGTGTTAATTTGGGAACACCCATGAAATGCCCATTTCTCTGCCCATGACCACTCCCCTTTTGAACTGCGCACATTAGAATTTAGGTGCAGTTTATTACAGAATGCGCTTAGCGAGTTGTGTGCGTAAATTCTAATTACTGCCATTTAGAGCTCATTACTGCTTGTTAGGTACTGTTATCAATGCTGATTAGCTTGCTAAGGCAATTAAGATTGCGCATTGTTATGGAATACGTTTAGATTTCAGCGCAGAATGCTAGGTGCCCTATATAGAATCTGACAGTGAGTGCGTTAAATTTTCAGCTCCGATTTTTAGTCGCTACTTATAGAATTTGGACCTAGCTGGATAACACTTCCATTCCCATTCCCTGCCTATGACACATCTCCTCCTAAAAAATTCAGTAGTGTACAATTAGCATGTGCTGACAAGCATTGGAGCCGACTCTGTGGGTGCTTGAGCACCCCCAATATTAAGAAAATTCCTTGTATGTGTCCAGGGAGGGGTTATTTCCAATGGGCTTAGCACCCAAATCACTGCAAAACACCTTAACGTGTTACGCGTTACGCCTTTTTTACGTTAAGCCTGTGTTGGTCCTCAGCACAGTTTAGTAAACGATCTCCTTTGTGGGTCAGCTCACATGACATGCCTATCTTAAACTGCATTTCCCCCTATTCCCTTATAGGTTTTTCAAGCAAAGTAGGTTTCAGACTTTCTGATGCCTTCGTTAAAAGCAGCCAGGGGCCAAGCTATCAACTGGGTATTGCTCTGACAGTGCTCAGTTCACTGCCTGGCCCATTTTAGAGAAGGAGAAAGAAAGTTCCAAAGATCTCGTCTGTATTTTTCATTCCCCTCCCCCAACATCCTGCTGTCTAGGCATTTCTATTTTTGCAGTAGGAGGAGGGAGCACTGCTTTAAGCTTTAATCATCCCTCTTTCCTAGTTGAATGGCGTTCCTTTCCACCTCCATTTTGACTTTATTGTAAACCGCTTTGACCTTGTTTGAAGTAATGGCGGTATACCAAGCTTGAATAAACATAAACGTAATCTGTTACTGCCTAATGCCACCGGCTTCACAGAAGACAGATATCGACTTGTAAGTTAATTGGTTTGAATGTGGAATTAAAAATAGCAGACCATGAGAATGTGAAGGAGAAAAGGGCCAAACTATGGATGTACAATGGCACATGGGATTGATTAAGGAGAAAGGATGGTGCTTTAACGCCATCAATGTCTCATCAAGCAATAAAAATGCAAATTAAATACTATGTTATTAGGAAGGGTATGGAGTCCAGGTGTGCGGATGTTATAATGCCGTTGTATCGCTCCATGGTGCGACCGCACCTGGAGTATTGTGTTCAGTACTGGTCTCCGTATCTCAAAAAAGATATAGTAGAATTGGAAAAGGTACAGCGAAGGGCGACGAAAATGATAGTGGGGATGGGACGACTTTCCTATGAAGAGAGGCTGAGAAGGCTAGGGCTTTTCAGCTTGGAGAAGAGACGGCTGAGGGGAGATATGATAGAAGTGTATAAAATAATGAGTGGAATGGATCGGGTGGATGTGAAGCGACTGTTCACGCTATCCAAAAATACTAGGACTAGAGGGCATGAGTTGAAGCTACAGTGTGGTAAATTTAAAACGAATCGGAGAAAATTTTTCTTCACCCAACGTGTAATTAGACTCTGGAATTCGTTGCCGGAGAACGTGGTACGGGCGGTTAGCTTGACGGAGTTTAAAAAGGGGTTAGATAGATTCCTAAAGGACAAGTCCATAGACCGCTATTAAATGGACTTGGAAAAATTCCGCATTTTTAGGTATAACTTGTCTGGAATGTTTTTACGTTTGGGGAGCGTGCCAGGTGCCCTTGACCTGGATTGGCCACTGTCGGTGACAGGATGCTGGGCTAGATGGACCTTTGGTCTTTCCCAGTATGGCACTACTTATGTACTTATGATGTTTCATGGATGATGTGTGTCTTTTCTTATTCGTGAAAGTAGACTTTTTGTCGGTGTACATGAAGTGTGAGAGTGGTCTGAACATAGATTTGCTTCACTGGTCAAAGTCATCAACAGTTCGGTACCAGCCCTATGCCACATGTCTTCCTTTTCAGAAATTAGGATTTACTTGGATCGGCTCGGGCTTTAAAAATTTCTCGCAGATGCAAATCATTTGATATGTTTCAGTGTAGGGGGTATCTTCAAAAGACCAAATGTGAAAAGCCTGAATATTCTTTTTTGAATTGGGTCATAAATTTCCAATAGACCCTGTCATTAAAATCATCCATAGTACTTGGAGACTGGAAGATGGCCAATGTAACGTCGATTTTTAGAAAGGGTTCCAGGGATGATCCAGGAAATTAGAAACCTCTAAACCTGATGTCAGTGCAGGGCAAACTAGCAGAAATTATTATACAGAATAAGATTTCTGAACACATACAGTAGACAAACATGGTTTGATGGGACAGAATCAACACGGATTCAGTCAAGGCAAGTCTTGCCTCACCAATTTGCAACATTTCATGAAGGTGCAAATAAACGTGTGGATAAAGATGAGCCAGTTGATGTAGTATATCTAGATTTTCAGAAAGCTTTCGACAAAGTCCTTCATGATAGACTCCTGAGAAAATTAAAAACCATGGGATTGGAGGCAATGTTCTATTGTAGATTGGGAACTGGTTAAAGATAGAAAACAGAGGGTAGGATTAGAAGGTGAATACGGATTGCTCAAGGATCTGTACTGGGACTGGTGCTTTATAACATATTTATATATGGTCTGGAAATCGGAATGAGTGACTTGATTAAGTTTGCAGATTACACAAAACTTTTCAAAGCTGTTAAATTGCATGCAGCTGTGAGAAATTGCAGGCGGCCTTTAGGAATTAGAAAACCAGGGGTCCAAATGACAGATGAAATTTAGTGTGGATGTGAGGGAGTGGATAGTATAATGAAAACCACTCCCTTACAGATGATGCAGTTCAGCCTCCTAGCAGCAGGGGGCACTAGTCTGCTGAGGTGGAGGCTGAGGCAGTTGCGGAGTCACAGGGGCGGGGCTCAGATCAGGATGGAGCTAAAGGTCCTAAAACTGAGAAAAACAGGGAGGCCCCTATAAGAGGCCCCAGGAGGAGAGGAGCCATCCTGTAGTGTATGGGCTCCCTAGCTGAAATGTAAGCTACCAGAACTTGACTGAGGTAGGCCACTTTTGCTATTGGACTCAGACTTGTAAGTCTTGTTTGAGGTCTGGCTGGAACCAGACTTGGGACTAAGAGAAAAACTGAGAACTTACGGCTGTGCTTGGTGTGTGGCAACCCACCAGCCACAGACTGTTTGGGTCTACCAGCAGAGGCCTGCTTAAGATTGTGTCTACTGAATCACAGACGTTTTTCCCTATGTTCCTGGCCTGTGAAATATCAGGTCGCTGGGCTCAGTAATAAACCAGTTATTTTCTCATTTACATACCATGTTTGGAGGGCCACCCACAATCCTCGGCCAGGGTATCACAGTGGACAACTGTAAAGTGATGCACATTTGGAAGAATAATCTGAATCACAGCTACTTGATGGTAGGGTCCACCTTAGGAGTCAGCACCCAAGAAACAGATCTAGATGTCATGGTATGCTATACTTTATATGTATATCCAAGTTTGATCTATCCTTGCCATTCTCAGGGCACAGACCATAAAAGTCTGCCCAGCACTGTTCTTGTACTAAAAGTTCTGAAGCTAATGTCAAAGCCCCTTAAAATTTACACTCCAGCCCATCCATATCTATTCAATTACGATGAGGGCATAGACTGTAGAAGTCTGCCCAGCACCAGTTTTAATTCCCAATTATCGGCGTTGCCACCCAATCTCCATTAAGATTATGTGGATCCATTCCTTCTAAACAGGATTCCTTTGTGTTTATCCACGCATGTTTGAATTCCATTACCGTTTTCATCTCCACCATCTCCCGCGGGAGGGCATTTCATATATCCACTGCCCTCCCCGTGGAAAAACACTTCCTGACATTACTCCTGAGTCTGCCCCCCTTCAAACTCAATTCATGTCCTCTAGTTCTACCACCTTATCACCAACAGAACTACAAGGTCCTCCCAAACTCAGCTCCCATACCGCCCCTGACCCGCCCACTTTAGAAACTTTAGGCTGATCAGAGCTGATATCCACCAGCACTGCCACTGAATACAAGCAATTTAATTGGGCAGGAGTTTAAATCACTTTTGGGCTCATTTTTGAAAGAGAAGGACGTCCATCTTTCGACATAAATCGGAAGATGGACGTCCCTCTCCCAGGGACGTCCGAATCGGTATAATCGAAGCTCGATTTAGGACGTCATCAACTGCACTCCATCGCAAGGACGGCCAAAGTTCAAGGGGGCATGTCGGAGGTGTAGCGAAGGCGGGACTTGGGCGTGCCTAACACTTGGACATCCTTGGATGTTTTCACCCAGACCTGTTTTCTTATGATTGAGGCACAAAAAGGTGCCCAAAATAACAAGATGACCACTGGAGGGAATCGGGGATGACCTCCCCTTACTCCCCCAGTGGTCACTAACCCCCTCCCACCCTCAAAAAACATCTTTCAAATTATGTTGTGCCAGCCTCAGATGTCATACTCAGGTCCGTGACAGGAGTATGCAGGTCCCTGGAGCAGTTTTAGTGGGTGCAGTGCACTTCAGACAAGCGAACCCAGCCCCACCCCCCCACCTACTTGTTATATTTGTGGAGGAAACAGCAAGCCCTCCAAAACATACCACAAACCCACTGTACCCACATCTAGGTGCCCCCTTCACCCGTAAGGGCTATGGTAGTGGTGTACAGTTGGGGAGAGTGGGTCTTGGGGGGGTTGGGGGGCTCAGCACACAAGGTAAAGGAGCTATGTTCCTGGGAGCAAATTATGAAGTCCACTGCAATGCCCCCTAGGGTGCCCAGTAGGTGTCCTGGCATGTCAGGGGGACCATTGCACTACAAATGTTGGCTTCTCCCATGACCAAATGGCTTGCATTTGGTCGTTTTTGACATGGACATCTTTGGTTTCGAAAATCGCCGAAAATCAGAAATGTCCATGTCTAGGGACGTCCAAATCTAGGGATGGTGAAATTTAAGGATTTGGACGTCCCTGATGGTATTTTCGAAACGAAAGATGAACGCCCATCTTGTTTCAAAAATACAGGTTTCCCCGCCCCTACATTTCGCCGTTTTGCAAGGACATCCAAATCGCAACTTGGACGTCCCTTTTGAAAATGCCCCTCTTTGTATATCGAGCAGACTGTATTTGTGGTTTCATTAAGAAAGATCATTTTTCTTAGCAAGCCAAATGTAGTTTTCTTTGCCCTAAATACAAACCTTGGACTAGATTTCACAACAACCAATGACAATTCACTGCAGTGTGATTAGCTAATGTTCTAAGATTCCATGAAGTTGTCAGGAAAAAGGCATGCTTGTGGTTTTGTGTCCCTCAAGAACCCTGTTGCATCTTTGGCACCATTTCTGTAAAAATACTGATTTTGCATTCAACATTCAATAATCATTCAATATCATCAGCACCAATGTTATCTTGAAAATGTCTAGCCTCTTAAGACTTGTTAACTGTAAAGTTTCAATATCTTGAAGTATAACCTTGGCACACCA
This sequence comes from Microcaecilia unicolor, assembly GCF_901765095.1. Lineage (NCBI taxonomy): Eukaryota > Metazoa > Chordata > Amphibia > Gymnophiona > Siphonopidae > Microcaecilia > Microcaecilia unicolor. Next base: position 19,443,304 of record NC_044036.1, on the reverse strand, counting down.
GAACACACCTGAAATCTCTTTATTTTCTGAAGTTTCTTTTATTGAATAAACACAGATAATTTACTCAGTCAGATGTTCAGAAGTGTGGCCCCAGGGCACAGAGACTCCATAATTCTGAGAGCTATATCAGTGGTTGGAGGTAGAAATCTGAAGAGAGGCAGCTTTATTGCAGAGGTGAGAAAATAGTTGAACAGGTAGAAGTAGCTCAGAGCTGGGTGACTGGAGAGTGCAATATCTCATTAGGAAGATATATTCAAGGTAAAAAAAACAAGTTCGTTCCAAGGAGTGAAGCAGGACAAGTGCCGTCTGAAGCAAAATGGAGAATGCCTCATGGAGAGAAAGACAGGGAGGTCAAGAAGGCTCACACAGGCCCAGGGAGGAGGAGGTAAAGACCAATGGGGACAGAGCTTGCCACCAGGTGGCAAGGGTGGTCCGAGAGGACAGCCCTCAATTGGAGGGAAAGGTTGTACCTGGCTGACCTCTCAGGACAGAAATAGTAAGAATGACCAGGAAATGATAGCAGGTAGACAAAGGAGCCAAGCTTGGCTGAGAAAGAGAGGAGGTCTGGGCAGCAGCACAAACCAATGGTAACAGTTCTTATACAGACAGGTAAGTATGGCTGCGTTGCCTGTGAACTACATTACACACAATGCATTGCTCAAGTATCTTTGCAGTGAGAACCGCAGCAATGAAAATCCTTCGAAGTGAGAATAACAGTAAAGGTATTAAACACATTTTAGGGTCACATTATAAACTAGTGCAAGGCTGTCAAAGGACAGAACAGAAAACACTGCAATAAAATGATTAATACAGTGATTTTCAAACCTGGTCCTGAAGGCACCCCAGTCAGTCAGCTTTTCAGGATATCCACAATGAATATGCAGGAGAGAGATTTGCTCGCAGTGGCGGTAGTGCATGCAAATCTCTCTCATGCGTATTCATTGTGGATATCCTGAAAACCTGACTGGCTGGGGTGCCTCCGGGACCAGGTTTGGAAACCACTGGATTAATTCCTAAAGGAAGACGCCATAAATAATTCTTTAAATAACACATTTAGGGGCCCTTTACCTAAGCCGCGTAGACATGTATGCGCGTCCTATGTGCATCAATTTTGAACTACCACCCGGCTACCGCATGGCCCGGGTGGTAATTTCATTTTTGACACATATCTGCTAGGCACGCCGGAAAATGCCGATTACCACCCGGTTAACGCGTGAGACCTTACCGCTAAGTCAATGGGTGGCGGTAAGGTCTCAGGCCCAAAATGGGCGTGCGTCAATTTTCATTTCGCCACACATGTCCATTTTCGGCCCCCAAAAAAGGCCTTTTTTGCAGGTGCGCTGAAAAATGGACCTGCGCGCGTCCAATACACGCGTCTACACCAGCACAGGCCATTTACCGGTGCATCTTAATAAAGGACCCCTTACTGCACATCCAAATGGGATGTTTCAGTTTGAATCAAGTTCACATGAACTGAATCATCAGATTTTGGTATATGGCAAGTGAATTATATGTTTAAAAAAAAAGTTCTTTTTAAAAGTGCCAGACATTTCTGAGTTAATACCTAATCACACGGTGTGTCATCTTTTTGTATTTCCACCACTTGTGTAACATGCTAGCCAGAGAAAGTTATTAATAAGGAAGAGCAGAGATTTGTCTGTGTTCTGCATGTCTAAAACAAACAGGATGGCCGAAAGGTGAAAGACAAGCCAAGGAAAAAGGACTGAGATAAGTGCAAGGCCAACACCTGCAGAACATTTCACAACTACTAACAAATCATTAGAGGTTTTTTTTTTCTTTCCTGAATCATTTAAGTGCTCGTAAATCAAAGCTAGGCCGCTAAAATCTCTCCTCAAGGACATTTGTGTCAAATTAAATTTATTACCTCCTGACCTGGTGTTGACCCCTCCTGAAACCAGGCAAACTTAAGGGAAATGCATTTGCTGGAAGAAATGTTCAGAGCTGCCCAGTGCAGACCTGGAGTTTACATGCAACAAGTGAGTCCGGCACAGCAGGGACGTGAACTTGTACGGTGCTTTGTTACCCTCTGTTGACCAGAGGGAGTGTTGCAGCAGCTAGAACAAAGCCGAAAGAAAGACACCTACCTCGGTAATACAGATATACCTCCAGCTGTTCATGCTTTATTCTGTCTCTGTTTTCAACCAGGTACTGGAATTGCTCATCAGGTAGAAAAAAATAAGTCTTACCTACTTTGCAGACTGCATCCAAGTCCTTTTGGGGGTCCTTTTACTAGGCTGCGGCAAGAATTGGCCTTAACACACCCTTACATGGGTCTTTCCCCGCATAGCAACATAAAAGATGACGGCAAATAAAGACCAGAACGGTCCATCCGGTCTGCACAACATTCACACTCATTCTCAATTCCTGATTAAACCAAATGTGAATGTGGTATAAAATTCTTGATCCAGGTTTTTCTTTGCCAGTTCTGGGACATGGACCGTTGAAGTCCGCCCGGCCCTGTCCTTACACTCCAACTACTACCGTGGCTGTAAAATACCCTTATTTTCTATTCATTTATGGCTGTGCACTAATGTTACCATTGGCGCATGTGAAAGGAAAGGTGGGAGGTTGACCACAGATACCAAAGACTGGAGAGATGCACTCTGGAGTCAAAAATCCTTTATTTATAAAATGACTCGACACAAACATTATGCTTCGGCCACTAGGCCGGCATCAGGAGTCTGTACAGACAGAAAACATCCAATACCCTGATGTGGTGGAATACAGAATGGTCTGTATACATAAAGCAACATCCAATTTTTTGATGTAGTGAGTTGGATAATGGTCTTGAAAAAGACCTTTAGTTGGAAAAGGAAATCATGTCAATGAAGGTGAATTTTAGCATTTGAAAGTTCCTCCAGATAGTGATCTGGAACCCAGTGAGAAACAGGGGAAGGAAGAGGTCTGGGCATCATGAAGACCAGAGCAAAAAGTGTACAACAGCAGCAGCAACAACAACAACAACAACAGTACAAGAGTCGGGATCGTCAGATGGACGAACGGAGTCAGACCACTCGGAAGCAGTAGTCAATTTATCTCAATACCCTCTTACGGAGGTCCAATTACAGGTGTTAGACCTGGGCTTGGGATACATACCAACTACTACTCAGCATGGTCCATTTCGCCTTTGTGTAGCCTTATATAGATTTTTTAGGAAGTTACAGTGTAAAAGTTTCTTCCTTGATCACCCCCAATTAATAGATATTTCTATATGCAAACCCCTTTCTCAGTGGTGCCCTACCGGCCCAATGAATTCAGTAGTCTTAACATTTAAAGAAGTGATATTTCGTGATTTGGAAGAAGTTGAAAAAGTTTGGCATAGGACTAAGGACAAAAACAATTTATCACATTATCAATGGACAGCAGTGAGAACACTTCAGAATGAATCCACTATTACTGTTCTTAAGGCAGATAAAGGAGGTACCACTGTGGTATGAGGGAAAGATCAATACCATCAGGAAGCAATGCGAAAATTGGGAATGGCAGAAGCTTATGAAAAATTATCGACAGATCCAATGGAGGATTTAGAAATATGTATTAAAGAACTAGTTACCAAAACCAATAAACAAGGAAAGTTAACATCTAAAGACTCCAGATTTCTGTTGGAAACAAATCCGAAGATTCCTAAAATGTATTTTGTGCCGAAAATCCATAAACAATTGGAATACCCCCGAGCCTACCAATAGTATCTTCTAGATCATTGATTCTAGAACCTTTATGTCAATTTGACGATCAGTTTTTGAAAGGACAAGTAGTCAAGATGCCCTCTTTTATAAGAGATTCATCACATTATTTTAGATTATTGATGCAAATAAAGGAAATTATGGAACAAACATAGTTTTGTTGTACACACAGATCCCTCAGGATGGGGCGCTGGAGGTGATTCAAAATGTGATCAAAGCAAGACCGGGTCCACAGACAATTTCCTCAGAATTCATTATGTAGTTGGCCAGGCTGGTGATCCAGAAGAATTACTTGTGGTATCATGGCTTACCTCTTCAACAAGGCGTACCACAATGAACCATCATAGGAACTGTAACGCAGCACCGCTTACCTGATATTCTGAATATGATCTCTCTATACCTGATTGCTTAATTCTATTATATTATCCATGTTCTTTATATAATACCAATTGTATCTTTTACTCTGGAATGGCGATTGCCATGACGGAACATTGTAAGCCACATTGAGCCTGCAAATAGGTGGGAAAATGTGGGTAGAAATGCAATAAATAAATAAATAAATAATCAATTCTATCTACAGATTTGGTAGCCATCTTATATACTGCATGCATTGAGTCTTGATTGATTTATTCTTCAGAAAGGTTTAAAGCAGTGAAGCTGTGGAAGAGATTTCTGGACGATGTATTTTTTCTTTGGACAGATACTGAACAGTCCTTAAATGATTTTGTCTGTTGGCTTAACACCATGGATGAACATATTACATTTACTAAATCAGCAAGTTTATCTTCTATTGAATTTTTGGATTTGTGGGTGAACAAGGAAGGCAATCGATTATCCACTTCTCTCTACCCGAGACCTGTGGAACAAAATACATTATTACAGTTTGGCATTTATCATCCATATAGTCCAGTGATGGCGAACCTATGGCACGCGTGCCAGAGAGGGCACTCAGAGCCCTCTCCTTTGGCACGCGCGCCGTCGGTGGTCCGCTCCGCCCGCCTTCCCTCCCTCTTCCAACCAACGAGGCACCAGGCCGCCCGCCCACCCTCCCTCCCTCTTCCAACCAACGAAAAGCCACCAGGCCACCCGCCCTCTCTCCCAGCACCAGCGCTCGCACTCCTCCTCTGAAATTGAAAAGGCGTCAGCACCTGCAGCGAAACGCGTGGTCTTCGCTCGGCGCGCCTTCAGTCTTCGCTTGTGTCTGTCAAGCTCTGGTCCCGCCTATGTTTATATGCACCATGGCTGGTGTAAGGGGTGTGGCTATCATAGGGGTGGAGTCATATGTGGTGACCCCGCCCATAATGAGTACCGGCACTTTGCGATAAATAGTTCGATTTTGGGTTGCTGTTTGGGCACTCGGTCTCTGAAAGGTTCACCATCACTGATATAGTCTCAAGTATAATCTCCCCGTTAGTCAATTCCTCCAAGCAAAACGGGTTTCCTCTTTCCTGCAAGATTTTAAATATCAAGCAAAATTATTGGAAAACTAGTAAAAAAGGCCCGTTTCTTAACGCAATGAAACGTGCGCTAGCAATGTAATGAGTTCCTGCCATTAATGTTTCCACGGTTGTATTGTGAATATAATTGTTGCTTACATGTGTAAGATTTCTTTATATACAATATTTTTTGTGTAAACTGTGTTACAATGTGGTAAAAGTTTTCCTTGTTCAGGCCCTTCAATCAGTTTAACAATCACATCAGAAGAGCTCCTTACTCGTGAGAATGCAACATACAGTTGCCCATGTGAGAGACTGAGAGTGACAGTGTGTTTTACAGACAGTGTAAGAGAGAGATACACAGAGTGATTGAGTCTGTGTGTGTGTGATGTGTGTGAGTGACAAAGTGATTAAATGTTTGTCTTCCCTTCCGTTCTGTGCACTTCCCTCCACTGATGTTCGTACCTCCCTGTATATGATTGTTTGTTAGAGATTCAATTCACTCCACTTCCCTCCTCCAAGTTCCGTTCTGTCTGATTGGTTCTTCGTTCCTGTGATGTCGCGCTTGTTTGCTTGGCAACTATGCAGCGTTCCGTTTCCTCGACGTGAGGGCGGGGACAGTGAGAGCCAATGAAACGCTGAACTACAGACTTACGAACCCTACACTGCCACAGTGCCACGGAGTCAGCTTCAGAATGTTGGAGGTGCTTTTTATTATATAGGATAGATTTTTGATTAGAGGATATTCTAACACAGCCATTAGAAAGGCCCGATTTACCCAATGCCCCCTATTGTTACAGGATCTGGTTAGAGAAGGGGAAGATAGACTAACATGTGTCCTTCCTTTCACTAAAATTAGTCAACAAGTAGTACAAATTTTGAAAACAGCATTGGCACATCATGCAGTTATATCCCTGCTTTAAGGAGTTCCCTATAATATCCTATACGTAGGGTAAGACAGTGGGCGAGCTACTGGGTGAGAATAGGTCTTGTGAGCCTATAGATTAAGCAAAGTAATAGGAGAACATCAAACCTTTGGACGATGTCAAAGGTGTCAGGGGGCTATAGTAGGTCAATCATGGACTGATCCACATACAGGAAGGGTTTTAACATCGAGGGACGTTACGAATTGTGACACGAAAAATATTATATATATTATAGTATGCCCCTGTAATTTGATATATGTCGGGAGGAGTAGCCATCCAGTCAAGGGTACACCTTATTGAACATAAATCCCATATAGCAACAAAAAATGCACAAGCCCCTTTGGTGAATCATTGGGTGTCTCATTAACACACCGTAGGAGACTTACAATGGAGGGTTATAGAGCATATACAGTTAGGGAAGGACAGAGGTTCCATAGACAGACTTTAGTAGAGAGGTGTGGTAGCCGTGTTAGTCCACTCTTAAAGGTTATCAATAGAAATCAAACAAAATAAAACATGGAAAAGAAAATAAGATGATACCTTTTTTATTGGACATAACTTAATACATTTCTTGATTAGCTTTCGAAGGTTGCCCTTCTTCGTCAGATCCATGTAGAATTTCAAATAGGGAACTGGGACTTGACATACCACCTTTCTGTGGCTTTTGCAACCTACATTCAAAGTGGTTTACATAGTAAATACAGGCACTTCGTTGCACCTGGGACAATGGAGGGTTAAGTGACTTGCCCAGAGTCACAAGGAGCTGCAGTGGGAATTGAACTCAGTTCCCCAGGATCAAAGTCCGCTGCACTAACCACTAGGCTACTCCTCCACTAGCAACATTCCATGTAGAAGCCTGCCCTTGCAGATCACCAATGCGACCGCGCAGGCTTCTGTTTCTGTGAGTCTGACGTCCTGCACGTATGTGCAGGACGTCAGACTCACAGGAACAGAAGCCTGCACGGCCACGTTGCTGATCTGCAAGGGCAGGCTTCTACATGGAATGTTGAAACGATTTGAGATTCTACATGGAATGTTAATGTTGCTATTCCACTATCAACATTCCATGTAGAGGAGTGTGGTAGCCGTGTTAGTCCACTCTTAAAGGTTATCAATAGAAATCAAACAAAATAAAACATGGAAAAGAAAATAAGATGATACCTTTTTTATTATTTTATTTTTATTGTGGCTTTAGTTATGTCCAATAAAAAAGGTATCATCTTATTTTCTTTTCCATGTTTTATTTTGTTTGATTTCTATTGATAACCTTTAAGAGTGGACTAACACTGCTACCACACCTCTCTACATGTAGAACCCCAAAGAATAGCAAGATTCCGGAATGCTAAAGAGTGACAAGATTCCACAGCAGAATCTCAAAGAGTAGCAACGTTCCATGTAGAACCCGATCTGAGGAAGAAGGGCAACCTTCGAAAGCTAATCAAGAAATGTATTAAGTTATGTCTAATAAAAAAGGTATCATCTTATTTTCTTTTCCATGTTTTATTTTGTTTGATTTCTATTGATAACCTTCATAGACAGACTTTTAAATTACAGAGAACACCAGCTGATTTCTCAGCTTCAAACAGTCTAGCAGATGAAATTACTGAACCTTTGGAGTTGATTTATTTATTTATTAAATGTTTTTAGCCTGTCCTATTGATTACGCCCAGAACGAGGATAATACCCTACTTTCTTCCTCACTCTCTAGGGATCTACACAGGACATATTATTTAGTTCATTCTTGTTTCGTTTAAGCTTCCCCCCCCCCCCCCACCCAGTTTTCTGATATTGTTTGTGATAGTTTTATGCATGTGCTTTAATATAAAATGTTTCATCCATATTAATTTTAATTTAGTTCAGCACATTTATATTCCGCTCAACCCTTCAGTTCACAGCGAATTACAAACACACATAAAATACAAAGTAGCATACAGTATAAAATCATAGACTAAGAACATAGGAACAACAAAATCAATCATTTCCAATCAGGTATTTCCTGATAGTACAGAGTTGATATCTGTGCCAAACCTTGGGTGCAAGGATTTACACCAACTGAAACCTGGTGTATATCCTGGGGTCTAATTTAGGCGTCAATCTATTAGAACTTTATATCACATCCTAATCAACAATGCACAGTAATTCATAAATTAATGTGCATTAAATTAACAATGCATTCTAAAGTTTTAAGGCGTGTTAAACCAAATGCGCAGTAATGAATCCATATCTGTACTCTTCTCCCTAGTACTGCACCTATTAACCCGTTCCTTGCAACTCTGCTACTACCCCTGTTCCAACTGGTCTGTTACAATCCCTTTCCCTAACTCCCAGTTGTCTTATAGAATCCCCTCACCCAAATCCTGCCCCCCATTCCCCACTATTCCACTCTCACCAGGACACAGTCCTGTTGTGTGGTCCACACCCTACAAGGCAAGGCCTTCTTAATTTATGCATCTTCATTGTTCCCTAGTCTGTTTGTTTTGGTTTAGGCAGACACAAATCTTTCTACTGAAGGGGAACCCTTTTCTGCAGCTGCTTTTAATCCTTGGATTGCATATTACCTGGGGGACAAAGAAGCAAAGATTAGCTATGTGCAGACACATAAAGAAGGCATGGACTAGCCACTTTTGGTACGATTCACACCTGTTACAAGAAAAGCCTGCAAGAAAACCCCTGTGTGTAGTTAATTTGTGCCAACCTTCTTCAATCAGGGGTCCTAATCTTTTCTTTATTACGTGTCAAAGCCCTTTAAATATTTTCAGCTTGTCTACATGGATTTCTGTTTGGCTGAGAAGAACGTGATGACACTTTTGATACTTCTGAGTTCTTGTAATAGCAGTGTTCTAAAACCAGAGTGATTTTTTACTGCTAACCGCTGTCAAAGATTCAGCGATGTCACGTGACTCTATTTTTTTTTTTTCATTTCCACTTTCAAAGAGTTTACTTTGCATGGTAAGTAAAAATTAGGGATGAACATTTGTTTACCACCATATGGGAAAAGTCAACGACATATGCCATGACATTGCATGTTGTTATCAAATGACAATGAGCAGGAAAAAACATGATAGTACGTGTGTTCTCATTGGCTGATAATAGTTTGCACACTTTTTGCAAAGAGAGCGCCCCTTTGCAGAAATCTGGTGGAAATGCCAGTGCCCACATTCATGCTTACTCAGCATTCTATCATTATGCGCTGTGAAAATGATCCTACCCTCCGCCGGAGGGTCTTCGGGATCTTGCCTCTCCCCGGGCCACTCAGCCTTCCGGCTCACTGCAGTCCACAGACAGGCAAGGCTCAAAGGAAATAAACTTCCAAAAAAGTAAAAGTCACCACACTCCTTTATTGTCAGGGATTCACAGTTCAGTAATTTTCAAAAGGAATCCTGCAGCCCCTTCAAAACAACTCTCCTGTTTTCCTCTCAGGGCCCAGGTGCAGCAGAACCGCAAAACAAGTTCCCTTCCAACAGCTGCACAAGTCAGTTGAAGCCCAGTTAACAGTCCCCACAGATAGGTTCCTCTGTAGTCCAACTTCACACCCCAAAAAGGACTCCCTGTATCTTGTCCACCCCCACGGGGTTTCTGCAAACAGTCCAAAACACACAGTTTTGTGGGCCTCAGCCCACAAAAAAAGAAAAAAAACAATGTAGCTTATTTTCCCCTCCCCCACCCAAAGAAGGTTTGTTTCCTAACATTTCAAACTCCACAGTGCTAACTGCCTTAGCACACAGTTCAGACACCCAGTCTCCTCAAAGCACCCAGCCTGAACTCTTTTGGGAAAGAGGAAAGGCTCCCACCCATCCAGGGTCACTCTATTACTTCACTGACCCTCCTCCCGCATGAACCTTCCCCTTCCCACTTTCAACCCAGCTCTGACACCAAGAGTTCACCTGGTTTTTCAGTTTAGTTTTCAAGGCATGAGCCCAGGCAGAAATGTCCATAGGTTCCCCAGAACCTGCCTCCTGCTCCTGCTCTCCAGCAGCTTGCCAGTCCATGGCCTCATTCTCCTCCACCCTGGTCTGCTGTTCCTCTCTTACTTGATTATGTTCCAGGTGCCCCTCCTTTGCCTTGTCAGAGCCTTCTCCCGGGGAATGCTGGGGCCCATAATCCCTATACCAGGGTTTTCCCCGGGGATGCTGGGAAATGTAGTCCTTCTCCCACCTCCATTTTCTAGGGGGCACTACCTTTTTCCTTCTCTCTCTCTGAGGAATGATTAAAGGTAGGGCTCTGCTCTGTCTTCCTTGGCTCTTAAGCCTCCTTCCTTCTCCCTCCTCCACTTCCATCTGTGCAAAACCCTGGTCCTCCCCTTCACATACCCCCCCCCTTAAGAGAATGCCCCTCTCGTGAACCTTAGACTCGGTATCCTCCTCTCCGATTCGTGATAGAGCATCGACATTGCCCAAGGCACTGCCAGGTCGATGCTCCACTGAATAACGGAAGGGCTGCAGCGCCAGATACCAGCGCATGAGGCGGCCATTATTGTTCTTCATTTGATTGAGCCATTTGAGGGGAGCATGATCGGTTACCAATCTAAACTCCCTCCCCTCCAAATACACTTGGCAGGCCTGGACTGCCCACCTAATGGCCAAACACTCTTTTTCAATCGTGGAGTAGTGTGTTTCATGTGGGAAGAGCTTTCTACTCAAATACAGCACTGGATGCTCTTCCCCCTTATGCTCCTGGGACAACACGGCTCCCAGCCCTACCCCTGAAGCATCAGTCTGCAGGATAAAGTTTTTCTTAAAATCTACAGCTGTTAAGACAGGTTCCTCACACAGGGCCCTCCGGAGGGTTTCTATCGCCTGCACCCCATCCTCCTCCCACACTAACTGATTGGGCTTATTCCCCTTCAGCATGTCAGTAAGGGGTGCTGACAGGGTAGAAAAATGGGGGATAAACCGTCTATAATATCCTATGAGCCCTAGGAACCCCCTTAACTGTTTCTTAGTGCTAGGCCGGGGAAACTCCTGGACACTCTGGACCTTGTCAATCAGGGGCCTGACTTCGCCTTGCCCTACCATATACCCCAGGTACTTCACTCTCCTTTGGGCAAAGTGGCATTTCTCGGGATTCAGGGTTAGCCCGGCCTCTCGGAAGGAACTAAGCACCGCTCGGACTCGGGCCATATGGGTAGGCCAGTCCCTGCTGTGAATGACCACATCGTCCATGTAGGCGGCAGCATAGTTTTGATGTGGTCGCAGCACCCTATCCAGCAGGCGTTGGCAGCTAGCCGATGCCGAATTCAACCCAAAAGGCAACCGCTTAAACTGGTACAGACCCTGGGGCGTCCGGAAGGCCGTCTTAGGCCGGGCTTCTTCTGACAGGGGGATCTGCCAATACCCTTTGGTCAAGTCCAGCGTGGTGAGAAACTGGGCCGTTCCCAGCCTATCTAGCAATTCATCAATATGGGGCATGGGGTAGGCATCGGTCTGCGCAATGGTGTTCAACTGACGAAAATCAATGCAGAACCGCCATGACCCATCTGGTTTAGGCACCAGCACCACCGGACTTGACCAGGGGCTATTGGACTCTTCGATCACCCCAAAGCCTAGCATCTCCTGAACCTGCCGCATGACCTCCTGCCTTTTTTGGGGGGACAGCCTGTAAGGTCTCTGTCTAACCACCTTCCCCTCCTCTGTTACAATCTCATGTTGCAACAGGTGCGTTTGCCCAGGACAGGGGGTAAGGACATCTTTAAACCCCTTCAGGAGCTTTTGCATGTCCTTCTTCTGGACCCAACTCAACTGGGCGTTAATGTCTAGGGGCCCGGGCCTGAAAATCTCATCTATCTGGGGCCCCAGGTCCTCCTCTGCCTCCTCTTTAGCTAGAGCCTGAAACCCTTGCCTCTCGACCCAGGGCTTCATCAAATTAACATGAAAGGTCTGCCTCTTCCCAGACCCTCGGGCTACTTCATATGTCAGGGGGCCTAGTCTCCTGCGCACCACCCAGGGACCTCTCCACCTGCTTTCAAATTTATGTGGAGCTTCGGACACTAATATGAGGACCTTATCCCCCTCCTGAAACTCTCTCTCCTTAGTGCCCTGATCATAATACTCCTTTTGTTTCCCTTGACTCTGTCTAAGCTGTTCTTGCGAGTATTCCTTTAGCCGCCCGAGCCTTCCTTTCAGGTCCTGCAGGAAGGTGTCCACTGATTCTTCCCCTGTCTCCGGGGCCACCCACTGTTCTCTCAGGATATCCAGGATCCCCCTTGGTGGTCTCCCGAACAGGAGTTCAAAGGGCGCTACCCCCAAGGAGGACTGAATAGATTCCCGGCATGCATACAGTACAAAGGGGAGCAGCTGATCCCAGTTCTCTAACTCGGTTCCCAGCCCTCTCTTCAGCATCCCCTTAAGGGTTCGGTTAAACCTCTCCACCAGCCCATTTGTTTGGGGGTGATATGCTGAAGTCCTCACATGGTGTATCTGAAAGGCCTCCCACACCCGCTGTAAGGTTTGGGACATGAAGTTAGATCCCCGGTCGGTCAGTACTTCCCTGGGAAACCCTACTTCGCAAAAAAGTTTAATTATCTCTGCCGCTATAACCTTAGCTGAGATATTCCTTAGAGGAATGGCCCAAGGGAATCGCGTAGCGACATCCATCACTACCAGTACATACTTATGGCCCCTTTTCGACTTAGTAACCGGGCCGATTATGTCCATAGCTATACGGGTTATGGGCTGACTCACCCGGGGCAAAGGACATAAGGGAGCCCGGGGGGGTAGGCGATCGGCCACCTTCTGGCAATTCGGACAGGATTTACTGTACCCTTCCACCTCCTTGTACACCCCGGGCCAATAGAATCTCTCCAGTACCTGCTCCAATGTGGCCTGGGTCCCTTTATGCCCTCCCAGGGGATGATCGTGGGCCAGGCGAATTACCAGGGGCCTGAATGCTCGGGGCACCACCAACTGCTTCCCTCCCTCGGGATTCTCCCAGGTGGGCCTCACCCTATACAGCACCCCTTCCTCTACTGTAAATCTTGGGACCTGGCTACCCTCCTCCCTACGGGCACTTTCCCAAGCATACTCTAGAGTCGGGTCCGACTCCTGCTCCTTAGGGAAATGGGGAAACTGCTCTTTGAGGCGGCCTACTTCTTGGGGTATATAAGCTTCCGTCTCGCCCTGGTCAAAGGCCTCTCTCCGTTCCCTTTTCTCCGCCCTTCTGTCTGCCCTCGCCTTGCGAGTCTTCCCGGGTTCACTCACCACCTCCCCCTGAAAAGGGAAAATTTGGTCTAGATTGGGCTCTGATGCCTGGTGCTCTCGGGCCTGCGCACGAGTGGTCACCATAACCCTCTTATTCTCTATACAATCGGCGAACGGGGGCCAATCCCTGCCCAAAATCAATTCTTGGGGCAGCCTGGGCAAAATCGCTATGGCTAGCTTAATCTTCCCTGTGGGCCCCATAATGCTCACCTGGTGCAACCTATACGGGGTGCTGGCCCCATGGATACACTGGATCACAACCTGCCCATCATTAGCCCCCCTATCAGGCACTCTGGTCCCTCTTATCTTCTCCCACAGGGCTCTTGACATCATAGACTGATCTGCCCCGGAGTCCAACAGGGCCTTTACCGTGATGCCTTCCACCCCAACCTCCTGGGTATAACTAGACTGGGCACTGGGGGAGACTCGTGAAATCCAGCCCGCTCGACCCGGACACTGGCTTTGAAAATGCCCCGTCCCTCCACACTGGTAGCAGCGGCGCTCTTTGGACAGCCCTGCTCCCTTAATGTCCCTTCCCTGAGGAAGAGGGACTTTAGCCCGGGACAGCACAGGGCCTACCCCTGGACCTCCCTTTTTGGTCAGGCAAGGAAGAACCCAGCCCTCGGGAGAGCTAACACTAGCTTTCCCTCCCCCCGGGTCTTTCCCTACCTTACCCCAGTGTTGGGCTTCTAAACAGCATTCTAGGCTCCCCACCGCTTCCTCCAGGGTATGACACCCCCTCCGTACCACCAATACCCTTACTTCCTCTGGTAAAGCTTGCAGAAATTGTTCTAACACTATTTCCTGCAGGATATCTTCCACCGTACGTCCCTCCGGCTCTAGCCACTTCTTCGCTAGGTCCATCAATTTTGTGGCTAGGCCCTTGGGAGACTCCCCTTTCCCCCAAGCTAGGGCCCTAAATTGCCTACGATAGGCCTGGGCACTAAGCCCATACCTATCCCGGATGGCCTCTTTCACCCTGTGGTAATTCCCCGCATCTATAGGCGATAGTCCACGGAAAGCCGCTAATGCCTCCCCTGATAGAGAGGGGGCTAGACGAATGGCCCATTGTTCTTGAGGCCAGTTAGCGGCCACCGCCACCCTCTCGAAAGCACACAAAAAGTCATCTACATTGTCCTGCTCCGACAGTTTACCCCAGGTGAGCCAGTTCATGTGATAAGGGCCTACCATGCTTGTCCCATCAACAATCAAGTCCCGCTGTCTTGCCCCACTCACGGCTCCCTGGGCGTGTGCTTCCCTCTGCAGGAACTCCTGGAACATGTCCAGCACCGGCTGTTGCTGGGCTCGATTAGCCGCCAAGGAGTCCCCCATCATCTTTTCCGCCAATTCCTGCTGCTTTTGGAATTGCAGGGTCATCCAGGCAAAAACCTCCTTAGGATCCATCGTGGGGGCTGCTGCCGTCACCTGCAAAGAGGACACAAAAAAAAACTCTCCAAGTGCAATAGCTTAACCCCTGTGCCCCGCGGCCACTTCCCGCTCACCTTCCCTCCACCCCTGCTCCCGTATGCGCTTACCGGAAGCAGAGATGAGTCTGCGCTGCTCTCAGCGTTGGCCCCCTCGACGGGCTTCAGCTCCCCTGGGATCCGTCTGCCTTCTGCGTGGACGTCCGCTGTGAAATCCCACCACTGCCACCACTTGTGAAAATGATCCTACCCTCCGCCGGAGGGTCTTCGGGATCTTGCCTCTCCCCGGGCCACTCAGCCTTCCGGCTCACTGCAGTCCACAGACAGGCAAGGCTCAAAGGAAATAAACTTCCAAAAAAGTAAAAGTCACCACACTCCTTTATTGTCAGGGATTCACAGTTCAGTAATTTTCAAAAGGAATCCTGCAGCCCCTTCAAAACAACTCTCCTGTTTTCCTCTCAGGGCCCAGGTGCAGCAGAACCGCAAAACAAGTTCCCTTCCAACAGCTGCACAAGTCAGTTGAAGCCCAGTTAACAGTCCCCACAGATAGGTTCCTCTGTAGTCCAACTTCACACCCCAAAAAGGACTCCCTGTATCTTGTCCACCCCCACGGGGTTTCTGCAAACAGTCCAAAACACACAGTTTTGTGGGCCTCAGCCCACAAAAAAAGAAAAAAAACAATGTAGCTTATTTTCCCCTCCCCCACCCAAAAGAAGGTTTGTTTCCTAACATTTCAAACTCCACAGTGCTAACTGCCTTAGCACACAGTTCAGACACCCAGTCTCCTCAAAGCACCCAGCCTGAACTCTTTTGGGAAAGAGGAAAGGCTCCCACCCATCCAGGGTCACTCTATTACTTCACTGACCCTCCTCCCGCATGAACCTTCCCCTTCCCACTTTCAACCCAGCTCTGACACCAAGAGTTCACCTGGTTTTTCAGTTTAGTTTTCAAGGCATGAGCCCAGGCAGAAATGTCCATAGGTTCCCCAGAACCTGCCTCCTGCTCCTGCTCTCCAGCAGCTTGCCAGTCCATGGCCTCATTCTCCTCCACCCTGGTCTGCTGTTCCTCTCTTACTTGATTATGTTCCAGGTGCCCCTCCTTTGCCTTGTCAGAGCCTTCTCCCGGGGAATGCTGGGGCCCATAATCCCTATACCAGGGTTTTCCCCGGGGATGCTGGGAAATGTAGTCCTTCTCCCACCTCCATTTTCTAGGGGGCACTACCTTTTTCCTTCTCTCTCTCTGAGGAATGATTAAAGGTAGGGCTCTGCTCTGTCTTCCTTGGCTCTTAAGCCTCCTTCCTTCTCCCTCCTCCACTTCCATCTGTGCAAAACCCTGGTCCTCCCCTTCACAGCGCGCAAATTAACAGAATGACCCCCGATATGCCTGTGTAGATTTACATGTGGTATTTTGAATACACTTAGGCGTGATTGCCTACTGCGCATTCATTTTAGTTGCCATATATACAATTGGGCCCCAAACACTAGAGAAGTCCATATATTCCTAAGGATGTCTCTAATGCTTAGCGTGCGGTAATCATTAGCGTGCACTAAAAACACTGGTGTACCTTTATAAAACACCCCCTTAATTTGGTAACACATGGCTGGTTAAGTACTGAATATTGACTTAACTGTCTATGTTTTAACTGGCTTCTTCAAAAACAAAAAAAAAGATATTCAATTCTGAAGCCCAGACGCGACCCAGCATTGAATATTCAGGAATAACGGGAGTGGCGGTCAGCAAAACGCTCAGCGCCACTGACTGAATATTGACCTCTAGGTGGCTGCATTTAATCGGTCAAAAAATGGGCGACTCTCAGGGCAAGCTTAAGAATTTATCAATTAACACTGATTATTTAACAGCTAATATTCAGTTGGCGCGGACAGAATTTTTTGTCCACTGTCGGTGCTAGAACTGGAAATTCAATGCTCAGCCCTGTGTAGTCTTTAGCACAGAATTTCCATTTTTTAAGTACTGGCTAGTGCATGACCAGTTACGTTAATATTCAGACTTAACCGGTCATGGGTTAGCATATACAGACACAACAGTTATTTATACAGTCCTATTTATGCGCTAAACCTGGCCAGTTAGGTCTGAATATCAGGACCTCACTGGACTCCACCCCTCGAATGTCCCCAACGTAGCTGGCTTTAAGTATGGTGCTAACCAGTCATCTTCAGCAAGGATGTCTGGTTCAGTGCCGCTGAAAATGACTGGATAGCCACAACCAAGCGAGTCAATCAGTCGGCAGCTATTACTGGACGGTTAACTCGCTTTGAATATCGGTCAGTTTATTCTTTACGTCCTCTCAGTATCCCCAACTATAAATTTAGGGCCTGTTATCTAGCCAGAGTGACCACAGGAATCTGTGAGCATATCTAGTAACATAGTAAATGATGGCAGATAAATGATGGCAGATAAATGATGGCAGATAAAGACCTGAACGGTCCATCCAATCTACCCAACAAGATAAACTCATATGTGATACTTTATATGTATACCCGAGTTTGATTTGTCCTTGCCATTCTCAGGGCACAGACCGTAGAAGTCTGCCCAGCACTGTTCTTGTACTAAAAGTTCTGAAGCTAATGTCGAAGCCTCTTAAAATTTATACTCCAGCCCATCCATATCTATTCAGTCACGATCAGGGCACAGACCATAGAAGTCTACCCAGCACTGGTTTAGCTTCCCAATTACTGCTAAGATTCCGTGGATCTATTCCTTCTAAACAGGATTCCTTTGTGTTTATCCCATGCATGTTTGAATTCCATTACCATTTTCATCTCCACCACCTCCCGTGGGAGGGCATTCCATGTATCCACCACCCTTTCCATGAAAAAATACTTCCTGACATTAATCCCAAGTCTGCTCCCCTTCAACCTCAATTCATGTTCTCTAGTTCTACTGCCTTCCCGTATCCAGAAAAGGTTAGTTTTCGGATTAATACCTTTCAAATATTTGAACGTCTGTATCATGTCAGCCCTGTACCCCCTTTCCTCCAAGGTATACGTGTTCAGGTCGGCAAGTCTCTTCTTGTACATTTTACAACGCAAATCCCATACCATTTTTGTAGCTTTTCTTTGAATCGCTTCCAGTCTTTTTACATCATTATCAAGATACGGCCTCCAAAACTGAACACAATACTCCAAGTGGTGCCTCACCAATGACTTGTAGAGGGGCATCAACATCTCCTTTCTTCTGCTGGTTATGCCCCTCTCTACGTAGTCTATGCATCCTTCTGGCCACAGCCATCGCCTTGTCGCATTGTTTCTTCACCTTCATATCCTCTGACACCAATACCCCAAGGTCTCTCTCCTGAGTTGAGCTTACTAATCTCTCCCCTCTTATTCGGTATCTCTCTTTTGGGTTTCTGTACCCCAAGTGCATCACTCTGCATTTCTTGGCATTAAATTTTAACTAATACTATTCACATCTGGAAGAATTACCTAAGTATGCTACTGAGGCTGAATTTGAATACTACTACTAAATTCTCAGTATGAAATAACTATTTATATAACAATTATTTTATATTTTAATGTGCTCAGTTTTATCCCTTCTTACCATGGTATCCCCAAGGGAATATGTGGTAGAAACAGAGGAGCCATCACTGCACATTAGGTGTTCCTATAACATTCATTAAAGTATGCCCAGAGTCACAAGGAGCTGCCTGTGCTGGGAATTGAACTCAGTTCCTCAGTTCCCCAGGACCAAAGTCTACCACCCTAACCACTAGGCCACTCCTCCACTTGACCCCCTGACATGCCAGGACACCAACTGGGCACCCTAGAGCTCAGTGCGGTGGACTTCAGACAACGCTCCCACATGCATAGCTCCCTTACCACGGGTGCTGAGCCCCCAACCCCCCTTCCACAAAACCCACTACCCACATATGTACAACACTACCATAGCTCTTAGGGGTGAAGGGGGCACCTACATGTGGGTAGAGTGGGTTTTGCAGGCCTCCCATTTACCAGCACAAGTGTTACAGGTAGGGGGGGGGATAGGCCTGGGTCCGCCTGGCTGAAGTACACTGCGGTACCCACTAAAAGTGCTCCAGGGACCTGCATACACGCAGGCCTCTAGGACTGGTTGCTGCTATATAACATTGGCACACCAGTTGACACCTGAAGACTAATCTCTCCGAAAACGTCCTTTGATGGAATAAGCACGCTTACTCACAGTTAACTGCAGATCAGAGGTTGTGCCCCACTGGCAACGAGTCTCCCTGGTACTGAGATGAGCAGTAGGTCAGAGCTGGCAGAATGCTTTACAATGCCCTCTTTCAGCCACATTCAAGGGAAGAACTAAGTTCTGTAACGTGGCTAACACATGAAAGGGATCTAAAAGTGTCTTACAAAAATGGCCACTACCTCATGGACTACCGGAAACAAAACAGGGCACATTCTGACCCAGTAAGCAGAGGGAAAAGCACCATGGGAGTAGAGCCTACCAACTACCAACATCGTGAGCATGTAACACAAGCTAGTGGAATCACGGAGCCCAATACCCTGCCTACACCCACCACAATGCATTGCTGATGTGACTCTGCAGTGCGCATAACAGAAAAGGTGTCACACTCACCTGAGACCCACATCAGAACCAGGGAAAGGCTGTCAGAGGATAGAACACATTCTGCTGTCATGGAGGTGGGTACGGCATTTGAGGCTGGCATACAGGCTGGGAAAAAAAGTTTGTAAACTGGGGTTTTTTTGGTGGGAGGGGGTTAGTGACCACTGGGGGAATCCGGGGAGGTCATCCCCGATTCCCTCCAGTGGTCATCTGGTCAGTTGGGGCACTTTTTTGGGACCTGTTCGTGAAAAAAAAGGGTCCAAAAAAAGTGACCCAAAATCGCGGTAAAAATGCCTTTTTTTCCGATTATTAGCTAAAGACGCCCATCTCTCCTCGGCCGATAACCACGCCCAAGTTCCGCCTTCACCACGCCTCCAACATGCCCCCATCAACTTTACCCGTTTCCGTGACAGATTGCAGTTGGAAACACCCAAAATCGGCTTTCGATTATACCGATTTGGGCGCCCACGGGAGAAAGACGCCCATCTCCCGATTTTGGTCGCAATATAGGCGTTTTTCTCTTTCGATTATAAGCTGGATAGTGTACTACCATGCAATTTACATGCACCCCCAGTGTTCAAACCTTATACATTAATACACCCACAAGGGACACTTACATTGTCATGGGGACAGGCGCTACGCATATTCTATGAACTGGACCTAACTACTACTACTTATCATTTCTATAGCGCTACTAGACGTACACAGCGCTGTATACTTGAACATGAAGAGACAGTCCCTGCTTGACAGAGCTTACAATCTAATTAGGACAGACAAACAGGACAAACAAGAGATAAGGGAATATTAAAGTCAGGATGATAAAATAAGGGTTCTGAAAAAAGTGAATAAGGGTTAGGAGTTAAAAGCAGCATCGAAAAGGTGGGCTTTTAGCTTAGATTTGAAGACAGCCAGAGATGGAGCTTGACGTACCGGCTCAGGAAGTCTATTCCAGGTATATGGTGCAGCAAGATAAAAGGAATGGAGTATGGAGTTAGCGGTGGAGGAGAAGGGTGCAGATAAGAGAGATTTACCCAGTGAACGGAGTTCCCGGGGAGGAGTGTAGGGAGAGATGAGAGCGGAGAGGTACTGAGGACTTATAGGTCACTAAGAGGAGTTTGAACTGTATGTGGAAACGGATAGGAAACTTTAGTCATGGTTTATAGCATAGCACAAAGCATTGGGGGGGGGGGGGGGGCTCAGCGCTGATTTTTTAATGCACTATTTATAGAATTGAGTCTAACATGTACCACCAGTTATGACCTCCTACAGCCAATTTATAACTGTCCAAACATGGACTTTAGTTTTAGTTACCCCTAAGCAAGGTCAGTAGTGCCCCACCCTCAGTCTTCGTTAGGAAGGTCAGACGTGGCTCAGGTGGGACATGTTAGCGTGGTCATGGCCTGGCCCTTGTTTCACAGCTTCTGCTACACAGTGCATGATTCAAAGTTGTTGGGTGGGATGATATTGCCAAGAAGTTCCTCATGATCTCTTGACGTAGGCCACAGGGTGCAGTGAACCACTTCTCTGACAACTTTTTTTTGACCCTTCAAAACTTTGCTTTTCCCGGAACTCTGTCACTCTAGGTACAACCCTACTATGTGTGTTGAAATCCAGAACCTGAATGAGCCCTTTGTGAGTCTAAAGCATTTTCTTTTACTACATCTGTGTGTAATTGTAGATATTAGAGCAATTTTATGGGGACTATGTATTAAACAAGCTGTCTCTATAATTCTTTCAGATCTTGGCCACGAGTAACTAGAATTGTGATTTTTTTTTTCCAGTTTGCTTTCTTGGTAAACAATCTGTACATTTCCTAAGTAAAAGCAAGGTTTTGCCAAATTGATCGAAAGCCACTGCTTTTTGTGAGAGAAATTTGTTTCCTTTCATCAGTGTGGGAGGCTGGGTAGGGAAATGTGGAAACTTTAGTAGCGTGTGCTGTGTAGAGATGAAAAGAAAAAGCCAAAGGTAGTTACAGCGTATACAGAGTGGCAAGCTCACAAGAATCAAGGGCCAGAGGTTGCACTGGATCATTTTCAAACTTATTGCTACGTTATTTCTGACAATTTTATTCTGTGGAGAAAGGCAGAAACAATACCTACCTATTCTCGTCCAATATCACTGAGCCTCTCAAATACTATTGCTAGGTTTAAAGGTGCTCATTTTCACAGCATAAGGACTTACAAAGTTACAGAGTAACCTATGCAACTTTCTAAGTCTCTGTGCTTTGAAAATGAGCCTCTTAATCCTCTTTCAAAATGGAAAATGGATCCAAATGAATAAAATAAGCACTGGAAAAATACATGCAAAGCATGATAGGGGAGACAAAAAGGACATTTGGAAAAATAAATTGGCTGTAGAAGTATAAAAACTCATAACAAAAAAACTTCAAAGGTCATTTGAAACAAGAAGGTGAGGGAGGAAGTTGGACTATTAGATGATCAAGGGTTAAAAGGGGCAGTCAGGGAGGACAAGAACATACTAACAAGGCTAAATTAATTCTTTGCTTTGGTCTTTACTGAATAGGATGCTGAGGAGAAACAGTATTTCATGGAAATGATTCAGAGTCGCTAAAAAAAAATCATGGTGAGGAAACTGACAAATTAAAGAGTGGGCAGCAAACATTAAAGGGTCCAAAAGTACACAAATCAAAGCAGCACAAGAAAAGCACAAAAGGTACAATCTTTAATGAAATGTACCCATTTCATTAAAGATTGTGCCATTGTTCCAATTCTTCTTGTGCTGCTAAAGAGTAGAAAATGACCTGGACCGGATGGTACATATCAAAAATGAAATTGCTGACCTTTGATTAGTAATTTGTAATCTATCATTAAAATTGTTTTCCCCCGATATTCAAAGCTATTTAAATGGCCAGAAATGGTTGCTGGCCGGTTAAATAGTGTTCCGGTGTCTAACCGTGAAAATTCTGCACCACATAACCGGTTATCCCCACTGAATATTCATGGTCAGCACCAAAAATGTAATCGACTATATTGCATGATAACCAGTAATATTCAGCACTGACAGGCTAAGTTTAGTGGGCAGTTCGGACTTCATAAATATCAGGTCCTATATTTGCCCGCTATTAACTTAATCAGCCGGTTAAGTTAGCGCCGGCCAAAAAATCCCTGGGTATTCAACGCCAGTCACCAGAAATGGCCTGGTATTGAATATCCAGGGTCAGTGCCGCCCACGGCATTTATGCGGGCTGCCTCCCACCAGCTGAATATCGGCCCCTTTATGCTGTCATGCAATTACTAAGTAGCAAATTTAAAGAAAATGGGAGAAAAGTAATGTTACTCCATCTGGATTAGGTGTTTTCATAGACAGCAGGATAGATAAGGCACACAAGTGGGTGACTATCATCTCATGGCACTGTGACAGAACTGCTCTCTCACAGGTCAGAACCTAGTGAAAAGCAGGGCCACTGAGAGAGGGGGGCAAAGTTCCCCAGGTCCCAGCCTCTGGCACTGGCATGACTTAGATGGCTGATTGGTCTCTCCTGCTCCTGTGTGCCACAGAGCAGAAAGGAATCCTGCTCAGAAGAAAGGGATCCCCAGGAGCTTAGCCAAGATTGGGAGGCAGAGCCGGTGGTTGGGAGGCGGGGCTAGTGCTGGGCAGACTTATACGGTCTGTGCCCTGACAATGGTAGATACAAATCAAGGTAAGGTATACACAAAAAGTAGCACACGTGAAATTATCTTGCTGGGCAGACTGGATGGACCATGATCCTCAGAAGCTTAGCCGAGATTGAGAGGCAGAGCCGGTGGTGGGAGGCGGGGCTTGTGGTTGAGAGGCGGGGCTAGTGCTAGGCAGACTTATACAGTCTCTGCCCTGACAATGGCAGATACAAATCAAGGTAAGGTATACACAAAAAGTAGCACACGTGAAATTATCTTGTTGGGCAGACTGGATGGACCGTGATCCTCAGAAGCTTAGCCGAGATTGAGAGGCAGAGCCGGTGGTGGGAGGCGGAGCTGGTGGTTGAGAGGTGGGGCTAGTGCTGGGCAGACTTATACGGTCTGTGCCCTGACAATGGCAGATACAAATCAAGGTAAGGTATACACAAAAAGTAGCACACGTGAAATTATCTTGTTGGGCAGACTGGATGGACTGTGATCCTCAGAAGCTTAGCCGAGATTGAGAGGCAGAGCCGGTGGTGGGAGGCGGGGCTGGTGGTTGAGAGGTGGGGCTAGTGCTGGGCAGACTTATACGGTCTGTGCCCTGACAGATACAAATCAAGGTAAGGTATACACAAAAAGTAGCACACGTGAAATTATCTTGTTGGGCAGACTGGATGGACCGTGCAGGTCTTTTTCTGCCGTCATCTACTATGTTACTACGTTAACTCTGCTCTTTTTTTCTCATCTGAACCTTAGCTGTAGGTGAACGAACTCATCCGCTGTGTACAACCCAACCCCTGAGAAGTCCCATACGCCATCTTCCATGTCATCCAAGCTGCATGAATCACTGCAGCTCTGTAAGTTCCAGTTTGTCTTAGAGCTCATAATATCTTGGAAACATCTCAGAACCTAGTGCATGTGAAATTTCCATGATTAACCTTGGGTTCCCAGTGTTGTTATTATGGTTTACCAAAGATTACCGCTGGTACAGCATGGCACCCTTTCAACATCATCATCAAATTATCAGATTGCAAAGTTAGATTTCTACATATGAACCTAATTAAAACAGAACTAGCTAGATAAACTGAAAGCAGATCAAAAGCTTCAGAAAGTAAAAAGACTCATATTTATATTTTTAAAAAAATGGAACACAGTCATTTTCCCACAGATCTAGTATGGATACTATGAGATGGAAGGATTCAATACAACACAATACAATGGGGATTAAATATAATACAATTAAAAAAAAAATAAATTCTGCTAAATACCTACCAGGTTCTTTGTGGATTATAAAAGATTAACTAGTCAGATTACTAGAATGTCGCAGTCAAAACAGAATGACAGAATAGAATGACCACTACATTTACTAAAGCTTAGTTCGAGATATCTGCAGCAGGGCCCATTTTATTCCTATGGGCCCTGCTGCAGATAGCTCGAGCTAAACTTTAGTAAACAACCCCCAAAAAGTTTAAAGATTATCAAACAAATTCAGATTGTCAAACATTTTTCAAAAAGATATATCTTTAGTTTTCGACAGCAAGCCATATAATTACTTTGAAGTCGTATTTCTATTGGTAGGCCATTCTACATATGAGCAGCCTTGGAGAAAAGGCGGCTGAGGGGAGATATGATAGAGGTCTATAAAATAATGAGTGGAGTTGAACGGCTAGATGTGAAGCGTCTGTTCACGCTTTCCAAAAATACTAGGACTAGGGGGCATGCGATGAAGCTACAATGCAGTAAATTTAAAACGAATCGGAGAAAATTTTTCTTCACTCAACGTGTAATTAAACTCTGGAATTCGTTGCCAGAGAATGTGGTAAAGGCGGTTAGCTTAGCGGAGTTTAAAATAGGTTTGGACGGCTTCCTAAAGGAAAAGTCCATAGACTGTTATTAAATGGACTTGAGGAAAATCCACTATTTCTGGGATAAGCAGTATAAAATGTTTTGTACATTTTTGGGATCTTGCTGGGTATTTGTGACCTGGATTGGCCACTGTTGGAAACAGGATGCTGAGCTAGATGGGCCTTTGGTCTTTCCCAGTATGGCAATACTTATGTACTTATGATATGTACTACTACTAATCATTTCTATAGTGCTACTAGATGTACGCAGCGCTGTACACATTATATGCAGGTACTTTCTCCCTAGAGGGCTCACAATCTTTTTTTTGTACCTGGGTCAATGGCGGGTTAAGGGGTCCTTTTACTAAGGTGCGCTGAAAAATGGCTTGCGGTAGTGTAGGCGCGTGTTTTGGGTGCGCGCAGAATCATTTTTCAGCGCACCTGAAAAAAATGCCTTTTTAAAAGTTTCGCTGAAAATGGACGTGCGTAAAAGTGAAAACTACCACGTATCCACTTCGGGTCTGAGACCTTACCGCCAGCCATTGACCTAGCGGTGACGTCTCACACGGTAACCGGGCAGTAATGACCTACGAGAGTCAAATGCCACTTGGTGCGCGTCTGATACATGCGTCCAAAAAATAATTTTTATTATTGGACGCATGCCAAAAATGAAATTACTGCAAGAGCCACACAGTAGCCAGGCGGCAACTCCATGTTGCACGTGTTGGGCGCAAATAGACGCTTATGCAACTTAGAAAAAGGGCATCTTAGTGGCTTGCCCAAGGTCACTCGCGTAGGTAATTTGTTCAGACTTTTTCAAACATTTTGCTTCCCTAACATCAGGAAAGAAAAGGGATAATTGTTCATTAGACTGGAACGATCTTAGAGAAGTAAATAATACTAATCAGCTCAGATATGGAGTTGCCTGATCATTCAAGATTTTAAACACTAATTAACCCCTGGATTAGGAGATCTCTTAGTTTATTGAACGTCTGACCAGTTTTCTTTAGAGTTCTACTTCTCTTGCCTGCCGTGGTATTTTCTTTTTTAAGGGGCCCTTTTATTAAGCCACCTAAGCGCCTACACAAGCCCAACACGCATCAATTTGGAATTACCACCCAGCTACTGTGCGGCCTGGGCGGTAATTTCATTTTTTTTACGCACGTCCACTATGCGCACTGGAAAGTAATTTTGATTTTCTGGTGCGCAGCGCTAACTGGGCGGTAAAAGGCATTTTACGCAAATAGACCATTACCGCCCCCATGAGACCTTACCGCTAAGTCAATGGGTGGCAGTAACGTGTCAGACCCAAAATGGACGCGCACGCCAGTTTTAATTTTGCCGCCCGCCCATTTTCAGCCAAAATTTTAAAAAGGGATTTTTTTTACAGGTGCTCTGAAAAATGGATCTGCGCGCATCCAAAACACGCACCTACACCAGCACAGGACATTTTCCGGCGCACCTTAGTAAAAGGACCCTTAAGATAAAAGAAGTTTTATGTTGTTTCTTTTCACTTTGTTTTGGGAATTTTCTTATGATTCTGTAACATTTCAATAAAAATAAAATCGCAAAAAATACACTAAACAACCCAATTTAAAGGCCATAGATGATTCAATCAGCAGCCAATGCAGTTTGTGTAGTAGAGTTACTGTACATAAAAGCCCTCGATATCAAATGTGATCACATAAGACCAAAACCAGTTTCAGTGTCCAGTGCATGACCTGGTTCAAATCCACCCTTGTTCAGTTAAAATAGGAATATGAGAAAAATACTTTGACTTTTTAAATCACCAATGGTTCCTGATTTGAAGGTACAGGTTGAAAGGACTGTGGATCCACTTGATCTTTATAATATGGGTAATCAACAAAACACAGGGGATTAACGTAACAGATTTCTTTGGTAATTACTAATGCGCAAAAAATGCTAGAAACCTAACCTGTAAACTTAACTAACCCAGTTAAGTGTAGTATAATATAATAGTGAATGTGCTCAGAATGCCAATGCATGAGACACAGCCATAAAACGCTCTTAAAACATGCCACTGGGACCCACCATCATAGCACAGCCCTCCCTCCCTACCAATTAGTGGAGGCACAATGTATAATATAGTCCATGCTATGTTAGGTAATAATAACGATAGTACTTAGATGGTTCATGCTGATGGGCGTCCAGCGGAAAAACAGGCTGTTAATCCATAGGCACCCTCATTGTTTTTTTTTCTTTTTATCTTTGCTCATGCTGGTGTTGCAAACCATAAAAATCATACAACAGTGCCCAATCGTATTGTTCAATATCAGCTGTTCAGTGCTTGCACGTTCCCGACATGCTGCATGTTTCGCCAGAAAGGCGTCTTACTACTACTACTATTTGGCATTTCTAAAGCGCTACTAGGGTTACGCAGCGCTGTACAATATAACATAGAAGGACAGTCCCTGCTCTGAGAGCTTACAATCTAATGGACAAATGTACAGACAATCAAGTAGTGGCAGTCAAATTGGGGCAGTCTAGGTTCCTTGAGAGGTATCAGGTTAGGTGCCGAAGGCAACATTGAAGAGGTGGGCTTTGAGCAAGGATTTGAAGATGGGTAGGGAGGGAGCTTGGCGTAGGGCCTCAGGAAGTTGATTCCACGCATAGGGTGAGGCGAGGCAGAATGGGCGGAGCCTGGAGTTGGCGGTGGCGGAGAAGGGTACTGAGAGGAGGGATTTGTCCTGTGAGCGAAGGTTTCGGGCGGGAACGTAAGGGGAGATGAGGGTGGAGAGGTAATGAGGGGCTGCAGACTGAGTGCATTTGTAGGTGAGAAGGAGAAGCTTGAACTGTATGCGGTATCTGATCGGAAGCCAGTGAAGCGACCTGAGGAGAGGGGTGATATGAGTATATCGGTTCAGGCGGAATATAAGACGTGCAGCAGAGTTCTTAATGGATTGAACGGGGGATAGATGGCTAAGTGGGAGGCCAGTGAGGAGAAGGTTGCAGTAGTCAAAGCGAGAGGTAATGAGGGTGTGGATGAGAGTTTGGGTGGTGTGCTCAGAGAGGAAGGGCGAATTTTGCTAATGTTATAGAGGAAGAAGCGACAGGTCTTGGCTGTCTGCTGGATATGCGCTGAGAATGAGAGGGAGGAGTCGAAGATGACTCCGAGGTTGCGGGCAGATGAGACGGGGAGGATGAGGGTGTTATCAACTGAGATCGAGAGAGGAGGAAGGGGAGAGGTGGGCTTTGGTGGAAAGACGATAAGCTCGGTCTTGGACATGTTCAGTTTCAGTCTTCAGGAGAACGAGCTTCTCAAACTGCATGACAATTACATGGAGACTCCAGGATTAACTAATTGGTAGGGAGGGAGGGCTGTACTATGATGGTGGGTCCCAGTGGCATGTTTTAAGCCATTTTATGGCTGTGTCTCATGCATTGGCATTCTGAGCACATTCACTATTATGCTACACTTAACTGGTTTAGTTAAGTTTACAGGTTAGGTTTCTAGCATTTTTTGTACTTTATAATATGGGATCAGATTCAGAAACGCCAGAAGATCATCCCGCAAATTTCTCGACCTGCACTTCCCCAGTTGTAAAGGACTAAAATACAAGCAGATGCATGCTACTACATTCTCGTACATGGGCACGCAATTATGGAATGCATTGCCTACAGACCTGAGAACAATCGATGAAACAACTGTCTTTCGCAAATCTCTGAAGACATATCTCTTCAACAAGGCATACAATGAGAACTAATAGTCACAATAATCCACTCAGTTAAGATAGCCCACCTACTATAACTACCTTAATCATTTGTTCCCTTCCTCTTTCTTCCCTTATTTAACCTCTGCACAATATTAAATGTATCTGTCATCCTGTAATGACAATGTTAACAAAACTATGTAAGCCACATTGAGCCTGCAAATAGGTGGGATAATGTGGGATACAAATGCAATAAATAAATAAATAAATAAATTTATGGTGCAGGGAAAAATCCACACTAAGCACCATTTATTTTTTTATTTGTGACATTTATATCCCACGTTATCCCGAACAAGTTTGAGTTCACTGTGGCTTACAATAAACTGTATAGGATACATAACAAAGAATAATGCATAAGAAAGTAATTTGTTGTAAGAATCCAATTTTACAATACAGTATCATAAACCTACTGGGATAACTATGGATGTTTAACATTTAGAAAATCTATTACGAATGAGAAATTGTACGTGAAGCAAAGAGAAAGTTAATGGTAAATAGAGTAATAACCAATTCAGGTAATAATTAATTGTTTGAGATATGGTCGTTTTTTTGTGAGGGTTTGTTTGAATAGGAACGATTTGAAGATTTTGCGGAATATATTCCTGGATATTTCTTATTTTGGGCGTTAAGGAGTTCCACCGTTTGGTTCTTAGGTAAGTGAAGTCTGCAGAGTGGAGATAGTTCTGTAGATCAATTTGGCAATTTGGGAGGTGTAGTCTGAGACAGTTTCTTGCCTCATATTTAGTGTTTCTTTGAGGTAAGTTTAGTAATGGTACCATGTATTTATAGAAGTGCATATTCCCAAGCCCAAGCCTGCTAAAACCTGGTGTAAATCCTGATGTGCAAGTTGAACACTTAACCCTACTGTGCCTAAAGTTTTGGAACACCAGGACACATCCATGTCCCTTCCATGGCCACACCCCCCCCCCCCCCCCCCCCCCCGGGTTGCATTATTTATTTATTTAGATTTTTGCTCACACCTTTTTCAGTACTAGCCCAAGGTGAGTTACAGTCAGGTACTCTGGATATTTCTCTGTCCCAGGAGGGCTCACAATCTAAAGGACCCTTTTACGAAACTGGCAAAAGGACGAATGTGCTGGTATCAGCACGTGTTTTGATGCACACAGAGGCCCCCTGTTATCGCAGCGGGTAAAAGGCAGGGCTTTCTTTTTTCAGGAAATGGCTATGTGGCAAGTTTAGCACTTGTCGTGTGGCCATTTTGGGGGGAGCACTTACTGCCACCCATTGAGGTGGCGGTAAGGGCTCCACGCTAACCCAGTGGTAACCCAGCAGTAACACTGATGCTACAAAAATAAAAATATTTTTAAAGCACCGGATATGACGCATTCTGGGGGTGGGCTGCAGTAGCCCGGCAGTGCTTCCTTTTTGTAAAATGGGCCCTTAATTTGCACCTGAAGCAATGGAGGGTTAAGTGACTTGCCCGAGATCAGAAGGTGCAGTAGTGGGATTTGAACCAGGCACCTCTGCATATCAAGACCACTCCTTTAACCACTAGGCCACTAGGCTGCACGTGAGAGGGTTCAGGCATGCAGTGTTATAGACAGGGCTTTTTTTGAGAGGGTACTTGGGGGGTACTGAGTACCGGCACCTTTTCCATTGGCTGCTAAAATGGACCCCAAGTTTTAATGAAAGAGCTCAGGCTCTACACACCAATTCTGCCTTGTCATAGATTCTGTGACTGGTTGTAGGGGGACTGGTTATATTGGGGGTGGGTCCCTCAGTGATCACCCCCACCCCTGAAGGGTGGCCTGGCATTTGAGTACCGACTCCTTTTTCACTTGAAAAAATACACTGGTTATAGAAAAGTGTACAGGCAGATCCATGTGCAAATCCAAATTAGTGCCAATTAACATCAATAATATATTGTTGATACCTCGTTAACTCACTGATTTGCATGCGCATCTGCCCTGCAGGCCCAAATTTGGGCTTGGGCAACCTATAAAGAATCTGGGGCATAATGACAGAGTATTCTTTCCACCTTTTCTTGATCAACATGGATCCTTGTGCATATTAACTGCACGAGGTTTTTCCCCCTGTCATTTGAGCACTTTATCATTTTTATAATAGTTGAAAAGAGCAGTCAACTCCTGACGAAGGCTGTATTGCCAAAACGCGGCCTGTGTTGAGTGAGCTTGTCTGGGACTGTACTACTGTACCTGTGATTGATTAAGACTGAATATGCAGCGATCAATAAAGAATCGTCTTTCACCACATTGGATCATTTTGCTGTTTATGCCTCCTACTTCTGAGGTTTGCTTGCGCTGGAGTGTGGGAATTTTTGGTTTTCCCTTTGCTTTTAAGGACTTAAAAATATAATAACAGTCATCTGCTCTAAGAGTGTTCGGTAGCCTATTTCATAAATCAGGCCCTCTGCCTACAATTGTCTTGTCGTAGATTTCGGATGG
This sequence comes from Microcaecilia unicolor, assembly GCF_901765095.1. Classification (NCBI taxonomy): domain Eukaryota; kingdom Metazoa; phylum Chordata; class Amphibia; order Gymnophiona; family Siphonopidae; genus Microcaecilia; species Microcaecilia unicolor. The sequence continues at coordinate 19,412,431 of NC_044036.1, read as the reverse complement.
AAATGTTAAACAAATTTTCTGCGATGAGCATATTGGTTTGGTTAAGAATAGAAAGAGATTGTTGTGCAGAGATAATCGGGTGTCAGACTGTGCAAAACTTTAAAAATAAACGATAGAAGCTTAAACTGAATTCTAGTTTTTCTAGGGAGCCAATGTAATCCTAAAAGAAATGGAGTAGGATGATCCATAAATTTGCCCCCCAAAATCAATCGGGCAGCTGCATTCTGCACGTTTTGGACGGCCTCTGACACTATTATAAGTGCATAATACATAAGTATTGTCATACTGGGACAGACCAAAGGTCCATCGAGCCCAGCATCCTGTTTCCAACAGTGGCCAATCCAGGTCACAAGTACCTGGCAGAAAAACAAAGAATAGCAACATTCCTTGTAGAACCCCAAAGAGTAGCAAGATTCTAGAATTCTAAAGAGTAACAAGATTCCATGCAGAATTTCAAAGTGTAGCAACATTCCATGTAGAACCCCAAAGAGGAGCAAGATTCCATTCAGAATTTCAAATACATAAGTATTGCCATACTGGAACAGACCAAAGGTCCATCAAGCCCAGCATCCTGTTTCCAACAGTGGCCAATCCAGGTCACAAATACCTGGCAAGATCCCCAAAACTACAAAACATTTTATGCTGCTTATCCCAGAAGTAAGCAGTGGATTTTTCCCGAGTCCATTTTAATAATGGTCTATAGACTTTTCCTTTAGGATGCCGCCCAAACCTTTTTTAAACCCCTCTAAGCTAACTGCCTTTACCACATTCTCTGGCAACGAATTCCAGAGTTTAATTACACGTTGAGTGAAGAAGAATTTTCTCCGATTCGTTTCAAATTTACTACATTGTAGCTTCATCGCATGCCCCCTAGTCCTAGTATTTTTGGAAAACGTGAACAGACGCTTCACATCTACCCGTTCAACTCCACTCATTATTTTACAGAACTCTATCATATCTCCCCTCAGCCGCCTTTTCTCCAAGCTGAAGAGCCCTAGCCGCTTTAGCCTTTCCTCATAGGGTAGTCGTCCCATCCCCGTTATCATTTTCGTCGCCCTTCTCTGCACCTTTTCTAATTCCACTATATCATTTTTGAGATGCGGCGACCAGAATTGAACACAATATTCAAGGCGCGGTTGCACCATGGAGCGATATAAAGGCATTATAACGTCCTCATTTTTGTTTTCCATTCCGTTCCATATACGCCTTTTTTTAAATAAACTGAACACATTTCTTGTCGGCCTCGATGTGACTGCCTGGCTTATGACGAAGGGTAGTAGTAACGGGCATGGCCAGTGGTGGGCCAAAGTGATCGGGCATCTGGTTTTTTTCCACATTTTCATAAATAATACCGTGGAGGGGCTGTCAGAAAAGATTTGCCTGGTTGTAAATGACACCCAAAATCTGCAACAGTGCGGTGACTGTGGTGTGGAAAATATGAGGGATCTAACAAAACTTGAGGAATGGCTTAGAATCTGATAGCTATGACTTAATGCTTGATTTTTAAGGGAAAGGAAGGGATTATAGAGATGAGCGGGAGGTGAGGAAGGGCAGACTGGATGAACCATATGGGTTTTATCTGTCATCAAGTTCTCTCTTTTCTGTTTCTCTGAGGCCACATGGTATAGACAGATAGGGACCCTTGCTGTTTCTCATTCTGTCTTTACGTTGCATGCTGAGCCTTGGGTGCACAATTTGTTCCAAACCAAAATCAAATCATAAATTTACATTTCTGCCTCATACAGTTTTACAGAGTTAAATTTATTTCATAGAGCTATATATGCAATAAAGTTCACATTTCTGTAATTTATCTCTTGAATCATTTGTGTTCTTCACATTGCCAAAATGATCAAGTTCTCTTTTCTTGGATTATTATAAAACCCCTCCTCCACCCCAGCCAAAATCAAGCAATTCCACGTGGAGGGGCATAATCGAACGAAAACGTCTATCTCCATGGGCGTTTATCTCTGAGAACGGGTCCGTGAAGGGGCGGACCGAACCGTATTTTCGAAAAAAATAGACGTCCATGTTTTATTCGACAATTTGTGAGCTGGGCATTTTTGTTTTTCAGCGATAATGGAAAATGAAAGCGCCCAGCTCAAAAACAAATAAATCCAAGGCATTTGTTCGTGGGAGGGGCCAGGATTCGTAGTGCACTGGTCCCCCTCACATGCCAGGACACCAACCGGGCACCCTAGGGGGCACTTTTACAAAAACAAACAAAAAAAAAGGTAAAAGAGCTCCCAGGTGCATAGCACCCTTCCCTTGTGTGTTGAGCCCCCCAAATCCCCCTCAAAACCCACTGCCCACAAGTCTACACCATTACTATAGCCCTAAGGGGTGAAGGGGGGCACCTACATGTGGGTACAGTGGGTTTGGGGGGGTTGGACGACTAAGCATTAAGCAGCACAATTGTAACAGGTAGGGGGGGATGGGCCTGGGTCCACCTGCCTGAAGTCCACTGCACCCCCCTAACAACTGCTCCAGGGACCTGCATACTGCTGCCAGGGAGGTGGGTATGACATTTGAGGGTGAAAATAAAAAGTTGTGAAACATCATTTTTTGTGGTGGGAGGGGGTTAGTGACCACTGGGGGAGTCAGGGGAGGTCATGCCCGATTCCCTCCGATGGTCATCTGGTCATTTAGAGCACTTTTTTGGGACCTGTTCGTGTGAAAAAAGGGTCCAACAAAAGTGTCCTAAATGTTCGCTAAAAACGCCTGGTGAACTCCCTTGTGGGCTGCCTTTATTAACCACCTGGGAGGGTCCCTAGTTGCCTTGCAAGAGAGGTCCTCAAAGGAGTTTCCTTTGGTGGAAGTCATTTGCAGTGCTGCTGAGTTTTTCCTGATTTAGGTTTCGACCCTGCTTGTTTACTGACTTACTCTACTGTTTGCTGCCTGTCCAGACCCGGCTTGGTTCCTGGTTTACTCTGCTGCCGGCTGCCTGCCCTGCTCCAGCTGGGTTCCTGGTTCCTTTATCCTGCTGGTCCCTGCAGTTCTGCTTTCCTGCCCTGTCCGGTAAGTCCTGCCGACCCCCCACACTCTGAGGCTCAACCCCTGAGGAACGGTGGTTAGGTGCAGGTGAAGTTTGGGCTATTTCCGGTCCAGTTGGTGCCAGCCTGAGCTGCCTCGGCGGCAGCCTTTGTCTAAGAGTTCCGGCCCGGGGTGCCAGGAAGTCTGTTCTGCCTGTCCTGTGTTTGGGTGATTCTCCTGCCGCTGCCACTCCTCGGCAGTGGCCCAAGGGCTCACTAACCCAGAAGTACCGGTGGAAGCGTGACAGCAGTTGAGCTTGCCGATTTCTAAACAGTGATGGATGCTCAAAGGAAATCGCATGCAAATGAGATGCACGGAATGGCAGCTAACTTGATCATACTGGGATTGTAGAATCAGACTAGCAACTGGGTCTATCTGGCAGTTTCTCAAGTTGCCGTGTCTATCTGGCGGGGCAAGGACATGAATGTTTCTGACCATTTAGATGAAAACAGAGCTCTGTGTTCAGACCTGAGAAAGGTGGGGTGCTGGAGATAACTAAGTGGGGAGCTCGGAGGGTCTTCTTCTCAGAATGCTGGAATGCAAATGAGGAAGACAAAGGGACTTCCTGGAAGAAGAGAAATCTTGCCGGTAGTGATGTTGTGTGTGTGTGGCAACTCCAGACCGCTCAGAACGCAGCAGCCAGACTAATTTTTGGCAAATCGTGATTCGATAGTGCCAAGCTCCTCCGTGAAAAACTGCATTGGCTGCCAATTAAAGAACGTATTACTTTCAAAATCTGCACTCTGGTCCACAGGATCATCTATGGCCAAGTACCAGGATATATGACAGACCTTATAGACCTACCACTGAGAAAACATATCCAGATCATGTCGAACATACCTAAACCTCCACTACCCAAACTGCAAAAGAATTAAATACAAAACAACCTATGCGTCCAGCTTCTCCTATACAAGCACACAATTATGGAACGCACTGCCTAAAGCTGTGAAGACAACCTACCAGTGGCGTTCCTAGGGTGGCTGACACCCGGGGTGGATCGCCGATGCGCCCCCCCCCCCCCGGATGCAGCACGCCCCCCCCACCCCCGGCGAAAGGCCGGACACCTCCCCCTGGCAAAAGGCCCCCTCCCCCCCCGGCGAAAGGACACCCCCCGGGTGCATTTTTACCTGCTGGGGGGGGGGGGGGGTGCCGCGCGTCTGTCGGCTTTGCTCATTCCCTGCTCCCTCTGCCCCGGAACAGGAAGTAACCTGTTCCGGGGCAGAGGGAGCAGGGAACGAGCGGAGCTGACAGGTACGTGGCACCCCCCCAGCGGCATGCACCTGGGGCGGACCGCCCCCCCCCCCCTTGGTACGCCACTGCAACCTACGAACACATAAATTTTAGGAAATCATTAAAGACTTATCTGTTCAAAAAGGCATACCCCGCTGACCCAACATAAATGCCTGCACTCTGCAACACATCATAACCAAAGCTTGCACCGGACAGTAAACAATCTTCCTCTCCTTGATTCCCATTGTTACTGAAACTTATGTTTTTATTTTAGTTACATTTGTACCCTGCGCTTTCCCACTCATGGCAGGCTCAATGCGGCTTACATGGGGCAATGGAGGGTTAAGTGACTTGCCCAGAGTCACAAGGAGCTGCCTGTGCCTGAAGTGGGAATCGAACTCAGTTCCTCAGTTCCCCAGGACCAAAGTCCACCACCCTAACCACTAGGCCACTCCTCCACTACCTACCTTACTCAACCATAATAACGCCTGTATTTGTTTCTTTACCGGACTTGGCGAACGCCTCTACGGTATTATGTAAGCAAATAGGTGGGAAAATGTGGGATACAAATGTAACAAATAATAAAATAAATAAAATTTATTATGGAACCCAGTTACTAAGCTATGGTAAACACTAACATCTGCTTACCACAGAAATAAGGGCTTAGCGCGGGGTGTATTCAGGCATCCTGTGGTAGTTTTGGGACCAGCGCGCTCTATCCATGCGTTAAAAATAAAATTTCTTTTTTAGCACTGGGGGCAAGTCTGGGAGTAGACAGTGGCCGTGTTCTGTAATAATTGGTTAACGAAGCTACATTGCCGAATGCTAACCAATTACCCCTGGATTCTAGAAATGGCAACTAAAGTTGCTCATGCAAATCAGCGCATGTAGCTGATTTGTGCGAGCAACTTAGAAGGTCTTTCACTAAGCCGCGGTGGCGTTTTTAGCTCGTGGTAGAAACGAGCTGGCGGTAAGCTCCAAGACTCCCATTATCTTCCTATGGATGTCTCGGTGTTTACCGCCAGCTGATTTCTACCGTGAGGCAAATATGCTACCGCAGCTTAACAAGCCAATCCGTGCCAATAACTGGCCACTAACAAGCAATTATTGGCACTAATTAGAATTTATTCACAGAACTGTCTAAGCGCATTCTGCAAATTGGCGCATAATTTTTGCATGTGCTACAAAATAAAATTAATTTTTTAGCGCTGGGGTGGATCAGGTCAGAAAGTAGACATTTTTTGCACTAATTGGTCAGTGCAGCTACAGTGTGGCATGCTAACCAATTAGCGCGTGTTTAGCGCGTGAACCCTTACCACCTACAGAATAGGTGATGGTGAGTGCTCACACGCTAATGGCCATGCGTCAATGGGAAACTTAGCGTGTGCTCATTAATGCCAAAAATAGAAAAAGTGGCCATTTTACTCACATGGTAAAAGTGGCCTTAGCACGCGGGAATGACAAGCGCAAATACGTACTAAGGCCACTTTTTACCACAGCTTAGTAAAAGAGCAGCTATGTTTCTATGCCAGTGGATCCCAAACCTGGTCCTGGAGGCACCCCAGCCAGTCAGGTTTTCAGGATACATAAGTACATAAGCATCGCCATCCTGGGGCAGACCAAGGGTCCATCGAGCCCAGCACCCTGTCACCGACAGCGGCCAAAAGAACAAGCAATTTGTCCCACCCATCCTAGAAATACTGTATTCCCTAGTCAATTCAATAACATTCTATGGCTTTTTCCTCCAGGAAGCCGTCCAACCCTTTTTTGAAGTCCGCTAACCGCCAACCACCTTTTCCGGCAGCGAATTCCAGAGTTTAACTACGCGTTGAGTGAAGAAACATTTCCTCCGATTCATTTTAAATTTACCACACTGCAGCGTCATCGCATGCCCCCATGTCCTAGTATTTTTGGAAAGCGTAAACAGGCGCTCCACATCAACCCGTTCCATTCCACTCATTATCTTATAGACCTCTATCATATCTCCCCTCAGCTGCCATTTCTCCAAGCTGAAGAGCCCCAGCCTCTTCAGCCTATCCTGATAGGGAAGCCTTCCCATCCCCTGTATCATCTTTGTCGCCCTTCTCTGCACCTTTTCCAATTCCACTATGTCTTTTTTGAGGTGCTGCGACCAGAATTGAACACAATACTCGAGGTGCGGTCGCACCATGGAGCGATACAATGGCAGAATAATATCCTTATTTTTGTTTTCCATCCCTTTCCTAATGATATCCAACATTCTATTTGCTTTCCTAGCCGCAGCAGCACATTGAGCAGAAGTTTTCAACGTTATCATCGACGACACCTAGATCCCTTTCTCGGTCTGTGACTCCCAACACTGAACCTTGCATGACGTAGTTATAGTTTGGGTTCCTCTTTCCCACATGCATCACTTTGCGCTTGTTCACATTAAACGTCATCTGCCATTTAGATGCCCAGTCTCCCAGTCTCGTAAGGTCCTCTTGTAGTTTTTCACAATCTTCACATCGGCAAATTTGATTACCTGATTGCGTGCAGATCTCTCTCATAAATATTCATTGTGTGTATCTTGAAAACCTGACTGGCTGGGATGCCTCCAGGACCAGGTTTGGGAACCACTGTACGATGCTATTTCACATAGGCAATTCAGTTCTGTTATCCTGTGCCAGTCCCCTGAGCTATCTGGTCCCCACCCCCACTCCCTTTCAGTATTCTTAGTAATCTCTAATCGGGAGATCTGCCCATTATATTGTTTAATTTTATGACATTGTAAGAGGGAAGCTAAGGATTAAGCCAACATGATGGATGCCTAATCCATGGATAGAGAAGTGTTTACATGAAAATAAAGTGCCATTCTAAGTCTCAGATCCGTAAATTCTGAGCAAGAGATGCGGCAGACCATCTGAAGAAATTCAGCCTGCAGGTTTTGTCTCATCTTGCAAAACAGAAGTTCCGAGCAATTCAGGGAGGGTTATTCATCCTGTGGAGAACTTTGTGAACACTCCAAAGAACCAAAGCCAAAGCCATTACAAGACAGATGATATGCTGAGAAAAGACTGAGGAAGTGCAGATACTGATTCTACAAGCAGATATCAATCAAGTTACGACCCAAATGATCTTTCCTACTTCTCGCCAGAAATGGATTTGTGGGGGCTTCTTCTACTGACATGAATGTTCTGCTTTCCTTGGAGCAACCTCTAGCAACACCCACCCGTCTCCAATGTGGAACAGAATGGTCTCAGTACAATGTGTCTTTACTGAGCTGCCAGAGGTAGTCTGCTGGTGTGAATTTTAGTGAACGTGCTATAGAGTAACAAAGATTTATTTTTATTTAATGGAAAAAGACTTCAAGGGAAGTTCACGGGAAAATTATCAGTTCAATTTGGATTTGGTCAGTCACCCACTTGATTTGCTTTCCAACTTAGTTGTTTCATTCAGAGCCATTAAGATAAATGGGCAAAGCCATTTTGTACTCTAATTGTGAAATGTTCCATCCATTTTCAATTAAACTTGCATAAAACTTGCCAGCAGGCATCTTTAGCAGAGGCAACAGCACTATAACATGTGAACATACTGGGACAGACCAAAGGTCCATCGAGCCCAGTATCCTGTTTCCAACAATGGCCAAACCAGATCACAAACACCTGGCAAGATCCCAGAACAATAAAGCATACTTTACGCTGCTTATCCTAAAAATAAGCAATGGATTTCCCCAAGTCCATCTTAATAATGGCTTGTGGGCTTTTCTTTTCTTTTAGCTTGTGGTACAAAGATCCCACATCACCACAAGAAGGGCAAAGGGCCCTAACAGTGCCGTGAAGACTCTGTGAGATGGACAAACCAGCACAAACAAGGACATGAAGACCCCAAGGTACTGGGGGAGGGGTAAAACAGCAGCTGGAACATGCCAAGGCACCAGGAGAGGGACAATGCAACGTCAACATGGGCATGGAAACATCAGAAGAGGGGTAAAGTGGCAGCAATGCTGGTCATGCTCTTTTCAATGTATTTTCTATCAAGAGGGGCAAAGCAACATCTGCACACACTGCAATCAAGCCAGCTGTGAGAAATGAGAGCAACAATTCTCAAGCACAAGACCTTATGTCCCCTCCCCTCAGCATACAAGTGGTCCGCAATGCTTCAGGTTTCATGGTGTGTGCCCATGTTTCCCGGGCTCCTCTCATGATGCCTATAGAATTGTATTCATTTATTTGATGCTTATATCCCACAGTATCCAAATATTTATTTATTTCAGATTTTGCTCACACCCTTTTTCAGTAGTAGCTCAAGGTGAGTTACATTCAGGTACTCTGGATATTTCTCTGTCCCAGGAGGGCTCACAATCTAAGTTTGTACCTGAGGCAATGGAGGGTTAAGTGATTTGCCCAAGATCACAAGGAGCAGCAGTGGGATTTGAACCAGCCACCTCTGGATTGCAGGACCAGTGCTCTAACCACTAGGCCACTCCTCCACCCTGAAGAATCTTGTTTCTTGTTACTCTTTGGGGTTCTACATGGAATGTTGCTACACTTTGAATTTCTGCCTGGAATCTTGTTACTCTTTAGAATTCTAGAATCTTTATTTATTTAGATTTTGCTCACACCTTTTTCAGCAGTAGCTCAAGGTGAGTTACATTCAGGTACTCTGGATATTTTTCTGTCCCAGGAGGGCTCACAATCTAACTTTGTACCTGAGGCAATGGAGGGTTAAGTGACTTGCCTAAGATCACAAGGAGCAGCAGTGGGATTTGAACTGGCCACCTATGGATTGCAAGACTGGTGCTCTAACCACTAGGCCACTAGGCCACTCCTCCACTCCAACATTATTTAGCTTAATGTGGCTTAAAATGGTAATAAAAGATTGATACAGTTAAACAATGGAATATGAACGAAAATTGAGAAACATAGAGGGGCATTTTCAAACGGGGACGCCCGTCTGTAAGGGTGCCCATCTCTGAGGACGTCCCCGTGAAGGGGCGGGGCATCCCGTATTATCGAAACAAGATGGGCGTCCATCTTTTGTTTTATAATACGATCGGGGTCGCCCAAATCTCAACATTTAGGTCGACCTTACAGATGGGCGACCTCTGTTTTCGCCGATAAAGGAAACTGAGGACGCCCATCTCAAAAACGACCAAATTCAACCCTTTGGTCATGGGAGGAGTCAGAATTTGTAGTGCACTGGTCCCCCTCATATGCCAGGACACCAACCGGGCACCCTAGGGGGTACTGCAGTGGACTTCACAAATTGCTCCCAGGTGCATAGCTCCCTTACCTTCAGTGCTGAGCCCCCCAAACCCTCCCCCAAACCCACTACCCACACCTGTACAACATTACCATAGCCCTAAGGGGTGAAGTGGGGCACCTACATGTGGGTACAGTGGGTTTCGGGTGGGTTTGGAGGGGTCACACTTACCACCACAAGTGTAACAGGTAGTGGGGGGATGGGCCTGGGTCTGTCTGCCTGAAGTGCACTGGTCATCTGGTCAGTTCGGGCACCTTTTCGAGGCTTGGTCGTGAAAAAAATTGGACCAAGTAAAGTCAGCCAAATGCTCATCAAGGATGCCCTTCTCTTTTCCATTGTCTGCCGAGGGCGCCCATCTCTTAAGCACGCCCCTATCTTGCCTTTGGTACAGTGCCGACACGCCTCCGTGAATGTTGGTCGTCCCCGAGATGGAAACAGTTGAGGATGCCCAAAATCGGCTTTCTGTTATGCCAATTTGGGTGACTCTGAGAGAAGGACGCCCATCTCCTGATTTGCGTCAGAAGATGGGCGCCCTTCTCTTTCGATTATACCCCTGATAGTTAACATATTGCTATATAGCCAAAACAGTAGGAATATGAGTAGCCATTTGTATAAAAAATTTGCACCAAGTTGCTGAAAATGGACGTGCGGCAAAATGAAAATTGCTGTGCGTGTCCATTTTGGGTCTGAGACCTTACCGCCAGCCATTGACCTAGCAGTAAAGTCTCACGCGGTAACCGGGTGGTAATGACCTAGGTGCGCCAAATGCCACTTGGCTCGCGTAGCTGAAGCGCGCCAGAAAATACAAAAATATTTTTCGTCTGCGTCTATCGGACATGCGCCAAAAATGAAATTACCACAAGGGCCACGCGGTAGCCTGCAGTAACTCCATTTTGGCACACATTGGGTGCACGTAGACGCTTACATCGCTTAGTAAAAGGGCCCCTTACTTATTTATTTTAGTTTACTTGAAGGCAGGGTGCAGTTAGGGGGGATATGGGGGGGTGCTGCCCCCCCCCCCCCAAATGAACTGCATGTCTGGAATGGGAAAGGGATGTATAAAAGGGTTTTTTTTAGTTATGGGTGGGAACTGTCATTCCTGGTGTGGTGGGAATTGGCTCATTGGGAATTTTCCAGGGGGGAATTAGTGGGTGGGAACTGTCCAGTTGGGAACTGACCTAGAAGCAATCCTGAGATCTCAGGATCACACCTAAAATTTGTCCCACAATTTTGGCAACCTTTATAAAATCCAGGGATCATTGTCTACAGGGTAGGATTCTTACCCTCAGTTGCGAACTATGTGATGTCTGTTAACTGACTAATAAAAGTAAACAGCATATGACCCACTCCAATAATCAGTGTATGATCAACTAACTCAAGATATCCAACCAATTATATTAACTGTGATGTGCTATATCGTTTTAATGGAGGAAAAGCCTCAAATGTTAATGGAATACTCCATTATTGATACATGAATTCAACCTTAGGGAGTCCCATCCATTCATCATAGGCATAAAAACCTCCTAGTGTTTAGCTTACAATCCCCGAACCCTGCTTGGTTGTGCTTTAAGGTTCCTTTCTGAGCACACTACCAGAACCCTCATCCACACTCTTATCACCTCTCGCTTAGACTATTGCAACTTGCTTCTCACAGGTCTCCCACTTAGCCATCTCTCTCCTCTTCAATCTGTTCAAAATTCTGCTGCACAACTAATATTCCGCCAGGGTCGTTATGCTCATATTAGCCCTCTCCTCAAGTCACTTCACTGGCTTCCTATCCGTTTCCGCATACAGTTCAAACTCCTCTTATTGACCTATAAGTGCATTCACTCTGCAGCTCTTCAGTACCTCTCCACTCTCATCTCTCCGTACATTCCTCCCCGGGAACTCCGTTCACTGGGTAAATCTCTCTTAACTGCACCCTTCTCCTCCACTGCTAACTCCAGACTCCGTTCCTTTTATCTTGCTGCACTATATGCCTGGAATGGACTTCCTGAGCCAGTACATGAAGCTTCATCTCTGGCCGTCTTCAAATCTAAGCTAAAAGCCCACCTTTTTGATGCTGCTTTTAACTCCTAACCCTTATTCACTTTGTTCATAACCCTTATTTTATCATCCTCACTTTAATATTCCCTTATCTCTTGTTTGTTCTGTCTGTCTGTCCTAATTAGATTGTAAGCTCTGTCGAGCAGGGACTGTCTCTTCATGTTCAAGTGTACAGCGCTGCGTACGTCTAGTAGCGCTTTAGAAATGATAAGTAGTAGTAGTACTAAGGTAGACTTATCTCTCTCGCAGTTCAGTCGGGTTTCCCCCTCCGTGGCCCTTGGTTGGATATCTTGAGTTAGTTGATCATACAGAAGGAAAAAAAAAGCCCCAGAAATCTTGACTAGGCACCATTGTGGAACTATGGCAAAAACAAACAAACAAACAAACCCTTCCTCCCTGGCTTCCTATTATAGTGAAAACAGTAGTGAAAATATTCAAAATAGCCAAAATGTCCAAGTCTCTTCAATGATTACTCCTAAAAATCTTATGCAAATGATTTCTTCTTCAATATTCAATAACGCTTATTTTTATTAAATCGCACCCAATTCCAACATTTCAAGAATCTGCCTCAGGGAAGACCAGGCCAAACTATGAGACATCAAACAAACAGTATAAAAGATATCAGAAAAAGAAGAAAAACATTTATTTATTTATTTATTGTTCACTTATATCCCACATTTTCCCACTCATGCAGGCACAATGTGGCTTACAAACATTAAATAAAATACAGAATAGGAAAACTTAGAAGAATATACAAGGAGTATGCAGGGGGAGAAGCATCTAACAGGGCGAACTAGCAGGGTAGGAGCCAGGGAGGGTGCATCAAGCAGCGGTATAAAGTGAGGAGTAGGTCTTGGCAAAGAAGTAGGTCTTCAACAACGTCTTGAAGAGGGCGTGGTCCGCTTGAGTTTTAAGGTGTTGCGGGAGAGAATTCCAGTGCTTAGGACTGCAATAGCGGATTCTGTATAGCATGCCTAGAGATCTGCGCCAAAATCCAGGCTTAGTCTATAACAATGTGCATGATTTAATTGGCTTAACAGCTGATAGAATACCCTTAGGCAGAAATGTGATCCACGGAGATTTTTTAGGTGCCATATATAGACTCTTCCCTTAGAGTTTAGCAATTTAACATTCCTTTTTTAGGGGCCCTTTTACTAAGCCATGTAGGTGACTATTGTGTTCATTTTCGAAGGAGATCGCCGGCCATCTTCTGATACAAATCAGGAGATGGCCGGCGATCTCCTGATCCCGGCCAAATCGGTATAATCGAAAGCCGATTTTGGCCGGAGCCAACTGCTTTCCATCGCGGAGTCGGGCAAACTTCAAGGCAGGGTACAGAAGGTGGGACGGGGGCGGGGTTATGAGATGGCTGGCTTCGCCCGATAATGGGAAAAGGATGGCCAGCTCGGACGAGCATTTCGCCGGCTGCACTTGGTCCATTTATTTTTAGGACCAAGTCTGAAAAAAGTGCCCCAATTGACCAGATGACCACCGGAGGGAATCGATGGCCGGCGCCATTCGATTATGCCACTCTATGCATGCCCAATGTGCATTAATTTGGAGTTACCACCCGGCTACCACATGACCCATGCGATAATTTCATTTTTGACAGGCGTCCACTATGTGCGCCAGAAAATATATTTTATTTTCTGCCATGCGATGAAAACCGGGTAGTAACTCCAACTTGACGCGTGTAGGTGATTACCGCACAGTTAACGCGAGACACCTCACCGCTAAGTCGATGGCCGTGGGTAAGGTCTCAGACCCAAAATGAGCTTGTGCCAAATTTTAGTTTCCTGTATGTCCATTTTCAGCAAAATTATTAAGAAAGGCCTTTTTTTACATGTGCACTGAAAAATGGATATGCGCGCGTCCACAACACGCGCCTACACCACCGCAGTCCATTTTTCAGCGCACCTTAGTAAAAGGACCCCCTAGTTACAATGAAACAATCATGGCAACAGCAGGGGCGTAGCCAGACTTCGGCGGGAGGGGGCACCGCCAACCCCCCCGCCACCATTGCCGACCCCCCCGCTGCCGCCAGCACCACCACCAACAGCTTTGACCCCCCCCTTGTCGACGACCCCCTCGACCCCCCCCCACGCGCCCTGCCCGCCATCGCCGTCGCCTACCTTTGCTGGCGGGGGACCCCAACCCCCGCCAGCTGAAGTCTTCTTCCTTCGTTTGGTTTCTGAGTCTGACATCAGACTCACAGAAACAGAACGAAGGCTTGCGATCTGCAGGGCTTCGTTCTGTTTCTGTGAGTCTGACGTCCTGCACGTTGTACGTGCAGGACGTCAGACTCAGAAACCAAACGAGGGAAGAAGACTTAGGCTGGCAGGGGTTGGGGTCCCCTGCCAGCAAAGGTAGCAGACGGCGACTGCGGGTTGGCGGCGGGAGGGGGGGGTTGAGAGGGTCATCGGCAGGGGGATCCAGGGCCAAATCTACGGGGGCCCAGGCCCCCATGGCCCCATAGTAGCTACGCCCCTGGGCAGCAGGCAACTCCACCTATTGCTGAGTCCTCCAATCAATGCTTCCTTAATAAAGTAGTAAAACCGTAAGAACTTTATTCAAAACTTTTCAGTACTTTAAACATGGAGATGGACACAATTTATGTAATGGTTATTAATGCTGTTGCTGACCTTCTCAGCTAGCATTGCTCAGTTTCTGTTTCTGATATTATATAGTGGAGCTCTTTACTAAAAAATAAGACAAAATAAAGACTATAAACCATTAAAAATCTGGGTTTACCAACCAAACATTTTAAGAGATTAGAAAGCTTGGGTGGAATTTTGCTTCAAAAGCCTCCCAGGCGGTGTAGGAAAAGGCTGGATGCTGCTCAGTGATGCTGAGAGAAAGGAAGAGCAAATCCGAACACGAAAGAATGAGAAATAAGATCCCTGACTCATAATAAAAAGGGGCAAAAGAAATACTCCCTAGAGACTGCCAAAACCACAGCTAGGAGAGGAAAGTGGTTGTGGTCTCAGTCTACGGAAATGGAGATCAACTAGGGAGGCTGAAGTATAAAGATTCCAAGCAATGAGCACACACTGGTAGCATAATCTCACCGACCATTTTCAACCTAATGATGATACCCTTGGCCAAACTACTATCGAATCAGAACTTAAATCCATTCATATATGCTGACGACGTAACGATCTTCATCCCATTCAAACAAGATCTAAGAGAAATCTCCAATGAAATCAACCAAAGCCTACATATTATGAATTCCTGGGCAGATGCATTTCAACTGAAACTTAATGCAGAAAAAAACCCAATGCCTAGTACTCACCTCGCAATACAATAAGAATAAATTTACCACCATCAACACACCTAAACTAAGTCTACCAGTTTCGGATACCCTAAAAATTATTGGAGTCACCATGGACCGACACCTAACACTTGAGAATCATGCGAAAAACATAACTAAAAAGATGTTCCACTCAATGTGGAAACTAAAAAGAATCAAACCATACTTTCCAAGGACTGTCTTCCGCAATCTGGTACAATCACTAGTACTCAGTCATCTGGACTACTGTAACTCACTTTACGCTGGTTGCAAACTCCAGACAGCCCAGAACACGGCAGCCAGACTAATATTCGGCAAACCAAAATACGAAAGCGCGAAACCTTTACGTGAAAAACTACACTGGCTCCCCACTTAAAGAACGGATCACATTCAAGCTTTGCACCCTAGTCCATAAAATCATCCATGGCGACGCCCCAGCTTACATGTCGGACCTAATAGACCTACCACCCAGGAACGCAAAGAAATCTTCTCGTACAGTCCTCAATCTTCATCCCCCTAAGTGCAAAGGCCTGAAATACAAACTAATGCACTCATCTACCTTCTCCTACATGAGTACGCAGTTCTGGAATGCGTTGCCACGCCACCTGAAAACGGTCTATGAATTGACCAACTTTCGTAAAGCATTAAAAACATACCTCTTTGACAAGATATATCACAATGAGCAACACATGTAACAGTACAACCCTTAATACATCCAGCATTATCTTATAATACCTTTTGCTCTTACACTACCATGTATTTCATCTTCATGTAACCCAAAACACTCTGTAAAACCAAATGTATACTCTCTTCTATTTCAATATCCATGACGAATTGTAAGCCACATTGAGTCTGCAAAGAGGTGGGATAATGTGGGATACAAATGTAACAAATAAATAAATAAATCAAGTCTTCTGAAGGAGCATCACCATCTGTACCCTTATCAAAAGAAATTCCAGGATGTGATACCCACCAGTGAGTCTTCTCAGGAGTAGCCTTCACACTCTTAAGCTCTCTCCTAGAGGGGCTACAGGTAACTCAAGACTACTTCTATTTCAGGAAGCAGGTGAAAGCCTGGCTCTTCTCTCAAGCCTTTAAGTCAACATTGTGTTGACTGACTATGCACTCATGCTTTACCTCGACTAGCTTGCTGCACACCCTGTAACTCGGACCAGTTCCTCAAATCCTACTGAACTCTACATATAGCAAATGCATACAACTACCTTCTCGTACATGAGCACAAAGATGTGGAATGCATTACCTACTACTACCTTGAAAACGAATGGCGAAATAACCAACTTTCGTAAATCTCTGAAGACACATCTCTTCAATAAGGCCTACAAAAAGAACCCATAACCTCACTAAATCACCTCGCCAGATACGAAAGTCTACTTTCTATACCTATCCGCCTAAACATACACTTCTTTCCCTTACCTAATATTTTCTATACCTATTCGCCTAAGCCTTTTCTTCTCTTCCTTATTTAATAATTTTCACATCACTAATTGTATCTGATACCCTGGAATGACAATGTCATAACAGAACTCTGTAAGCCACATTGAGCCTGCAAATAGGTGGGAAAATGTGGGATACAAATGCAATAAATAAATAAATAAATAAATAAATAAATAAATAAATAAATAAAGGGTCTTATTCTATAAAGGATATGCTCCAAAATTTGCATTCCTAAAATTTATGCTCGTAAATTTATGCTCATAAATTAGGAGCATAATCTATGCTCCAAAATAGATTATGCTCATAATGGAACGGGTAGACGTGAATCGCTTGTTTACTCTTTCCAAAAATACCAGGACTAGGGAGGCATGCAATGAAGCTACAAGGTAGTAAATTTAAAATGAATCAGAGAAAATATTTCTTCATTTGATATGTAATTAAACTCTGGAATTCGTAGCCAGAGAATGTAGTAAAAGCAGTTAGCTTAGCGGGGTTTAAAAAAGGTTTGGATAGCTTACAATGAAGACTCAGGTTGTGAGTGTGATTCAAAAGACTTTCAAATTTTTGCATACGATAGTTAAATTGAAACCGATGCTGCCTTCACATGATTTCCGGAATGTATTTACTATGTTACTATCCTGCTTATTTTCGAAAGAGATTGACGGCCATCTTCCGACACAAATCGGGAGATGGCCGGCCATCTCCTGAACCTGGCCAAATCAGTATAATGGAAAGCCAATTTTGGCCAGCTCCAACTGCTTTCCGTCGCAGCGCCGGCCAAAGTTAAAGGGGGCATTTTGGAAGGGTATGGAAGGCGGGATGGGGGCGTGGTTATGAGATGGCTGGCTTCGGCAGATAATGGAAAAAAGATGGCTGGCTCTGACAAGCATTTGGCCGGTTTCACTTGGTCCATTTATTTTTAGGACCAAGCCTCATAATTGCTCCAGTTGACCACCGGAGGGAATCAGGGATCAGCTGCCCTTACCTCCCCAGTGATAACCAACCCCCTCCCATGCAAAAAAAAAAAAAAATTAAAAAACAGTTTTTTGCCAGCCTCTATACCAGCCTCAAATATCATACACAACTCCATGACAGCAGTATGCAGGTCCCTAGAGCAGTTTTTAGTGGGTGCAGCGCACTTCAGGCAGGTGGACGCAGGCACATCCCCCCCTACCTGCTACACTTGTGGTAGTAAATGTTGAGCCCTCCAACCCCCCCCCCCAAACCCACTGTACCCACATGTAGGTGCCCCCCTTCATCTCAGGGTTATGGTAGTGGTGTAAAGTTGTGGGCAGAGGGTTTGGGGGGGGGGGGGATTTGGGGGGTCAGCACCCAAGGTAAGGGAGCTATGCACTTGGGAGCAATTTTTGAAGTCCACAGCAGCCGTATGAAGAAACAGTCTTTATTACCACTTCTAGCTCCCAGGTTTAAAGAACATAATAGTAGCCATACTGGGTCAGACCAATGGTCCATCTAGCCCAGTATCCTGTTTCCAACAGTGGTCAATCCAGGACACAAGTACCTGGCAGAAACCCAAATAGTAGCAACATTCCATGCCACCAAACCAAGCAAAAGCAGTGGTCTCTTCTGGCCTTCCTTCCCTGTGTCCCACCCTCATCTGATGTAACTTCCGATTTCTGCGAGGGAGGGACACAGGAAGGGAAGGCCCGAAGAGAGGCGATCTGTGACTGCCGCTTCGAATGCAGAGGGCCCGGAGCCGAGGACACAGGCAGGTGAGACCGGGGACTGCAGCGCCGGTGGCCTGACCTCAGCGCCGGGCCCCCCTTGGAGGCCAGGGCCCGGGGAATTTTGTCCCCCCTATTCCCCCCTCTCGGCGGCCCTGCCCAACATAGCTGGTTTTCACTTTGGCACTAACTGGTCATTTCCAGCAAATATAACTGGTTACGTGCCACTGACAATGAAAGGATATCTGCAAACAAGAAATTCAATCAGTCAGCGGCTATTTCTGGCTGGTTAAATCATTTTAAACATCATTCAGACAGTTTTTACCAGTTTGGTGAGGCTTGGACTTTTACACCAGTTGGAATCCATTCGCCCCTGAAGCAGCCGTTTAGGCCAAACATGGCCATGTCGGGTGAACTTGTATTTATTTATTTATTTATTTGCAGTATTTGTATCCCCCATTTTCCTACACACTAGCAGGCTCAATGTGGCTTACAAGACACCGTACTGGTGAACGCCAAGTATGGTAGGTGTTAAATACAATTAGAAATAGGGTCAGGGAAAGTAGGGACAATTGGGTAAAGTAAGTGACAAAGAAATAAGAAATAACAATGTCCTTTCAATCAGTGCAGAGTCGAGGTAGGTGAGCCGAAGCAGTAGGGTAGGCCTTGCAAAACAGATAGGTCTTTAAAGTTTGCCTGAATGCTAGATGGTCATGTATCGTTTTCACACTTTTCGGTAATGCATTCCACATCTGCGTACTCAAGTAGGAGAAATTGGAAGCGTAGGACGTTTTATATTTAAGACCAATGCAGTGGAGTAGCGAGGGGGGCTGCCACCTGGGGCGGGGTAGTTCGCCGTTGCACCCCCCACCCCCCGGGTGCAGCACTATGACATACCCCCCCTCGGCGCATCGATACCCCCCTGACCCAGTGCCCACCCTCTTCCGTCCAACCAGCTCCCTACCTTTAAAAAAATATCGGAATCCGAAGCGAGGCGCAGTGCCTCGCGTCTGTACGTAAAAGAAATGTGCACCGTCTCATTGGGCCTTCCCTCGCTCTGTTTGTCCCGCCCTCCGCTGACACAACTTCCTATTTCCGCAAGGGCGGGACAGAGTGAAAGAAGGCCTGATGAGACGGTGCACATTTCTTTTACGTGCAGGCGCGAGGTGCTGCGCCTCGCTTTGGATTCGATATTTTTTTAAAGGTAGGGAGCTGGTTGGACGGGGAGGGTGGGCACTGGGGGGGGTGTCGATGCGCTGAGGGGGGAGGAGCTGGCAGGGAGCACCCCCCACCCCCCGAGCTGACACCCGGGGCGGACCGCCCCTCCCGCCCCCCCCCCCCCCCCTTGCTACACCACTGGACCAATACAGTTTGGATAATGAAGGTTCATAAAAGCATGAGATGAGCTGATACTATTCCTGGCCGGAAGATCAATTAGATCAATCATATAACCTGGGGCATTAACGTAGATTTTCTTGTGGACCAGGGTACAAAGTTTGAAGATAATGCGGTCCAAAATAGGGAGTCAGTGTAGTTTCAGTCGAAGAGGCGTAGCGCTATCATATCTTGTTTTGTTGAATATCAATCTGGCAGCAGTGTTCTGGGCAGTCCGGAGTTTTTTCAGAACCTGGTATAAACCTGGAAGCGAGAAGTGGTAATACAGATTGTTCCTTCATACGGTCTGCTTCTCTTCTTTCTTCCATATTGGATCTTGTGGACCGTTTGCCTTGTTGCTTTCTCAGAAATGTAGAGATTGCCCATTATAGCTCCCTAGAACCTTTTATTCTTGATCATTCTCATAAAAGTGTAATACCCTTAACAAAGAAACATATCATATCACAGCTGTATGAAGAGCGCTAGAGGCAGTGGTGTGCTGGAGCGGGCTCTCACGGGCTCGCGAGAGCCGTTTGTTAAGTTTTTAAGATTTTTGGGAGCCGGTTGTTAAAGTAGGCCTCCCCATGGCTACTTTAACAACTGACTCCCAAAATGTGGGCTTGGGCCCCCTCCTGAATTCTCTTTTACTTTGCTGGCAGTGATGCTGGCCCCACCAGCCAAGTAAATAGACTGCTGCTGCTCCCTGCTCCTTGTTTCTGACTCTGAGCATCAGGCTGGGACTTTTCATGCAAGCGCAAGAAGGTTCCATCATGCTGCTCAGAGCCAGAAACAAGCAGCAGAGAATGGTAGCAGTCCATTTATTGGCTGGTGGGGCTCGGCAAAGGTATGCCTAGCGTGCCCGCACAAGGGAGGGGAGAGAGAGGCATGTATTCCCCCCCCCCCCAAATTTCAGGGCCGGCTATGCCCGGAGAGAGAGCCCGTTGTTAAAAATTTACCAGCACACCCCTGGCTAGAGGGAACTGGAAAGTTTTCAATAAACATTACCCAGAATGACCTAAAAGTGACATATGTATTCTGCCCTGGCTTTGAGCTACTGGTTTTCTTGGACTAGACATTGTTCAGAGATAAGGAGAATGTGAATCATTTAGAGATTCTAGACTAGCTAGATTCCTTTCCAGACAGTCCTTCATTGAGGTCACCAGTACTTAGTTCTACTTAAAAACAGGATAAATTGTTCAGTTATGAAAGATTATAATAAGAAGACAGACGACACACAGACAAATTTAGAATCAGACAGTGTTTGCTGACCTAATTGACAAACCACACTTACAGCTAGAGGGAAGACACAGTGAATTAATAAATACACAGCGGAGTCTTTATCAGGTCATTTACTGGCAAGGATTATATTTTTGGAAAGGCATACCAGACAATATATGATTTAAAGATTGACTTGACTAGAAGGCTATAATAGGATATTTCCTGAAATCCCCTAAGCGGAAGAGGAAACTAACATGATATGTAATTGCTACCTTCTTCTGACTGCTCAAAGTTAAGTAGTTGTAGGAAAATCTCTCTTGTCGTTCCCCCTTCTCCACCGCTAACTCCAGACTTCGTTCCTTTTGTCTTGCGGCCTGGAACCGTCTTCCCGAACCCGTACATCTAGCTCCATCTCTACCTGTTTTTAAAATCTATGTTGAAAGCTCACCTTTTCACTACTGCCTTTGGCTCCTAACCGCTACTCATTTGCCCGCCTCCTCCCCTGTTCCTCTTTACCCTTTAATTCCCTTGCCCGTAATGTCTTGTCTGTCTGTTTTACCTAGATTGTAAGCTCTTTGAGCAGGGACTGTCTCTCTATGTCAAGTGTTCAGCGCTGCGTGCGGCTGGTAGCGCTATATAAATGCTATTAGTAGTAGTAGTAGTAGAAGCCTGTCTTTGCAGATCAGCAACGCGGCCGCGCAGGCTTCTGTTTCTGTGAGTCTGACGTCCTGTACGTGCAGGACGTCAGACTCACAGAAACAGAAGCCCGCGCGGCCGTGTTGCTGATCTGCAAGAGCAGGCTTCTACATGGAATGTTGCTAGTGGAATAGCAACATTCCATGTAGAATCTCAAATAGTAGCAACAGAATCTCAATAGTAGCAACATTCCATGTAGAATCTCAAGTAATAGCAACATTCCAGAATCTCAAATAGTAACAACATCCCATGTTCCACTGCACTAACCACTAGGCTACTCCTCTACTAGCAACATTCCATCTTTACCTGTTTTTAAAATCTATGCTGAAAGCTCACCTTTTCACTACTGCCTTTGGCTCCTAACCGCTACTCATTTGCCCGCCTCCTCCCCTGTTCCACTTTACCCTTTAATTCCCTTGCCCGTAATGTCTTGTCTGTCTGTTTTACCTAGATTGTAAGCTCTTTGAGCAGGGACTGTCTCTCTATGTCAAGTGTTCAGCTGGCTGGTAGCGCTATATAAATGCTATTAGTAGTAGTAGTAGTAGAAGCCTGTCCTTGCAGATCAGCAACGTGGCCGCGCAGGCTTCTGTTTCTGTGAGTCTGACGTCCTGCACATACGTGCAGGACGTCAGACTCACAGAAACAGAAGCCTGCGCGGCCGTGTTGCTGATCTTGCAAGAGCAGGCTTCTACATGGAATGTTGCTAGTGGAATAGCAACATTAACATTCCATGTAGAATCTCAAATAGTAGCAACAGAATCTCAAATAGTAGCAACATTCCATGTAGAATTTCAAATAGTAGCAACATTCCATGTAGAATCTCAAGTAATAGCAACATTCCAGAATCTCAAATAGTAACAACATCCCATGTTCCACTGCACTAACCACTAGGCTACTCCTCCACTAGCAACATTCCATCTTTACCTGTTTTTAAA
Organism: Microcaecilia unicolor; assembly: GCF_901765095.1. Lineage (NCBI taxonomy): Eukaryota > Metazoa > Chordata > Amphibia > Gymnophiona > Siphonopidae > Microcaecilia > Microcaecilia unicolor. Next base: position 19,390,250 of record NC_044036.1, on the reverse strand, counting down.
ATCTGTGCTGAAAGCTCACCTTTTCACTACTGCCTTTGGCTCCTAACCGCTACTCATTTGCCCTCCTCCTCCCCTGTTCCTCTTTACCCTTTAATTCCCTTGCCCGTAATGTCTTGTCTGTCTGTTTTACCTAGATTGTAAGCTTTTTGAGCAGGGACTGTCTCTCTATGTCAAGTGTTCAGCGCTGCGTGCATCTGGTAGTGCTATATAAATGCTATTAGTAGTAGTAGTAGTACGATAAATACCCAATTTCCGAGTTTCCACTCACTGTATATAAAATAAAGGACTACAAAAAATAAATATTAAAAAAAGGAACCTCATCACATAATTAAGCCATGATGTGGTCAAAGCAGTTATTGTAGCAGAGTTTTTAAAAAATTTGAACAAGTTCCTGGAGGAAAAGCCCACAACAACAGGAAAAAGGAGTGAGGTAATCAAAGATGAGGAAACCAGGATGGTAACATAAAAAGTCTTTATTGCTTATGGATTCTTAATGCTTATTGTGGGAAGACTGCACACAGCCATGGTTCGTCTAGTGTGCCTTCATCAGGAGCCTTGATCCCTTACAAAATAGATAATGATTAATCAGTGAATAAGTACACATAAATATTGATAACAATACAAGAGATAATAAATAATGTGTTAAACATAATATTACGATAAAAAGGTGTGCAGTGAGACAGATATACTCATATCACCCCTCTCCTCAAATCACTTCATTGGCTTCCGATCAGTTATCGCATACAATTCAAGCTCCTCCTCCTTACCTACAAATGCACTACAAATGCGGCTCCTCACTACCTCTCCACCCTCATCTCCCCCTATGTTCCCGCCCGTAACCTCCGCTCACAGGACAAAGCCCTTCTCTCAGTAACCTTCTCCACCACTGCCAACTCCAGGCTCCGCTCATTCTGCCTTGCCTCACCCCATGCCTGGAACAATCTTCCTCAACCCCTACGCCAAGCCCCCTCCCTACCCATCTTCAAATCTCTGCTTAAAACTCACCTCTTCAATGCTGCCTTCGGCGCCTAACCGCTCGAGATATATAAAATACCCCAATCTATCCACCCTATCAGATTAACTGTTCACTCGTCCTCTAGATTGTTCACTTGTCTTTAGTTTGTTCTCTTGTCTTTTAGATTGTAAGCTCTTTGAGCACGGACTGTCCTTCTATGTTTGAATTGTACAGCGCTGCGTAACCCTAGTAGCGCTTTAGTAAAATGACAAATAGACATCTGAAAAGCATGCATGTAAAACAAACCCTGGACCTGTTGAAAGCATAAATTTAAAAAAAAATATGTAAGCTAAACACACAGATAAATGATTCTATACAAATGTAAATAGATGGATGAATACTTAAAAAATGAACGTAAATAAATAAATAAATAATTGAGCACGTGCATATGACTAGATACATACCTTACCAATTGGCAATACAGGAGAAACAAAGCAATAAACTGCATCTAAAAACAGGAGGTGAAAAATCAATGAGGGATTAAAAAAATAAACGCTAAAAAAATACACCAAAGCATAAAGACGTGTACTTATAAGAACAAACCTAGCAGTAAAGAATGATACGGAGGCGGAATGAAAACCGGTTAATAGTGACATGTGCCGGACATATAGAGGGCATTTTCAATATGATCCCTAAATCATGCCAGAGATGGTTATTGCAAAACGTCCAAAACTGGAGGACCATAATCGAAAAAATAGATATAAACGTTTCCCTAGATACAAAAATCAGAAAATACATGTATAGAAATTGCCTGGACAGGATGATCATTAACGCGTTACCGTCCTTATCTCTTACCCCTGCAATTATATGCTTATTTAATCTACTTTATAATTTACTTTTTACATTTATGAATTTTTATTGTAACATTACTTTGTATTTCTCACTCCGGAAATGGTGATCACCATTACAGAATAATGTAAGCCACATTGAGCCTGCAAAAAGGTGGGATAATGTGGGATACAAATGTAACAAAGAAATAAATAAATAGAACTGAAAAATGAACTTGCAGAACTATTGTTAGTAATATGTAATTTATCTTTAAAATCAAGCATGGGACCAGAAGATTGGAGGGTGACCAATATAATGCCGATTTTTTAAAAAGGTTCCAGAGGTGATCCAGGAAATTATAGATCAGTGAACCTGACATTGGTGTTGGGGAAAAATGGTAGAGACTATTAAAAAGAACAAAATTAAAGAGCATATTCAAAATCATGGACTAATGATTGGGTGGCAGAGCCGGTGGAAGGAGGCGGGGATAGTGCTGGGCAGACTTATACGGTCTGTGCCAGAGCCGGTGGTGGGAGGCGGGGCTGGTGGTTGGGAGGCGGGGATAGTGCTGGGCAGACTTATACGGTCTGTGCCAGAGCCGGTGGTGGGAGGCGGGGCTGGTGGTTGGGAGGCGGGGATAGTGCTGGGCAGACTTATACAGTCTGTGCCAGAGCCGGTGGTGGGAGGCGGGACTGGTGGTTGGGAGGCGGGGCTAGCGCTGGGCAGACTTATACAGTCTGTGCCAGAGCCGGTGGTGGGAGGCGGGGCTGGTGGTTGGGAGGCGGGGATAGTGCTGGGCAGACTTATACGGTCTGTGCCAGAGCCGGTGGTGGGAAGCGGGGCTGGTGGTTGGGAGGCGGGGCTAGTGCTGGGCAGACTTATACGGTCTGTGCCCTGAAGAGCACAGGTACAAATCAAAGTAGGGTATACACAAAAAGTAGCACATATGAGTTGTCTTGTTGGGCAGACTGGATGGACCGTGCAGGTCTTTTTCTGCCGTCATTTACTATGTTACTATGTAATGAGTCAAAGTCAACATGGATTTAGTGAAGGGAACTCTTGCCTCAACACAGTGGCGTTCCTAGGCTGCCTGACATCCGGGGCGGATCGCCAATGCATCCCCCCCGGGTGCAGCGCAGCCCCCCCCACCGACGAAATTACACCCTCCCCCCCGGGTGTATTTTTACCTGATGGGGGGGGGGGGGGGTGTCGCATGCCTGTTGGCTGAGTCCGCTTGTTTCCTCCCTGCTGCTCCCTCTGCCCCAGAACAGGAAGTAACCTGTTCCGCGCAGAGGGAGCAGCAGGGAGGGAATGAGCGGACTCAGCCAACAAGCATGCGGCACCCCCCCAGCGGCGTGCACCCGAAGCGGACCGCCCCCACCCCCACCCCCCACCTTGGTTCACCACTGCCTCAACAATGTATTACATTCCTTTGAAGGGGTGAACAAACATGTGGATAAAGGTGAGTCTTCACAAACTATGCAGCTCCCCCCACTGCCACAGGAACTACAAAGTTTCGTGAGTACAGAAACTCTTCTCCCTCCCCCCCCCCCCCCATGTCCTGAAAACAATCCTATTCTGCACATGTGCTCGGTGCTTCCAGTGGGAGATGCACAAATGTGGCTGTTAAATTTCCATGCATCTCATTTGCACGCAATCCCCTTTGTGCATTGGTCACTGTTTACGAATTGGTAAGTTGTCCAGCAGCTGCCGTATTTAATGGCAATCTTTGTACGTCGGCCCCTAAGTTATCTCTGGTTTTGCTTTTAGATTTTGTTAATATACGTTACAGCTAGAGGCCCCTCCACTGGAATAGTGGTGGGCAGAGCCATAGAGCCTACGCTGTTAAGAAGCACCGACCAGGCCAGAAAATCTGATGATGGCTTTGCAACTGGGTACTTGCTGAAGCAGGGCCTGACTGACAAGCCTAATCAGGATCTGGTGTAACTTCCAAATACAGTTTTAAAGTTTAGGTAAAGGATTAAATGACTTGAATAGCTAGAAGTTAGGTCAAGCAATTGAATTTAAAATGGAGTCCTTCTCATAAAAATGGATACTTGTCCCTGTAGATAGAATGTATTTGGATACAGGCAGCAGATGATGTTTTGTTCTTTCCTGAGAAAGTAGCAGAATAGCAGGTGATGTTTGTACATTCCTGAGCAGGTTCACGAGCTGTTCATGTAGAGTTGTTCTTGTAAGCAATGCATGATCATGGTTGTGTAAGCAAAATGTAACCAATAGTAATGATAATACATGTAATATCCATGAATATTCATAGAGTATATAAGAAGGGGATTGACTCCCAAATAAAGAGTTTTTTTTGCCCAGACACACGAGAGGAGAGTTATTTTGCAACATCTGGTGATCCCCGACGTGATCGGTGAAAACGTGACGTACTTACTACGACTGGAACAGTCAGCGCGCCATTCCTTCTACGGAACACTGTAAGTATGGGGGGAAATTTAACATCATCACATAAACAACATGCACAGGAGCTATATACTATAACGCAAAGATATGGTTCCTCCCGAAATCCAATAACTCTTAAAGATATAGAGCGTTTAATTGAGGAAATAGTTTGTCAATGTCCCTGGTATCCAGAGAAGGGATCATTCGATCCTCAAACATGGGAAAAGATAGGGCAGCAGTTTCGTTTAGAGCCTAGAGTTTCGACTCCTATATTATTGACTTGGAGAGAGATATATTCTACTATAGTAATTCTCTCTTCTGGATTGACAGGCATTACTAACGAAAATATATCCAACAAATTGCCAGGCAAGACCTGGTCTCTTTTACCTCCCGCGACTCTTGGACCTACACCTTCTCCTCCTTCTTGTCGGCTGGCCACCGATATGGGAAGGGAAGAGCAAAACAAAACTCCTGACTTTACTACTACTACCCCTAATAAACCAATTGAAAATATCCAAAACAACAACGCTAATGATAGCGTTATTATTACCAAAACACCAAAGAGCGTAGAACGACCTAGTTTAATTCAATTAGGTATACAGCAAGCACGAAAAAATGGTGAATTCATTTGGAACGATGATCTATGGGATAATTCGGAACCTAATCCTAATTTATACCCAGTTACTAGAACTACAACAATAGAGGCAGGGAACGAAACACATCATGCAGAATGGACTGCTCTACCTTATCAAGTTTTGAGAGAATTACGTAGAGCTATCGTAGAATCAGGTTTAAAAAGTTCATTTGTTCAAGGCATGATAGAAGGGATTAGTAACGGTTACTTAATGACTCCAAAAGATTGGAAAGACCTTTTCCGTATGCTGTTAACTCCTGCGCAATATGTAGTGTGGGATAATGAATATAAGCAAGCAGCACAACTTATCACTGGGACTAATTTGGTGCCTGATCAAATTTATGGATCGGGACCATTTTCAACCCTTGATATGCAAATTCAACAAAACGATACCTGTTTTCAAGCCATAGGCACTTGTATCTTGCGAGCATTTAAAAGAACACCAGAAGGGAATAAACCAACAAAATCTTTTGCATCAATTAAACAGGGTGCAACCGAATCTTACCTTCAATTTGTTAATCGATTGCAGGAAGCTGTAACTAGGCAAATTGATAATCTTGATGCGCAAACAGAGTTATTGATTAAATTAGCCCAAGAAAATGCAAATTCAGATTGCAAAAAGGCATTGCAGACTGTAGCTCATCGCCCAGGAATTACTTTAGCAGATTTATTGAGCGCATGTGCAGATGTGGGGACTCATGGTTATTCTATGAATTTGTTAGCAGGAGCTATACAAAAAGGTAATAAGCCACAGGGGACGTGTTTTAATTGTAAGAAACCAGGACATTTTCGAGCTCAGTGTAGAGCCCCAGGAGGGGGTGCCAACTTTGCAAAAGGACCTTCTCGACCTTCTCGAAAATGTCCTCGATGTCAAAAAGGATATCATTGGGCCAATCAATGTCGCTCTAATCCAATTAATTCCACACCGCCACCCCCAAAAAACTTTGCTCCGGGTTAACTCCTAACCTCGGTCCAAAGGGAGTGCAAGGGTCTTTTGCTCATAGTACTACTGCTACACAAGGTAGTGCAGGAATTGACCTTATTGCAGCGGAATGTAAAACTGCCATCTTACCTCATGAAGTTTTGGTATATAATACTACCTTTAAAGGACCCATTCCAGCGGCTACTGTAGGTTTAGTATTACCTCGCTCCTCTGCATCGAAGGCAGGTATTCATGTTATCCCTGGAGTTATTGATGCTGATTACACAGGCATTGTTAAAATTCAAGTATGGTCCTCATCACCTTTAACAATTTCTCCCGGGGACTCGTGGGCACAATTAATTATTTTACCATATTTTACAGCACCTATTCCTTCTACTGTCTCTCGTACAGGGGGCTTTGGATCTACGCGACAGGTAAGTGCAGTTTTAAAACCGGTTTCTAATGCACGACCCACTGCTCAATTTTATTGCAACAAAAGCCCTTTGTTGGTATATTAGATACCGGGGCGGATGTTTCTGTCATAGCTTATAAACAATGGCCTGTGGAATGGCCCATTGAAGATACTTCACATGTGACAGGAATAGGGGGAACTCAGTCAGCCTCCCAAAGTTCTCAATGGTTATCTATTACATATCCTAACGATACCAAGGTTCTAGGACATATTAAGCCCTGTATTTTACAAGTACCCTTTAATTTATGGGGTCGTGACCTTTTGGAACAATTAGATGCATCATTGATCCTACCTGATTAACAGTTCATAAATATGTCTTTTTCTCTTCCTTTGGAATGGAAAACTGACAAACCTGTTTGGGTAGAGCAGTGGCCGATTACCAGAGAAAAACTGTTGATTTTACATCAATTGGTGGAAGAACAATTACAATTAAATCACATTGAGCCTACCAATTCTCCATATAATACTCCGGTATTTGTGATCAAGAAAAAATCCGGAAAATGGAGATTTTTACATGACCTACGAGCTATTAATGCGATTTTAGAACCAATGGGCCCGTTACAATGTGGTATTCCAAATCCTAATTTGATTCCTTATGATTATCAATTAGCTATTATAGATCTGAAGGATTGTTTTTTTTCAATTCCTCTCCAGGAAAAAGATTATAAATACTTTGCTTTTACTGTACCTGTTTACAATAATGCACACCCTACTACTAGGTATTGTTGGAAAGTTTTGCCCCAGGGAATGTTAAATTCACCCACTATTTGTCAATACTATGTTCATCAAGCCTTGCAACCATTTCGTGCCTATTTCCCTCAACTTTTGGTATATCATTATATGGATGATATACTAATTGCAGGGATAACTCTTCCCCCTTCTTGGAAATCTACTTTAATTTCTATCTTGGCCTCCTCAGGATTAACAATTGCCTCAGAGAAGGTTCAAGAAAAGGAACCCTATGTATATCTAGGTTTCCGTATGACTAAAGCTGCAGCCCAACCTGTCGCTCCTCATCTCAATTTACAGTCTCCCACGACATTACATCAATTACAAGAGATTTTAGGAAATCTCAATTGGTTACGTCCCTACTTGAAACTTCCTACAGAATTTTTACAACCCCTGTTTCTCGCATTAAAAGGTCATAAAACACCTGCTGAATTAATTACACTCACTGCATCGCAACAAACAATTCTGTCACAATTGGATCAAATCTTACAAACAAAATGGACAGATAGACGAGATGCATTTGCCCTTTTTTGTTTTTGCGTTCTCAAAGACCCCACCCACCGACAACCGTTTGGTGTCTTATATCAAGATACAACTCCTCCGAAATTGATAGAATGGGTCTATTTACAGAATACTCTCCATTCTACTATTACACAATGGCCCCAGCAACTAGCCTTGCTGATTACTAAAGCTCGAGAGCGAGCAACATTCATGACTGGTTTCGACATTCTTAAACTCATCATTCCTCATTCTTTGTGGCAGTGGGAAAAAATGATTCAGTTCTCCGACGACTTGCAATTTATTTTAGCCACTTATGTTGGTATTATAGATTGCCACTATCCTAAAGACCCTCGCATACAGGGCACATCCATTTTGCCAATCACTCTTCATGATCCCATTTCTTTACGTCCACTCCCTACTGCTCTCACCGTCTTTACAGATGGTAGTCCCACTCGTGGGGTGGTTACTTGGTACAATCTGAACAAATGGCACGTCAAATTTACCTCTCCACAAACCTCTGCTCAACGTTCAGAGCTTGCTGCCATCATCCTGGCTCTTTCTTTATTTTCAGATCAACCACTGAATCTTATTGTTGACAGTCAATATTGTGCTAATCTTGTCCGTCGCATGCCCGACAGTTATGTATCATTCAAAATGGATGCCTCTTTTTATGCTTTACTGTTAACCCTCCAAGGTTACTTGGAGAATCGCCTTTCTTCTCTCTTTATAGGTCATATCCGCAGTCATCAACCTTTTCCTGGTGGTCTGTCTGAAGGGAATGCTCGAGCGGATCGCCATCTTCATTTTTTCTCCACAGCACACTGCAGTCATGAACTTCATCATCAAAATGCACCTAGCCTAGCTCGCCAGTTTCAAATTTCTTTAGAAGAAGCTAGAGCTATTATCAAAAATTGTCCACAATGTTCCTTTTCAGCTCCTACTACCTTTTTTCCTGGAGTTAATCCTCGTGGTCTGGAAGTTAATAGCCTCTGGCAAATGGACGTTACTCACTTTCCCCCTTTTGGTCAATGGTCTAAGCTTCATGTGGTTGTTGATACTCATTCTGGATTTTTGTGGGTCACTGCACAAAAAGGGGAAACTACATCTCATGTCCGCTCTCATCTTCTCCAAGCTTTTGCGGTCATGGGTGTTCCTAAAACTCTCAAGACAGACAATGCCCCTGCTTATACTTCCACCTCCTTACAGGAGTTCCTGACCCTCTGGCATATTGAGCACCTTTTTGGTATCCCCTATAACTCCACTGGTCAAGCTATTGTTGAACGTGCTAATCGCACACTGAAAACTGCTTTAAGTAATCTGACTACAAAAAAAGACGGTATTCTCCGTCATAGAGTAAGCATTGATGAATGCTTAGCACAAATCCTTTACACACTGAATCATCTCAATCTCATCAATAATCCTGCTACAAAAACTTTTTCTTCCAGATTTGAACAACATTTTCGTACTCCTGCCCCACCTTTATCTCGTCCTTTGGTCATATACCGACAACTACCTTCTGATCAGTGGAGTTCCCCTGTGCCTCTCCTTACCTGGGGTCGTGGTTACGCTGCTGTTCAAACAGATTCTGGCCCGGTGTGGATTCCAGCAAAGTGGGTGAAACCTCATGTCGTGGCATCAAGGTCTTCACAACCCAATTCCCAATTTCACACTCACCCTTCAAGGACCGCAGATGCAAACACGCAAACGGTCAGTGACTCGTCAACCTAATGCTCCTGTTACTTGGGGACAAATTAAAGCCTTGAGTCAACAAGCTACAGAGACTTTAGAAAAAGCTCATATTGAAAAGACTGATGATAACTTCGTAGTGGCTATTATTGCAGCGCTTAATGCTAATTCCATTACATTGCTTCTACTGTGTTGTTGTTTGTACATACCTTGTGGACAGTCACAATTACTTCCCACAAAAAATATTTGGGAAGCGTTTGCAATTTCACTGAACCAAACTGATTTCTGTCTTTCTCATCAAAAGGCAGTTGGAGAAGTTTTGGCAACTTGCCTGATTCCAGTATGTCATGATCCTAAAGATATGCAAAATGATACTTGGTTTTATTCACAGCTTCCTGTTAATTCATCCTATCGAAATGCTTCTTATGAATACCATAATTGGGGAACACAAACCCTGTTGCCGCCTACTTTGGCAATGCATGTGAGAACCAATCAAATAGCTAGTATCAATATGACATGTGCTCGTATGGTTAATTGTACCCGATCAAATTGTGTTAATTTTGGACCAACTTTGTTAAATTGTAGCTCCTACGAAAATGTTTCATATATTTATAAATTTACTCATTTACCCCCTGGCTGGTTTTGGTCATGTGGAATGTATACCTTTAATTATATTCCAGCTAATATATCTGATGGTACTACATGCTGTCTAAGTCGACTCATTATGGTACTTCCCAGTAAACATATTTTATTTTCTAACTCCTCACATATGCGATCCAAGCGTATGACCCTTGCTGCCAATTGCAATGATAATGTTAAATTTCTGAGTCAAACTGAATATCTGGCACTTGCATTTTCATTAATAGGTGTCCCTGCATTGGCAGCGGCAAATGCAAAAAATATTCGTGAATTAGCCTGTTGGGCAATTAAATCAATCAATGCAACCTCCACTGCTATTAGTTTACTTAATGCTGAGCAACAGCAATTACGTCATGGAGTTTTACAAAATCGAGCAGCCATTGATTATCTTTTATTACTTAACCATCATGGTTGCGAAGAGTTTCAGGACATGTGCTGTTTTAATTTATCTGACAATTCAAAGGCCATTGACAAACAATTAGCTTTCCTACGGAATTTAACTACTCATATTACTATTCATAATAACCTACTCTCTGATGTATGGGATCAATTGTGGCAATGGATCCCTTGGACCTGGCTCCGCCCTATTATCCAGTATTTAGTCATTGGTATTTTTGTTTTCACTATTTTTTGCTGTTGTATACAATGCATTCCTAACCTTTTTTCTTTATGTTTTCCTCGTCCATTCGCTCCAACACGTCACTCTGCTCAATATGTTTATAAGCTATTACAAACATCTCCACCTCCATCTCCAGCTGGCACACCACGGAGATTTCATTAAAAAAAAAAAAAAAAAAAAAAAAAAAAGGTGGAGATGTAGATAGAATGTATTTGGATACAGGCAGCAGATGATGTTTTGTATATTCCTGAGAATCTAGCATGTGATGTTTTTGTTCTTTCCTGAGAAAGTAGCAGAATAGCAGGTGATGTTTGTACATTCCTGAGCAGGTTCACGAGCTGTTCATGTAGAGTTGTTCTTGTAAGCAATGCATGATCATGGTTGTGTAAGCAAAATGTAACCAATAGTAATGATAATACATGTAATATCCATGAATATTCATAGAGTATATAAGAAGGGGATTGACTCCCAAATAAAGAGTTTTTTTGCCCAGACACACGAGAGGAGAGTTATTTTGCAACATGTCCCTGCATTTTAGAAGAGTTGTTTATCACTCAGGATGTGACAGTTATTGAGAAATAGGTAGAAGGGGGAGATTTGGGCTTCCGATCTAACTTGCGGTCAGTAACTGTAAGAAAAATAAGATTTGCATACTAAAATATACTGTATTAATGAGTGAAAAGGCTATTTAAGAAGTGTGAACCTGGGAGGAGTTTGGAGAATTCCCCAACTCTACCCAGAGGGCAGAACTACGGTCGGTTAACCTGAGACTTTGACTGATGAGCGTGCCAGATTGATTGAAGTTGCAATTGGGTAAGAATAAAATCAATATTAACACCTATCTCCCTTGTCTGTATCTATTTCTTGGCTACATACTTATTTCTCCTAATACACCTACACAGATAAATTATCCTCTATAATATCCACATAAGCAAGTAAATTCCTAGTCATTAACACGTTATGTGGGAGAGCAGATGCTCTTAGACCTCAGGAGTCAGAAAGCAGAGGTCATATTAGAGAGACTTATTTTGAGCCTTCTGGAACCCTCTCTTCACCCTAGGGTCCAGCGGGGGTCTAGAGAGGGGCAGATTAAAACAATTTCCTGCCACCTCTCTCTACCTGTATTGCTTAATTATTGAGATTTTGCTGGATATGTACTTTGCCTGGCTTTCTCCAAAAGAGATCAGTGCTTTCAACACCTCTTTTGCCTTCCTGTACTGAAATCTGTTAGTGAACTGCTGAAAGGGTTTCAGATATTTGCTTTAGCAAATCTCTTGTTTCTGTATATTTGCCCTGTTTGGCTTTAAGAGATAAGAGATTAGGATTGTCTTCAGTCCAGACAAGTTAGTAACAGTTGACTTTTAAAATTGCAGGGTTTTTTCCCTTTTGAGTATTGTGCTGGGCTCTTCAAAAGAGTATGGTTAAACTTAATTGCAGTCCTTACCTGGCCAATTGCTAGCCAGCCTCTCTCCCTAGGGGAAAAGTGGGTGCACACGGGGCGGGAGGGGGGGGGGGGAGGCTGACTTGAAATCCACCATTCTGCCCTTTATCTGCCATTGTTTACTGTTACTACTTCCTATGAATAAGAAAGCAAGCTCAAGAAGAAAAAAAAATCTTTTACTGCCACCTAGAGGCAATAAATAAAATGGCAAAATATGAACCAGAATATTTCAGATTCAGTTATTCAAATGTTTGGTGTTTAGTGGTTTACAACCAGGATTTCATTTGGTACCTTTAAAGGCTTGTTATTGATTTTCTCACACATAATCAACCAGATTTTTTGTACACTTATGTTAAACCAATGGTTATATATATTTTTTGGAATCAATATATAATATCATTTGATATTTTGTATTTAAGTTTTACTAACACATAATCATATTTTTAACAATCAGATACAAATGCTGGGTGGAGGCCTTATTGGCTTTGAGTTTGGTCTCAGCTAATACATTTTATCTTTGCCATACTGGTCTGCCTTAGATTCTTGCTTGGCCTTCCTGGTGTCTCCTGACTGGGTTGGATTGTTCAGTCTGTTCGTGTCAAAATTAAATCCTGATTCACAGAGGTGTAACATATAGAGGGAAATTTTACAAGGGGGTGCTAAAAGTTAGGCACCCAATATTTAAGCACTAAGGGCCCTTTTTACCAAGCTGGGGCAAAAGGGGGCCTGCGCTGGTGTCAGCTGGTGTTTTTCACGTGCGCTGAGACCCCTCTTACGGCAGTGAGTAAAAGGAAATGGCCATGTGGCAAGTGAATTTTAAATAAAGGTGCAAGTTTGTACATCGTCTGCCTGTCCCCCCCCCCCTTTTTTTCATCGCCTTGTTATGACTGACTTGACAGTATAGCAGAAGCCAGATAACCCTTTGATTTCATAAACATTAAGGTATCAAAATACTGAAAGGCTCTGTCTGTGCTTCAGTTGATGCTCGGGTGGGTCACTCAGTTCAGTCTTAGCATCCTCGTTGCAAGTCAATTTCCTACTTCAAGGTTACTACAAAGTGGCAGTTGGGTCTACAAATGCGTGTCATATTTGGATTTCTCGCCCTTCCTCTCCCCAGCGATGGCAGTGCTCCCTCTGGTTTTCTCACCCCTCCGGGCCATCCCGCCCCGATATTAACCCGCAGAACTCACCCAAGTTCACCCTCCGTTTGTTCCCAAGCTAATTGTTGTCTGCAGCCACCAGACACATTTCATGGACGCCTCCCTCATTGGGCACTAAGAGAGACACTCCCTCCAAGGTGCAGGTGATTGTGCAAAGTAAAGCAGTCAGTCTTCGGGTCTGATGTTGGCTGTCCACCTCATAGCGCTGGCCATCGAGAGGTGGTGGTGGGGGGAACTCCCTTGCAGATCTCCTGCTGCAGGCACAGGGTGCTCCTGTGATTGGAAGAGGCCCAGGCATCTGCCTTGCATTCTGCGTCTCAGGGGTCCGTGGTTGCCGTTTTACGATTTTCCAATGCAGGGACTCCCCTTCCCACAGCTTACTCGAGGAGGTTTGCGCTACGCCTCGTGGTGCCAGACTCCAGGATGGGACTCCAACGTGCCTGAAGAGATTTGCTTTTGGCACCGACCTTCCTTTTTTCCTGTTGATCCACCGATTGATCTCCTGAGCTGGGCTGGCTTCTTGCTGGCTCTTCCCCCATCAGGATCCTTTGGTCTGGTTAGTCAATCATATCCAGAGTGTTCCAAAACCAGCAAGGGATCCAGGAACTCATTGTAGAGCGTTCCAGCTATGTGGCCATCTTGATATACCAGTAGCAAACAAGGTATAGCCTTTCCTCATATGGGAGTAGTGATATGCTAGGACACTCAAGTGCCAAGTTATAGAATAGTGCCTCAATTCACTTATGCACCCAACTTTCATTCCACCCCCATTTTGGCATGTAACTTATGTTAGCCTCCATTTCTGTGCCAAAAGTTAGAATCCTAATTGGCACCTAACTTTTGGCGTACTATTTAGAATTAAAGGTTACATTTCCTGCACTAAGGAAGAGGCTACTGGGTAGATCACATGTGTAGAGACAAGGGAGTTTAAATACACATTTAGTGAAAAAAAATATTTTCTCTGATTTGTTTTAGATTTACCACTTTGTAGCTTCATTGCGTGCCCCCTAGTCCTAGTATTTTTGCAAAGAATAAACAAGCAATTCACATCTGCATGTTCCACTCCACTCATTATTTTATATACCTCTAGCATATCTCCCCTCAGCTGTCTTTTTTCCAAGCTGATGAACCCTAGCTGCTTTAGCCTTTCCTCACAGGGAAGTTGTTCCATCCCCTTTACCATTTTTGTCACCTTTCTCTGTACCTTTTCTAATTCCACTATATCTTTTTTTGAGATGCGGCGACTAGAATTGCATACAGTATTTGAGGTGCAGTCGCACCATAAGTGATACAAAGGCATTATAATATCCTCATTTTTGTTTTCCATTCCTTTCCTAATAATACCTAACATTCTATTTGCTTTCTTAGCCGCCGCTGCTGCACACTGAGCAGAGGGTTTCAAAGTATCATCAACGATGACAGGTAGATCCCTTTCCTGGTTGGTGACTCCTAATGTGGAACCTTGCATTACATAACTATAATTTGGTTTCATCTTGCCAACATGCTTCACTTCAGGAAGTATTTTTTCACGAAGAGAGTAGTGGATGTTTGGAATGCCCTCCCGCGGGAGGTGGTGGAAATGAAAACGGTAACAGAATTCAAACACGCGTGGGATAAACATAAAGGAATCCTATTCAGAAGGAATGGATCCTAAGGAGCTTAGCCGAGATTGGGTGGCAGAGCCAGCCGGTGGTGGGAGGCGAGGATAGTGCTGGGCAGACTTATACGGTCTGTGCCAGAGCCAGTGGTGGGAGGCGGGGCTGGTGGTTGGGAGGCGGGGATAGTGCTGGACAGACTTACACGGTCTGTGCCCTGAAAAGGACAGGTACAAATCAAGGTAAGGTATACACAAAATGTAGCACATATGAGTTTATCTTGTTGGGCAGACTGGATGGACCATGCAGGTCTTTTTCTGCCGTCATTTACTATGTTACTATGTTACAATCCACCTTATAATTGAAAGAGAAAAACGCCTAGATTTCGACCCAAATCGGGAGATAGACGTTTATCTCACAAAAACGAATAAATTGGTATAATGGAAAGCCGATTTTGGACGTTTTTAACTGCACTCCATCGCGGAAGCGTACAAAGTTGACGGGGGCTTGTCAGAGGCGTGGCGAAGGTGGAACTGGGGCGTGGTTATCGGCCGAGGAGAGATGGGCGCCTTTCGCCGATAATGGAAAAAAAGTATGCGTTTGTAGCTAGAATTTAGGGCTCTTTTCCTGGACCCTGTTTTTTCATGAATAAGGCCCCAAAAAGTGCCCTAAATGACCAGATGACCACCAGAGGGAATCAGGGATGACCTCCCCTGACTCCCCCAGTGGTCACTAACCCCCTCCCACCACAAAACATGATGTTTCACAACTTTTTATTTTCACCCTCAAATGTCATACCCACCTCCCTGGCAGCAGTATGCAGGTCCCTGGAGCAGTTGTTAGGGGGTGCAGTGGACTTCAGGCAGGTGGACCCAGGCCCATCCCCCCCTACCTGTTACAATTGTGCTGCTTAATGCTTAGTCGTCCAACACCCCCCCCAAACCCACTGTACCCACATGTAGGTGCCCCCCTTCACCCCTTAGGGCTATAGTAATGGTGTAGACTTGTGGGCAGTGGGTTTTGAGGGGGATTTGGGGGGCTCAACACACAAGGTAAGGGTGCTATGCACCTGGGAGCTCTTTTACCTTTTTTTTTGTTTTTGTAAAAGTGCCCCCTAGGGTGCCCGGTTGGTGTCCTGGCATGTGAGGGGGACCAGTGCACTACGACTCCTGGCCCCTCCCACGAACAAATGCCTTGGATTTATTCGTTTTTGAGCTGGGCGCTTTCATTTTCCATTATCACTGAAAAACAAAAACGCCCAGCTCACAAATTGTCGAATAAAACATGGACGTCTATTTTTTGCGAAAATACGGTTCGGTCCGTCCCTTCACGGACCCGTTCTTGGAGATAAACGCCCATGGAGATAGACGTTTTCGTTCAATTATGCCCCTCCACGTAACATGCTTCACTTTGTACTTGCACACATTAAAAATCATCTGCCATTTGGATGCCCAGTCACCCAGTCTCGTATGGTCCTCTTGTGTCACAATCCTCTTGCAATTTAATGACTTTGAATAACTTTGTGTTGTCAGCAAATTGAATTACCTCACTAGTTACTCCCACCTCTAAATCATTTATAAATATGTTAAAAGGCAGCGGTCCCAGCACAGACCCCTGGGGAACCCCACTAACTACCCTTCTCCATTGAGAATACTGACCATTTAACCCTACTCTCTGTTTTCTATCTTTTAACCAGTTTTTAATCCACAAAAGGACACTACCTCCCATCTCATGACTCTCCAATTTCCTGTGGAGTGTTTCTTGAGGTACTTTGTCAAATGCCTTGTGAAAATCCTGATATACAATATCAACTGGCTCACCTTTATCCACATGTTTGTTCATCCCTTCAAAAAAATGTATTAGATTGGTGAGGCAAAACGTCCCTTCACTAAATCCGTGTTGGCTTTGGCTCATTAATCCATGCTTTTGAATATGTTCTGTAATTTTGTTCTTTATAATAGTCTCTACCATTTTGCCCTGCACCGACGTCAGACTCACTGGTCTATAATTTCCTGTATCACCTCTGGAACCTTTTTTGAAAATCAGCGTTACATTGGCCACCTTCCAATCTTCCAGTACCATGCTTGATTTTAAAGATAAGTTACATATTACTAACAATACTTCTGCAAGTTTATTTTTCAATTCTATCAGTACTCTGGGATGAATACCATCTGGTCCAGGCAATTTGCTACTCTTCAGTTTGTCAAATTGCTCCATTACATCTTCCAGGTTTACAGAGATTTGATTCAGTTTCTCTGACTTGTCAGCTTTGAATACCATTTTTGGCATGGGTATCTCTCCCAAATCTCTCTTGGTGAAGACGGAAAAAAGTAATTCATTTAATCTCTCTGCTATGGCTTTGTCTTCCCTGAGTGTCCCTTTTACCCCTCATTCATCTAGCACTCCAGTTGATTGTTTTGTCATATTCTTGATTCTAATATACCTAAAAAAAAGTTTTTACTATGTGTTTTTGCTTCCAACACAACCTTTTTTTCAAAGTCTCTTTCTGCCTTCCTTATCAGCACTTTGCATTTGACTTGCTTTTGTTCCTTATGCTTTTTCCTATTATTTTCAGTTGGATCCTTCTTCCATTTTCTGAATGACTTTCTTTTAGCTCTAATAGCTTCCTTCACCTCACTTTTTAACCACTTTTTTATGCAACTCTCCCCCAGATTCTAAACCAAAGGTGTCAAACCTTAGCCCTTGCCAGGTCGGGTTTTCAAGATTTCCCCAATGGAGGTAGTGCATGCAAACAGAGCTCATGCATATTCACCATGTCTTACCCACGTGAGAAATTTCTTCAGATAGTTACAATATGCATTCACTTTCCCCAGTAACTTATCCTTTAATCTTTAGAACCTTCAACAAATCTTTATTAACTTAAATTTACAATATCTTTAAACAACTCCCTTATCCTCACTGCTTCTCACACATTACATTCTTGCTATAATCTTGCTATAATTATAGCAAGAATGTAGTGTGATGTATGAATGCAATGTGTGAGAATCAGTGAGGATAAGGGAGTTGTTTAAAGATATTGTAAATTTAAGTTAATAAAGATTTGTTGAAAGTTCTAAAGATTAAAGGATAAGTTACTGGGGAAAGTGAATGCATATTCACCAGAGAAATCCTGAAAACCCAACTGGATTGTGGCACTCGAGGACCAAGGTTGGACAACCCTGTTCTATACAGATTGCCCAAAGTTGGGTGTGCAGTTTTGAGCATGGATGCCAGAGCTGCATGAAAGCTAATTAGTTAATCCTGCGATAACAATCAATTACTGACAATGTTTGACATTAATTAGGACCGATGTGGGGATCTGCTCCTGTGTCCTATTCTATAATATGTGCGCTTAAATTTCATAGCATTTCACTCTAAAGGGACATGGCTATTGAGGGGCATTGACAGATAAAGGGGTGTTCCCAGAAGTTAGGCTTGAGAAAAGTCCACAATTCCAGGAATAACATGTGTAGAGTGTTTGTGCGTTTGGGGGGCTTGCCAGGTGCACTTGGCCTGGATTGGCCGCTGTCGTGGACAGGATGCTGGGCTCGATGGACCCTTGGTCTTTTCCCAGTATGGCATTACTTATGTACTTCTAATTTCAACCAAAATAGAGTAGAATTAGAAAGGAATAAATTAAATCATTGGCTACCTTAATTAACAATAAATGCATTGCGATAATTGATAACATTTCTGAAGTTTACTCCACCATGATGTTTAGAAAGCTTCAATATTCTAGTATCTACGCAAGGAGGTTTCATAGTCTGAGATAAGAGGGGGTTGACTTTGAAGTAATGTTAGGATGTGCTTTTTCATGGAGAGGGTGGTGGATGCCTCGAATTCCCTTTTGTGAGAGGGCTATGGTGGGAAAGTGCAGGGAAGTTTATTTTCAAAGTTTGGCAACACTTGTGGGGGGGGGGGGGGGGGGGGGAGGACATTTAAAATTTCTTTTTGTTGTTTATGTCCTTAAAAATTTGGGTTGGATTTACTAGTGTGTGTTAAGACACAGTCAACTAAATATGCGTTATTTACTTCAAGTCCCAATTTATGCAGTCAGACGTATTTACCGATAATGCACATCAATGGTGTTAGTGCACACTAAGGAAGGAGTGCAATTTTATTAAATCACGCTTGCTTGTTTTGTTAATAAAATGAAATAAAACAAACAAACAAACAAAAAAAAAACATTTGGCAGTGCATATACACCCTTGGGTGTTTAACCCTCTCTACCCTCCCTTCCAGCTTAGATATCTTAGCAGCAGTCCTTGTCCAGGGACCACTTTTCACAACTTCCTGTACAAAGGCATCCAGTATATGGTTTGTAGATATCTCTGCCATTCGAATGTGAAATGATGTCCCCTATCCAAGACCTGTGAACACTACTTGCATACTATACCTAACCACAGCCAGCCGTCGGAGTAGGGCTCGAGAATCAAACCCAGGTTTCCTGCATGGAAGCATGCAACATTTCCACACAACATGGGAACAAAGAAGCCATTAGCAATTTATTTTGAATGAGGCAAACTCTCTCTCTCTCTCTCTCATCTTTGGATATCTATTATCTGCCTCAATCTCAATTTCTTTGCAAAAGCTAAAGACAAGAAATCTAGAGTAAACTGTTCTCCCTGATTCTAGCATTTTCTACTACAGGCAGTCTGTATTCTGCACAATGACGTGATGGACTGTTCCGTCCCCCTTAAATTGTTTCTTAGGAAGAGTCAAGCCATATCAACACAGTAGCTATGAAATACAATTTTCTCTGAGTGTAGAGTACTTTCAAGGTACTTGTAAATTCTAATGAATAGGTCCTACTCAAGCTTATAAAAAGGGAATTTTCTTGAAAGAGGCATAACTGAATGACGCAGTGAGAGTTGAGGCCAAGGTTGACTTTTGCAATGCTTTCGAAACAATGAAAGCATAACACATTAGCTCAGGGTAAGTAGACTGCAACACAACAGAACATGTCGTTTTGAATGGGTCATGTAATCAGTCTTAGAAGGCTGTCGTCTTCCCTTTCTCTTTTTGTATTGTGAGCTGATGGGGATGGGAGGACTGGAAAGCTGGGTTGCAGTCGTTGGATCAAATAAACAGATTTATTTTTTTATTACCTCTCGCTATATTTGGGTTTTATTGGGTTGCTGTGGCTACTGGCGTGTTTTTACTACTGGGTCATTCTTCAGGTTACTGCAGCTTTCGTCCTCTCTGGGTGTCTGCTCCACAAACATTTGTTAAAGGTAGATTTGTGGTACAGCTTGATGGACATTTCATATTAGGGTTAATTTTTCAGCTGCCTGAAAGTTCCCCTTTGAAAATTCAAGGAATCAGTGACCATGGGTAGAAAACACTTGTTAAATGTTCCATTTGAATATTGCAGGTGCAAAGTCTGTTGGAGGTATTTGAAAATTAAACCCTTTACATATTTTTTTTTGTTACATTTGCACCCTGCGCTTTCCCACTCATGGCAGGCTCAATGCGGCTTACATGGGGCAATGGAGGGTTAAGTGACTTGCCCAGAGTCACAAGGAGCTGCCTGTGCCTGAAGTGGGAATCAAACTCAGTTCCTCAGTTCCCCAGGACCAAAGTCCACCACCCTAACCACTAGGCCACTCCTCCACTGTTGCTACTATTTGAGATTCTACATGGAATGTTGCTATTCCACTAGCAACATTCCATGTAGAGGTCGGCCCTTACAGATCACCAATGTGACCGCGCAGGCTTCTGCGAGTCTGACATCCTGCACGTTGCAGGATGTCAGACTCACAGAACCAGAAGCCTGCGCAGCCTTCTACATGGAATGTTGCTAGTGGAATAGCAACATTCCATGTAGAATCTTCAATAGTATCTATTTTATTTTTGTTACATTTGTATCCCGCGCTTTCCCACTCATGGCAGGCTCAATGCGGCTTACATGGGGCAATGGAGGGTTAAGTGACTTGCCCAGAGTCACAAGGAGCTGCCTATGCCTGAAGTGGGAATCGAACTCAGTTCCTTAGGACCAAAGTCCACCACCCTAACCACTAGGCCACTCTGCATGTGCCATATGTTCCTTTTCTCCTGCTAACCCCACCCTTTTCGCCGGTGGCTAAAAGCATATCTACTATAATAAAACTCACCCTCAACGTTCTGAAGACAACGTTCTGAAGTCACTCAGTCACTCCCTGAAGGGTTCATGGATTCATGGTGGTGAAGCCACAACACTGACCATGTCTCTCTGCCCCGCCCTCGCACGACGGACCAATCAGAAAAAACACCCTCAACATTCTGAAACACAAAGGACCATCACAACACCGTTCCCAGGCAACGCTAGGCAACGTAAGACGGACCTATCAGAGGAAACTACGTGGCAATAAGGGAGGAGCATTCACCAGCAGAATGGCTCATTATCTGTGCAGCACGGAGAGCACAGAACCACCGCTGGAATGAGAGAAGAATATTCCTGCTGTGGGTATGTGCAAAAATAGACCGGGGGAGGGGGGGAAATTTTTTAAATGCCTAATGCCAGTACTGAAGAGTGCCAGAGGGCCTATAGCACAGACTATATTTGGGTTCGCTAGACGTGGAGTCGGTGGAGCCGCAGAACAGTGTGCCCCTCACCATCTGGGACGTGGGCGAACAGGACAAGCTGTGGCCCAGCTGGAAGGATTACCCGCGACCCAGCCAGCAGCAAATTTCCCTACTCCTTCCCTGCCTAGGAATCGCTGGAGACTGGCTGCAAAACTAACGAAACAACCGCACACCGACACACCACCTCCATCATTCGAAAGGCATCCACTCTTTCTTCAACAGAAATGCAAACTAATAATACAAAACAATCAAAGAATACCCGGTTTCTCACGCGGCTGCAGGTAACTCCCTACCCCTTCCTCTTCCCCTTTTGCTGAAGCAGCCAAGGACGTGCCCAACCATCCCCAGCCTCAGGCAAGCCATCTCCCACCTCGGGGATTCCCCAAGCACCCGAAAAAAGACGGCGCTGCTTCCCGCAGCGCATAAATGTTCCAGCATTCCCCTGCAGCAGGCCTGAAATGGACAGAACATACCGGATCACCCCCCGACGGCCCGAGATCATGGTCCTCTCCCTTCCGCCAACTTAAAACAACCATCCACGTCCTCAGGCAAGCCGTCTCCCACCTCCAGGATGCCCAGAACCCCAGCCCAACGGAAAAAGACGGCGCTGCTTCCCACAGCACATTTCACTTCCAGCGTTCCCCTACAGCAGCCCTGAAACGGCCAAAAAATACCAACAGGCCAAGAACGTGCTCCTCTACCTTCCGCCCATCTAAAACAACACTGCTGCCTCAGCACAACAAAAAAAAAAAAACCCGGAAAAAACAATCCACCACTCAGCAAATGCTGACCCCCCTATAACCACATTTACATTTCACGAACAGAAAGACCCCCCTCCACAAACCTGCTTGACAGACAAAACCACACACACACAATACAACAGAAACACACCCTCAAAGCCACACACCAATCCATCCCACTTTGCCAGCACAGCACAGCACAGCACATCCCCCAACCCCCCACCCAAAAAACAAATAAAAAAAAAAGACACACATCAACAACCTGCACACACACCCCACCCTCACATACTCACACACACACACACGAAAACTCTGTGACACATACACACACACAATAAAAAGCCGCATGCTAGCACCCGTTTCATTGGTTTCGGAAATGGGTCTTTTTTACTAGTGAGCCATGAAAATGTACTTATACTAATACCAGCTGAAGGGGTAGGTACAGTTTTCACTTGTGTCAGTTTAGCCTGTTAACTCCTTTGTTACCTGACTAAATCTTTTGCAAAATTGTTCTTACCATACCTTAGGCAACTCCAAGATAACTAATCTCATCAGAGATTTATAACTAGGGTTTCTGATTTTACGTTTTAGCCGATGAGCTCTGGTAATCCCTCCTCACCTCATACAAAAAAATTCAAAATAGGGTTTACTGGATAAACACCAGAAAATCTCAGCTACTCCTGGTGCTCTTTGAACCTTCCTCTTACTTGGTTTGGCTACTTCTCTGGCATCTGCTTTGCTACGCAAATGTATGTATTTGCATCGACCAAAAAGGGTACCAGAAAACAGCGCCTTGTGTCACAAAATCAGCAAGAAATAACAATATATCATATCTTCAAAGAATTCCTGGATTACCGCCTTAATTTGTGTAACTCTGCTGCTCCCCAGTATCTCTCCACACTCGTCCATCCCCACACCCCTTCCCGTGCACTCCGCTCCATGGATAAATCCTTCTTATCTGTTCCCTTCTCCACTACTGCCAACTCCAGACTTCGCGCCTTCTGTCTCGCTGCACCCTACGCCTGGAATAAACTTCCTGAGCCCCTACGTCTTGCCCCATCCTTGGCCACCTTTAAATCTAGACTGAAAGCCCACCTCTTTAACATTGCTTTTGACTCGTAACCACTTGTAACCACTCGCCTCCACCTACCCTCCTCTCTTCCTTCCCGTTCACATTAATTGATTTGATTTGCTTACTTTATTTATTTTTTGTCTATTAGATTGTAAGCTCTTTGAGCAGGGACTGTCTTTTCATGTATGGTGTACAGCGCTGCGTATGCCTTGTAGTGCTATAGAAGTGATAAATAGTAGTAGTAGTAGTCTCTTGTAACCAGAGCTAATATTGTGATGTCATAATGCCTCAGGCCACCAATAAGAGCCAACCTCATCAGTGATGTCACAATGGCTTGATTGTCCTATACTTGGCTTACTTTTATAACATAGCTCTTTGAGCAGGGACTATCTTTCTTCTATGTTTGTGCAGCGTTGCGTATGCCTTGTAGCGCTATAGAAATGCTACATAGTAGTAGTAGTAACTTCCAGGGCTGTGGTCTGTCTGCCAACTGTACCCCACTGTCAGCTGCTGGAAGATGGTAACCTTCGAGCCCCTGGCTCCCCTTGGAATTTGTACACTAGGGCCTAGATTCAGGGTCCGGGGACTGAGAGCCTGATGGAAAGTAGGGAGTTGGTTTAGGCCCCTTCTCAGAGCAGTAGAAGTTCCCCAAACATACTAAAGGGCCCTTTTACTAAGCTGTGGTAGGATCTCTGCACGTGTAGCACAGTCCAAAATGAGACTACCGCCAGGCCAGCACGCCCTTCTAGCAGTAATTTCAGATTTGGCGCACACCCATAACGCCTGGACGAATTATTTATTTCTTTCCTCCTATGTGGGATCGGTACTTGGTGGGCACCGACTGGTCAATGCGTGTGAGCCTTTACCGCTAGATCAATGGGTGGCGTTAAGGGCTGAGGCCGGTTTTGGGTGGGTGCTGTTTTCATTTTTACCTCAGGCCCTTTTCCCGTCCCATACGGTAAAGACTGGCCCGGCGTGTGCCCAAGATACACACCTACACTATCGCAGACCAGTTTTTACCGTGGCTTAGTAAAAGGACCCCTAAGTAACCGGCACACACAACAAGATATTACGTTAAACTTTTACCTCTATTTAGCAGCTCAAAATGTAGAGCATTAAGATAAAACCATTTAAAAAGCATGTACAGCAAAAGTAGTTAAAAAAAGAGATATAGAGAAAAAAGCAGCATCACTCAGCAGATTTCATGCATAAGTGCTAGCGATTATACGTGGAAGTAGCCATTTTAAATGACTGGAAATTATCCAGTTATTCAGCCTAAGGTAGTCAGATTTTTAAAAAAAAAAACATTTTTAAAAAACATTTTGCTTTCTATTTACAATCAAAGAAACATCTTTGAACAGAAAATGTGGTGAGATTACCACAAGAAAATTATATGGATACTAGTAAAAAAGGCCCGTTTCTGAGACCAATGAAATGTGCTCTAGCAAGGTTTTCATCGTAGTGTGTATGTTTGAGAGAGTGTGTGTGAGAGTGACTGTGAGAGAGAGAGACAGAGTGAATGTGCAAGTGTGTGTGTGTGTGTGTGTGTGTGACATAGAGTGAGGCTGTCTGTGTGAGAGTGTGTGTGTGAGAAAGAATGAGAGTGTGCGGCAAAGGCCCCCTCTGTCTCCTGCCCCCCTGTCTTCTCTCTCCCCCTTCCTTCCTCTTCCCCTCCCCTTTTTCCTCCCCTCCCCCCTCCCTCCGCCTTTCAGGGTTGTCACCCTCTCTCCCACTGCCTCGTTCAAGCTGCCTCCCTCCCTCCCACGTTCTGGCTGGCTGGCTGGCTGGCTCCCTCCCTCCCTCCAACATTCAGGCTGGCTGCCTGCCTTGTTACATAGAGTGAGGCCGTCTGTGTGAGAGTGTGTGTGTGAGAATGAGAGTGTGTGTGTGAGAAAGAATGAGAGTGTGCGGCAGGGGCCCCCCCCCCTCTGTCTCCCGCCCCCTGTCTTCCCTCTCCCCCTTCCTTTCCCTCCCTCCCCTTTTTCCTCCCCTCCCTCCCTCCGCCTTTCAGGGTCATGGCCCTCTCTCCCACTGCCTCGTTCAAGCTGCCTCCCTCCCTCCCACGTTCTGCCTGGCTGGCTGGCTGGCTGGCTCGCTCCCTCCCTCCCTCCCACGTTCAGGCAGGCTCGCTCCCTCGCTTCCTCCCAAGTGTCAGTGCTCCGCCCTCCTTGTGATCATGTTGTGACGTGAGGGTGGGGCGATGGTAGTCCTCCCTTTCTTGCTGCTCTTTCACGTTCGTGATCCATCTGACGTACCTTTTTTCGTATAGGAACGAGTGGGCGATGCTATTTGTTGAGTGTAAGTGCTCCGCCCTCGACGTCATCACATTGTGACGCGAGGGCGGGGCATACACTCATGGAGGAGCATCGATCTACATCGCCTCATTTTTAGAACGTTGGGAAAAATGAGGCTTCAATAGAACGTTGGAGGTGCGTTTTATATAGAGAGATAAGAAAATAGAAACTAAGGGGTTCTTTTACTAAAAATTAGCTTGAGTTATCTGCAGCAGGTCCCATTTTATTCCTATGGGCCCTGCTGCAGATAACTCGAGATAACCTTTAGTAAAAGACCCCCCTACGGAAACTTAAATCAAACAGGTTCAATCACAATGGAGAAAGATTCAAGGCCTATTTCCCAGAGGAGAATAGTAATAACCAGAAAATGTTTAAGGTCCAGTAGGACAATATAAAGAAGCACACATATTCACTGGTCTTTCACGGTCCCCTTACTCTCCAGAAAAAAAACATATGAGGTATTATCCAAAAGAAATAGCACATTTACAAGGATATTTCAGTTGAAACTTTGCACCAAAAGTAAGGATTTGAGGATGTAATAGTTGAAACATATTCCTCCTATTTTGTGTCCAACGAGAAACATCAGGAAAGACAGATATCTTTCTTGCCAAAAAAATGCACATTCAGATATATGAAAGAACCTTTGAAGAAGGGCATCCTTGTTATGAGAGAATACAAATGTAATAATCAGGGTACATAAGCATTGCCATACTGGGACAGACCGAAGGTCCATCAAGCCCAGTATCCTGTCTCCAACAGTGGCCAATCATGGTAGGTCTAAATGTTACTTCATCTACAGAAGCAAGGCTCTATGCGCACCCAACGCAGGCCAAAATGGAGTGACTGCCCGGCTACCACATGGCTCTTGTGGTAATTTCATTTTTGGCACACGTCCGATACGTGTAGCTGAAAATTTATTTTTATTTTCAGACACGTGTATTGGAAGCGCGCCAAGTGGCATTTGACACGCGTAGGTCATTACCACCCGGTTACCACGTGAGACTTTTCCACTAGATTAATGACTGGCGGTAAGCTCACAGATCCAAAATAGACACGCGGTGATTTTGATTTTTCCGCACGTCCATTTTTGGCAAAAATTTAAAAAGGGCTTTTTTTTAAAGGAGCACTGAAAAATGGATCGGTGCGTGCCCAAAACCCGCGCCTACACTACTGCCAGCCATTTTTCAGTGAACCTTAGTAAGAGGACCCCTCTTTGCTAAGCATCAGCAATAGTGACTTCAGTGATAGTAGATTATTTTTTTTTTTGGACTGCTCCAGGAATATAATAGAATTATGCAGGGGAGGAAAAGCACGGTCAACATACTGAAATGCGTCTTTTAAAAACCTATAAAACAGGTCTTTAACCATTACTGTTAACATCTAGGGAAAATTCAATATTCACCGATTCAAATGTCTGATGAAATAATCAACGTTGAACGTTTCATTGTGATATCATTTTTTCTTGAACAAACACAACTTCTTCTTGTTTTAACTGCTGATCTTGACTTCCCTAATCTCGTATTTTAACACTGGAGATTACATGTTCTTCCTCCAGCTTCTGCAATTTAACACAGTTCTGCTGAACAGTTGGAAAAGTCCCTGAGCAAAACATCGTAGAGGGACTCAAGTGTTGACCCAACAGCTTCTAAAGTAATTTCAGACAGTCTAACAAGAAGATGAATAGTTATTTATTTATGACATTTATACCCCACATTTTCCCACACAATTTTGAGTTCAATATGGCTAACAAGCTAAAAAGAAGTCATTACAAAATATGAAATAAAACGAAGTGACTGAGGGAGTTGATGAATGCAGGAGCAGACTTGTAATCTTGTAGTTGTATCAACTGACATATCAGAGTCCTAAAGCAGTGAGAGGATTTTGCCGATAACATTTATCCAGTTTTATCAGTGAAATCCCCATAATCCTATTAGGGAAAAATCATCATTAGGTTTCATTCAGGTAAGAATCTTCTTAAAGATTTATTTAATAGATCTTTAGAGACAGGAGAGGTTCCACGAGATTGGAAACAAGCGGATGTGGTCCCTCTTCACAAAAGTGGAGACAGGGAAGAAGTGAGAAACTACAGATCGGTAAGTCTCATGTCGATGGTAGGAAAAATAATGGAATCGCTGCTGAAAGAAAGAATAGTTAACTTTCTAGAAGTCAAAGGGTTACAGGACCCGAGGCAACATGGCTTTACCAAAGGAAAATCTTGTCAAACGAATCTCATTGGCTTCTTTGATTGGGTGACCAAAGAACTGGATGAAGGACGTGCGCTAGATGTAATCTACTTGAATTTCAGCAAAGCCTTTGCTACGGTTCCCCCACAGAAGACTCGTGAATAAGCTGAAAGGGCTGAACTTAGGACCCAAAGTGGTGAACTGGATAAGAAGCTGGTTGACCGACCGGTGTCAGAGGGTGATGGTAAATGGAATCCACTCGGAGGAAAGGAAGGTGAGCAGTGGAGTTCCTCAGGGGTCGGTGCAGGGGCTGATTCTGTTTAATATATTTGTGAGAGATATTGCTGAAGGGTTGGAAGGAAAGGTTTGCCTTTTTGTTGATGCCCCTCTACAAGTCGTTGGTGAGGCCTCACTTGGAGTATTGTGTTCAGTTTTGGAGGCCATATCTTGCTAAAGATGTAAAAAGACTGGAAGTGATGCAAAGAAAAGCTACAAAAATGGTTTGGGATTTGCATTGCAAACCGTACAAGAGACTTGCCGACCTGAACAATGTATGCCTTGGAGGAAAGGAGAAAGAGGGGTGACATGATACTTACGTTCAAATATTTGAAAGGTATTAATCCGCAAACAAACCATTTCTGGAGACGGGAAGATGGTAGAACTAGAGGACATGAATTGAGGTTGAAGGGGGGCAGACTCAGGAGTAATGTCAGGAAGTATTTTTTTCAGGAAAAGGTGATAGATACGTGGAATGCCCTCCCACTGGAGGTGGAGGAGATGAAAACGATAATGGAATTCAAACATGCGTGGGATAAACACAAAAGAATCCTGTTTAGAAAGAATGGATCTATGGAATCTTATTGGAGATTGGGTGGTGACGCCAGTAATTGGAGAGTAAAACCAATTCTGGAAGGACTTCTACGGTCTGCGCCCTGATCGTGGCTGAATAAATATGGATGGGCTGGAGTGTAAATTTTAAGGGGCTTCGACTTTAGCTTCAGAACTTTTAGTATAAGAACAGTGCTGGGCAGACTTTTACAGTCTGTGCCCTGAGAAAGGCAAGGACAAACAAACTCGGGTATACGTATAAAGTATCACATACCATGTAAAATGAGTTTATCTTGTTCGGCAGACTGGATGGACCGTACAGGTCTTTATCTGCCGTCATTTACTATGTTACAATGTTACTCTTTGGGGTTCTACATGGAATGTTGCTACTAATTGGGATTCCGGAATCTTGTAACTCTTTAGGATTCCAGAATCTTCAGAACTTTTAGTACAAGAATAGTGCTGGGCAGACTTCTACGGTCTATGCCCTGAGAATGGCAAAGGCAAATCAAACTCTGGTATAAAGTATCACATACCATGTAAAATTAGTTTATCTTGTTGGGCAGACTGGATGGACCGTTCAGATCTTTATCTGCCGTCATTCACTATGTTACTATGTTCTTTTGGAAGAACTGTCATGATCAGATCAGAAGAGTCTGATTCTGTTTTCATATTTTATAAGGTAATAAATAGAAATAAAACAAAGAAAAGAAAATAAGTTGATATCTTTTTATTGGACTAACAATACATTTTGTGATTAGCTTCTGAAGGTAACCCTTCTTCTTCAGATCATAAATAAGTTATTGATGACAAATATCAGTATATATAAGTGAAACACAAAAGCATTACAATGACAGTGTCACAGAAAGAGGGTGGGGTGGGTTAGGTGAGAAACGGGGGGGAGGGGCGAAACAGGGTGAGATGGATGGCAGATAAGAAGGTGACAAAGCAGTAAATTTTATGATTTACTAGTAAAAAAGGCCCATTTCTGACACAAATGAAACGGGCGCTAGCAAGGTTTTCCTCGGAGTGTGTATGTTTGAGAGAGTGTATGTGAGAGTGACTGTGTGTGAGAGAGAGAGTGAATGTGCGAGTGTGTGTGAGAGAGAGAGAGAGAGTGAGTTTGGGTGCAAGTGTGTGCGAGAGAGAGAGTGTGTGTGAGACACAAACTCTCTGTGTGACACAGTGTGAGACAGAGTGTGTGAGAGATAGTGTGTGAGAGTGAGAGAGAGAAAGAAAGACATTGACTGTGAGAGAGATAGAGTGTGTGAGAGAGAGAGTGTGTGTGTGACAGAGATACCCCCCCCCCCCTCTCTCTTTCTGGTGTCTGAGCGTTACTGTGCAGGTCGCTGAGCTCTGGCTGTGCTTCAAGGAACTGAATCCTATTTAATAGAATGCACCTCCAACATTCTGAAGCCGAGAAACCTCGTGTGGTTGGTCACTTCTGCTTGTGACGAACCCGGAACTACGTTATGTCAATTCAGGAGATGGATACAGAGAGCAGGAATGCCTCAGCCATGCAGTCAGCTTCAGAATGTTGGAGGTGCGTTTTATTATATAGGATAATGGGTTAGAAAACCCAGATCTTTGTTAAGTCCTGTTTGGTGGGTGTCAAAATATTTCTTTAAAAAAAATGTTTTCTAAAAATTCATCCTAAGCCAAGAGGGGTTGAGGGACCAATTTTTCCTGGTGCGGCCTGCCTTCAAAGAGTCTCCATGCACTAGAGTTGCTTCTGCAACATAGGTGTTAAAATATACACACCGATTACGTGTGTAAATGTTTAGGAAAATGGCATGTACAGAGTATATGCATTAACTGCCAAAATTCCCTCTAAGCACTGTTCTGTAATACCCATTTTACTTACATAGACATATTTGCACACGAATGGAACTTGGGTGGAGCATAAGTCAGACTCACAAATGCAGGGCGAACCTTCCACTAGATTGACTTGATGTCTATCTAGGGTGCAAAATGTGTGGGGAGGCAGCCTGGCTCTGGTGCAGCATTTTATAACTTCTTTGAGTCAGCACAGGGCCCTGCTCAAGACCAGCCACATCTTGCTGCTTCAATGTCCCGCCAATGGAAACTTTACATCAGAGAGGCCTGGACTCATCAGTTCTTGAGCATGGGCCTCTGCTGCAAAACTGCATGCCAGCTCACAGAAGCTATAAAGTGTTGAGTTGGAGCCAGATTTCATTTTATTGTAATATCAAACCCAATGGATGTAGGGTAGTAAAAGTAGCAGGGTGAAGGGAAGAGGAAAGAGATGCTAGATAAAGCAGGAGGTAAGGAGAAAAGGTTAAGATGAGGATCTAGACTAGAGAGGGTTAATGGGGGTAGGGAAGGAGAGATGTGATGCTGTATCTGAGGAAGGGTGAGTCAGATGAGATGCTGAACACAGGGGGTGGTGGAGAAAGGAGATGAGATATGGGACACATGGGATGGGGAAGTGGAGATGTCGAGCTATGGGGTTGGATAGAACTTGAAGAACAACAAAGAGAGTCCAAATCTCCCGCAAAAAGTCACAAAAGCAACAAAGCAAGCGGAAGAAATCCAGAAGAACCAGACTGAAAGCACAGATGGTAAGAGCTCTAAAATGTTTATTGGGACCCAATAAACGTTTTGGAGCTCTTACCATCTGTGGTTTCAGTCTGGTTCTTCTGGATTTCTTCCGCTTGCTTTGTTGTTTTTGTGGATAGAACTTGAGCCACATCAGGGAGAGGGTACATGGCTGAAGATTCATCTATGGTGTCTCATGCCCTTTGGTTGGTCCTGCTTACATATAGTACAATTGGAAAAGGTGCAGCGAAGGGCGACTAAAATGATAGCGGGGATGGGACGACTTCCCTATGAAGAAAGACTAAGGAGGCTAGGGCTATACAGCTTGGAGAAGAGACGGCTGAGGGGAGACATGATAGAGGTATATAAAATAATGAGTGGAGTGGAACAGGTGGATGTGAAGCTTCTGTTCACGCTTTCCAAAAATACTAGGACTAGGGGGCATGCGATGAAACTACAGTGTAGTAAATTTAAAACAAATCGGAGAAACTTTTTCTTCACCCAACGTGTAATTAAACTCTGGAATTCGTTGCCGGAGAAAGTGGTGAAGGCGGTTAGCTTAGCAGAGTTTAAAAAGGGGTTGGATGGTTTCCTAAAGGACAAGTCCATAAACCGCTACTAAATGGACTTGGAAAAATCCAAAATTCCAGGAATAACATGTATAGAATGTTTGTACGTTTGGGAAGCTTGCCAGGTGCCCTTGGCCTGGATTGGCCGCTGTCGTGGACAGGATGCTGGGCTCGATGGACCCTTGGTCTTTTCCCAGTATGGCATTACTTATGTACTTATGTAACTTCTAGAATACTGTATGGGCTAGATTTTATATATGGCAGCAAAAACAAATCAGCGCTGAAAAAACACTATTATATAAGCCAAGCTTAAAGTTAGGTGCAGCTTATAGACTAGCGTTTATGCCCTGGAATTGCACCTAACTTTAGGTTCAGCCATTTACATCAACAGAAACGTGGTACAATTCTACATGCCTATGTTAGGAGTATATCCTCCTGATTCTGTAACAATGCACATTAATTTTAGGAATACTCCCGTTCTGCCCATGCTCTTCCCATTTCTGTGCCCCTTTTTAAGATCGTGCGAATCTCAGGTGAAAAAGCTGACACTATTATAAAGAATACAATTATGGAACACATAAATAAACATGATTTGATGGGACAGAGTCAGCATAGGTTCAGCCAAGGGAAGTCTTGCCTCACCAATTTGCTTCATTTCTTTGAAGGCGTAAATAAACGTGTTGATAAAGGTGAGTTGGTTGATGTAGTCTATCTAGATTTTCGGAAAGCTTTTGACAAATTTCCTTATGAGAGACTCCTGAGAAAATTAAAGACTCACGGGATAGAAGGCAATGTCCTTCTATGGATTAGGAATTGGTTATTGGACAAAAAATAGAGGATAGGGTTAAATGGTCATCTCTCTCAATGGAGAAGAGTGAACAGTAGAGTGCCGCAGGGATCTGCACTGGGACCGGTACTATTTAACATATTTATAAATGATATAGAAATCAGAATGATGAGCGAGGTGATCAAATTTACAGATGATACAAAACTATTCAAAGTTGTTAAAACACGTGCGAACTGTGAGATGGGACAGGTGGAGCCAAAAGGACAGGAACCGGGAACTATAAAAGGCAGGGCTAGAATGGTGTTAAGGAGGCCCAGGGGTGGAAGAAATGATCTCCAGCCTATGCCCTCACTACGTATGTGCAGCTATTATGACCTGGCTGCGGTAAGCCAACCTTTTTTCATTTGGACACTTGTAAACCTGGTTCTGAGTTCTGGCTGGCCCAGAGAGAGAGAGAGAGAGACACACACACACTTTACAAACTGGTGGTCATTGTGGGCAGGAGCGCAGGCCCATCGCTCCCGCCCCTTGCAGCTGCTGAAGTAAAATGGCTGCTGTGACTGGGAGAGGGGTTCTTGCCGTGGGCTGGGGGAGGGGAAGGAAAGAGGGCCATTGTCGGGGGACTTTTTTTTTTACACACACACAAACCCCCCCCCCCCCCCCCCCCCAAGGCAGACGTTTTGTGGGTCCTGGCTTGATATTCAGTGATGGGACCTGCATAGATGGCTTGGCCAAAGTTAGGACAGCTTTTGAGCTGTCCTAAATTTGGTACCTAGCTGTGCTGTTGCCGGCACTGAAAACTACCTACATAACCCTGGGCTCCACCCTAAACTCGCCTATGTAGTGCGCCTGACCTGCCCCTTTTTTGGGACTGCAGTCAGAGGTGATATTCAGTGGTACTGCCCGCTTTAGGGGGAAAGGCGTAGGAAGCGACAAGCAATTTAAGCGGGCAGGAGTCTCTCCTAGTTGTTTAAATCACTTTGAATATCGGCCCCTATATATTCTGTGTTTCTATGAGTAAGGGGGCCCCTTTTACCAAGCTGCAGCAAAAGGGGGCCTGCGCTACATCGACGTGTGTTTTCCACGAGCACCGAGGCCCCCTTTTACCGCAACGAGTAAAAGGGAAGTCTCTCTTTCCTGCAGGAAATGGTCCTGCGGTAAATAAAGCACCTGCCACATGGCCATTTCGTGGGGGGGGGGGGGGGGAGCCCTTACCGCCACCCACTGAGGCGGCTGTAGGACTCCTGCGCTAGCCCGGTAGTAACCAGGCGGCACGTGGCACTGCATTACCGCCGGGGCGGGTACACTCCAAGCTATGACGGCATGCTAGGGGTGGGAACTACCGCTGGGCTGTTGTGGTAGCCTGGCGGTACTTCCTGTTTAGCGAGTGGTAAGCTCATGCTGGAATGGTTGGAATGCCTATGACCTGCCCATGCCCCTCCCGTGTAAACACCCCCCTTGCTGCTGTGCTAGAACTCTTAAGAATACATATCCTCAAAACCCCACTACTACTATGTTTACTACAACTTGTAACATTCTCCTTCAAGACTTTGTAAGCCGCATTGAACCTGCTATGTGTGGGGAAAGCGCGGGGTACAAATGTAATTAATAATAATAATAATAAGCGGCAAGTTAGAAAAGAGCGTCTAAGTACACCTACGAGCTTACATGCCATTTCATCACCCTTTTGGCACAGAACTGCTGTTGTAGCCTAGAAGCTATGTGCTAAATTGATACCTATCTTTTGGTTGCACTACATAGAGTTAATGGCCTTCTGTTCTTAATTCAAGAGGAAAGGACAGAAGCCTCAGCCCGTGCATGTCTGTCAGCTTTTTCTTAAGCACTCGACAAGTTTATGGATTTGGAATCTTTCTTCAATGTTGAACAAACAGAATCCAATGAAAGGAGCTTAAAGATTACCCCTAGCAAACAGCAACATGGTTACTTTTCCCCCTCGTATCATAGCTAGCAGCGTGGGCGACATTTCCCATCAGAATCTAACGTCAAAACAGTGTTTAGAAATGGCGCAATAAAACTGTGTACATTTCGTGTTGAA
Organism: Microcaecilia unicolor; assembly: GCF_901765095.1. Classification (NCBI taxonomy): domain Eukaryota; kingdom Metazoa; phylum Chordata; class Amphibia; order Gymnophiona; family Siphonopidae; genus Microcaecilia; species Microcaecilia unicolor. The sequence continues at coordinate 19,356,008 of NC_044036.1, read as the reverse complement.
TTTGCTTTTTACAGGAAGATTTATAGGACATTCATGTCTAAAGCCAACCCAGGTGCCAAACCCTGCCCTGGAAAGACAACTACCTGCAATCTTTATTTTCTGGGTGTGGGGAAATGTCCGATAAGCCTGAAAAAGGAGCACCCACCTGTCCCCTGGTGAGCTGTGCGCAAGACACATTATTCATTAAGGCATCATTGTAAATAAAACAGAGCAAGTATGGAAGCTGTACAGAGCTGCCATGAAGTCCTGCTGGTTCCGACTTTCAATGGCCCTTTGTGCTTAGTGTTGGTTTCAACTGGGTCTTAGAGCAGTGCTCAAGCTTGGTTTGTCACATTCCAGGAATGTTTAAGAAATGCAACCCATTACGAAGACTTGCATGTTCATCGTCTCATTTGAATTTCCAACTCTTGACCCTTTTACTGAAGTGTAGCGAAGTTTTGAACTTACCATGCACTATTGTTTCTCTTTGAGATTCCTGAATCTTAGTACTCTCTCAGGTGAATTTTTGAAAGAGAAGGGCGCCCATATTCCGACACAAATCGAGAGATGGGCGTCCTTCTCTCAAGGTTGCCCAAATCGGCATAATTGAAAGCCAATTTTGGGCATGCTCAACTGCTTTCTGTTGTGGGGATGACCAAAATTCACGGGGGCGTGTCAGCACTGTACTGAAGGTGGGACTGGGGCGTGATTAAGAGATGGGCGTCCTTGGCCAATAATGCAAAAAAGAAGGGCTTTCCTGATGAGCATTTGGCTGACTTTACTTGGTCCCTTTTTTTTCACGACCAAGCCTCGAAAAGGTGCCCGAACAGATCAGATGACCGCCGGAGGGAATCGGGGATCACCTCCTCTTACTCCCCCAGTGGTCACCAACCCCCTCCCACCCGAAAAAAACTTAAAAAACATTTTTTCCAGCCTCTATGCCAACCTCAAATGTCAAACCCAGCTCCATAACAGCAGTATGCAGGTCCCTGGAGCAGTTTATAGTGTGTGCAGTGCACTTCAGACTGGCGGACCCAGGTCTATCCCCCCCCACCTCTTACACTAGTGGTGGTAAATGTTGAGCCCTCCAACCCCCCCAAAACCCACTGTGCCCACATGTTGGTGCCCCCCTTCACCCCTTAGGGCTATGGTAGTGGTGTACAGTTGTGGGGAGTGGGTTTTTTTGGGGGGGGGGGGTTGGAGGGATCAGCACCCAAGGTAAGGGAGCTATGCAGCTGGGAGCAATTTCTGAAGTCCACTGCAGTGCCCCCTAGGGTGCCCGGTTGATGTCCTGGCATGTGAGGGGGACCAGTGCACTACGAAAGCTGGCTCCTCCCACGACCAAATGGCTTGGATTTGGTCGATTTTGAGATGGACGTCCTCGGTCTCCATTATTGCCGAAAACCGGGGACGACCATCTCTAAGGTCGACCTAAATTTGCTGATTTGGGTGCCCCTGATCATATTATCGAAACGAAAGATGGACGCCCATCTTGTTTCGATAATACGGGTTGCCCCGCCCCTTTACGCGGCCATCCTGCGAGGGCGCCCTCATGAAAACTTGGGCGCCCCGTTCGATTATGCCCCTCTCTGGGATTCTGGAACCTTGCTACCCTTTGAGATTCCGGAATCTTGCTACTCTTTGATTGTTTGATTGTTCAGCGCTGACACTGCGAATGCAGATGAGTAGTCGCCAATCACGTGTTATATATATTTTTTTTTACACATAAAATCTATTTTGGGTTGTTGGCTCAAAAGTATGATGATAGTTGACATCCAGAAGTGGTGCAATTCCCATTTTGACACTTTTGCTTTTTTTCTATATAATTGCTTGTATTTAGAAATTATTAAAATTACAAGACATTTTCAAGTTTCCTATCTATAAATTTTGGAAGTTTTGGTCCCAGTGTGGCAAATGATTATTGACGTTCAGGGAGCTCAAAGGGTTTGTAATAGCTGTGTGCCGTAAGAGACCTTTATAGCTTGGCTACTGATTAACATCTGACGACTCCGGTTCCTTTTTCCTCTTTTTTTCTTTCATGCTTTCACACCATGTCTTTTTCATTCCTATTTTTCCGAGATTATATACCGCAGGAGGTAAGAAGAAAAGGTTAAGATGAGGATCTAGACTAGAGAGGGTTAATGGGGGTAGGGAAGGAGAGATATGATGCTATATATGAGGAAGGGTGAGACAGATGAGATGCTGAACACAGGGGGGGGTGGAGAAAGGAGGTGAGGTACGCCTTTTTTGTTACTTCATATAGAAAGGACCAGACACTAAATGAACATTTACCCTTTCGGATCAAACAGGAGAAGGCTCCTTCGCCGGAGCCCCCTTTTTTCGCGCTATAGCGAAATGAATGCAAGTTACCCAGGCTGTCTCTAAGGCATTTACAACTTGAACTCTGTACGATTGCTATATCTACAATTTGACCCCTGAGGCAGGCGCCTTGTTGGCGCCGAAACACGGCCCGTGTCGGGTCTTTGGCTAATAAAGTACTCCTGTTGTCCTAGTCTTGAAGGCCCAGTGTTTTCTTTTGGTTTCTCTGATTGTATACTGTATTACCTTCTCTGTCTGTACTCTACTATTATATACCGAGGAACATTAGCACCCATACCCTTGTGGTTGTTCCCCTTTCTTTATTGATGAAGCATTGCCCTATGCATAGGAGCCACCTTTTCAAAATTATTGGGGGTGCTAAGCCCAATGGAAATGACCCCTCCTTGGACACATACAAGGAATTTTCTCAGTACTGGGGGTGCTCAAGCACCCACAGCACCCACAGAGTCGGCTCCAATGGCCCTATGGCAGTTCCACATGTAAATAGTGCGGTTTTTTTTTGTAAAACCAGGATTTGCATGTTTTCCATCTACACAAGTGCTGCTATTTCCATGTAGAATTGATGCTTCTAAAATGACCTTCTTAATTTCAAATGAAAAAAGGTTATCAATAGAAATCAAACAAAATAAAGCATGGAAAAGAAAATAAGATGATACCTTTTTTTATTGGACATAACTTAATACATTTCTTGATTAGCTTTCGAAGGTTGCCCTTCTGTCCTAATTAGATTGTAAGCTCTGTCGAGCAGGGACTGTCTCTTCATGTTCAAGTGTACAGCGCTGCGTAAGTCTAGTAGCACTATAGAAATGATAAGTAGTAGTAGTAGTCTTTGGGATTCCGGAATCTTGCTATTATTTGTGTTCCGGAATCTTGCTACTCTTTGGGACTCTGCACAGAAGCTTGCTACTCTTTGGGATTCCGGAATCTTGCTACCCTTTGTCCTTATCCCTTATTTGTCCTGTTTCTCTGTCCTAATTAGAGAGGTGTGGTAGCCGTGTTAGTCCACTCTTAAGGTTATCAATAGAAATCAAACAAAATAAAACATGGAAAAGAAAATAAGATGATACCTTTTTTATTGGACGTAACTTAATACGTTTCTTGATTAGCTTTCAAAGGTTGCCCTTGTTCGTCAGATCGGAAATAAGCAAATGTGGTAGATGACAGTATATATAAGAAAAACTTCCAAGCATTTCATTGACAGTCTGGAGGTATGCATGGGAACATCAAAGCATTTCAGAGATAGTCTAACAGGATGGGGGTGGATAGGTGAGAGAGGAGGGTGATAAACATAGCAATACAACTTTATGGTTTATAATGGGCTAGAAAACCCAGATCTTTGTTAAGTCCTGTCTGTTGGGTGTCAAAATGAAAAAAAGAGATGATGCAGAAGGAAGTGAAAAAAAAAAAGACAAAAAAAATGAGACATCTTTGCTTCACTGATATAATAAAGGTATTATTGTTTAAGATTTCACATAAATCAAATTGCCTGTACTGTCAATGTTTGGGTTTAAGTACTCAAAGGAATAAATTCCTGCTGGGCGCTTTGGTGGTAGTCAGACACGCAGTAAAAACCTGCACTTCAATCGCTCTTTCATGTGTATCTATTTATTTATTTTATTTGCATCATTTCCTAACCTGTACAATCTCCAAGTTCTTGACGGTTTACAACAAACCATATACAATAAAATCATAACATACATCGACATATACAAAAAATATCGCATTTCTAAATTCTGTCCTTCAGCCATATTACACAACCGTCTCTTAAAACATATATCTCATTTTCTCCTTAGCAATGTCACAAGAAATCCAGCCACAAAAAAAAACATAATCCCCCCCAATATTCAAAACTAACCAGCCAGGAATAGCTCCTGGCCAGTTAAATAGCGTTAAAGCGCCTAACCACAGATATTCACCAGGAGATAACTGGTTATCTCCCGCTGAATAGCCCGGTTAGCGGCTAGCTACTAACCAGCTATATCGCATGGATATTCATCGCCAAACTGGTTATGTTGAGAAGTCCAAATAGTTTGCTTAAATACCAGGCCTAACTTTGACCACTAAAAGGTTAACCAGTTAGTGCTGAATATTGGCATAGAAAGTTAACTTTTAAGCAGCCAAAATGAACCCAGTTATTCAACGCTAGTCGCCAGATACGGCCTGGCATTGAATATCCGGGTTTAACACCGGCGGACAGCAAATGAGCCACCCACCACCAGCTGACTTATCAAGCCCAAGGACTTTACTCTGACTTATACACCTGTTCAAACTGCAACACCTTCAGGTCTCATTTAAAATTATTCAAAGTTTGCATCATCCATAACTGCAAAGGTAAAGCATTCCACATTGTTGGAGTTGGAGTGATTACATTAAAAACTGGTTTCCTTTATTCCCAATCCAATACTTCGGACAGATGGAATCTCAAGTAAAGCTTTTGTCACCGATCTCAAAATTCTAGATGATTGATAGATACGTAGCTTGGCTGCAGTCACTGGTGAAGCAAAATTATTCAAAATTGTGAAAATGAACTACACCGCCTTAAATGTAATTGTTTATGTGGTACGTAAAGCCTTTTGGACTCCTGTTAAGTGGCAGAGTGTCCATGCACCGGGCTGCAGCAAATGCTGGTCATGTCATCAACATATGCTTTTTGCATGTACAAATGTGTCTCAATTTTTATTTCAAGTTGGGAACATAACTACGCAAATTATTTCTTACAAAATACCATTATCATTTCACCTGGTTGTCCTTTGCTCTTTGGGCCTGCCAGATGATCTACCAGATGATTCTAAGAAATTGTGTGAGATTTTAATCGCAGTGGCAATCGAGGTAGTGCTATATCATGGGAAGGACATAAGATCCTACTCCTTGGCACGCTGTCCTTACTTGGATTTCAGAACTCTGCTCTTTCCTGGTTTTCTTCTTATCTCTCTCAGCGTACTTCCTTCTCTGCACATATTCAACTGATTGCTAAAACCTGTCGTTTCTTCCTCTATAATATCACCAAAATTTGCCCTCTCCTTTCTGAGCATGCTACCAGAACCCTCATCCACACTCTCATCATCTCTCGCTTGGACTACTGCAACTTGCTTCTCACAGGTCTTCCACTCAGCCATCTCTCTCCTCTTCAATCTGTTCAAAATTCTGCTGCACGGTTAATATTTCGCCAAAGTCGCTATGCCCATATCAGCCCGCTTCTGAAGTCACTTCACTGGCTCCCTATCCGTTTCCGTATACAATTCAAGCTCCTCTTATTGACCCATAAGTGCATTCACTCTGCTGCCCCTCACTACCTCTCCGGCCTCATCTCTCCCTACACTCCTTCCCAGGAACTCCGTTCATTAGGCAAATCTCTCCTAATTGCACCCTTCTCCTCCACCGCTAACTCCAGACTCCGTTCCTTTTATTTCGCCACACCTTATGCCTGGAACAGACTTCCTGAGCCATTACATCTAGCTCATCCCTGGCCGTCTTTAAATCCGGGCTAAAGGCCTACCTGTTTGATGCTGCTTTTAATTCCTAACTTGTCACCAGCTCGTAACCTTATCTTGTCTTCCTCTCTTCAATAGTCCCCTTTTCCCTATGTGTCCTATCTGTCTGTCCTGCTCTTATCCCTTATTTGTCCTGTCTGTCTGTCCTGATTTAGATTGTAAGCTCTTTTGAGCAGGGACTGTCTTTTCTTCATGTTCAATTGTGAAGCGCTGCGTACGATTGGTAGCGCTATAGAAATGATTTATAGTAGTAGTATGTGAATCAATAGTGGTTGTATGTGACAATCTTATAGAAAAATATGAATATCATCTAGCAGAGTGCATGATGGTCTTCTATTAAAAAATATAAAAAAAACTTTGGTAACCCTCTATTCAATTTTGCAAAGAGTTATCTAGAGACCCAGATTGATATTTCCATATGATTCTTAGACTTCTGAGATACCAGCATATTTTCCATATTATTATTCTAACTCTGAGCTTCATGATGAACAACTGTGTCTCGTTGATTTTTCATTCCTCTGTTTCAGCTGTTTGTGGTTGTTTGTATTTTGCCTTAGGGAAAAAAGAAAACTCAACAAAATATATTGAACCAAAAAAAGCCCTGCAGTAAAAAGAGGTTTTGTCCACGAGATGGTGCAAGAGAGTTACCGTACAAGTCTACAAGCAGCTTTTCTTCAGGGACCTGGTGTAAGAACGAAGACCCGGCAACATGCTGGTAATGAAAGGTCAAGTCACAAGAACAAACAAGTCCAATTTCAAAACCAGTTTGCCTTTGGGTTCATGGCATCTCGTATGATTTCTTGAGTTTGTTTTATTAATTAATATATCATCTTTAAAGGTGAAGCAGTGACTTGACATAGTAACATAGTAAATGACAGCAGATAAAGACCTGAACGGTCCATCCAGTCTGCCCAACAAGATAAACTCATTTTACATGGTATGTGATACTTTATACCCGAGTTTGATTTGCCTTTGCCATTCTCAGGGCACAGACCGTAGAAGTCTGCCCAGCACTGTTCTTGTACTAAAAGTTCTGAAGATTCTGGAATCCTAAAGAGTTACAAGATTCCGGAATCCCAATTAGTAGCAACATTCCATGTAGAACCCCAAAGAGTAACATAGTAACATAGTAAATGACGACAGATAAAGACCTGAACGGTCCATCCAGTCTGCCCAACAAGATAAACTCATTTTACATGGTATGTGATACTTTATACCCGAGATTGAATTGTCCTTGCCGTTCTCAGGGCACAGACCATAAAAGTCGGCCCAACACTCTTCTTGTACTAAAAGTTCTGTGCTTGATTCTTCATTATTTTTTTAGTTATGTATTTGTTTGTTTCTTTTTTAATTTTTAAATGGCAGGGACTGTCCTTCTTTGTTTTTTGTACAGTGCTGCGTAACCTTGTAGCGCTCTAGAAATGTTAAATAATAGTAGTAGTAGTAGATAGTAAGGGAAAAGCTATTCCATAAGTGCTTTTTATTCCCATCCAGATTCTCCCTGACACAAATATATTTCCTCTTGTTTTAGGCCCGAGTGGTGATGCTATTCAGTTCCCCCTTCTTCCTGTGGAAGTGAATTTGACCTGATTTAAAAAAAAACTTTTTCATCTAGTAAGACCTGGAAAGATATAATTGAAATGAATACTGGGTCAGCGCGTCCAACTTGGTTAAAAGGCAAAATGTTGATATTTTGGGCTGGATTCTATAAATACCTAGTGAACCTGAACGCAACTCACTTTGAAAAAGGTGTGAGCAAAATTTTTTTTAAAAAGATGGCCCTCAAAAATGAGCGTCAGAAAACATCGGCACCAAGCACAATTCTACGATGCTATAAAGGGTGTTGCACCCTTTACAGAATCGTGCGTAGTTCCGATTCTCGAGCCCATGTTGGACGTGCTGACCCTGTATTCAACTTTTTGGACCCCCCCCCCCCATGACACGCCCATGCTCTTCCCATGGCCATGCCCCTTGTTGAGATACACGTGATGGGAGTCAGGCACACTGCGTTATAGAACAGCATTCAACCAGATGCATGCGCAAATTCTAATGGGTGACAATTAACTTCAATAATTGGTTGTTAGCACCCTATTATTGAAGGTTCAGAGCTCATTATTCAATTAATTTGTATGTGCATCTCGGAAACATGCCCAAATCTGAGTACCATATATAGGATCCAGGGACTTCTGTCTTGGTCCCTTATCCTTAAACACTGGGTCTACATATGCCAGACAAGAGAGATAGAATATTTGGAGGTACCCATAGGTGGCAAGATCTTCCCCTTCCCTATTTCCCTTCCCTCTCTGTCACTGCTGTCTCCTCCTCCCTCTTTTTGATACTGCTTAATCCTCTCCCGTCCCCCGGTGATGTTCCTGACCCTTAGCCCACCCCCCAAGTAGATCCTTCTCTTTCCTTATGCTCGTCCATCTAACAAATCTCATTTCCACTGTCCTCCAACTTTTCCACCCCCCCCCCCCCCCATACCAAGGCTCTTGGTTAGGTTAGCAGTTTGTAAGCTAGTTTATGCATTATTACTGTTTAATAAGGGCTCCTAATGCTAGGCCACAAGAAGAGAACTAACATACTAGCCGATTACTTGCACCACCTTTACAAGATAATGTGTGTAAGAATACAAGCTTTAAAAAGACATTTAATTACCTCGCTAATTACTTACCTCACTTGTGCATCTCTAAGGACGTCCCCGCAAAGGGGCGGGGCATCCAGTATTATCAAAACAAGATGGGCGTCCATCTTTCGTTTCGATAATACAGTCGAGGATGCCCAAATCTCAACATTTAGGTCGACCTTAGAGATGGTCGACCTAAATGTTGAGACGGTCGACCTTAGAGATGGGCGACCTCGGATTTCGCCGATAATGGAAACCGAGGCCGCCCGTCTCAAAAGCGACCAAATGCAAGGCATTTGGTTGTGGGAGGAGCCAGCATTCATAGTGCACTGGTCCCCCTCACATGCCAGGACACCAACCGGGCACCCTAGGGGGCACTGCAGTGGACTTTACAAATTGCTCCCAGGTGTATAGCTCCCTTACCTTGAGTGCTGAGCCCCCCAACCCCCCCCCCAAAACCCACTACCCACAACTATACAACACTACCATAGCCCTTGGGGATGAAGGGGGGCACCTACATGTGGGTACAGTGGGTTTCGGGGGGCTCACATTTACCACCACAAGTGTAACAGGTAGGGGGGATGGGCCTGGGTCCGCCTGCCTGAAGTGCACTGCACACACTAAAAACTGCTGCAGGGACCTGCATACTGCTGTCATGGAGCTCGGTATGACATTTGAGGCTGGCATAGAGGCTGGAAAAAATGTTTTTAAATTTTTTGGGGGGTGGGAGGGGGTTGGTGACCACTGGAGGAGTAAGGAGTGGTGATCCCTGATTCCTTCCGGTGGTCATCTGGTCAGTTTGGGCACCTTTTCGAGGATTGGTCATGAAAAAAAATGGACCAAGTAAAGTCGACCAAATGCTCATCAGGGACGCCCTTCTTTTTTCCATTATTGGCCAAGGATGCCCATCTCTTAGTCACGCCCCAGTCCCGCCTTCGCTAGGTTGCCGACACGCCCCTGTGAACTTTGGTCATCCCCTCGACGGAAAGAAGTTGAGGACGCTCAAAATCGGCTTTTGATTATGCCGATTTGGGCGACCCTGAGAGAAGGACGCCCATCTCCCGATTTGTATTGGAAGATGGGGGTCCTTCTCTTTCGAAAATGCCCCTGATAGTAGCATTGTAGATGATGACAGATAAAGATCTGTATGGTCCATCCAGTGTGCCCAACAAAATAAACTCATTGCATAAGGTATGATGTGATTCCTCATATGTATACCTGATCTTGATTTTTCATGGCATAGACTGTAGAGCACTGTCCTTGTTCTAAAACTTCTGAAGTTGTCATCAAAGGTCCTGAACACTCCAACACATTCAAATCTATTCAGCCACATTCAGGGCACAGCCACAGACCATAGAAGTCTGCCCAGCACTGGCCTTGTTCTCCTTACTTCTGTAGCTTTATCTGTCCAGCCATGATCAGGGCACAGACCGTAGAAGTCTGTCCAGCACTGGCTTTGCTTCCCAATTACTGGTATTGCCACCTAACCATTGCTAAATGTCTTTGGTTTCATTCCTTCTAAACAGGATTCCTTTGTGTTTATCGTGTGTAGTTTTGAATTTCCGTTTCCGTTTTCATTTCCACCATCTCCCACAGAAGGGCATTCCTGGTATCTATCACCCTCTCAGTGAAAAAATACTTCCTGAAATTATTCCTGAGTCAGACCCCTTCAACCTCAATTCATGTCCTCTAGTTCTACTACCTTCCCGTCTCTGGAAAAAGTTTGTTTGTAGATTAATATACAGCACTCACACTTAGCATGCAAAAGAATATGGTACAAAATTTGCATATTTAATCTTGATCTGTCTTTGTTTCTTTCAGCACACAGATTGTAGAAGTGTGCCCGGCCTAGACTTTATTTCCAAACTACTGTAGTTCCTGTCAAAGCCTACATCAGCTTGTCCTGAGTGTTCTTGCTATAGACAGAGAAAAAAAACTGCTGAAGTGGAAAGAACACCAATGTCCCACGATGAGTCACAGAGGAAAGTGAGGAGTGGGAACAGAATCAGGCTCTTTGAAACAGACCAAAGAAACTTAATATGGATTACAAATTTTAATAGAACATGACTCAACACGGTACCATGTTTCGGCACTAAAAGTGCCTTCTTCAGGCGTCTGCAAAAATACAAATAATTATAAATGTCTTAAATATATAAGCTACGGAATAATAAGCTTAAATAATTAAGCTACAAAAGTGGTATGGGATTTGCGTTGCAAACCATATGAGGAGAGACTTACCGACCTGCACATGTATTCGAAAGCGCAACACCACTTCGTAAGAAACTTCACTGGCTCCCAATCAAGGAACATAAAAACTTCAAAGCCCACACAATGATCCACAAGATCCTCAATGGCGAATCTCCAAGCTACATGTCCAACCTGATCGATCTTCCAGCCAGGAACTGGACCAGAACTTCTAGAACATATCTCAATCTTCATCTTCCCAACTGCAAAGGCCTCAAATACAAAACCTACTATGCATCCAACTTCTCTGTCATAGGCAGCCAACTGTGAAACGCCATACCTCGACACATCCGACAAACCACTGAACACCTACCCTTCCGAAAACTGCTGAAGACTTACCTCTTCAAACAAGCCTACCCAAATGACCTGGCCCAATTTCTCAAACATAATTCCACACATTATTCCACACCACTAGTATTACCCACACTCCAATCCCTTCCCCACATCACTTACTATTGTGTCTTACTCTATGTACTTACTCTACTCCAACCAGAGTTACACCTAATCACACTGACCACCCTTCAACATCTTCTGTCCTTCTGTGACTGTTCTCTTGTGCTTGACTGCTTAAATATTTTAAATTTAAATGCTTTACTTTTTGTCTATTAGATTGTAAGCTCTTTGAGCAGGGACTGTCTTTCTTCTGTGTTTGTACAGCGCTGCGTACACTTTGTAGCGCTCTAGAAATGTTAAATAGTAGTAGTAGTATGTAATTATATCATCTCTACGACACTTTGTTCCATTCTTTGTATCATCCATGCGATACCCTATGTAATTATGTCATCTGTATGACACCTTGTTCCATACTCTCTATACTTTGTATCATCCATGCGATACTTTGTACCATACTTTGTAAGTCGCACTGAACCTACTTTATGTAATTATGTCATCTCGTTGATACATTGTTCCCAAACCTGTATTACCTCCGTGATACATTGTACCACACTTTGTAAGCTGCACTGAACCTGCTATTGAGCGGGAAAGAGTGGGGTATAAATGCCACAAATAAATAAATAAATAAATACCTTGGAGAAAAGGAGAAACAGGGGTGACATGATACCAACATTCAAATATTTGAAAGGTATTAATCCGCAAACGAACCTTTTCCAGAGACGGGAAGGTGGTAGAACTAGAGGACATGAATTGAGGTTGAAAGGGCGGACTCAGGAGTAATATCAGGAAGTATTTTTTCACAGAAAGGGTGGCAGATACGTGAAATGCCCTCCCGTGGGAGGTGGTGGAGATGAAAATGGAAATGGAATTCAAACATGCGTGGGATAAACACAAAGGAATCCTGTTTAGAAGGAATGGATCCACGGCAGGGGCGTATCTGGAATCCGGCGGTAGGGGGGGCCAGAGCCAGAGAGGGGGGGCACATTTTTGCCTGCCCCCCCCCCCCGCCGCCGCCGCCGCCTCTCTCCACCCCCTCCCCGCCGTCAACCCTCCCCCGCTGCTTACTTTTGCTGGCGGGGTCCGACCCGCAATCTCCATATTTCGGCTTCCTCCGTGGCCATGTGCTTCCAGGAAGTAACGCTGCAGCGCTGATTCGTTGAATCTAGTTCGGCGTCTGACGTCCAGCACGTCAGACGCCGAACTAGATTCAACGAATCAGCGCTGCAGCGTTACTTCCTGGAAGCACATGGCCACGGAGGAAGCCGAAATATGGAGATTGCGGGTCGGACCCCGCCAGCAAAAGTAAGCAGCGGGGGAGGGTTGACGGCGGGGAGGGGGGCCAGGGCGAAATCTGCGGGGGCCCAGGCCCCTGTGGCCCCACGCAGATACGCCCCTGATCCACGGAATCTTAGCAAAGATTGGATGGCAACAAAATCAGTGCTGGGCAGACTCTATGATCTATGCCCTGATTGTGCCCTTAAAATTTACACTCAAGCCCATCCATATCTATTCAGCCACGATCAGGTAGAATTCAGAGATTGGAGACAGAAGGGAGTGGGTAAAGTCAGGGCTGATTCAAGGGATTGCAATGTCCTGAGCCAAGGAAATCCCGCTTATCAGTATGAAGGCTGAGGCAGTGAGACAGGCTTTGGCGCCCTTGAGATCTCGTGCCCTAAGGACATGAATTGAGGTTGAAGGGGGGGGGGGCAGACTCAGGAGTAATGTCAGGAAGTATTTTTTCACAGAAAGGGTGGCAGATGCGTGGAATGCCCTTCTGCGGGTTATCAAACATGCGTGGGATAAACACAAAGGAATCCTGTTTTGAAGGAATGGATCTATGAAATCTTAGCGGAGATTGGGGGCGACACCGGTATTTGGGAAGCAAAACTGGTGCTGGGCAGACAGCTTGGGTAGATTGTCAATGCAGATGAAAAGAGAGGCAAACAGGAGAAGGATTTTTGTGCTCAGACTGACTTGCTACAGAGGAATCTGTCTGTCCTGCATGAGAGTTTGTTTTCAGTAGTAGTTCAAGGCGAGTTACATTCAGATACTCCGGGAATTTCTCTCGCCAGCTGAGCTCACACCTGAGGTTCTATCATTCTTCAGCAATGGGGCTTTACAAATCTTCACTGGCCTTTGCAAAGATGGTGCCCTGGTTCTAGTCATCAAAGTCAGTCTTCACTGGTGTGCAGAGGGGAGGGGGAGATGTGGGACCATGACCCAGTGCAATCTTGCTGGCAGGGGGACTTGACACTTTCATAGTCTGACAGGATATGCAGGAGCCTTGGAAGGACGTGCATCTCACCTGCACAGACAGACAGACAGACAAAGGGCTTTTGCTATTTTATGCACAAATTATGCTATATAGCAACATAGTAACATAGTAAATGACGGTCACCTTTAAATCTAGACTGAAAGCCCACCTCTTTAACATTGCTTTTGACTCGTAACCACTTGTAACCACTTGCCTCCACCTACCCTCCTCTCTTCCTTCCCGTTCACATTAATTGATTTGATTTGCTTACTTTATTTTTTTGTCTATTACATTGTAAGCTCTTTGAGCAGGGACTGTCTTTTCATGTATGGTGTACAGCGCTGCGTATGCCTTGTAGTGCTATAGAAGTGATAAATAGTAGTAGTTCTTGTAACCAGAGCTAATATTGTGATGTCATAATGCCTCAGGCCACCAATAAGAGCCCTCATCAGTGATGTCACAATGGCTTGATTGTCCTATACTTGGCTTACTTTTATTACATAGCTCTTTGAGCAGGGACTGTCTTTCTTCTATGTTTGTGCAGCGCTGCGTATGCCTTGTAGCGCTATAGAAATGCTAAATAGTAGTAGTAGTAGCAGATAAAGACCTATATGGTCCATCCAGTCTGCCCAATAAGATAAACTCATTTTACATGATATGTGATACTTTATATGTATACTTGAGTTTGGTTTGTCCTTGCCATTCTCAGGGCACAGACCGTAGAAGTCTGCCCAGCACTCTTCTTGTACTAAAAGTTCTGAAGATTCTGGAATCCTAAAGAGTTACAAGATTCCTGAATCCCAATTAGTAGCAGAATTCCTTGTAGAATCCCAAAGAGTAACATAGTAACATAGTAAATGACAGCAGATAAAGACCTATACGGTCCATCCAGTCTGCCCAACAAGATAAACTCATTTTACATGGTATGTGATACTTTATATGACCTTGCCATTCTCAGGGCACAGACCGTAGAAGTCTGCCCAGCACTCTTCTTGTACTAAGTTCTGAAGCTAACGTCGAAGCCCCTTAAAATTTACACTCCAGCCCATCCATATCAATTCAGTCATGATCAGGGCATAGACCATAAAAGTCTGCCCAGCTCCCATTTTGTTTCCCAATTACCGGCGTCACCACCCAATCTCCTCTAAGATTCCGCGGAACCATTCCTTCTAAACAGGATTCCTTTGTGCTTATCCCACGCATGTTCGAATTCCATTACCGTTTTCATCTCCACCACCTCCCACTGGAGGGCATTCCGCATATCCACCACCCTCTCCGTGACAAAATACTCCTTAACATTAGTCCTGAGTCTGCCCCCCTTCAACCTCAATTCATGTCCTCTAGTTCTACCGCCTTCCCATCTCCGGAAAAGGTTTGTTTGCAGATTAATACCTTTCAAATAGTTGAACATCTGCATCATATATTATTATATTCTAACCATCTCTCTTGCTTTTTTATGCTCATGTACAATGTCTGAATGATTTGCAGAAACAGTAAGTCCAATAAATATTCTCACAAGCTGAAAAAGAATCTAGTTTTCTCTTGAACCGACACAGCTCCTGGACCTCTGTGGTTTCAAGTTTAAATCTATATCTACTATAATAAAACTCACCCTCAACGTTCTGAGGACACTGACGTCAGTGAAGCCAAGCCCTGACTTCCTTCAAAAAGGTTCGAAGGTTCGTGGTGGTGAAGCCACCAAAATCGCTCCGGGCCCCGCCCTCGAGGGTGGAGCAATAGCAGAACAACGAAGGGGTTGGCAGAGAGGCGGGGGGGGGGGGGGGGGGGAAATCGCTCCGGGCCCCGCCCTCGCGTCAAACGTCATGACGTTGGGGGCGGAGCAATGGCAGAACAACGAAGGGGTTGGCCGGGGTGGGGGTGTTGGCGACGAAAACCTTGCTAGCGCCCGTTTCATTTGCTCTGAAACGGGCCTCTTTTACTAGTATCTATCTATCTATCTATCTATCTATCTATCTATCTATCTATCTATCTATATGCATTCTCTATCAGGCAAAATCTATGGCGCTGCAGGGAGACCCCTTAGCAATAGGAAACAGTTGTTTCATTTAAAGAACAGTCTAAAACAAACAGCTTTTTCTCTTTTCAACCCCCCACCAGGACAATATTTACTTTCCTGGACTATCATTTTGCTAGGGCTTTGAGACCTTTCTTGACAAACCCAGGGTATCAGCTAGTGCACAGAGGTCCTGACCCATACCTGTGCGAGAAAAAGAGACACTGCATATAGATAGGAAAATTACAGGGGAATCAATTCTCTGTAAACTCATTAGGAATGCTCTGCTCCTTTAAGTGATAACTCTCCTCTCTAAGACCCTTCAGTAATTACTCACACCGGCTAGTCTTACCCTTTGCCTCACCAGTTTCACAAATGAAGGTTAAGTTTGCTTAACCACCCAGGATTTGCCAATCATGATTCAGCATAAGATGGGCAGACCTTTCTTCACCTCTTCAAGAAAGGGATGTTGATTTAAAGACTCCAAGGTTAAATGGTGGCTTCTGAGTCGAACCTGGCGTCTTACTAGGGAGCCCGCGGATCTATAATGGAGCAATGCAGGTCAAAATGTAGGCAAAATTTACTTGACAGCCTTGGACTCAGGATAGTGATGTGTGTGCAAAATGCAGAACGTTTCAATGTTATCAATTACTCTGACTAAAGCACAGACATGACTAGGAATGGATTTTCTTATCTGTGCATCTCAGCCAGACTGTACACAGCATGGAGGAAGAACCATCTCTAAGGGGTCCTTTTACTAAGGTGCGCTGAAAAATGGCCTAAGGTAGTGTGGACGCATGTTTTGGGCGCACGCAGAATTATATTTCAGCGCACCAACACAAAAAAGCCTTTTTCTTTTTTGCCAAAAACGGACATGCGGCAAAATGAAAACTGCCGCACGTCCATTTTGGGTCTGAGACCTTACCGCAAGCCATTTGACCTAGCGGTAAGGTCTCACACGGTAACCGGGTGGTAATGGTCTACGCGCGTCAAATGCCATGTAGCTGCTGCGCGCCAGAAAATAAAACGTATTTTTCAGACGCGCGATAAAATTTGAAACTACTGAAAGGACCACGTGGTAACCGGGCAGCAACCCTAATTTGGCACAAGCTGGACACATGTAGGCGCCTACGCGGCTTAGGGACCCTAACATTCTTATCTGCACTGTGTTGAAAATATTTGATAGAACTATAGAAATTTTAGCAGTACAGTGTAGGACAATAGCTATAGCATTAAGCCACATTGAGCCTGCAAAGAAGTGGGATAATGTGGGATACAAATGCAACAAATAATAATAATAATTACACAACCCAAGGGGAAAACTTTCTCTATATCGAGATGACTAAGCAGACATGAGGGTAAGTCGATGGGTAGCTAGATAGACGGATGAGTAAGTACATTGGTGGGGTGATTTACACAACCATCTGCAGGCTTTACACCAGCTCTCAAAGGGAAAGTGTGAACCAGGGGCTTAGCTAGTTGGGGCCATGGGGGCATGGGCCCGATTTAGCCCTAGCCCCCTCTAATGTAAACCCCCTCCCGCCGCCACCACCGACCCTCCTTTGCCGCTGCTGCCAGGTACCTTTGCTGGTGGGGGTCCCCAACCCACGCCAGCCAGTCCTCTTCAGCACGGTCTCCGGCATGTTCGCTGATCTGTTTCTGTGAGTCTTGACTCCTAATGTCCTGCACAGACTCACAGAATAATGACTCACAGAAACAGATCAGCGAACGCGCCAGAGACCGGCGCTGAATGGGTTGGGGACTCCCGCCAGCAAAGGTTCCTGGTGGCAGTGGTGGCAGGGAAGGGGCGGCGGCAGCGGCAGAGGTGGTCGAAAGTGGCGAGGGAGGTTGAAAGTGGTGGGGGAGGGGTCAATGGCACAGGGGGCTAAAATGTGCCCCCTTCACCTCGGGCTCTGGACCCCCCTCCCATCGAGGTCTGGCTACGCCCCTGGTGTGAACATGCTTCTCTTTGAAAATTGCCCCTGCACAGATTAACCCTGTTCTTTTTTTTTTTCGGCAAGTACTTTTCCATAAAAGAAAGTGCTCGATTTTGAAAACACAAAAGAACTTGTGCATTCAGATAGTTTGGGCAGCGTAAAAATAGTGCTCGCAGCCTTGGTTGTATGCACAATCTCTTATCTTACGCACAAAACGAGCAAATAAAAAGGAATGTGCAAACTGAACAACCCCCCCCCCCCTTGAAAACCGGGAAAAGTTTTTGAAAAATACCATAACAAACTGATAATATTTTGGCTGTGCATGTCACTATTCTAACCCCATTTCTGAATCTGTTTCACAGCAGGCATTCTTAGGAGAAGTTAAAACAATTGTATAACTAAGAAATGTTTGGAGACACTAAGCGACATTACTGAATGGTCTTTTTTTTGATATTTTAGACATATATCCATGGCCCCCAAACAGAGGGCACTGACCAGAATTGCAGTAGTATAACTATGAGAACAAGCCCACCATTCTTGTCTCAGGTCCACCCAGCCGTGATGCCTCACTCCCCTCTCTTCTTCTTCTTCCTCCAGTAGCCCAGCATGTGCCCCCCCCCCCTCTGAATCCCCCATCCCTTCCTGGTATATCTCAGAGGCGTCCTGGCAGCCACAGTGTTCATCTTTGCTGCATTCGTTGGCCCCTGCAGGCCACTCTCTGCCGCATTCTGCCAGTGAGAAAACAGGAAGTGATGCTAGTGAGGGTGGGACATGGCAGAGGGAAGCCTGTGGATGTGAACACAGGCAGTGAAGATGAATTGCTGTGGCCACCGGGATACCTCTGAGGCATAGGCGTAGACTGGGGGGGGCGAGGGGGGGCAATGCCCCCCCAAACGACGACGAGGCGCCGCCGCGCCATTAGTTAAAAAAAAAAAAACACATGCAGGCACGTGCTCCTCTCCATCCGCTTGGCTTCCCTGCCCTCTCTGTCTGCGTCCCGCCTTCCTCTGCTCACCATCCCTCCGTCCCATCCATCTTCTGCTCCTTCCCTCTGCTGTGCCTGACCTCTCCCAATCCCATCCATCTCCTGGTCCATCCCTCTGCTCCCCACCCCTCGCAGTCCCATCCATCTCTTGCTCCTTCCCTCTGCTCCCCACCCCTCCCAGTCCCAACCATCTCTTGCTCCTTCCCTCTGCTCCCCACCCCTCCCAGTACCATCCATCTTCCCTCTGCTCCCCACCCCCCACCCCCCCCGCGAGGTCCAAGATGGTGACTCCGTTTACCCCCTCTCTTCCTCCCTCCCTCCCTCTGGCGCAGGCAACAGTCTTCAGCTTTTTCAGCGTTCCTGGCAGCGGTAGCGATGTACACGCTGCCTTCGGCTCTGCCCCAAAGCCTTCTCTTCAAGTTCCTGTTCCCGCATAGGTGGGAACAGGAACTTGAAGAGAAGGCTTCCGGGGCAGACCGAAGGCAGCGTGTACATCGCTACCGCTGCCAGGAACGCTGAAAAAGCTGAAGACTGTTGCCTGCGCCGGAGGGAGGGAGGGAGGAAGAGAGGGGGTAAACAGAGTCACCATCTTGGACCTCGTGGGGGGGTGGGGGGTGGGGAGCAGAGGGAAGATGGATGGTATTGGGAGGGGTGGGGAGCAGAGGGAAAGAGCAAGAGATGGATGGGACTGGGAGGGGTGGGGAGCAGAGGGAAGGAGCAAGAGATGGATGGGACTGCGAGGGGTGGGGAGCAGAGGGATGGACCAGGAGATGGATGGGATTGGGAGAGGTCAGGCACAGCAGAGGGAAGGAGCAGAAGATGGATGGGATTGGGAGAGGTCAGGCACAGCAGAGGGAAGGAGCAGAAGATGGATGGGACGGAGGGATGGTGAGCAGAGGGAAGGAACAGAAGATGGATGGTACTGGGAGGGGTGGGGAGCAGAGGGAAGGAGCAAGAGATGGTTGGGACTGGGAGGGGTGGGGAGCAGAGGGAAGGAGCAAGAGATGGATGGGACTGGGAGGGTGGGGAGCAGAGGGAAGCCTACTGGAAAGAAGACACTGCACAAAACAGAAGACACTGGGACCAAAGCGAATAGAAAAACTAAATGATCAGACAACAAAGGTAGATAAAAGTATTTTATTCATAATTTATTAATTGAAATGTGTCAGCTTTTTGAAATGTGCATCTGTGATATTTTGCCTGTAAATTTCAATTCCTTCCTCCATATTAGCATATCATTTGCATATGTATATACATATGTATATACATAGTTAAAATATGGAGGTGACAGAGTGGAATTAGGTAGTCAAATAAATAAAGTTCATTTTCGTAGTAAGAAATAAAAGATAATTGGATAAAACTTCAGTCGTAGTAGATTAGCTTGAACAATCGGGAATAAAGAGTTACGTTTTGTGTAGTTCTGGTGTAAATTTTGTTACTGGTATTTAGGATGGATCTTTGTGGTATGCCTTATTGAATAGGTTAGTTTTCAGTAATTTTTGGAAATTATTTATGTCCTGTGTTGCTTTTATTGATTTTGGTAATTCATTCCATATTTGCGTGCTTATTATTTACTTACATAGTATACTAGTTACTTTTAGGCATGAACTAATTTTATGAGAAGCCATTTATGAGCGTAATCAATGCTGTACATGCAAAAAGGTTCATAAAATTACCTTGCTAATGGCTTCAGTTATGCATTCGGCACTGGTGCTCAGCACTTAAGTTGCTTCTGAATGTAACCCTGAGGATACTGCGTTTGTCATTACTCAAATAACAGTCTGATCTCATTAAATCCTTAATCACGCCTTATAACACGTTACAGCTCATTTGATCTTTCATTACAAGGGTCAGTCCTGGCAAGGCATGGATGGGCAAGATGTGGCAGCTAATAAGCATTTGGGGTGTATGCATAGGGTTCGGAGACACTTTTATTAAAGAGCGTAAAGTCCTTAATGCACGGTTAGCACTGGGAAACAGACTACCTCGCAAATGCGTTAAAGCAGTTTGCGGTATTTCTGACGTTTAGCACATAAGCACCGCCATACTGGGAAAAGACCAAGGGTCCATCAAGCCCAGCATCCTGTCTCTGGCAGCAGCCAATCCAGGCTTCAAGAACCTGGCAATCTCCCCCCCCCCCCCCCCCCCAAAAAAAAAAAAAAAAAAAAATTAATGATGTTCAATGGACTTTTCCGAAGAAATAAGAAGGGGTTCCTTCAGGAATCTGTTCAAACCCCCCTTAAACTCCGTAAGGCCAGCCGCTGCCACCACATTCTCCAACAACGAGCTCCAGAGTCCAACTGCACGCTGAGTAAAGAAAAACTTTCTCCTGTTTGTTTTAAATCTACCATATTCTAGCTTCATCTTGTGTCCCCTGGTTCTATTGTTGTTTGAAAGTGTAAACAAACGCTTCGCATCTGTCCGCTCTACTCCGCTCATTATCTTGTAGATTTCTATCATATCACCCCTCAGCCGCCTTTTCTCCAAGCTGAAGAGCCCTAACCTTCTCAGACTTTCCTCATAGGGAAGTCGTTCCATCCCTTTTATCATTTTCGTTGCCCTTCTCTGCACCGTCTCCAATTCCTTTATATCTTTTTTGAGATGCGGCGACCAGACTTGGACACAATATTCGAGGTGCGGTCGCACCATGGAGCGATACAACGGCATTATAACAATATTATGGGGAGGGGTCATGTCATGGGTGGAGAGTGGGCAGGACATGTTAGCCAGCTAGTACATTATCCCCCTAATTCTATAAAAGTTGCCAAAAATTGCACGCCTAATTTGCGTATGCAATTTAGTTGCATAACGAGCCAGTGTCAATAATTGGCTTTTTAACAATCAATTATTAGCACTAATTAGATTTAATTGGCATTTATGTGTGTAAATTTATGTGTGGGTGTCTGTGGAGCTGGAGATTGGAACACCGGAGTTGAGGTCAGGAGCACTGGAACTGGAACAGCGGAACTGAGGATTGGAGCATTGGAACTGGAACAGCGGAACTGAAGATTGGAGCATTAAAAATGGAACAAGCAGACTAGGCAGGAACAAGGCTAGGTAGACCTGACAGGAGCAGGAGGTAGATAGGCAAGGCTTCACAGGAGACAAGGAGAGGCATGGCTTTGGAGATCTGTTGCAAAGGCAAGGCAGAAGAGCTGAAACACACCCCCCCTCTGCCTCTGGGAACATCACAGGAGAGCGCTGCCCTCTGCTTTGGCTGCCTGTCCCTTGAAAAGGAAAGTTTTGGAGTGGCAGCATAGCAAGGAGAGGCTAGAGTGCATCAGAGTCCCTGGGGAGCGCTGCCTGAATGACTCATCAAGACGGTGCGGAGAAAGGAGCCCCCAAAATGCCCTGAGATGAGTCAGGGGGCCAGGGCACGGCCGTAGCTGCGACAGTGGGATCCGTGCCTAAATGTTATGCATTAGTATGCATTAGTATTGTATAATTATGCATGTAATTGAAAACCACACCTCTGATCTGCCCTGAAATGACCATGATTCTCCCATTTCCATGTCCCTCTTTCTCAGCTGTGGTCCCGCCGTTGCAGAAACAGGAAATGAGGGCGGGGGCCACAGCTGAGAGAGAGAGAAGGGCCGAGCCTGTACGCCTTTTACCGCTGCTGCCGGCCGCCGTAACCCTGACTTGGTAAGTGAAGATGACTTAAAAATCGGAGAGAGGCAAGGAGGAAGGGAGGGACGACGACACCCTCATGCGTGTGACGTGCCCTTCCCTCTCACTGTTCCGCCCTCGACGTCATCACGTTTTGACGAGAGGGCGGAACAGAGAGAGATGGTCACAGGCAGCACGAACCCTACAAACCCTTCACTGCCATGGAGTCAGCTTCAGAACGTTGGAAGTGCTTTTTATTATAGTAGATGGGAGCTTTGTTCGTAAGTTCTAGGCATTTGTACCATGTTTTCATTGGTGCAAATAGCAGAGCCTACATTTACAAGCAACTCCTTCCCATAAGCGCTATTCTATAAACTGCGCCTAACTTAAGCACGGCTTCTAGATTAGCGCTTTTTTGGCGCCAATTCTTTAGGCACCATATATAGAATTTAGTCCTATATTTAATGTCCACTAACTGGCTATCACAGAGCTAATGCAAGACCACTTAGCCCTTCCTAAATGTGAGAGTGGGACGTGCCCCCATGTTAACTCTGCATGCTATTGAGATTACATAAGTACATAAGTAAATAAGTAATGCCACACTGGGAAAAGACCAAGGGTCCATCGAGCCCAGCATCCTGTCCACGACAGCGGCCAATCCAGGCCAAGGGCACCTGGCAAGCTTCCCAAACGTACAAACATTCTATACATGTTATTCCTGGAATTGTGGATTTTTCCCAAGTCCATTTAGTAGTGGTTTATGGACTTGTCCTTTAGGAAACCGTCTAACCCCTTTTAAAACTCTGTCAAGCTAACCGCCTTCACCACGTACTCCGGCAACGAATTCCAGAGTTTAATTATGCATTGGGTGAAGAAAACTTTTCTCCGATTTGTTTTAGCGCACGATGTGCAAAATAAAAATGAAAAAAAAAAAAGTAAAAAGAGCCACATTAGACTTGCAGGTCGTGTGCAGGAAATCCCACTTTAAGCTGCGTTACCTGCAAATTTTAGGGTGTTTTAGTAAAAGACCCCTTTATTTGTATTGTTGGGTTTTGTTATAGACAGTTTCTACTTTTTGGTTTTTGTTGTTTCCCATTTTGGATTTTTTGTTTATTCATCTCTAAGTTGGTTTTTAGCATAAAATTAAAAACTGACTTCCATTGTGTTTGTTTTTTAAACTTTGCAATGGAACGAGCCTGGTCCGTTACAGTTTTCCTTTCATTACAGAATGCGTGCACATCCCCAATAAACATTCTTCAATTTTCTAGAGCTCTGCTAGCTGCACAGTGCAGAATACCCATGGTGGCACTTCTCTGGATTGACACTTTTAGGATGTCTTGTCTTCTTCTTTCTTATCCAGCTGTTTGTCATCTCACACATGTTTCCACAGTTTGGTTTTATTGGTCATCTGTCAAAGTTCTCTGCAGCTGTTGAGCATGTTGGAGGGATCCATATGGGATGATTTGCAGCTCCAGAAAAATGAGCATGGCCAACCATGCCAGGTGTTGCTCTCTGCCCTGCTGTGTCCCCTGCTCCCCGTAGGCTTAGAAACAACTCCAGCGCTAAGAATGGCAATCAAAAGTGTGCCAAAATGATTCTTGGGGGACGTGTTTTGGGTGGGAGCGGAAAACTGCATTTATTCTTGCACATTCTCATAACATCTCTCTTTCAAACCCAAAGATACACTCACGAGAACATAGAGCAATTATTAAAACAATTGCAGATAAACTCGAAAAAGCGAATACTGTCAGAATGAGAGCATCAAAATAAAATCACTACAAGTAACCAACCCAGTAAAAGAACAAATAATGCGTAAACATGAAATATAAGAGCAATCTGTAATCTTCAAAAATCGGTGCAGATTCTATGGTAAAAAGTTGATTTATTTATTTATTTATTTGTTTTTTTTTTTTTATAATTTTGAAAATCGCCCTCCCTGGAGATAATTCAATAAGTGAGTTGAGGGTATAAAACAACATTTTACATGCACAAATAGGTATTTCTTAGGATGATACACACAAGACATGAAGGGCAGTTCTATAACAGGGCTCCTAAAAGGGGACACCCGTCGGCCGTCTGGTAGGAGCCTGTTCTATAAAGGAGAGTGGGTGCCTATTTCTCTCCACAGAATAGAAGCACACATGTACCTACAATATTAAAAGTGATTTAAGTGGGAAGGGTCAGAACCCTTATTTTATCATCCTCACGTTAATATTCTCTTATCTCTTGTTTGTCCTGTTTGTCTGTCCTAATTAGATTGTAAGCTCTGTTGAGCAGGGACTGTCTCTTCATGTTCAAGTGTACAGCGCTGTGTACATCTAGTAGCGCTATAGAAATGATAAGTAGTAGAAGGAGAGCCTAACCCACAATATTCAGCGGCACTAAACCGGGCAGTGCTGCTGAATATCACCTCTGACCAGCCCCAGAAAAGGCGGGCAGGTTAGGGGCAGTACTATACACCATCTTCAAGACTCTTAAAGGGTAACCTCTTGATAAGAGGTCCTGGAATAGGGTTCTGGAGTGAAATTGTAGGTCACGGATTTAAGAATCTTGAAGATGGCATATCATAGGGCCCGGTGCATCAATCGGGATTTAAATACTCAGAAGATGGTTTGTGTGATGAGACATACAGAGGGAGGAGAAATGGTGGCCAGTATACTGCGTAACCACTGGGATGTCATGAGATCACATGCCGCTTTCTGCGATCAAGATCTAATGATTGCCTTTTCCGGGGGCAGGAATATAAAAGAGATCATTAGTCCTGCAGAGTTGTCTCCTGTGATGACGACCACATCGCGTCTAACGAGGGTTGGCCACTCAGGTGCGGACATTGCAAAACTTGTGCTATTACCTTACAGGGTGATTCTTTCACCAATCCCATGGACAACAAGATGTATTGTTCCACAGGGTACACAGACTGCAAATCTTGCAATGTGTTGTATGCACTGCAGTGCCCTTGATTGAAACTATATGTAGGAAAGACCATCAGATCTTTGAATATTCGTATCAACGAACATAGGCATAGTATCCTGCATCAGAGAGCTGGGGCGCCTTTGGTATCCCATTGCCAGGAACAACATCATTCCATGGAGGATTTTAAAGTCAGGGTGATTGACAGCATGGTCCCAAGGCTTCAGGGAGGCAATATGGACAGGAGAATTCTCCAATTGGAACAACGCTGGATATTCCGTTTGAAGTCCATGGAACCAGTTGGCTTAAATGCGAAGATCGATTGGATGGCTTTTTTCTAGTACAGATGACTATCCCTACTATGGACAGTTTTTACCACTGACAGTTTTTTTCAATATGGATGGTTGTTCACATGTGCAGTTCTGTGGCAACAGACACGTGTTATTATTAAGCACAACGTCGGTGGATGCACAGGTTTCTACTCTTTATTTTTAGCATCTTGTGAGAGCTCCATGTTATGGCTGTCTTGGATTTGATTGGATGCCTTTTGCGCATGCGTTGGTGTCTCCAGTTATACAGTCGCCATGTTTGCTGGCCCCTTTCAAAACCCGCAAACTTTGCTGCGTCCATTAAGGTCTGTAGAATGAGTTCTTCATACTGATTGGCTGCGTGTTTCTGTATGGGTTGCACTGATTTCTACTTTTTCACTTTTTTTGTTTTGTGCGTATTTTTGTAATGACTTGTTTTTGCTTTCCAACAGTTGAACTGCCAGTGTTTGATTGACTACTATTTTTCAAGAGGGTCCCGGTATCCACAATCCCCTGAAGACGCTGTGTGGTGTAACAGGTCCGTTGGGTTTGGATGCTCGCTGCAGGGACGGTCAAGTAAAATCCCGCAAAGCTAAGTTCAATTTTGCAGGACATCAGGACTCACAGAAACAGAATCCAGATCAGCAATGCGCCGGACTCGGAGACCGGCGCTGAAGAGGACTTTAGCTGCCGGGGGTTGGGGACCCCCGCCAGCAAAGGTACCTGACGGCGGCGGCGGGAGGGGGGGGTCGAATGTGGTGGGGGAGGGTCATCAACAGCGATAACGGGGGGGGGGTGAAAGCAGGGGGGCCAGGGCTAAATCTGCGGGGGCCCATGCCCCTGTGGCCCCACCTAGATACACCCCTGTTTGTAGGTGTGGTCTCCAGAATTGCACACATTATTCTAAATGGGGCTTCACCAGAGACTTATACAAGGGCACAATCACCTCTTTCCTTCTGCTGGCCATTCTTCTCCCTATGCACCCATGCATCCTTCTGGCCTTGACCATCACCTTTTCTACCTGTTTGGCCACCTTGAGTTCATCAGACACAATAGTCTCGCTCTTCTTTCATACACAGAAGTACTTTACCCCTATGCTTTACCTTTCTCTTGGATTTTTGTACCCTAAGTGTATGACCCTTCATTCTTTAGCATTAAATCTGAGTTGCCACTTGCTGGACTATTCTTCAAACTTCACCTGGTCCCTCCATGTGCTTAAAAAAAATCCGCTAGATTTCGAACGCCCCACGGGAGAACACAGGTATGGAAGAAAGTGGGATGTTTGACCACGGAAATACAAGACTTGGAGAGATGGATCTTAAAAATACTTGTTTATTGATGAAAAGAAGACTCGACACAACCGTTGTGTTTCGGCCGTTAGGCCTGCATCAGGAGTCTACAAAACACATATATACAAATAAATGTTAAATAAAAACAATTAACTGTGCACATCTTTTGTATGAAATACTGACACTCTACGATTGACACAAGAGTATTTTACATACATTTTTGATGTATGGCTTGTATTTAGCTACTGATGTATACATACTTTTATTTGTTCTTTAACTGACCATTTATATATGTTTTTGAATATGTTTTTGTATATTTCATTAGTTTTTATTTTGCAATATTTTATGTTGTTTTAGCTTTTTAGCATTTGATTCTCTGATTACATATGGTTTGTTTTTTATTTAATGTTTATTTGTATATATGTGTTTTGTAGACTCCTGATGCAGGCCTAACGGCCGAAACACAACGGTTGTGTCGAGTCTTTTTTTCATCAAAAGTATCTCTTCAGGTCTTGTATTTCCGTGGTCAAACATCCCACTTTCTTCCATACCCTCCATGTGCTTTCCATGCCCTCTGAGGTGTCTACCATCCAGTGGAAGAGTGGCGCTTTGAGCATTCCGTTTTTGCCCTGAAGCAGCAAGTTACACCCGTGACAATAGGGCCTTGTCGGCAGCTTGGATCATGACTCAATTCTCTGGGAGTTCCTGCAGAGAAAATGATTCATAGCTTGTACAGATAAATTTGAACCTTTATTGGACAATTAGAATTTATAATTTAAAGTATGGACACTTATAGCTGTGACACAGAACTGCACACTGCAATGTACTACAACTGTGTACTCAAAAAAGAACTCTGAGGCTTTTTACTCTGTCATTGGCTGATACTGGTTATTTATATTATATTATTTGTGGTAAGGTTGTATTCAATTTTTTTTCTTTTTGAGTAATTTGTCCCTCACTCCTCATTATTTGTGATTGTGTGTTTAGAAACGTTTGGACAAATAATTGGAGAAAAAGTCCATAAACAATTATTAAAGTAGACCTAGGGAACGCCATTCATAAAACATCCACTGAAAACAAATCACACTAGTACTGGTGAGATTTGTTTTCAGTGGATTTTGTTTTAGGCTGAGTTTGAGCGAATCCACAGTTTTTTTGGTATTTGGAAATCCACTGCTTACCGTTGAGGTTAGATAGCATGGAACCTTGCTACACTTTAGGATTCTGTAATCTTTCTACTCATTGGTATTCTGGAACCTTTCTATTCTTTGGGATTCCGGACACTTGCTACTCTTTGGAATTCTGTAATCTTGGTACTCTTTGGGATTCCGGAACCTTGCTACTCTTTGGAATTCCGTAATCTTGCTACTCTTTGGGATTCTGGAACCTTGCTACTCTTTAAGATTCTGGAACCTTTCTACTCCTTGGGATTCCAGAACCTTTCTGCTCTTTGGGATTCCGGAACCTTGCTGCTCTTTGGAATTCTGTAAATTTGGTACTCTTTGGGATTCCAGAACTTTGCTACTCTTTGGAATTCTGTAATCTTGGTACTCTGGGATTCCGGAACCTTACTACTCTTTGGAATTCCATAATCTTGCTACTCTTTGGGATTCTGGAACCTTGCTACTCTTTAGGATTCTGTAATCTTTCTACTCTTTGGGATTCCAGAACCTTGCTACTCTTTGGGATTTGCTACTCTTTGGGATTTTGCCAGGTACATGTGATCTGGACTGGCCACTGTTGGAAACAGGATACTGGGCTAGATGGACCCTTTGTCTGACCCAGTAGAAAATAAAAATATAATACAAATGTGCAAAGAGGGAAACTAAGAAGCAACATCAGGAAATATTTTTGACAAGAAAAGTGATGGTTGCCTGGAATACCCTCCAGCAGGAGGTGGTGGAGACAAAAACAGGGATAACATTCTAAAAGAAAATGGGATATATATATATATATATATATAGAGAGAGAGAGAGAGAGAGAGAAAGAGAGACTATGGAAGTGCACTCATGAACGTTCATTCATTTGTATAGGTGCCTACAAATTTTAAGTGTGTACACATTGCTTGTGCATATGTATACCTGTACATCAACACAAAATCAATTTGTATTCCCAAGAAATTCTTGCATGCACACAATGGGTACAAAAAATCTTGAATGTGTGGGAGAACCCAAGGAAATTGAAACAGCTTTGGTTTTATATTATTGTTGTTATTATATTTATTTATTTTCAAATAAACTGTAACACAAATAACTCTCCAAACAATAAACAAGGTAAGAAAAATTAGCACTTAGCATACAGTTCTCTAAGCCTCCCCCCATACACCCCCCCCAACTTCCTCTTTCTCAAGGAATAGCCATCTGCCAAGCATGGCACATGAGGCACTACTCTTGGGTATAAACATTTGCATTCATCCCAGCTCTTGTTTATCACCCGTCAGTAGGCTCTTTTCACAATCTCAATAATTCAAAATCCAATTTTGGGCTGTATGCTACATCACATTCCAATTAGGTTCCAATATTTTCCTGTATTGTCATCAGCATTCTGGGTACTGCTTAGCAACTTTGTTAAAATTAGCCCAAATGTTTTCAACAGTGCACACCCCTAGTACATAGGATCCCTAAAAGCAGGAGGTCTATAAAATAATGAGTGGAGTGGAATGGGTAGACGTGAATCATTTGTTTACTCTCTCCAAAAATACTAGGACTAGGGGGCATGCGATGAAGCTACAAAGTAGTAAATTTAAAACAAACTGGACAAACTCTGGAATTCATTGCTAGAGAATCTGGTAAAGGTGGTTAGCTTAGCGGGGTTTAAAAAAGGTTTGGATTACTTCCTAAAGGAAAAGTCCATAGACCATTAAAATGGTCCATAGACCAAGTCATTATTAAAATGACTTGGGCAAAATACACTGCTTATTTCTGGGATAATCAGCATAAAATGTATTGTACTGTTTTGGGGATCTTGCCAGGTATTTGTGACCTGGATTGGCCACTGTTGGAAACAGGATGCTGGGCTTGATGGACCTTTGGTCTGTCCCAGTGTGGTAATACTTATGTACTTATGTACCTATGTACTTAGGATGAAAACCAAATATGGATCGCTTCAGCTGAAGACATCAGTAAGGAGGAGCCTAATGATTAGTGCAGTGGCCTGAGAACCAGGGGAACTGGGTCTAATTTCCACTGTCCCGGTGCAGCTCCTTCTGACCCTGTGCAAGTTACTTAACCCTCCATTACCCAGGTACAAGCCCCCCCCCCCCCTTAGATTGCGAGCCCACTAGAGAAAAAAAAAAGTACCTGTATAAATATGTAAACTGCATGAGAGTGGGGTAACAGGCACTTTGTGGCAGGTGCAACCCTAACAGCCTTAACAGGCAGACAGGGTGGGTCACTTTGCTCATTATCTGCCATCATCTACCACGTCAGTGTATTACCAGTGTATGCTTAATATAACTCTTTCTTGAGACATTGTAGGAATTCATAATTCTTGCCCTTTTTTGGGTGTTAGGACAGTGACCAGCTAGTAGGGCTGTACTCTTTTGTGAATTAATTGTACTTTGTGTAGCACGGTACGCCAAAAACAGAAGATACCTTCACCGCCCATATTCATTTTTAAATCTACTCCACTAATATATACAGTATAACAAAACAGCACCATGATTTCCGCTGTTCTAACTGCTCTTTCTAAACAATTACGGTTAAAGCACCAAGTGTGAGATACAAAAGTTTGGAATCCATTGTCGGAGGGAAATTTCTTTTGCCACAGTAAAGCAGTTTTATTGTTATTTATTTATTTATTTTTAGCATTTGTATCCCACATTTTCCCCCCTATTTGCAGCAGGGGCATAGCCACGGGCGGGCCCGGGCCCACCCAATTTCGGGTCAGGCCCGCCCAGCAGCAAAGTTCCTGACGGCGATTCCAGTCGCAGGCTCCGCTCGCAGTCGCAGCGATTCCCACACGCTGCCTGCCAGTGCCGGCTGCCGCTCAATCTCCTTGCGCTACTAAGCGCTAACCTGGAAGTCTCTCCTCTGCAGGAGAGACTTCCGGGTTAGCGCTTAGTAGCGCAAGGAGATTGAGCGGAGCCTGCGACTGGAATCGCCATCAGGAACTTTGCTGCTGGGCAGGCCTGCAAGGAGGGTGAGATTCTGCAGCTGCACGGGGGGGGGGGGGGGGGGGAGGGATGATGGGGGAAAGATGTGGCATGGGGGAGAGAAGACGGGGGACGTAGCCGCTGCACAGGGGGAAGGGAAGATGGAAAGAAAGATGCTGCACAGGGAGGAGGGAAGATGGAAAGATGAGGCTTGGTTGGTGGGTGAGGGAGATGCAGCAAAGGGGTGGAGGGGTGAGGAAGGGAGAAGTCTTGGCTGTGTATGGGGTGGAGGGGAGGGACACATGCTGCATACAGAGGGGATAGGTGGGGAGGGGGAGAAATGGTAGGCATAGGGGTGGAGAGGAGGGAGAAAGGGTAGGTATAGTGGTGGAGGGAGGGCGGAGCAGAGAAAATTTTGTGCCCACCCACTTTGGGCTCAGGCCCACCCAAAACTGGCTGTCTGGCTACGCCACTGATTTGCAGGCTCAATGTGGCTTACATAGTACCGTCAAAGGCATTCGCCAAGTCGGTTGATAACAAATACAATACAAATACAAGGTTATGTGGGTATCGATTGAGGTAGTTGTGAAGGGTCGAAAGGAATGAAGATTGTGTGTTGTCCAGTACCATCATTGGTCATGCTGTGTTGCTTGGTGCAGGGGTTTACGTTGGATCGTTGGGGTTGGCCTTTTTGAAGAGGTTGGTTTTTTAGTGATTTCCTGAAGTTCAGGTGGTCATGGATTGTTTTCACAGCTTTTGGGAGTCCATTCCATACTTGTGTGCTTATGTAGGAGAAGCCGGATGCGTAACTTGTTTTGTATTTTAGTCCTTTACAGTTTGGGTAGTGTAGGTGTAGGTATGATCGTGATGATCTGATTCTGTTTCTTAATGGTAGATCTATAAGGTCTATCATGTATCCTGGGACTATTTCATATATAATTTTGTTTTATACTATATAATATCGTTTTAAAATAGTAAGAAACATTTGTCCTCTGACCTTTTCAGTTTGATCTACTCACGTCAAGGTAAATAAAACCATGTTTTTAAACCTGTAAGACTGATGCACTAGTCCTTGAGAACAGTAGTCGGAAATCTGAGGAGAATAATAGGCAGCTCCAACCTGTTACTCTTAAAACAGAAAATGGGATTTTAAAATGGGAAAGAATGCACTAGGACAGATGACTGGAATTTGCTCCTGTGCTGGTTATAAGGCAGCAGCGGAAGATGCTGGAAAAATATTCAAGGCAGTGCATTTAGAACAAGGGGCTTATATAAACGGCTCAGAATCTAGGTCAAGCAAAGCAAACAACAAAATTAAATTACGAAACGGACATAATTCAACTCCTCCGCTGCACGTTGCCTAAAGGTGACTGCGCCACATGAACTTTATCCTACCACAATATCACTTTGTATCTGGTCTCGCCACAGCCAGCAAACGCCTTCCGGTACTATGTAAGCCACATTGAGCCTACAAATATGTGGGAAAATGTGGGATACAAATGCTAAAAATAAATAAAACAATGCTTCTCAGTTCTCTCCTGGTGGCACACCTAGCCATTTGGGTTTTCAGAATTACCATGACGAATAGGCATGAGATAAATTTGCATATAGTGGCTAGATACGTTATGCAAATATGTCTTGTATTCATTGAGGTAGCCCTGAAAACCTGAATAGCTAGGTGTACCTCCAGGAGAGAATTGAAAAATGTGGAGGGGCATAAGTTTTCCTGAGGATGTCCTCGCAGGACATCCCGGCGAAGGGGCGGGGAAACCTGTATTATCGAAACAAGATGGGCGGCCATCTTTTGTTTCGATAATACGGTTGGGGACGCCCAAATAGAGAAATTTAGGTCGACCTTAGAGATGGTCATCCCCGATTTTCGGCGATAATGGAAACCGAGGATGCCCATCTCAGAAATGATCAAATCCAAGCCATTTGGTTGTGGAAGGAGCCAGCATTCATAGTGCACTGGTCCCCCTGACATGCCAGGTGCGTAGCTCTCTTACCTTGGGTGCTGAGCCCCCAAAACCCACTATCCACAACTGTACAACACTACCATAGCCCTAAGGGGTGAAGGGGGACACCTAGATGTGGGTACAGTGGGTTTCTGGTAGGTTTTGAAGGGCTCACATTTACCACCACGTGTAACAGGTAGGGGGGATAGGCCTGGGTCCGCCTACCTGAAGTGAACTGCACCCACTAAAACTGCTTCGGGGACCTGCATACTGCTGTCAGGGAGCTGGGTATGACATTTGAGGCTGACTTTTGAAGCTGGAAAAAAATATTTTAAAAGTTTTTTTAGGGTGGGAGGGGGGTAGTGACCACTGGGGGGGTAAAGGGAGATCATCTGCGATTCCCTCCGGTGGCCATCTGGTCAGTTCAGTTACCTATTTGAGGCTTGGTCGCAAGAAAAAATGGACTAAGTAAAGTCGCCCAAGTGCTCGTCAGGGACGCCCTTCTTTTTTCCATTATCAGTCGAGGACGCCCATGTGTTAGGCACGCCCCAGTCCTGCCTTCACTATGCTTCCAACACACCCCCATGAACTTTGGTCATCCCAGCGACGGAAAGTAGTTGAGGACGCCCAAAATCAGCTTTCAATTATGCCAATTTGGGCGACCCTGGGAGAAGGATGCCCATCTCACGATTTGTGTCGAAAAATGGGCGCCCTTCTCTTTCGAAAATAAGCCTGATAGTCATGACCACTACTACTATTATTACTACTATTTATCATTTCTATAGTGCTACTAGACGTACACAGCACTGTACACTTGAACATAAAGAGATAGTCCCTGCTCGACAGAGCTTACAGTCTAATCAGGTCAGACAAACAGGACAAATAAGAGTTAAATAATTACTAAGGTGGGAATGATAAAACAGACATGGGTACTGTATACACACTCCTCTGTGGCCTGACCTGACTAGAATGCCACCCTAGACTTCTCAGCCTTGCTTTTTTGGTTCTTCTCCCTCTCACACAGTTCACATCTCACCTCAACTTTTGGTACATCAAGGTGTTCTCTAGAGGATCTATGGAGAACTGCACAATTCCAATAGTTGAGATTAGACCAGGAATTGCATGGGAGGGAGGGATGCTGAAGGAACAGGTTTGAGAAGTGGTGGCAGGGAGGAGGAAGGCTCCAGATTTTATGGGGCTACAAAGGGGGTAGTGAAAATAGAAGGAGAAGAAGACCAGAAGTTAAAGGTAAGAGCAAAAGCAGACACCAAAGTCCAGGTAGCACACCCTTTTCCGGATATAGGAACGCCTCATGTTGAGCACACATTTTTCAAGACAATGGATCTATGGATCAAGGACGTTCCACTGGATTTCAGTGTACAATAAACATTTCTCTGTACCTTATAAAAAGATTGCACTATTTCTTATAAAATTCCCCCTGTTATTTACAATATAGTACAGTAGAAAGGTTGCCATGCTGGTCTACATAAGTATTGCAATGCTGGGACAAACCGAAGGTCCATCAAGCCCAGTATCCTGTTTTCAACAGTGCCCAATTCAGGTCACAAGTACTTGGCAAGATCCCAAAACAGTACAATACATTTTATGCTGATTATTCTAGAAATAAGCAGTGGATTTTCCCCGTCCATTTTAATAATGGTCTATGGATTTTTCCTTTAGGAAGTCATCCAAACCTTTTTTAAACCCCGCTAAGCTAACTGCTTTTACCACATTCTCTGGCAACGAATTCCAGAGTTTAATTACACGTTGAGTGAAGAAACATTTTCTCCAATTTGTTTTAAATTTGCTACTTTGTAGCTTTATTGTGTGCCCCCTAGTCCTAGTATTTTTAGAAAGAGTAAACAATCGATTACCTATTCCACTCCACTCATTATTTTATAGACCTCTATCATAGCCGTCTTTCCTCCAGGCTGAAGAGACCTAGCCTCTTTAACCTTTCCTCATAGGGAAATTGTCCCATCCCCTTTATCAGTCAACAAGCAAACAGCAGGTATTGGATTTAACATACATTTGTGCTAGGGATGTCCATTATTCTTAAAGGACACAGGGAAATGTCAACTTTTTTTAAATTTATGAATAGGAAAAATCCCCAAAGGTTGGGCTTTTTCTATTTCTATAAACCACCCCATAACCCATAACCCTTCCTCGCTTCTATCCCCACCGCTCCGAAACTCATGAACCTTATTCGACCACAACATCACCTTGTATTTGTTTCTCTACCGGTCTTGGCGAACACCTTTACGGTATTATGTAAGCCACATTGAGCCTGCAATAGTGGGAAAATGTGGGACACAAATGTTACAAATAAATAAATAAATAAAAATAATATACACTAGTGATGACACTAAAACCCAAAACAACAACAAAATAAGAAAAACAAAAGAAATGGCAAACCCCCAAACCAGACACATATGAAAATGTTTTGTCTGCGCATACCTATTTGTGATCAGCTCTCAAGGGCTGTTCTCCCTTTCTCAGGTCAGTGTAGAATGGGCTATCGGATCCTTTTCAGGCACCGATGCTCAAAATTCTGGCACTGTTCCGAATAGTACCATAAAAATGCCGCCGGAACAGCGCAGAAGAACAATACCCTAATGCTGAACGCTAATGAGATGCCAATATAGGTGAGTTCACACCATTGAGCATTGGTGAGTTTGGCAGGAGGATTGTGCTTGGTGCATGCACAGAAGAGTTACTACTACTACTTATCATTTCTATAGCGCTACTAGACGTACGCAGCGCTGTACACTTGAAAATGAAGAGACAGTCCCTGCTCGACAGAGCTTACAAGCTAATTAGGACAGACAAACAGGACAAATAAGGGATAAGGACAAAGAGTACCAAGATTCCGGAATCCCAAAGAGTACCAAGATTTCGTGCAGAATCTCAAAGAATAGCAAGATTCCGGAATCCCAAAGTCTACTACTACTACTTATTTCTATAGTGCTACTAGACGTACGCAGCACTGTACACTTGAACATGAAGAGACAGTCCCTGTTCGACAGAGCTTACAATCTAATTAGGACAGACAAACAGGACAAATAAGAGATAAGGGAATATTAAAGTCAGGATGATGAAATAAGGGTTCTGAACAAGTGAATAAGGGTTAGGAGTTAAAAGCAGCATCAAAAAGGTGGGCTTTTAGCTTAGATTTGAAGACGGCCAGAGATGGAGCTTGAGGTACCGGCTCAGGAAGTGTGTTCCAGGCATATGGTGCAGCAAGATTAAAAAGAACGGAGTCTGGAGTTAGCAGTGGAGGAGAAGGGTGCAGATAAGAGAGATTTACCCAGTGAACGGAGTTCCCGGGGAGGAATGTAGGGAGAGATGAGAGTGCAGAGGTACTGAGGAGCTGCAGGTTTAATGCACTTATAGGTCAATAAGAAGAGTCTGAACTGTATGCGGAAACGAGTTGCACGGTAAGTTCGGCTCCTGTGCACATGCGCCTGGTAAAAAAAACCTGAACACGAAGCATATATTGGCATCTGTTTTCTGTGCCCTAAATATAAGCGTTTTTAATTTAATTTAATTTTTTTTTAAATTTGGGCGTTTATATTCAGATGCAGGAAACAGACACCAATGTACGCTTTCACTTGGTTCAGCTGTTTCTCGTGACCAGTGCTTAAGGGCTTGCACGGGCTTCCTTCTGCTTCCGAAAGCAATCAAAACGGCAGATTTTGCAGAAAGAAGCATGAGAGAAACATGAGGATCATGGGAAATCCTCTCTTCCAACACCCTAACGCCTGACCTGGCGGTATTTTTAACAACGGCAAGGCAGTTTTATTTTGGGCAGGGGCGTAGCCAGACCTCGGCGGAAGGGGGGTCTAGAGCCCAAGGTGGGGGGTGGGGACATTTTAGCCCACATCCCACAGCCACCAACCCCTCCCCCCGCCACTTTCGGCCCGCTGCACAAGGTACCTTTGCTGGCGGAGGGGGCCAGGACCAAATCTGAGGAGGCCCATGCCCCTGTGGCCCCACCTAGCTACGCCCCTGATTTTGGGTACTAGTTTCTGAGCGCAGGGGAGAAATACAAAATGACCTCATTAACATGAGCTTGATTACATTAGCATGCTACTTGTGTTGTTCATCTGCGCACTCCGGGCTTCTGAATAATTTGCACTGGTAAACGTGGCCACTTTCGTGGGCTAATGGCCTCTAGCATGTGCTGAGCATTGGGGGCCACTTCCTCTGGAGAGCTGGTCGGAAACGAATAAAGTTACTCCAAGACATTGGTCTCACCAGCTGTTTATCTTTATTGCTACATCTCCAAGCGACGGTCTTTAAGCCGTTCTTTGCAATCAATTCATGCTATTTTCCGAATTTCATCCTGTCTTTTTCTTTCAGGGACTGTCTCGCATGGGGTTTGATTGCGGTTAATCAGATCGAAACAGGCTGAATTCTTCCTCTGCAGGCCAGGGGTTTCTCCGAAGGTATAAAGCAATTGAAAAACAGCAGGTCCATTTAACTTAGCACATTGTCTTGACGATCAGACCGTGTCAGGGGCTCACATTTCGCCCCTGTCTCGCCCATCAATATTGCAGATGTTTTGAAGATTTAAAAAAAAAAAACCAACGTAAACACCTCCATCTGCACTGAAAAATAGTTTCTCATATTAAACCATGTGTTTATACACATACAAAAACCCCCCTCTAATTTTCTGTAACCAGACCCCGACCCTGAATCCTTTGGGTGGTCTCGATGTGAAAACCCAAATGAAAAGCCATATGGATTTGCGGCGGCTCAGTTAAAATGCTGGCCCGGCCCTCGACACAAATCTCTTTTATACGAAGGACAAGTCCAAGTCAAAGGTTACAACAACCTTCTCACTTTCCAACCATTTGTTTTTAATTATTTTGCAATAATTAACGGGGGGGGGGGGGGGGGGGGGGGGGGGGGGAACCCCAGCACTTTTTCGCTTTGAAATTCTGCTGTGTGACGGTTCTATCTTGTGGAATATTTTTCTCTCCCTGCACGGTCAGGTTTTTTTAATTTTTTTTTCAAGCGTTCATTTTTATTATGTATCCGCTTATCGTTCGTTACAACCTGCAAAACATGAACGCCCCGACAGGTAGAAAAGATTCCACTGTGCATTTTGCGACAGGAAAATAGCCAACAATTTTAAGACATAAAATCGGGGGAGGGGGGGTTAGTCTATCTGGCCTTTGGCAGTCTTAAATTTCAAAAGTAAGCAGTAAGAAACCAGAATGTCTCACAAGACAAAGCGATTTAATACAGCGTCTATTACAGCCTAATAATGGCTGGATTATTGGAGGGGAAAAGTGGAAACCGAGTGAATGGCCCCGGGAGAGGGGTGAAGGAACTTGCTCCTCTGTCAAGGGCTTTCCTTGCACCTTGAACGGATTTAGGCGAAATTCACACGACAGGAGCAGGTATTTTCTCACGTTATAGCAACTCAGTTAAAAAAGATTATGAATTTGTGTCGGGTCGTTTTAAGAGGGGACACGGCAAACAAAAAACCAGGAAGGACAATTTCTTTGACATGTGCCTTGATTGAATGTATTGTGCTTAAAGGGGAAAGGTATGAACCTGCTTAATTTGGTTGTCTCCCATCGGGCTCAGCCCAGCTTTCTTGGCAGCTACAGATCACACGCACGAATTGGGTTTAAAACGTATGTATTTGTGTGTGATCGAATTCATTGGCATTTGGATTCTGAATGTCGCACGGAGCAGCAAAAATGCAACCCACCCTATTAAAAAAAAAAAAAAATAGAAGAGAAAACAAGAAAGAAAAAGATCAGCCAAGAAAACTATTTTCAGATCAAAGATTTTACGTTCACTTAAAACCATATCGGATTACATGTGAACTGGGTTTACATTAATAAGTGGGCTAAGGGCGACTGGACTTTCTTCCTGTTCTGCTCGCTTAAATTATCCTGACTTAAAAAAAAAAAATAAACCCCAAAACATTTTTA
This sequence comes from Microcaecilia unicolor, assembly GCF_901765095.1. NCBI lineage: Eukaryota > Metazoa > Chordata > Amphibia > Gymnophiona > Siphonopidae > Microcaecilia > Microcaecilia unicolor. The sequence continues at coordinate 19,317,630 of NC_044036.1, read as the reverse complement.
CTTTCAAATCTTCTACGCAAGTTTCGGGGGGGGCAGAACAGCAATTGAAATTCTCGTAAAGGCGCATAAGAATGGAATTTTTACGTGGTAACTTTTTAAGGAGTCTTTGACAGTGATCCGTAAAAAAATAAAATTCAAATCTTTCAGAGCAGCAAAAAAGTGTTGATTAAGTCGAAATACCGAATTAACGAACACCATAATTTGTTTGTGTGTCTGTTTTGCCTCTTTTTTTTTCTTTTTTTTAAATCTAGGATTTGAATTTGGTTTTAAAATTTTTATTTAATGAAGATCTGATTTCTACTGCTTCCTTCTCGTGCTTTCCGCCTGCATTATTTCCTGAGCAGAAAATTCAAACCTTGTTATTGTCGTTGCTGTTAATAATAATAATCATAATAATAATAACAATAATTTGTCTTGGAGTTGCGTGGAAACCACACACATGGACAGTGTTACAAAAGGCAGTTTAGTTCCCACAAACATGTATTAGATTTCCCTGTAAAGGTTTAATCAAACATACTTATTATTTTTTATAGACATTAATTTATGATCAGATTTTGCAAAAATATAAGAAAATGCAAGCTTCAGAGATACTTTATAATTATCTCCTTGCTGGTATCTAATAACAAATAAATAATAGTTTGTATATGCATAAAATAAAAAATGTATATTGACTTAATATTTATATACAGGATATTCGATCATTTTTTAAATTTTGATATGACTGTTAAAGTTGTAAAGATAATTTCCATTTATGGCGTGAACATTGTCATTGAACAGAAAACAAATCTACATTTTTGAAAACAATTTTGAAATGAACGAAATATCCAGGAAAAAAATCTCTTTACAGCAATGTTATACAAATTCTATAATCTGTAGTCTCTGCATTTTTATTATTCATAACATGACTTTTAAAGTTAGATTTAGCTCTAAATATTGACTGTAAATAGATTATATCAATTTAATCCTGGTGACGGTCAGAAAACATAAACGAATTAAAAAAAAACCAAATAGAACAAAACACCATTGTTTTAATATTAAATTATTCGAATGTATATCGGTGTTTCGCTTGCCAGCTTTTCTGTATTTAATAAAGGGAATATTCCAGAGCACATCTCTATGACAGATAAAAACACAGTAGGCCGAAGCTATGCTTTTTTTTGACCGTTCAGTTTACTGATTGCATTAAGTTCTCCTCTCCAGCTTCCATCCTACGCATTATCTATTCGTGGTCGAGAACAAAAGGGCTGAATGATCTCAAATGCAAACTATTAGCCTATGCATTATGGAACCCGTATCAATGTCAAATCATTACCCAAGATAGTTCTGGTTCATTATGTCAGTCAACCGAGGCATGCGCTGTCACTCCGACCCAATGTTTGAATCTGTGACCTTCAGCACTGATCGTTTTAAGATCCGATGGACCAGGTTGGCTGTCGGGAGTTCTCTCCGCATGCATGAAGCCTGCTGCAACTTGCAAAACCAGCTCTTCTGTGCATCAAAAATGTACTTCACTGGAACCATTGGGAGGTTTTCCCTTTGCCCTCTGGCACTCTGACATGGATCTGGCTGAGCCAGCCGGGTCAGGGCTTTAAGTGACAAGTCCAGCAACTGGAGTTCCTGGAACTTCGCATGGGGGGTACAAGGACTGTCAGAAAAAGCCAAATGAAAAAGAGATCTTACGAGAGCAGGCCTCTAGGTGGCGCCAGACGCGTCTAAACATAAAAACGTGTCAATACGTCGTCCCTTCTTATACTTTTGGTGTTTCTTTTTCCTCAGACCTTCCTTTGTAAAATTAAAATGACCTTGACTGGGATTTCCCTGACATAATTACGGATAAAGTGCAAATATCCAGTGTACCTGAATGTAACTCACCTTGAGCTACTACTGAAAAAGGTGTGAGCAATACCTAAATAAATAAATAAATACATAAAAATAACAAATAAATAAAGTTGGAAAAAGTAAACCAGCTTCTGTAATAATATCTAAAACTGGAGAAAATAAGGAAGGAAAATTATGAGAGCTTGAGTAAATTGTCCCCAACACAAAACTGGATGAAACCTAGGGTGGCATGGCCAAGTCTGTGCATCTTTTATAAATGTGCAACCAACAGAAACCAAAGCACTCCAACAAGGTGGATATGCCAAATGGTTAGTGCAGCAGGCGTTGATCTTGGCAACCAGGGTTTGATTCCCACTGCAACTCCTTATACATAAGAGTAGCCATATCGGGTCAGACCAATGGTCCATCTGGCCCAGTATCCTGCTTTCCAAACAACGGCCAAGGCAGGTCACAAGTACCTGCCAGAAATCCAAATCGTGGCAACGTTCCATGTAAAACCCCAAAGAACAGTAAGATTCTGGAATCCTAAAGAGTGACAAGATTCCATGCAGAATCTCAAAGAGTAGCAACATTCCACATAGAACCCCAAAGAGTAGCAAGATTCCGGAATCCTGAAGAGTGACAATATTCCATGTAGAATCTCAGAGTAGCAACATTCCATACTACAAATCCCAGGGCAAGCAGTTGCTTTCTATATCTGGCTCAATAGCAGACCATGGACTTTTCCTCCAGGAATTTGTCTAAACCTTTTTTCAACCCAGATACGCTAACCACTATTACTACATCATCCGGCAAAGAGTTCCAGAGCTTGACTATTTGTAGAGTGAAAAAATATTTCTTCCTATTTGTTTTAAAAGTATTTCCATGTAACCTCCTTGAGTGTCCCCTAATCTTTGTACTTTTGGAACGAGTGAAAAATCAATTTACTTCTACTCATTCTACACCACTCAGGATTTTGTAGACCTCAGTCATATCTCCCCTCATCCGTTTCTTTTCCAAGCTGAAAAGCCCTAACCTCTTTAGCCTTTCCTCATACGAGAGGAGTTCCATCCCCTTTATCATTTTGGTCGCTCTTCTTTGAACCTTGGGCAAGTCACTTAACCCTCCATTGTCCCAGGCACAAAAAACTTAGAGCTTTGTTTACTAAACAGGCTAAGGCTAAGGGTGGTCTAGTGGTATTAGCGTGTGCTACAGACACTCATAGGAATATATGGGTGTCCGTGCGCTGAAAACATTAGCGTGTCTTAGTAAACAGAGCTGGAGAAAGTACCTTCATATGTGTACAGTCATGCATACATCTAGTAATGCTATAGAAATGATTACTAGTAGTAGTAGAACCAAGAAAAGCAGAACAGGGTGGGAATGACCACCTAGTCTGACCAACAAGGAAAACTCATAGCATAAGATATGATGTGAGACTACATAACTGATCTTGATTTGTCCTTGCCATTTTCAGGGCACAGACTGTAGAAGTCTGCCCAGTACAGGCTTTGCTTCCCAATTACTGGTGTTTATTTGCACACTTCAAACCATGTTGGGTTATCTTGCAGATATCTTAAAATGTCTAATCAACAAATGCCTGCAATCCAAATATTTCCACACTAATAGATCTTTTTTTATATATATATCCTATATAATAATTCTCACCTTCAACGTTCCATGCTTGGGACCGTGGGTCCCTGGCTGCAAGTGGTCTGCGAGGCAGACACGCAGGACGTCACTGACGTCAACACAGCTGATTGCAAGGCAAGGGGAGTGCGTGTTTCCCTACTCCTCCTACTGCCTCGGAATCAGCTGTCACCCCCCCCCCCCGCGCTATGGCCCCCTCGAAACCCACCCCCTCCCGCGAACCTGTCAATCCCCCCCCCGCCGGAACGCCGAAAACTGCCGCCGCCGTTGTTGTGCTACCTTCCCTTCCCGTAGGTTGTTCAATCATCTTCTTAGAAAGTTCCTTGCCTACAGAAACGGGCCTTTTTTACTAGTAATATATAAAATGTAAACTAAGGAGGAGAAAGGCCTCAAAAGTCTGCCGTGCTCACTGACACAGACTATCCTTCATCGTAGGCCTAAAAAAAACCTCCAAATAATTTATTTACTTTATATTTTAGTTTTTAATTTCTTCTCATTTCTTCATCAATAATATTCTAGATTCTCACAATTATGAAAATTCACATCAGGTTAGCCTTCAAAGCACAGTCAGACCATAATATTTCTGCTAATGCTAAACATTGCAGTCATCGGCACTTATCTTCCGATTCCCGACAGGTCCCGTTTCACATTCATGCTTTATCATGGGAATGTATTTCACTTTGCCTTCATTTTCTTACAGTCTGTTTCTTTGGCTCCTGTCTGTCAAACATGTCGCAACGTTGATTGCAATGTTCAGCATTTGCAGAAATATACTGATGAAGAAATGAGAAGAAATTAAAAACTAAACTAAAATATAAATTAACTTATTTGGATTTTTTTTTAGGCCTATGATGAAGGATGGTCTTTGTCAGTACTAAACTTACCCTGGCCTTGACCAGTGAGCACGGCAGACTTTTGAGGTCTTTTTCCTCCTTAGTTTATATTTTATTCATTTATTTATTTGTTGCATTTGTTTCCCACATTTTCCCACCTATTTGCAGGCTCAATGTGGCTTACACAATGCCGTAATGACGATCGCCATTTCCGGATTGAGAAATACAAAAGGGTTCTTAAGTGACAGAGTAGATTAAGCAATCAAGTGTAGCGAGTTCATTTCTGGCATGAGAAGCAGAGTGGCGTAACGATAAAGTTCATTAGTGCCAAAGTACAGTTAAGCAATCCCGTGTCGAGAGTTTGGTTTTGTCCCGTTCTGGTATGGGTTTCGTTGTCTGGTATTTAGGATGGATCATTGTGGTATGCCTTTTCGAACAAGTTGGTTTTTAATTTGGTCGGAAATTTGTTAGGTCATGTATTGTTTTAATGGCATTTGGCAATGAATTCCATAGTTGCGCTCTTATGTAGGAGAAGCTGGATTCATATGTTGATTTATATTTTTGTCCTTTGCAGCTGGGGTAGTGAAGATTCAGGAACGTGCGTGCTGATCTTTTTGCGTTTCTGGTTGGTAAGTCTACGAGGTTTGTCATGTATGTATTTAGGTGTATTTTCAAATCACTTAGACTTACAAAGTTACATAGGAACCTATGGAACTTTGTAAGTGTAAATGCTTTGAAAATGAGCCCCATTATATACTAGTAAAAAAGGCCCGTTTCTTAACGCAATGAAACGGGCGCTAGCAATGTAATGAGTTCCTGCCATTAATGTTTCCACGGTTGTATTGTGAATATAATTGTTGCTTACATGTGTAAGAATTCTTTATATACAATGTGGTAAAAGTTTTCCTTGTTCAGGCCCTTCAATCAGTTTAACAATCACATCAGAAGAGCTCCTTACTTGTGAGAATGCAACATACAGTTGCCCATGTGAGAGACTGAGAGTGACAGTGTGTTTTACAGACAGTGTAAGAGAGAGATACACAGAGTGATTGAGTGTGTGTGTGATGTGTGTGATGTCTGTGTGTGTGTGTGATGTCTGTGAGTGACAAAGTGATTAAATGTTTGTCTTCCCTTCCGTTCTGTGCACTTGCCTCCACTGATGTTCGTACCTCCCTGTATATGATTGTTTGTTAGAGATTCAATCCACTCCACTTCCCTCCTCCAAGTTCCGTTCTGTCTGATTGGTTCTTCGTTCCTGTGATGTCGTGTTTGTTTGCTTGGCAACTATGCAGCGTTCCGTTTCCTCGACGTGAGGGCGGGGACAGTGAGAGCCAATGAAACGCCGAACTACAGACTTACGAACCCTACACTGCCACAGTGCCACGGAGTCAGCTTCAGAATGTTGGAGGTGCTTTTTATTACATAGGATTAAAAAAAAAGGTCTATTAGTGTGGAAATATTTGGATTGCAGCTTTTGTTGATTAGAGGTTTGTTTGCTTGCACCTTTTACAGTAGTAAGCATCTAATCACCGCTAACCTTGTTTGCCTCCATGCCCTCTAGAAAGGATTCCTTTGAGTGGATCCCACGCATTGTTGATTTCCGTTACCATTTTCATCTCCACCACCAATGAAGTTTTAACAGCAGCGGAGTAACTCTTGACACATTTCAAGGCCAGACATATCAAACGTGCTGCTGCGTTTTACAATGTTCGAGGCACAGGAAAATGTAGCAGGAAACTGTTCTGAGTTAGAAAAAAATATTTCCATTAATTGGACGTTCCAAAAATGTACAAATATATACAAAAGAAGGGATATGAAAACAATTAGGCAAAGAGTCCATAAGAACAAAATTAAATAGTTGCAGCAACTATAAAAAGTCTTAGTGGATTTATAATTCTTGGTCCTCGACAGACTTGGTGGTTGCTAAAATCCTTCGGGTCGATATTCAAAGCGATTTAACCAGTTCAGGGCTGGCTGACCCGTTGATTTTCAGCGGCACTGACCTGGTTAGTGCCGTAGTCCTTCATTCAAAGAGGTAAACAACCAACGTGAAGTAGACGCACTTCTACCCAACGCGGCCATGTTTTGGCTGTAGAGCCTTCCTCAGGGGTACTCAGAAAATAAAAATATTATAAACATTAAACAACAAGAAATTGCCCTGAGACATCATCCCCCAAATACTATAAATGGCGCTCAAAATTGGCTGCACAAACTTGGGAGTGTGCCCAAATGGCGCATGCAATGTAATTGAATAACGAGCCAATTAGGTGCTAATAATCAAATTATTGGTGCTAATTGATAACAATTTAAATCTGCGCATGCATCTTGCTAGGCAGCATTCTATAATGATGTGCATATAAATTGTTTTGCATGCAGCCGAAAAGACTATGGAAGGGACATGGGTGGGTGAGGGGTATTCAATAAAGATGAATGCACTATTAGAGAGTTTGGGGGATCTGCCCCTAATTTAGGCACAGGGAATTACACCAGAGGTCAGTTGATATAAATCCTCACACCGAAAAACTGGGCGAGGATCCTGGCACTATTTAGAGAATAGTGATCAACGCTCTTTTGTCGGCTCCATATACTGGATCTAGTCCAATATGGAACACCCAGGACCCTGTAGCACCCATAGAAGTGTCCTGGCTATGTGTCCGTCCACAACTAGTCATGGCTAAGGAACCTCAAAGCTCTTCAGGTTCAGCATATTCACACTTGCCTCAGAATGGTGTAAATGTATGTATCAGCATTTATGGGCTCCTGGAACTGAATCTGGGAGCTAATTTTAAAAGGACACATGAAGGGGGTAGAACCCTGGTGTTCACATTGATGCACACGCGATATGAGCCATGGTCTAGATTCTATATATGATGCCATAAAAATAGGCACTGAAAAAAAATCACTATTCTATAAGCCACGCTTAAAGTTAGGGGTAGATTATAGAATAGTGCCTATGCCTGGGAATCGTGCCTAACTTGAAATGCGTATCCACATTATTCTGTAACAACATGCACTAATTTGAAGAATGCCCATTTCCATGCCTCCTTTTCAGATTGTTTGTAAATTGTAGGCGTGGAGTCCGTGCTGAAATTTACGCAACACAGGGGCCCTGTTACTAAGATGCTTCAATGCCTACGCACATACCACGCATATCAAATTGGAAGTACCACCCAGCTACCACATGCCCCGGGTAGTAATTCTAATTTTGACAGGTGCCCAAAATGTACAGCAGAAAATAATTTCTATTTTCTACCGCATGGCGCTAACCAGGCGGTAATCAGCAGTGTACGCGTGCTGATGATTACCGTCCGGTTAAAATGTGAGACATTACTGCTAAGTCAATGGGTGGCAGGAAGGTCTCAGGCCCAAAACGGACGCACGCTGATTTTTATTTCACTGCATGTCCATTTTCAGCAAAAGAAAAGGCCTTTTTTGCAGGCGCGCTGAAAAATGGACCTGTGCGCATGTCCCATACACACGCCTATAGCAGCGCTGGCCATTTTTCAGCATGCCTTAGTAAAATGGCCCCATAAATGCCAATTAAAACTATTTAATGGTAACAGTTGCTTGTTAAAAAGCCAATTATTGGTGCTAATTAGCTCGTTAGTCAATTAAATTGTGTACACCAACTGGGTGCATGCCCAAATTTGCATGTACAATTTTTGGTAACTTTTATGGAATTAGGGGGTATGTGTTTAGAGTACTAACGTATATACCTGCGGAAGTAAAAGCAGGGTGTCTAGACACTATTCTGCAAATAACTGCTAACTTACATAGTGTGTAATTCAGGGGCGTAGCCAGACTTCGGCGGGAGGGGGGTCCAGAGCCCGAGGTGAGGGGGCACATTTTAGCCCCCCCCCCCCCCGGTGCCGCCGACCCCCCCCCATTGCTAACCCCACAACCACTTTTGACTCCCCCCCGCCATTGCCAAACCCCCCCTTCCACCGCCGCTTACCATTGCTGGCGGGGGACCCCAACCCCCGCCAGCCGAGCCGAGGTCCTCTTCTTCCCAATCCCGCGCAAGGCTTCGTTCTAGTCTGACGTCCTGCAAGTTTCCGTGAGTCTGATGTCCTGCATGTACAACATGCAGGTCGTCAGACTAGAATGAAGCCTTGCGCAGGATTGGGAAGAAGAGGACCTCAGCTCGGCTGGCGGGGGTTGGGGTCCCCCGCCAGCAAAGGTAGGTGGCGGCGGGAGGGGGGTTGTCGGGTCGTTGGCAGGGGGTCCAGGGGCAAATCTACGGGGGCCCAGGCCCCGTGGCCCCATACTGGCTACACCCCTGGTGCGTATTTGCAAGAGGAGGTAGAAATAGGGGCGGAGCATGAGTGGGTCATAGGCTTGTCTCCCACATATGCATGTAACTGTAAGTTATGCACATTTCTGCTGCATTTGGTATCCCACACTCATCGCCGCCGAGAGGGGGGGCAGGGGGTCAAAATTCCCCGGGCCTGGACCTTTAAGGGCGGCCCTGCACCGCAGTCCCACCCGCCCTCCATTGACCGTCTGCCACCGGGCCGGGCCCCCTGAATTGAAATCACAGCACCTCTCACCTCCATGTGAAAGCGCTGCAGGCAGCAGGGCAGCAGATCGCCTCCCTTCGGGCCTCCTTCCCTCCCTGTGTCCCGCCCTCATATGACTTAACTTCCACGAGGGTGGGACACAAGGAGGGAAGGAGGGTCGAAGGGAGGCAATCTGCTGCCCTGCTGCCTGCAGCGCTTTCACACAGAGGTGAGAGGCGCTGTGATTTCAATGCAGGGGGCTCGGCCCGGTGGCGGACAGAGGGGGGAGTGGGGAGGGGCCCAGGGCGGCCTTGCCCCTGGCCTGGCCCAGTCTCTCGGTGGCCCTGCCCACACTAGGGCTGCTGTAACTGTGGGCATCTAAATGTTAGAAGTGCCGATACTGGGTTATGCTAGTGTTCTCTAATGGAAGCTAGGCGTTTAGGTTCCATTATAGACTAGGCCCTAAATGGAGGCACCCAGTTATAGAAAGCCATAGGCATCTCTGTTGCCTTTCATAAAATAGGAGTGGAGGAGGAGCCTAATGGTTAAAGCACTGGGCTGAGATCCAGGGAAGTCCAGTTCAAATTCTACTGCAATTCCTTGTGATCTTGGGCAAGTCACTTAGGGGCCCTTTTACTAAGCCGCGTAAGCATCTACGCGCACCCAACGTGCGCCAAAATGGAGTTACCATGTGGCTCTTGCGGTAATTTCATTTTTGGTGCATGTCCGATACGCGTGGCCAAAAAAATAATCTTTATTTCAGACGCACGTATTGGACGAGTGCCAAGCGGCATTCGAATTGCGTAGGTCATTGCTGCCTGGTTACCGCGTGAGACTTTACTGCTAGGTCAACGGCTGGTGGTAAGGTTGCAGACACAGAGCAATTTTGATTTTTCCGCCAGTCCATTTTCGACAAAAATTCTAAAAAGGCCTTTTTTTTCACAGGCGCGCCGAAGAATGGATCGGCGTACGCCCAAAACCTGCGCCTACACTACCGCAAGCCATTTTTCAGTGCGCCTTAGTAAAAGGACCCCTTAAACCTCTGTTACTTCAGGTACAACCTTAGATTGTAAGGCTTTGAGAGGGGGTGGGGAGGAGGAGACAGAATAACACCTATTGTACCCGAACGTAACTCACCTTGAGTTAGAACTGAAAAATCCCTGCCCCTAAGACCTTTTCGGACTTTGGACAGAGGCACCCTGGAATAAAATCAGACACTTATTCTTACTCTGTGATCTCATCCAGGTTAGATTATCAAAGCCTCTTAATTGCCCTGGAAGGTTACTCTGTGTCTACCATGCGTCTGTTGGCCATTGAAGGAAGGAGAAGTGAGCACTCTCTTTTTTTTTTTTTTTACCCTAAGTGGGGCATGTGTCAACATTTAGTTTGTCTGTAGCCTTTCCTCCCTTGTCTTTGACCTGCGAAACTACTATTTCACGTTTTTAGTGGCCATAACTGAAGGGCAACTCAATTAGTGTTTGCCGTTTATTGTATGGTGAAGGTGTAGCCAGGTAACATCAAGGTCACTCAGTTGTTAAAATGCCACAGTTAAGGAAATTATACTTGGAGATTGTAAATTCTATTTGCACATTTAATTGTCGCACTGGCTGCTGGGGACCAGAGTGTAGAGTGGAAACAGTGATCTCTTCAACTCTGTATTTACCTGACTGAAAAGAAGACTCCTTTCCCTCCTGAAACAAAATAAGAGAAAAATGCCAGCAAATAGATATGAAGGGTCCCCAGGAGGCTCGCTTGACCTTGGTCTGTAAAGATACTTCTGGAATTCCAGACAGGGCACAATACACAGATGACAACCACCTTCTTCGACATCCTGATTTAGCAGTAAAAATGGACAGCAGAAGGCTGTTTGGTTTCCAGAAGAGCTTTTTCATTCTTTTCCCGTGACGAACTCTTCCTTCTGCTGTTTATTTTCATTGTATATATACAGCTTGAAGTGGTCGGTCTAAATTCCTGATTTGACCAAAACTTCTGGTGTTTACAAGCATGCCAAAAATAGTGTCCAATCTTACATCTGCTCTGACAGCCAGCTGTTTTTCACACTGCATCAGCTGCTTCTTATTTTTTGGGGGGAAACATCTTGCCTAAAGTGTGTTTTCATGTGACTAAAGACCTGATTTACCAAGGCATTTTTCCTATTTTGTGTCTAGTAACATAGTAATGTGGTAACATAGTAGATGGCGGCAGAAAAAGACCTGCACGGTCCATCCAGTCTGCCCAACAAGATAAACTCATATGTGCTACTTTTTGTGTATACCTTACCTTGATTTGTATCTGCCATTTTCAGGGCACAGACCGTAGAAGTCTGCCCAGCAGTAGCCCCGCCTCCAAACCACCAGCCACGCCTCCCAACCACCAGCCCCGCCTCCCACCACAGGCTCCGCCACCCAATCTCCGCTAAGCATCTGAGGATCCATTCCTTCTGAACAGGATTCCTTTATGTTTATCCCACGCATGTTTGAATTCTGTTAGTTTTCATCTCTACCACCTCCCGCGGAAGGGCATTCCAAGCATCCACCACTCTCTCCGTGAAAAAATACTTCCTGACATTTTTCTTGAGTCTGCCCCCCTTCAATCTCATTTCATGTCCTCTAGTTCTAACGCCTTCCCATCTACGGAAAAGGTTCATTTGCGGATTAATATCTTTCAAATATTTAAACGTCTGTATCATATCACCCCTGTTTCTCCTTTCCTTCATGGTATACATGTTCAGGTCAGCAAGTCTCTCCTCATACGTCTTGTAACGCAAATCCCGTACCATTCTCGTAGCTTTTCTTTGCTCCGCTTCAATTCTTTTTACATCCTTAGAGGAGGAAAGCTTAGTAGGTCAGATTCTAAGTTTGATTAAATCCATGGCCGTCTCTGAATCAAAGAGTCATTATATGGACCCCCATATGAAGGACATTGAGGGACTATTTTACAAAGCCACGTCACGGCGCCTACACACGTCCAACACGCATCAGTTCGGAGTTGCCGCCCGGCTACCGCGTTGCCCTTGCAATAATTTGATTTTTGACACTTGTCTGTTACATGCGCCGGAAAATAATTTTTATTTTCTGGCACGTGGCAAAAACCAGGCGGTATTCGTCATTCTACGCATGTAGACGATTACCACACGGTTAACATGTGAGACCTTACTGCTAAGTCAATGGCTGGTGGTAAGGCCTCAGACCCAAAATGGACACGCGCCAATTTTTATTTTGCCGCACGTCCATTTTCGGGGGTGGGGGGGGCTAAAATGTACCCCCTCACCTCGGGCTCTGGACCCCCCCTCCCGCCGAAGTCTGGCTACACCCCTGAGTTGTACATTAAGACATCTTCTTCTATCCAAGTATCTTATTAGGTTACTCACTGGACGCAAGTTGTTTTTTGGGTGGGGAAATGGGATTATTTAAACATAACACTTTATTAAGCAAGACATAGCACTTTTTATGGCCCCTACTTTTCACTCAGGTGCCAAGGTGAGTTACAACAATCAAAATACAAATAAAACACAGTTAATACATAAAAGTGCATGGGAAACTGGACAACTTCGGAGCCACCAGCTTACTGGAGGCAAATGGTTCTCCGAAACGGATGATACGCTTTATACAGATCTGGAATCCATACTTGCAGGTGTTGAGTCCCCGAGGGCGAAGTTTGCTCCTCAATAAGTTATAATATTATGCCTTATACTGTCCCTAGGATGTTCAGCCCCACTCGATTAATACACTTCCAGGGAAGGGGGGCTCCCCCGGGACTGTGAGAGTTTAGGTCCAAGTGGGCATAAGAGAGGGGAGGTTTAGGAGGTAGGGAGAGAAGGAGGGTGGAAGGGGGTGGTGGGGGAATAGTTCCAGTGTTTGGTTTCTGAATATTATAGTGTTATATTAAAAGAAGGAAGGGTAGTGAAGGGGGAATATGTGTTAACAGCTGGATGATAGTCTGAATACCTTCCTATCTGATTCTTTCCGAGAGAGGAGGACATGGGGGTTTGTTATCAAATAGTGTTGGATTCAAAGTAGAGTTCAGGGAGGGAAGGGCTGGAGGGTGAAAAATTAAAATCTTGACGTTGGATGACGTTACTGGGATCTTATGCTTGTACCATGTTTGTGTTTCACTCTGTATGGCTTGACAATTGATGAACAATTGACAATTGATGAATTGATGAACAAGCATTGCTGTGTTATCATGTCAATAAAAACATGAAAACAAAAGTGCATGGGAAAGACATGGAGTGGAGGCGTAGCCTAGTGGTTAGTGCAACGGACTTCGGTCCTGGGGAACTGGGATCGATTCCTGCTGCAGCTCCTTGTGACTCTGGGTAAAGTCACTTAACCCTCTGTTGCCCCAGATAAACTGCTTTGGATGTGGTTGCAAAAACTGTAGAAAAGCGGTATATCGAGTCCCATTCCCCTTCCCTTTAAAAAGAGAAATATAGAGGGGATAATACTCAGCCCACGTTGATAAGCTGCTTATGAGCCACTTCCAGGCATGGGCTGACCGGTGTAGCCAGACCTCAGCAGGAGGGGGGGGGGCAGAGCCCGTGGTGGTGGTGGGGGGCACTGTTTAGCTGCCTTCCCCCGCCACTGACCCTCCCCCGCCACCTTGGACCCCCTCCCCTGCTGCAACTGCAAAAAAACCCCGCCGCCGCTGCATCAGGTACCTTGTTTGCTGGCAGGGGTCCCCAATCCCCGCCAGCTGAAGAATCTTCTTCAGCGCCGGTCGACTCTGGCGCCTTTATTGTGTGATCTTCTGTTTCTGACGCCTTACGTCCTGCATGGGGCTACATGAACGGTGCAGGACGTAAGGCGTCAGAAACAGATGATCACACAACGAAGGCGCTGGAGTCGACCGGCGCTGAAGAAGACTCTTCAGCTGGCGGGGTTTGGAGACCTCCGCCAGCAAACAAGGTACCTGATGTGGTGGTGGGGCGGGGGGAAAATGTAGAGGGGGCAAGGGCGTAATCTGTGGGGGCCCATGCCCCTGTGGCCCCATGTAGCTACGCCACTGGGCTGACCTAACCCTGGATATTTACTAGCTAGGCATGCATGGCTTCCAGTTTTGAATATCTGGATATGTTTGCTGACCCAGAACTCAACCAGGCCAGCTTAACTTGGTGTGTACATTTAGGACAGCTGGTTTGCTGTCCTAACTTTGGGGCCCTTTTACTAAACCGCATGGGCGCCTAAACCTGCACTCCGTTGGACAGCCGAGCAACCCCGAGGCTTCACCTGCGGTGACCGCCGTTCCCCGAGGGTTGAGCCACCAGGTGCAGGCAGCTGACAGGACTTCCGGATACAGACAGGGGTCAGACGGCCGCAGGCAATGGGCAGAGAGCAACTAGGTACAGGCAGTCATGGGTCAGGGACCAAGCAGAGAGTAGTCAAGAATCTAGCAGGAGCCAAGTCCATCAGCGAGCAGGGCACAAACAGGATACAAGCAGGTATCAGATCAGGTGGCAAACAGGCAGTTGTCAGGACTCAGGCAGGTGACAGGCCAAGCAGCAGTCAGAGAGTAATCCGGTGTGCAGGCGAAGGCCAGGTCAGGCAGCAGGCAGAGCGTAATCCGGTGTTCAGGCAAAGATCAGATCTGGCAGCAGGCAGAGCGTAATCCGGTGTTCAGGCAAAGGTCAGGTCAGGCATCAGGCAGCATATTCTGGTGTTCAGGCAAAGGTCAGGTCAGGCAGCAGGCAGAGCGTATTCTGGTGTTTAGGCAAAGGTCAGGTCTGGCAGCAGGCAGAATGTAATCCGGTGTTCAGGCAAAGGTCAGGTCTGGCAGCAGGCAGAGCGTAATCCAGTGTTCAGGCAAAGGACAGGCAGCAGGCAGTGTATTCTGGTGTTCAGACAAAGGTCAGGTCTGGCAGCAGGCAGAGCATAATCCGGTGTTCAGGCAAAGGTCAGGCCAGGCATCAGGCAGAGCGTATTCTGGTGTTCAGGCAAAGGTCAGGTCAGGCAGCAGGCAGAGCATATTCTGGTGTTCAGGCAAAGGTCAGGCCAGGCATCAGGCAGAGCGTATTCTGGTGTTCAGGCAAAGGTCAGGTCAGGCAGCAGGCAGAGCATATTCTGGTGTTCAGGCAAAGGTCAGGTCAGGCAGCAGGCAGAGCGTATTCTGGTGTTTAGGCAAAGGTCAGGTCTGGCAGCAGGCAGAATGTAATCCGGTGTTCAGGCAAAGGTCAGGTCAGGCAGCAGGCAGAGCATATTCTGGTGTTCAGGCAAAGGTCAGGTCAGGCAGCAGGCAGAGCGTATTCTGGTGTTTAGGCAAAGGTCAGGTCTGGCAGCAGGCAGAATGTAATCCGGTGTTCAGACAAAGGTCAGGTCTGGCAGCAGGCAGAGCATAATCCGGTGTTCAGGCAAAGGTCAGGCCAGGCATCAGGCAGAGCGTATTCTGGTGTTCAGGCAAAGATCAGGTCAGGCAGCAGGCAGAGCATATTCTGGTGTTCAGGCAAAGGTCAGGTCAGGCAGCAGACAGAGCGTATTCTGGTGTTCAGGCAAAGGTCAGGTCTGGCAGCAGGCAGAGCATAATCCGGTGTTCAGGCAAAGGTCAGGCCAGGCATCAGGCAGAGTGTATTCTGGTATTCAGGCAAAGGTCAGGTCTGGCAGCAGGCAGAGCGTATTCTGGTGTTCAGGCAAAGGTCAGGTCAGGCAGCAGGCAGAGCGTATTCTGGTGTTCAGGCAAAGGTCAGGTCAGGCAGCAGGCAGAGCGTATTCTGGTGTTCAGGCAAAGGTCAGGTCTGGCAGCAGGCAGAGCATAATCCGGTGTTCAGGCAAAGGTCAGGTCAGGCAGAAGGCAGAGCGTATTCCAGTGTTCAGGCAAAGGTCAGGTCTGACAGCAGGCAGAGCGTAATCCGGTGTTCAGGCAAAGGTCAGGTCAGGCAGCAAGCAGTAGTAGACGAAGTCACACAGAAGCACTAGCAAATCTACCAAAGTAGAAGCCAAAGCAAATTGTATAGGGAGACACTGTTCCTTAAATAACCCCCACCATCAGGGAAACAGCTGTCGGCTGGTAAGAGACAGGGAGACAGCAATCAGCTGGCCCGGGAGAGCGTAGATAGGCCGGCCAACAGGAGGGGGCGGAGCCCCGATGCTAACAGCCAATCCGGGCACCAGAGGAATGGCCAGCGTTCCCGGGCCCCGCGCCCGGTAGAGAAGAGCCCTCCTGAGACGCCAACAAAATGGCCAGCGCCCCGAACAGCAGCGAGGCCAAGGGCAGAGCGCCCGCCCAGCCACGATGGCCGGTGAGGCGGGGCTGGAGACCGGACCGACCGTGAGGAGTGCACAGCAGGTGAGGTGCGTGACAATAGTAAATACTCTTAATGGCATTCACTTCCAACCCCCTGCCCCCCAAAAAAGAACATGAAACAAACATTTTCTGTAGTCCATCCTGACTATCTATCTATCTATCTATCTATCTATCTATCTATCTATCTATCTATCTAGTGGTTAGGATGGTGGATTCTGGTACTGGGGAACTGAGGAACTGAGTTTGATTCCCGGCACAGGCAGCTCCTTGTGACTCTGGGCAAGTCACTTAACCCTCCATTGCACCATGTAAGCCGCATTGAGCCTGCCATGAGTGGGAAAGCGCAGGGTACAAATGTAACAAAAATAAAATAGATACTATTGGAGATTCTACATGGAACGTTGCTATTCCACAAGGCTGTGCAGGCTTCTGTTTCTGTGAGTCTGACATCCTGCACGTACGTTGTCAGGCACTTACGTGCAGGACGTCAGACTCACAGAAGCAGAAGCCTGCGCGGCCACATTGGTGATCTGCAAGGGCTGACTTCTACATGGAATGTTGGAACATTCCATGTAGAATCTCAAATAGTAGCAACAGTGGAGGAGTGGCCTAGTGGTTAGGGTGGCGGACTTTGGTCCTGAGGAACTGAGTTCAATTCCCACTTCAGGCACAGGCAGCTCCTTGTGACTCTGGGCAAGTCACTTAACCCTCCATTGCCCCATGTAAGCCGCGTTGAGCCTGCCATGAGTGGGAAAGCACAGGGTACAAATGTAAAAAAAAAAATCTATCTATCTGACACATTTTATAAGTCTGGATGAGGAAAACAAAGTGCATAAGAAATGGCTGAATGCTGATTTTTCTTCTCTGTACATTGTCTACAATTCAAACCACTCCACACTTCACCTTGTTCTACATAACTGCTTTCCGTATACTGTACAAGACAAAACATGCTAATATTTTACTGGTTAGCGAGCTAGATGACCTGTGCATTCCAATGATCTGAAACATCATGTAGTCACCTTGTAAACAGAAGAGTCGTTGAAACAGAAGAGTTGAATGAAGCTGATATCTAGGACAACTTCAAGGCTTGCGCTTTTGAAAAATAAAAGGTTTAGAAAAGGTATTCATCCGAGGGGTTAACTACACACGTTATGTCTCAGGGTTTTTACTTTTTGCAAGAGTGATGGGTTAGGGGAACCCGGTGAGTAACGTCCTGATTAGGAGGCTGTTTAGAGGTTGATAGACGGGTGAAGACAAGGTCAAGTTGTGGGATGGAAGTAGACCCATCACACCAGTGGCGTAGCCAAGGGTGGGCTGGGGTGGGCCCAGGTCCACCCACTTTAG
Organism: Microcaecilia unicolor; assembly: GCF_901765095.1. Taxonomy (NCBI): domain Eukaryota; kingdom Metazoa; phylum Chordata; class Amphibia; order Gymnophiona; family Siphonopidae; genus Microcaecilia; species Microcaecilia unicolor. Next base: position 19,300,250 of record NC_044036.1, on the reverse strand, counting down.
GTTCAGGCCCACCAAGTAGCAGCACATCTATAATGTGGCTGGCAGGGACCCCAAGCCCTACCAGCCAAAAACTCCCAACAACTGTTTGCTGCCGGTGAAAATCTGCTATTTAAAAGGTATACGGGGGAGAAGGGATGTTTGAAAGACCATATGGCATGCAGGCGAGAGAGGGAGAAACCAAATCACTTGTAGGACAAGGCGGAGTTCTGCCCACCCATCTTGGGTCCAGGCCCACCCAAACTTGGGTGTCTGGTTATGCCCCTGCATCACACATGATGTGGTAAAGCTGTTATGGTGAGTATTGCTGGGAGTTTGTACTCAGGAATCTGAGGTACTATTGTTTAGAGACATTTCTGCACTGGGTTTTTTTTGTGGGGCTGTCTTAGGAGAATTGACAGCAGAATCCAGGAAGGTTAATGGCAGTGGTGGTCTCCTGCTTGAGCATGTGGAATTAAGGAAGGCCAAGTTACACTTGTAGCTATCTGGGTCAAAGTCAGATGAAAAGGATAAGGACTGGTTATAATGTTGTACAGGGTAAGAGGAGTAGCCTAGTGGTTAGTGCAGCAGCTTGAGAACCTGGGGCACTGGGTTCAATTTCCACTGCAGCTTCTTGTAACTGGGCAAGTCACTAAATTCTCCATTGCCCCAAGTACAAAATAAGTACCTGTATGTAATATGTAAACTGCTTTGATTGTAACCACAGAAAGGCAGTATATCAAGTCCCAATCCCTTTCCCTTTCCCATGCAGAACTCAGGAAATATTTGTGGATTTACCCAGTGGCGTAGCAAGGTCGGCTGCCACTGGTGGTTCGCTGCTGCGCACCCCCCCCCCGGGTGCAGCGGCGTCCGTACCCCCTCCCCCAGGGTGCAGCACGACACACACCCGTGGCGTGATGACACCCCCCCTCTCCGGCACACCCGGTGCAATGAGACCCCCCCTCCCCGGGTGCATTCTTGACTGTTGGAGGGTGCAGAGAGCAGCCATGCGCCTGTCATCTCTGCTGGCTCCCTGCTCCCTCTGCTTCCAGGGCAGAGGCAGCAGGGAACCAGTGGAGCCGACGCGCGGCTGCTCTCTGCACCCTCCAGCAGCGTGCACCCTGGGCGGACCGCCCCCACCACCCCGCCCTTCCTATGCCACTGGATTTACCCACTGGATAGTGTGCTTGCTTAAAAATATGGACTCTTCTATCCATATTCAGCAGCAGTTTGGTATGGTGATGAAGCAGGTGCTGGCTGCAGTGGGGCTTGAGGTTGTGAGATAAGAACATAAGTGTTGGGACAGACTGAGCATCCATCAAGCCCAGTATCCTGTTTCCAACAGTGGCCAATCTAGGTCACAAGTACCTGGAAAGATCCCAGAACAGTAAAACAGATTCTATGCTTCATTTTACAAAAATATTAGTATTTTTAGGTTAGTGACATTTTATGTTAGGTTTGTGTAATTCCCAGAGATTGTTCTGGCTTCTTGATTTTTGTGACCCACTTTAAACTGTGAGGTGATAATGGGATACAAATCAGGAAAGTAATGTAATGTACCCTTGAAATAAGCAGTACAGCTGATGCAGAGGTAGGCAAGCTTCCTGCAGTTCACTGTTCAAGTTCTGTGACAATAAACCTTATTTAATGTATGGACTCTGCTGCCCTGGACTGACTAAGAATCCTAGTTCGTGTTTTTGGGTCTGTGAAGTGTGGCCCCAGTGTCCTAAAAAATCACTGGGGAATAACCTGAGAGTGGGAGGAGGGTGCTAGTATAGAGCATGAGCCCAAGTGCAGGCAAGGCTGGACAGTGCTGTTCATACCCTTCAGGTGGTCGCAGATTAACCCCAGGCGGGTATTAGGTGTTTTGTGGCAACGCTATTGCATTTTTCTGTTTCCAAGTCATTTCACAACAGTTCCTTCAACTGCAAAGCCCAACTAAAACTCATAGGGTTGCCAGGCTGCTCAGCACCCATACCAGGAAACAAATGAATGGCAAAACGATGAGGCAAGCTTCCTGCTCATGCTGTGTAGGACTGGGAGCTCACACTTACAAAATACAACAGAATTAACATAGAATATCATCATAACATCAATTTCTAACTAGAGAGCACAAGCTTTCTAAATAAAATTGGCCCATTCCTTTTCAGTGCCACTGTAATACCCAGTGGCATACCAAGGGTGGGGCAGTGGGGGCAGCCCGCCCCAAATGCACACTCCCCAAACCCTCCCAGCAGCCGTCAAACAATATGTGTCCAAATCCACCATAACCTCCCCTCCAAATCCCCACAACTCACAAACATGGCCACCCCAACAGCCATACACACACTTCTTAGAAAGCACAAAATCTCCCACTATCCTGCATCCTGCAAAAAGTGAAAATAGCTTCAAGAGGTCACATAATCACTGCACAGCACTATTAGCACTAGATCCTGTAGCACGTCTCTGTGGCTGAGCCCCTCGTACGAGCTACCATCAAGGAGGCAGCTTAGTAGGACCTCCAGAAACATCCATCTGGTGAACTTCCTCCGGTAAATTAGTAACTGTGAGAGCCAGCAGCACCTTCCAGGCTTCCTGCGTACACTTAACACGCTTAGAAACACTTCCAATGGTGAAGGCCAATGCAAATGGAAATAACATAACCCTCGTCCCTTAAGTATCGGGTAACACCTTGAAGCTCTCACCTTCTCTTTAGGGTCACTATGGACGGGTCCTGAAGAAGTTCCACTCTCACCCCTTTCCATTTGTGATCTGGAAGTTATGAGCAGATTGGTAGATTTCATCCTTCATAGCAAAGCTGTTCAAGTAGAGCACTATGTCCCGGGGCTTATTATCCATTGGGCGACCAAGTGCTCTGTGGAGTCACTCAATCTGCACTGGAGAACCTGGAGCTTCCTTCCTCCCCATGGGCCCTCCTCAAGATTTCTCTGCAAATCTCCTTCACCATACGTCTAAAGTGCTGAAAGACTGCTTCTTCCAGCACACCACAGATTCGTAAGTTACACCGAGTGGCTCTCTAGATCTTCAGTTTTGTCCCGTAGATCCAATTCAGCTTGCTGAACTGAAGAAAACATGTGCTGCATGTCCTCCATGTGCATCTCCAATACCTCCATCCATGTTTCCATCCATGTCGCTGCACCCTACGCCTGGAATAAACTTCCCGAGCCCCTACGTCTTGCCCCATCCTTGGCCACCTTTAAATCTAGACTGAAAGCCCACCTCTTTAACATTGCTTTTGACTCGTAACCACTTGTAACCACTCGCCTCCACCTACCCTCCTCTCTTCCTTCCCGTTCACATTAATTGATTTGATTTGCTTACTTTATTTTTTGTCTATTAGATTGTAAGCTCTTTGAGCAGGGACTGTCTTTCTTCTATGTTTGTGCAGCGCTGCGTACGCCTTGTAGCGCTATAGAAATGCTAAATAGTAGTAGTAGTCATCTTGCAGCTTACTGAGGTAGGAGAGGGTGTTGCTTGATTTCCGCCACCACACTAACCTCATTTCTTCCCACAGCACCTCCACAATTGCCATCAGCTCCCCTGACAGCACTACAGGGAGGTTGGCACCACCACTACTCGCATCAACCACTAGCTTTGCTGAAGCAGGCTCCGCAGCTGCCGCCATATTTCCCTGGTTTCCCGGGCTTGTGGGTTTCAGCGTTCTTCAGCAGTCTTGCCCCCCCCCCCCCCCCCATATATTTATAGCTCTCAGGTTCTATCAGGAGGCCATAGCAGGCTTTCAGCAAGGGAATCACACTTGATGAGCACCAAAGTCACACTGGTGGAGGGATTTTCAGCTGAAAAATAGTGCGGCTCCAACAGAGGTCCTTTTTCCATTTTTTGAAAGATGTTCTTTTGACTCTATTAGCTTCTTTCACTTCACCTTTTAACCTTGCTGGCTATTGTTTGTTGTTCTTTCCACCTTTATTAATATGTGGAATGCATCTGGTCTGGGCTTCCAAGATGTGTGTTTTTTTAACAACTTCTATGCTTGGTTTAAAGTCTTAATCTTTGAAGCTGCTGCTTTTAACTTTTTTTTGTTTAACCATTATCCTCATTTTATCATAGTTGCACTTTCAACTATGATAAAATTAGGACATTGATATTGGGGTAATTGATATAAAAATTAATTCAGGGATTAGATGGGAAACTCAAATGTGAATTCCATCTTTGTCCAATGAGAAACTAGGACCTACTCCTAATTAATAATTATCCTAACAAACGAAATGGAGAAAAAGGGCCTCAGTAAAAACAAAAAGGAGCATTACACATCCAGCATAAGCTGACAAATAGGTAAGCCCACTATAATCATAGGTCAAAAAACCCCTCCACTATTTAAATTGACAAAAACAGAACAAATTTTTTAAAAGGGGGTCCTTAAATCGCTTCCTTGGACAAACTACCATTCAAGTGTCCAGTCTCATTAAATTAGCAAGCTAAAGGCATCATGAATCCTACTGTTCTGTCCGTCTCAACTGTCGTAACTTAACTACACAGCTTCACTTATCTGAAAGATTCTTGCTGTAATCCATACAATGTGCACTTGGCTTTGTCCCAACAGGGGTTCCCTGTTTCGCCGATGGCTGTGTCAGCTCCAAAATGGCTGTTGGTCAGCAATGAGTCACCACCACTAATGCTTGTTCTATGGCAGGTGCAAACAGAAGCACCTAAATGCAACAGTTGGGTAATTAACTGACAGTATTCAATAAAGCACACTTAAATAGTCAAAATGCCCTTGACCCTCCCATGTGAACATCCCTTTTGCAGTTCCAGTCTAGAATACTAACCAGCTCATTTTCGAAAGAGAAGGGCGCCCATCTTTCGACACAAATCAGGAGCTGGGCGCCCTTCTCTCAGGGGCGCCAGAATCAGCATAATCGAAAGCCGATTTTGGGCGTCCCCAACTGTTTTCCGTTGCCGGGACGGCCGAAGTTCCCAGGGGTGTGTCAGAAGGGTAGCAAAGGCGGGACAGGGGCGTGTCGGGGCATGGTTAAGAGATGGGTGCCCTCGGCTGATAATGGAAAAAAGAAGGGCGTTCGTGGCGAGAATTTGGTCCATTTTATTTGGTCCCTTTTTTTCAGGTACAAGTCCCAAAAAAGTACCCGAACTGACCGGATGACCACTGGAGGGAATCGTGGATCACCTCCCCTGACTCCCCCAGTGGTCACTAACCCCCTCCCACCTTCAAAAAAACAACTTTCAAAACTTTTTTTGCGAGCCTCTGTGCCACCCTCAAATGTGATACTCCGGTCCATTGCAGCAGTCTGCAGGTCCCTGGAGCAGTTTTAGTGGGTGCAGTGCACTTCAGGCAGGCGGACCCAGGCCCATCCCCCCCTACCTGTTACACTTGTGGTGGAAAATGGGAGCCCTCCAATACCTACCCGAAACCCACTGTACCCACATGTAGGTGCCCCCTTCACCCCTTAGGGCTATGGTAGTGGTGTATAGTTGTGGGGAGTGGGATTTGGGGTGCTCAGCACCAAGGTAAGGGAGCTATGTACCTGGGAGCAATTTGCGAAGTCCACTGCAGTACCCCCTAGGGTGCCCAGTTGGTGTCCTGGCATGTGAGGGGGACCAGTGACCTACGAATCCTGGCCCCTCCCACAACCAAATGCCTTGGATTTATTTGTTTTTGAGATGGGCGCCTTCGGTTTCCATTATGGGGGAAAACTGAGGGCGCCCATCTCTAAATCCGGCGTCCTCAGCATTTAGGTCGAGATTTGGGCGCCCCGAACCGTATTATCGAAACGAAAGATGGACACCCATCTCGTTTTGAAAATACGGTTGGCCCCACCCCTTCGCGGCGCCATCCTCGGAGATGTGCGCCCTTAGAGATGGGCGCCCTGTTCGAAAATGCCCCTCCACGGGGCCCTTTTACTAAGGTGTGGTAAAAAGTGGCCTGCGCTAGTGTGAGCTTGTGAAATTGGCTTACGCTGGTCCGTTTGTTACCGTAGCAGGTAAAAAGACCTTTTTTTAAATTGGGGGCAGTAAACGGCCGTGCGCAAAAATTAAAAGTAGCGTACGTCTGTTCACTGCCTGAGCTCTTACTGCCACCTATTTACTCGGCTGTAAGGGCTCATGCGCTGTCGCGCAGTGTTCAGTCAGCACACAGCAGTGAGGCCGCGCTGCCGATCACCGCTGGGAACATCCCCCATGGTAGAAAATAGAAAATTATTTTCTATCGTGGGAAACAGTGCACGCCAAATGTAGAATTACCGCCAGGCACCTGCGCTACCCCGGCGGTGGTGCCGATTTGGCACATGCTACCCGCACGATAGCCCTACCGCTGTTTAGTAAAAGCACCCCTAAGGTACCAAGTTCTAGAGTAATATCTACGTTCACTTAATGGCCTTGTCTGGTGTTTCATCCCTGTTTTGGCACTTAATTTCCGTTGAATTCTCTTTGAATGTGAAAAGTTAGACACCTAATTGGCTCACTATATCGAATTAAGGGGAAAGGGCCAGATTCTGTAAATGGCACCCAAAAAATCAGCAGCGCAAAAGACCGTGATTAGCGCTATTCTGTAAGCCTCGCCTAACCTTAGGCGCAATTTATAGAATATGCGTAGTGGCCGTCCCGTGTCTAAAATTTAGGCGCAGCCTTTTACCACCACCTTAGTGTAAATGCTCACATCTTATCGAGACACGGATCAGACATAATCCGTAACAGTGCGTGTAAACTTCAGGAACGCCCCTAACCTACCTTTTGTGATCCGCGCATTAGGATTTGCGTGCGCCATTTTACAGAATACGCTTCGAAAGTTCAACCTAAATCCTAGTTAGTGCCAATTAGTGCCAATAATTGGCGGCCATTTTCTTTTTGCAGGAGTATCTGAAGCATGTTATAGTAAAGAACTGCGATGCACTTTATTACTGTTTACTTTATATTGTATGCCGTTTTTTTTGGATAAAGTGTACGATGTGTGTTTTTTTTGTAGAGAGCCTCTTCCTTGAAAAAGCTTATTGCGAAACCTGGCCATGTCGGTGGAGGTTCTCCTGCGCTTGAAAGCTGCTGTTTTTCAAAGATAAGTTTGTGCTAAAATGCACTTTTGTTATAGCAAAACAATGCTGTTATACTGCACAGTCATGGCATAGTAAAATATGTAACATAACAACAAAGGTAAAGAGAAATTTAGAAAAGAAGGGTGATCGTGTGAAGATTTGCACCACAACCATTTTTTTCTGTGAAGAAAGAACAAAGCTGTTCGTATGGTGTGAGATGCATTAGATCTGATGATCCCCATAAAAAAATTGAATAAACTGAGGTGTTATTGCAGTTATAGAAAATCTGTGGTGCAAATTTAAATGTTTGGGACATTTTGTTAGTATGTATTGAATGTTTCATTTGGTGGGCTACAATTAGAATAATTACTTGTATGCATCCAATTATCGACACTAATTAGCTTTTTTAAACGCATAAATTCCATGGACCCTTACCTTTATTATTCACTCTTATTATCTCTGTTGTTCTTTACGATATAAAAGAGATGAATTAGACTGCGGATATGGGGAGATTTATCCCTGGCATCAGAGTAATCATAACAAAAAAAAACAGCACCACGGGCCTTTAAAAATGGAACACAGTTCTTTAATGAATGAGCCTTGACAAAAAGACCCGACACGGGCCGTGTTTCGGTGACTAGCACCTGCGTCAGGGGTCACAGTGATGACGTGGAAAACTTGGGGAATAACTCGAATATATTCCTCTACAATATATTATTCCTTACCCCACGTCTCATGTAGTAAAAGCTACAAAGCACCAAGGCACTTTCACTTTCTGTATCCAAATGGTGCTTTGTAGCTTTTACTACATGAGACGTGGGGTAAGGAATAATATATTGTAGAGGAATATATTCGAGTTATTCCCCAAGTTTTCCACGTCATCACTGTGACCCCTGACGCAGGTGCTAGTCACCGAAACACGGCCCGTGTCGGGTCTTTTTGTCAAGGCTCATTCATTAAAGAACTGTGTTCCATTTTTAAAGGCCCGTGGTGCTGTTTTTTTTGTTTGGACTTTAGTTTGTACTTCGTTCCCTCTCTTTTGTTATATCCAAATCAGAGTAATCATAAACAGAGATATTATGACAATAGAAGTAAGAATTTTATTTCTGGAAAAAAATGAGGAATGCTGTTGAACGTAAGAGCTCCACTGCCGAACGAAGATCTAAAAGGATAAGGAGCGACAATGAGGACGTTTTTGATCCATCAGCACCTCTATTCACTACACCCCCCGAGAACAAATTTATCTGAGCAGGTTTTTCAGTTGGGAAAGATTTGGAAGAAAGGCTCAATTACAGATTTACCTACAGTAAGGAAAGATCAAGGGGCTCAGCTACCTTATTACATTGGGAGAGGGAGAGGGAGGGGAGGAAGGAGAGGAAGGGGGAATTCTATGACCAGACAAGTAAGGAGCAGACAGTTCAACAACAGGCCCCAGATGTATTCACACATGAGGCCAAAAGAAGACCATTGGAAATGAAAACCAAACCTAAACCCACAGTGAATGATGATACGCATATGACAGGGTTGTCTAAATGGGAAACTAGTAATGTTATTAATTTATCTAAAAGGAATTTGAGTCAATATGAACAGGCAGTTTTAGATAGGGGTCTATCTTTTGTACCAACACCATCTTATAACGCCCTGAATATTAGAATTGATCTTCCTAAACTAGGTAGGAAGTTACGCATTATGGACTTCTTTTCTAAAGTGAGAGCTGTGTCATGGATAGATCAATAGTTAGACGAAATAGTGTATGGCTCCCCCAGGTCCAAATAAATCCAATGATACAAGCTTTTGAGAGAATGGTACTCAAAGATCTAGATCTTTTGGAGAAAAACAAGAAAAATCCATTTTTCATTCTAACGAAAGAAGAAAGAAAAGCCATTGATACCCTGAGGTATGATGATAGTATTGTGATAAAACAAGCGGACAAAGGGGGAGCAGTAGTGGTGATGGATAAAGAGAAATATATAGATGAAATCAGGAGACAGTTGAAGGATAAGAGTTTCTATCTACCACTACTTAAGGATCCCACTACTTGACTTGAAAGTAAAAATTGACTCTCTTATCACATTAGGGGAACAAGCTGGTTATTTAACTAAAAAGGAAAGAGACTTCTTAATAGTTGATTACCCACGTAATCCTGTTTTGTATGTATTGCCTAAAATACACAAATCTCTTATAGATCCACCAGGGAGACTATGTCAGGCATTGGCTCTCTTTTAGAACCACTGTCTGTATTCACGGATTCATTTCTTAGACCCCTCATTCCCTCTATTCCCTCTTACGTGAGGGACTCGATGCATATTATCAATATTTTGGATGAATTGGGTCCTGTTCATAATAATATTATCTTAGTGACATTTGACGTCGAGTCTCTCTACACAAGTATCCCGCAAGATGAAGCTTTGACAGTAATTCAAGAAGCATTGATTGAGGGGAAATCACATAGAAGAATACCTACGGGTATTGTTCCAATAAATGCATTTGATTCCACTGCTTTGTTGTTGTTTTTTATATACTGTTTTGTAAGCAGTTGTGTGCCTTTTTGTTTTTTGTTCTTTACGATAACTATACATTTACTATTTTTTAGAACATCGTTATGTTATTTTACTGAACTATATTACATTGTTATGTTATTTCATTGAACTGTAGTTTGCCCTACGGTCTTGTAAGCCACATTGAGCCTACTATTGGTGGGAAAATGTGGGGTACAAATGTGTTAATTAATTAAATAAATAAGTTGCACGTGCAAGTCGGCTGTGCGTGCACCACTTTAGTTGCCGTTATGTAAAATCCGGGGGATAGTGCGCACTCTTATCAGCATTCATTTCCATCTAAAAATAAAAATTAACCTGAAAACGAAAATGAAAAATTTCTGGGTAGCCGTCCAAAAAAACCTGATACCTGATCTTTCCCATTCCTCAAGTGGAATTAGAGCGATGGCTGCTGTGCACTGGGGTTATCTCTTCACTAGCTCTTTCAACCAGTCTGACTGTTAGCGCAGCCCTGTGGTTAGCAGATTAGAGGCAGATGCAGACATCTAGACGGATATAAATTCTGCACTGAAGACGTAAGGGTGACAGGCTGTACTTTCACATCCTTGACATCTCCTGAAAGATTTAATTCAGTCAGACTACAACACATCAGTCAAAGTGATAATTGCACGACCACACATGGAAAAAACTCTCAGTGCAAACATATGGCAGAGCATGTCTGGAAATACCGCTGCCTTCCATTCCTACGATTTCCCTTTCTGTAACATGGGGGGGGGGGGGGGGGTTCCTTCCGCAAACATGTGAACCACCAGCAAATAAATCTTCGCTGGTGCTGCTTTGTACTGGGTTGAGTTAGCAGTTGCAACCCAGGAAATCTGATAATGGGATGCATGCTGGGCAGTGCACGGCTTTGACTGCGTTGCGATTTGTGTTTAGTGCAAGTGGCATTTTGGAATTGTAGCTCATTGCATAAGTTCCCCAGCACTTTCTGTAGAAGTACAGAAGTATTGCAACACTGGGACAGACCAAAAGGTCCATCAAGCCCAGCATCCTGTTTCCAACAGTGGCCAATCCAGGTCACAAATGCCTGGCAAGATCCCAAAAAAGTTCAATGCGTTAAGTTGCTTATCCAAGAAATAAGCAGTGGACTTTCCCCAAGTCCATTTTAATAATGGTCTATGGACTTTTTCTTTAGGAAGCTGTCCAAACCTTTTTTTAAACCCCGCTAAGCTAACCGCCTTTACCGCATTCTCTGGCAACGAATTCCAGAGTTTAATTACACATTGAGTGAAGAAAAAAATGTTCTCTGATTCATTTTAAATTTGCTAATTTGTATCTTCATCACATCCCCCCTAGTCCTAGTATTTTTGGAAAGAGTAAACAAGCGATTCACGTCTACCTGTTCCACTCCACTCATTATTTTATAGACCTCTATCATATCTCCCCTCAGCCGTCTTTTCTCCAAACTGAAGAACCCTAGCGGCTTCAACTTTTTCTCATAGGGAAGTCGTCCCATCCCCTTTATCATTTTTGTCACCCTTTTCTGTACCTTTTCTAATTCCACTATATCTTTTTTGAACACAATATTCAAGGTGCGGTCGCACCATGGACTGATACAAAGGCATTATAATGTCCTCATTTTTGCTTTCCATTCCTTTCCTAATAATACCTAACATTCTATTTGCTTTCTTAGCTGCCGCAGCGCACTGAGAAGGCTTCAATGTATCATCAATGACGACGCCTAGATCCCTTTCCTGGTCGGTGACTCCTAACGTGGAGCCTTACATAACGTAACTATAATTCAGGTTCCTCTTTCCCACATCAATCACTTTGCACTTGCTCGCATTAAACGCCATCTGCCATTTGGATCCCTAATCTCCCGGTCTCGTAAGATCCTCTTGTAATTTTTCACAATTCTTTTGCGATTTAACAACTTTGAATAACTTTGTGTCGTCAGCAAATTTAATTACCTCACTAGTTACTCCCATCTCTAGTTACACTGATGCCATTTTTTTCACCTGTGGAAATTGTTCGAAACCTTAAGTACATGTTTCAGAACTGTGAAACAAAACTGAGTTGCATTATTTTTGCTTTTCTCCTTCCCCACCCCCCTAAACCTAAATCTGGTCTTAATCTCATTTCTTGCTTTTGTGGGGTTTTATAACCCTGGTTTATAGTTGAGTAAGTTCTTAAAATCTAGTGATGAGAACAATAATGATCAATTTAAACCTTTATTGGCTGCAGATGGTCTCTGCATATGCAGTGGTTGGATGTCAGGGCTTAATCAGGAAACCACAGTAAGTAGTTATAGGAACTAAAAGTAAAAATAAAAACAGAAATTGGGTGGGGGGAGGATCAAGATAGAAGCAGGTTTTACAAATGCTTTATTTGATGGCCTTTAATGCACTGCTGCACATCGCTGCTTCGTTCTTTACTGATAACTGACAGTAAGAGTTAAATCTGGACTTCATCTTCTAAATGCCCAGTTCATCTCTTGCCAATTTCAGATTTTATGGATCAATTTGTTCTGTCTTTGACGGTAAAGGCTGGGAGAAAAGCTCTGGAATCCCTTGTGGTGGAGGAAGTTTCCCTTAATCTAGCGTTTCCCAAACTGTGCGCCATGGCAAACTTACAGGGGTGCCACGGGGCAGATGGGAGTTCACACACCAAGCGCCACCCACCACACGCGGTACTTAATCCCGGGCCTCCTCCTGCAAAACAACTGCAACTACCCAGAATAAGTAGCAAGGAGCACACTGGCCCGCGTTCCCCCCTCCCACAATATCCTCTCTACATGGCTGAGGCAAGCTACCAATCACAGCTCAGCCATGGGGGCAAGGGCGTAGCCAGACATCATGGTGGGAGAGAGTCAGAGCCCGAGGTTGGGGGCACATTTTGAGTGCTGCCCCCCCCACCGCCACGCCTCGCCTCCTCTCGCCTACTTGCCCCCCACCGCCTCACCTCCTCACCCCCCCACCACCTCACCTCATCTTGCCTCCTCGACCCCCACCACCTCGCCTCCTTCCCACTTCCCCTCATTGCCTCATCGCTCTCCCCCCCCCCACAAAAACAAATACCTTTGCTGGCGGGGGTCCCCAACCAGCCTTCTTCAGCGTCGGTCTCCAGCGCAGCCACGTTCTCTGCCCTGCTCTTCTTTCTTCTTGCTCCTCCTGTGAATGCCCAGGCCCCCGCGGCCCCCCCATAGCTACGCCCCTGCATGGGGGAGGTTTGGAGAAAGTTGGATGAGGCGTGTGCCTTGGGAAGGAGATGAACGGCTGATGAAAGGTGGATGGGGTGAGGTTTGAGAAGTTGTGCAGTGCTAAACAGACACACACATCCCATTCATATGTAATTATGGTTATTTACATAGAAACATAGTAGATGACAGCAGAGAAAGACCTGCACAGTCCATCCAGTCTGCCCAACAAGATAAACTCATATGTGTTACTTTATGTGTATACCTGACCTTGAATTGTATCTGCCATTTTCAGGGCACAGACCGTAGAAGTCTGCCCAGCACTAGCCCCGTCTTCTAACCACCGGTGCTTCCACCCAATCTTTGCTAAGCTTCTGAGGATCCATTTCTTCTGAATTTATTTATTAATTAATTTATTTATTTATTGTTCACTTATATCCCACATTTTCCCACTCATGCAGGCACAATGTGGCTTACAAACATTAAATAAAATACAGAATAGGAAAACTTAGAAGAATATACAAGGAGTATGCAGGGGGAGAAGCATCTAACAGGGCGAACTAGCAGGGTAGGAGCCAGGGAGGGTGCATCAAGCAGCGGTATAAAGTGAGGAGTAGGTCTTGGCAAAGAAGTAGGTCTTCAACAACTTCTTGAAGAGGGCGTGGTCCGCTTGAGTTTTAAGGTGTTGCGGGAGAGAATTCCAGTGCTTAGGACTCCAATAGCGGAAAGATGAGGCGAAGATCCTCTTGTACTTCACACCCTTACAGTTTGGGAAGTGAAGGTGGAGGAAGGAACGAGCAGTAGGGTTGGCATTCCTGGGCGGGAGGTCGATCAAGGGGTGCATATACTCCGGGGCAAACCCATAGATAATTTTATGGGTCAAGGAGCAGAGTTTAAAGGCAATGCACTCCTGAACAGGCAGCCAGTGTAATTTGAACCGTAAGGGTTCGGCATGTGCAAAGCGTTGCTCTCTCAGGATGAGTCTCTCAGCAGTGTTCTGAACTGTTTGGAACTTTTTCAACAGAGAGGCCTGGCAGCCCGTGTAAATTACACTGCAATAGTCCAAGTGGGAGAGGACAAGCCAGTGGACAAGTGTGCGGAACAAATCTCTAGGAAGGAAGTATCTGATACGCCGAAGCCTCCACATGGCATGAAACATTTTTTTTGGTGACCAAGTGCACATGATTGTCCAGTTGGAAGTGTGTGTCCAGTTGTACTCCTAAAAGCCGCAGGCTTGTGATAATCGGAAGGACAGAGCCCAATACTGGGAGCACCGTGTCAGTTATTGGAGTGTGGATGGACGAGAGGATGAGACACTGTGTTTTGTCCTTGTTTAATTTGAAACGGAAGACCTGAGCTCAATGTTCTAAGGTGGAGAAGCAGGCATCAATGAGGTGAACAATTTCTGACACGGTGGTGCGAAAGGGAATGTAGACTGTAATATCGTCGGCATAGATGAAAGGGTTAAGGGAAATAGTTTTCATTGAATTCAATATTCTTTGGACCTAGCTACTTAAGGACCTGTTTTATCAAGCCTCGCTAGTGGTGCTCGGTGCAGTAATGCCAACAAAGCCCAACTCACTTTGAATGGGTTCCATCAGCATTGTCGCGTGAGAACTGCTAGTACGGCTTGATAAAAGAGGTCCTAGAAAAGCAGAACTGTTACACTGTGTTACGGTATTTCCTCTGACTTATAGGCGCCATGAAAAAGATACTAACCCACCAAGAAAGCTTGGGAACCACTGCTTCTGAAACATGTATTTCCACACCACTGCCTGCTAGAGTGGTGGACTGATTCTTCACATCTGAAGGCTCATTAAAAACTTCACCAGAGGGCTGCTGCCTCCAGGCACCAAATCAATGGAATGAGCACATTGCTGAAAACAGAGACAAAGAAAAACTCAATTGAGAAAGACTTCAAGGTTCCACTAGATGTCATCTAGAACCAGGTTGGTGTTGATATCAATCTATATAAATGAGACGTGACCAACTCACCTGCAAATGCGCAGTAGAGCCCGAACGTTGAGATGGCAAAAGTCCAAGCCCCGCCTCCACTAGCTCCAGAACCAGAAAGGAGGAGGAGTCAGAGGCGGGGTGAGGGGTGGAGAGAACACAAAACAGCCCGAACGTATGTGGAAAGGACGGGGCATGGGGATCGGAGGGGGCGAGGAAATCAGAGGGGGAAGGAGGAATGATTGAAGGCCCCCCTCCCCGACGTTGTTGCCGCCGCCGCCGCTCCCGCCCCCTGTCACACAGTAACACCTATAGAACAGACACGGCCGGGACCACAATCAAGTCAAGTGCGACGGGATAAGAATTAGTACGCTGCACTCGCCTTCCTTGCCTCTGATTTGCGGAGCCCCAAGGGGAGGAGCCGTGGCGGCAGTGATGTTTCATCCCAAGAGGCATGACCCCGGACGTGGAAATCAAGTGCCACGCTTTCGGGAGAAGGACATGGGGGGAGGGCAGGGGGAGAGCAGGGTTGGTGGATGGAGGGGGAGGCCAAGGGAAAGAGGAGGGTTGCTGGACATGGGGGAGGGCAGGGGAGAGAGCAGGGTTGCTAGACATGGGGGGAGGGCAGGGGAGAAAGCAGGGTTGGTGGACTGGGGGGAGGCCATAGGAAAACAAAAAACTTGCCCGTTTTAACGGGCTTAACGGCTAGTACAGTATATATTCACTGATGACAAGGCCAGAATGTATCATGTCATCATGCACAGAAAGATGAAGTTCATGAGGAAAAGTGTTTAGAAGCTTTGAGGAAATAGCATCAGGAACCAACATTGTAGGACAAGATTGTGATAGAAGTCGATGTGGTGAAAAAGAAGTGATGTCTGTCTGGTTAAATCGCTTGTTCCCAGCTAACCGTTAATTTTCGGCAGCACAATTGAGGAAGGGAAGAGAGAAAGACACTTGCTGGAGCTTCATGGAGGGGGCAGGAGGGAAGGGATATGCTATCCTTGGGGTAGGGGTGGAACAAGAGGGAAGAAAGGGATATGCTGGTCCTGAGGGGGGAAGGACAAGAGAGAAGGAAGAAATATGCTGGTCCTGGGGGGGGGGGGGGGGAGGACATGGGGGAAAGAAGAGACGTGCTGGCCTTGGGGGATGGGGGAAGGAGAGAAGGAGGAATAAGGGGAGAAGTTGAACATGAGGAGAGAGAGGGATACAGAGAAGTGATGCTGGACATGGGGAGGGGGGATAGGGACACAGTGGGATGATGCTGGGCAGAACAAGAATAAAGACTCAGAGAGGGGAGATGCTCAACATGGCAGGAAGATAGGAGAAGGGAAATAGAAGAGAGTTGAATGATAGACAGAGAAGAAATGCCAAATGGGCAAGGAGACCTTGGCAAGAAGACAGAGGAAAGCAGAAACCAGAGACTGGGACCAACACAATAAGAAAAATACAACGACCAGACAGCAAAAGTAGAAAAAGGACTTTTATTTTCTATTTATTGATTAGAATATGCCAGAACTGGGGTTAAACATACTACTACTACTACTTATCATTTCTAAAGCGCTACTAGGCGTACGCAGCGCTGTACACTTGAACATGCCACCATCAACCAGTTAAGAGGACGCCTATCTTTGAGGCAACATCCACCTGCAATTACCCTCCAGGAACTTACAAAGCATCGGTGAGCCCAATGGAGGCTTACCGCAGGCTAACCCAGAACTACTGCCAGCCCAACTCGGCCTCTGGTGGAAGTTCTGCCTTGAGTGTGTGCCATTTCTGGTGCACTAGAAATTATTTTAATTTTAAGGTGCTGTGCTAACCTGGTGGTAATCTGGCATCATTGAGCACTGCCCAGTTACTGCTGTGTTACTATAGGAGCCCTTACCACCACCTCAATGGGTGGTGGTAAGTGCGCCCCCCCATCCCCCCCGCATGGCCATGCGGTAAGAGTAACCTTACCGCATGGCCATTATCTTTAGGACCTGCTGAGGTAAAAAGGTCCCTGGCGCATGGCAAAATGGCCTCTGCCACTACCGTAGAGCTCTTTTTCACGTAGCTTAGTAGAAGGACTCCTTAGCTTGTTCCTCTTTGAGAAGAATATTATTTACTCTAATTTTCCATCTTATTCTACAGGGAGAGACCAGCGACAGTAGGCATGACCTACTGACATCATCATCAAAGGATAAGAGGATGGCAATCTCTGAGGCGTCTCGCCTCAACTGTCATGCTGAAGGGGGGTGCCAAAGTGGCACACCCCCTTGTGCACAATTTTGTGTATTATTTGTAACGACTTTAGGGTTATTTGGAAATTCTGGTGTCTTTTTTTTTTTTTTTTAGTTTTTAATAATGTTTCTATTTCTCATGCTTTCTGGGGGTGGGCATCAGGGTGTATAGATATGGAAACAAAATGGAGGATTTCAGCACAAAATGGAAGCCGTATCTGTTGCAAAGTGGAATTTTCTCTAATGTAAGTTAGAAAAACAAGTTGAGAAATGAGACTTTCCTGTGAGCAGGATTGTGGTCAGCCATGGTGTGAGAAAGGAAAGGTGTAGCTGGATGCAGGGTCTTGCTTAAGATTTGTGGTCAAGCGAGCTAGAGACAAAACCATGTTAGCAAGATAGAAGCTACTCATTAGCATGAGCCAATCAGTGACAACCATGACATTAGCATAGATCCAATCAGGTATATCTACTGTCATATTATCCATATCCTGAGGGCACCTATAAAAATCAGGGTATTTCCTGGTTTAAGTTAGAGAGAAGGGTTGCCACTCTCTCTCTCCAAGGGAAACCAATGTGTCCAGAAGAATTGACAAATTACCTAATTGCTTTCCCTTGTAAAACCTTTAATTGGTAAGAGAAATTATAAAATATTAGGAACTAATTAACACCTGTTTGCAGCTGGATTATTATATTCCTATAATTAATTGATTGTACGTGCCTGTTGTCAATCACTTATTTGACTTGTACCTTGGCAAATAAACTCCTCATTCCAAATGATGATTTGTGGACTTCACTTTATGATCAGAGGCTGTAAGTATAAACGCTTTTGCTGTATCAGGCTATCTTTCGCTGCATTGTATAACTTGTAATCTAAATCCAGTTTGTCATAAGGCTGGTATCTTTTCCTTAGACCTAACATCTCCCTTAGTGGCAATTCCTTTTAGAACTTCACAACTCCTTGATTACCCCAGTACTAGTGCTATTTAGAGATGGAGTCAGATTTAAGGTCACTCCAGCCTTCTTGGGGGTCTCTGGACCCCTAAATTTACAACAAGGGCAAGTCCAAGCTGTAGCCCAGGGGCGTAGCCAGACAACAGCTTTTGGGTGGGCCTAGGCAAGAAATGGGTGGGCACCAAGTGTTCTTCCCAACCCCCACCAGAAAAATATCTGAGCTGGCGGGAAAACGCTTCTTTCTACCTTGGCAGTCTGCAGTAGGCATGCGCAGAAAACTGAGCATGCGCAGGTGCCAGTATCGTGGAGAGCAGCGCTTCAATTACTATCAGGGGGATGTCTTCAGACTTCAGCTGGCAGAGCTTGGGATCCCCACCAGCTACCGCTAAATGTGTGCTACTGTTGGGTGGGCCTGAGCCCTAAGTGGGTGGGCCCTGGCCCACCCAGGTCCACCTGTGGCTACGCCACTGCTGTAGCCCACAATTATATTCCTCCTATTTTAACCTTAAATAGACATTTAAAACTCATCACAATATACTCCTCAATATAGGTCTATAATTGAGTAGTAATCTTGTCGGGCAGACTGGATGGACCGTACAGGTCTTTATCTGCCGACATTTACTATGTTACTATTACCATGTATTGCCCAATATTTAACATCATTACAGTGAGGAGTAAGTAGCACAAGATATTCTATTCCTTTTCCTTGCTACTACCTAAATATTAGATCTATATGTAATAAAACGCAACTGGTTAAGGACTAGCTTGTGGAAAGGTGTGGAGGAGTGGCCTAGTGGTTAGGGTGATGGACTTTGGTCCTGAGGAACTGAGTTCAATTCCCACTTCAGGCACAGGCAGCGCCTTGTGTCTCTGGGCAAGTCACTTAACCCTCCATTGCCGCATTGAGCCTGCCATGAGTGGGAAAACGCGGGGTACAAATGTAACAAAAATAAAGTAGATACTATTGGAGATTCTACATGGAATGTTGCTACTATTGGAGATTCTACATGGAATGTTGTGTTGCTATTCCACTAGCAACATTCCATGAAGAAGGCTGCGCAGGCTTCTGTTTCTGTGAGTCTGACGTCCTGCACATACGTGCAGGACGTCAGACTCACAGAAGCAGAAGCCTGCGCGGCCACATTGGTGATCTGCAAGGGCCGACTTCTACATGGAATGTTGCTAGTGGAATATGCTAGTGGAATAGCAACATTCCATGTAGAATCTCAAATAGTAGCAACAGTGGAGGAGTGGCCTAGTGGTTAGGGTGGTGGACTTTGGTCCTGAGGAACTGAGTTTGATTCCCACCTCAGGCACAGGCAGCTCCTTGTGACTCTGGGCAAGTCACTTAACCCTCCATTGCCCCATGTAAGCCGCATTGAGCCTGCCATGAGTGGGAAAGCGCGGGGTACAAATGTAACAAAAAAAAAAAATCAACCAAGCTGTTTGTTTCTGATGGAGACTTGTATTTATTTTTAGGAGAACCCTATTCTGCTCAATATTTATTCTCCAGACTATAAAAATCAAAGCATTATCAAAACAGGGAAAAAGAGGAGGAGGTACTGCATTGATAGTTAAAGAATGTTTGAAACTGGACATTGTTGATTCTTTGGTCAGTCCGGATTTGGAAATTGCCAACTTTCAATTAAAGGATGAATTATTAGAAGGTGATTTAGTATCAGTCATTTTTTTTATTATGCCCCTGGTAAATGGATGATGGCCAAGGAATCTTTGAATTCATCTTTAGAAATACACTTCATTCAGATAATGTTTTGCTGATTGGAGATATCAACTTGCATTTAGAAAATGTGGTGGATCAAAAAGCAGTGGATTTATCGAAATTTCTATCTACGCTTAATTTCCAACTATCTTCTTTTCAATCAGCACATCAGAAAGGGCACCAATTAGATCTATTTTCTTTTCTGTCTGAACCCAAGCATACTGTTAGAATCTCAGACTGTGTTTGGTCTGAATCTCTTTGGTCTGATCAATTTATTTTACAGTTTAATGCAAAGTGGTATAGATCAAAAACAATAATTAGACCCAGGAGTAAATTAAGTTCTCTTTCAAGAAAGAAAAATTGACAGCTCCCGTTTTTGGAATTCAATTAATTTTGAGAACCTGTTAGATATGCCATCTAACATATGTCTGTTCATCTGTCCAATTTAGATTGTAAGCTCTGTTGAGCAGGGACTGTCTTTTCATGTTAATTTGTACAGCGCTGCGTAAGTCTAGTAGCGCTATAGAAATGTTTAATAGTAGTAGTAGTAGTATGAGCCAAGTATAGGACAGTCAAGCCATTGTGACATCACTGATGAGGTTGGCTCTTAGGCATTGGTGGACTGAGGCATTATGACATCACAATGTCAGCTCTGGTTAAATCACCGCAGCTCCTCAGTACCTTTCCGCTCTCATCTCTCCCTACACTCCTCCCCGTGAACTCCGTTCGCTGGGTAAATGTCTCCTGTCGTCCCCCTTCTCCCCCACTGCTAACTCCCGGCTCCGTTCCTTCTATCTCGCTGCTCCCTATGCCTGGAATAGACTCCCTGAGCCAGTACGTCAGGCTCAGTCTCTGGCTGTCTTCAAGTCTAGGCTTAAAGCCCACCTCTTTGCTACTGCTTTCGACTCCTAACCATGACTCTCTTACTCAACACCCTCACTTATCACCCCTACCACTGCAATTTCCCCACCCCTAGCTGTCTGTTCATCTGTCCAATTTAGATTGTAAGCTCTGTTGAGCAGGGACTGTCTTTTCATGTTAATTTGTACAGCGCTGCGTAAGTCTAGTAGCGCTATAGAAATGTTTAATAGTAGTAGTATGAGCCAAGTATAGGACAGTCAAGCCATTGTGACATCACTGATGAGGTTGGCTCTTAGGCATTGGTGGACTGAGGCATTATGACATCACAATGTCAGCTCTGGTTAAATCACCACAGCTCCTCAGTACCTTTCCGCTCTTATCTCTCCCTACACTCCTCCCCGTGAACTCCATTCGCTGGGTAAATGTCTCCTGTCGTCCCCCTTCTCCCCCACTGCAAACTCCCGGCTCCGTTCCTTCTATCTCGCTACTCCCTATGCCTGGAATAGACTCCCTGATCCAGTACGTCAGGCTCAGTCTCTGGCTGTTTTCTAGGCTTAAAGCCCACCTCTTTGCTACTGCTTTCGACTCCTAACCATGACTCTCTTACTCAACACCCTCACTTATCACCCCTACCACTGCAATTTCCCCACCCCTAGCTGTCTGTTCCTCTGTCCAATTTAGATTGTAAGCTCTGTGGAGCAGGGACTGTCTTTTCATGTTGCGTAAGTCTAGTAGCGCTATAGAAATGTTTAATAGTAGTAATAGTAGTAGTAGTTTTATAACTATCTGGAATGTATTTATTTATAACATTTATATCCAGCCTAAGCCTAAGCGGGTAGCAGCAAAACATTCACAATTTCGTATACAATACAAGCAATAGCAATACCCACTGTATCTCAAGCAACCCAGGAAGTTTAAAAAGTCTTGCCACCGTAAGTAACGAAGTTTTGGATAAATTAGCCCAGACATTTGCCAGATCTAGCTTGGATAGAGCTAGTAATCAATGGTTTACCTTTGAGCTTCTGTTGTTGAAACAAAGGGCTTGTAACTTAGAGAGAAAATGCAGCAAATATTCTGGTAATCAAAATAAAATTCTTTTGAGAAAAGCTATTTCATTATACAAGCAGAAATTGAAAGAAACTAGGAACACATTCTATGCAAAAATATTAGGGGATGAAGTGATTGAAAAAAAATATTTAACATGTTTACTTCTTTAAATGACGCTAAATTGGATTACTACTACTACTACTTAACATTTCTAAAGCACTACTAGGGTTACGCAGCACTGTACAGTTGAACAGATAAGGACAGTCCCTGCTCGAGGAGCTTACAATCTAATAGACAAGAGTGAGACAAATATAGGACAATCAAGCCATTGTGACATCACTGATGAGGTTGGCTCTTAGGCATTGGTGGACTGAGGCATTATGACATCACAATCTCAGCTCTGGTTAAATCACTGCTATATGTAATACTACTACTACTACTTAACATTTCTAAAGCACTACTAGGGTTACGCAGCACTGTACAGTTGAACAGATAAGGACAGTCCCTGCTCGAGGAGCTTACAATCTAAAGGACAAATGTACAGTCAGTCAAATTGGGGCAGTCTAGATTTCCTGAGTAGAGGCATAAAGGTTAGGTGCCGAAGGCGACATTGAATAGGTGGGTTAAAAATTCCGATTTGCTTCCTAATGCCATACAATTAGCAAGTTATATTTTCAATTAAAATTTGGAGATATCAGATCTCAATTTTTAATCATTCATGATAATTTAGACATAGTTTTTTTTTTTTTTTTAATAAGTATGATATTCCAGTAGATAGGATTTGGAGTGAATTTTCTCCTCTTGACTGGTTTGAATTTAATAAACTCTATAATAAATATGTGCAATCTTATTGCCAACTGGATAGCTGTCCATCTTACATCATAAAAACCACCCCACTTCAATTCAAAATGTTGTTCTTTCATTGGGCAAAAATATTGGGCTCCTTTTACTATGGTGCGCTGAAAAATGGTTTGCGGTAGTGTAGGCGCGGGTTTTGGGCTTGTGCCGATCCATTTTTCATCACATCTGACCATGCCCCTTTTTGCCTGCACACATTAGAATTTAGGCGCAGTGCGTTACAGAATATGCTTAGCAAGTTATGCACGTAAATTCCAATTAATGCTCATTATTGCTTGTTAAGTGCTATTAACAACGCTGATTGGCTTATTAAGCCGATTAAGTTGCATGCATTGTTACAGAATAGGCTTGGATTTCATCACGGAACGCTAGGCGCAATATATAGAATCCAGGGGTCCGCGTGTGATTAATGCGTGAGCCCTTACAGCCTACAAAATAGGAGGCGATAGGGCATCACTCGCTAATGGCAAAATTAAAAAAAATAGAAAAAGCGGCCATTTTACCCATGCGGGAAAAATAGAGTTAGCTTGAGGCAATGACCCACGTAAGCATGTGCCAAGGCCACTTTATATCACAATTAGATAAAGGGGCCTCTAAACTGGTACCTGTGGCAATGTGTTGCCCGAGATCACAAGAAGAGTCAGTGGGGTTCGAACCATGGCTTTCCCGTTTCTCAACCCACTCAACTATGAAGCTGCTCCTCCCTCTGTTTCTTGTCCAGCACATTCTTTGGAAATTTTTTTTTTTGTTTGTTTTTGTTACATTTGTACCCCGCGCTTTCCCCACTCATGGCAGGCTCAATGCGGCTTACATGGGGCATCTTTGTTATGTTTGTTATGTTGTGTGGGCAGTCAGAAAGGATTATATAACTCATCAAGGGATCCTTTTACAAAGGCGTGGTAGCGTTTTTAGTGCGCACTAATGATTAGCATCTGCTCAATGCTAGAAATGCCCATAGGTCTATTTGGCTGTCTCTAGCGTTTAGTGCACAATTATTTTTTGTGCGTGAATTATTTTTAGTGCGTGCTAAAAACACTAGCGCACCTTTGTACATAAGTACATAAGTACATAAGTATTGCCATACTGGGAAAGACCAAAGGTCCATCGAGCCCAGCATCCTGTTTCCAACAGTGGCCAATCCAGGTCACAGATACTCGGCAATATCCCAAAAATGTACAAAACATTTTATACTGCTTATCCCAGAAATAGTGGATTTTCCCCAAGTCCATTTAATAACAATCTATGGACTTTTCCTTTAGGAAGCCGTCCACACCTTTTTTAAACTCCACTAAGCTAACCGCCTTTACCACATTCTTTGGCAATGAATTCCAGAGTTTAATTACACGTTGAGTGAAGAAAACTTTTCTCCGATTCGTTTTAAATTTATTACATTGTAGCTTCATCACATGCTTCCTAGTCCTAGTATTTTTGGAAAGCGTGAACAGACGCTTCACATCTACCCGTTCAACTCCACTCATTATTTTATAGACCTCTATCATATCTCCCCTCAGCCGCCTTTTCTCCAAGCTGAAGAGCCCTAGCCGCTTTAGCCTTTCCTCATAGGGAAGTCGTCCCATTCCCTTTATCATTTTCGTCGCCGTTCTCTGCACCTTTTCTAATTCCACTATATCTTTTTTGAGATGCGACAACCAGAATTGAACACAATATTCGAGGTGCGGTTGTACCATGGAGCGATACAAAGGCATTATAGCATCCTCATTTTTGCTTTCCATTCCTTTCCTAATAATACCTAACATTCTATTTGCTTTCTTAGCTGCAGCAGCACACTGAGCAGAAGGTTTCAACGTATCATCAACGACGACACCTAGATCCCTTTCTTGGTCCGTGACTCCTAACGTGGAACCTTGCATGACGTAGCTATAATTTGGGTTCCTCTTTCCCACATGCATCACTTTGCACTTGCTCACATTAAACATCATCTGCCATTTAGCCGCCCAGTCTCCCAGTCTCGTAAGGTCCTCTTGTAATTTTTCACAATTCTCCCGCGATTTAACGACTTTGAATAACTTTGTGTCATCAGCAAATTTAATTACCCCCAAGTTTTGAGTATGCATGCAATGATCGTCCCCTGACCTAAATACCTCTCAGAGGGGCCCTTTACAAGAGTTGCCAAGCAGCAATGGGGATTCCCGCTCGGCAACCCGGAACTACTGCCGGCCCAACGTGGCCACTGGCGGTAGGTTCCACCTCAAGCACGTGCCATTTCCAGTGCTACGGAAAATAATTCCGTAATCTATAGCTCGGTGCTAACCTGGCGGTAAATGGGCAGTGCTGGGAGCTGCCCGGTTACCGCTGGGTTACCGCAGGAGCCCTTACCACCAGATCGATGGGTGGAGGTAAGTGCTCCTCCCTCGCATGGCCACACAGTAAGAATAATCTTACCGCATGACTATGTCTTTTTGGGGGGCTTTTAACCTGCTGTGGTTAAGTGGCCCTGGCACACGGCCAAAATGGCCCCCGCTGCTACCGCAGGGCCCTTTTCCCCGCAACTTGGTAAAAGGACCCCTGAGAGCACCTCCTGACAGTCTGGCTACAAGCGTTTGCGCTATGGAAACTCGCATGTGATTTTAACCGAGCTGAGGAGTGGAAATTTAAGACGCATTGATCTGTTCTAATGCGACTTAATTGCTTTGAAAATTGTGCGCACTGTTAGCATAAAGCAAATCAGTTAGCTCCAGGAAAACCCAGGTTTTAAAAAAGGCAAATTCTTGGCCATAGGCAACATGTATTTGTTCAGACCGGAATCGGCTAACGCCGCTAACGGTAATATATCAGCCACATTGAGCCTGCAAAAAGGTGGGAAAATGTGGGATACAAATGCAACGAATAATAATGTCAAACACAGAAGCCCTTATACACTTCCATTTATACAGAATCCTTGCTAACGACTTTTCCTTGGTGACCAGAGGAGAAAATAAGACTAATAGAATGAATCCTTCAAAGATTTTCTGGCACTCTCTACTTCTGATTCGATTCTCTGCAGTTTGGCAATCGCTCTAGGGTTCCGATTTATGAAAACCTTTGCTGTGCATGCAGTGAAGTGACAGGAGGTAGACAGGGAGTTATTGTTGTTTTCACCACATCACTTAGGTCCCTACAATCCAATTACCAAGGGATAGTCTGAGATGCTGCAAACCATGACTCTATCTTATCATAGGAACCAGTGAGCCCTAAGTACTGCAACTAGAAACCCCGTGGCTTCCCTTTTCTTCCTTGCATGTGCACTCATTGTTTAACTACTTGCCTATAAGCCAATACCCCATCCAAGGCAGATCAAGGGAGGGGCGCTTTGGTCCCATTATGGAACCGTGTATGTGTGTGGGACTCTGTACAGTGTGTCTGAGTGTGTGTACTTGGGGGGGGGGGGGGAGAGAGAAGGTTAATTGGAGTGGTTAGTGCAGTGGACTCTGATCCTGGGGAACTGGGTTCAATTCCCACTGCAGCTCCTTGTGACTCTGGGCAAGTCACTTAACCCTCCATTGTCCCAGGTGCAAATAAGTACTTGTATATACTATGTAAATCACTTTGAATGTAGGTTGCAAAACCAACAGAAAGGCAGTATGTCAAGTCCCAGTTCCCTATTTGAGATTCTACATGGAATGTTAATAGAAATCAAACAAAATAAAACATGGAAAAGAAAATAAGATGATACCTTTTTTATTGGACATAACTTAATACATTTCTTGATTAGCTTTCGAAGGTTGCCCTTCTTCCTCAGATGTTCGAAAGCTAATCAAGAAATGTATTAAGTTATGTCCAATAAAAAAGGTATCATCTTATTTTCTTTTCCATGTTTTATTTTGTTTGATTTCTATTGATAAGAGTGGACTAACACGGCTACCACACTCCTCTACTTACATGGAATGTTGAAACTATTGGTAGATTCTACATGGAACGTTGCTACTACTATTGGAGATTCTCCAAGGAATGTTGCTAGTGGACGAGTAGCCTAGTGGTTAGTGCACTGGAACATGGAATGTTGCTATTATTTGAGATTCTGCATGGAATGTTAATGTTCCACTAGCAACATTCCATGTAGAAGCCTGCCCTTGCAGATCAGCAACGTGGCTGCGAAGGCTTCTGTTTCTGTGTGTGCGTCTTATGTCCTGCATGCACAACGAGCAGGACGTCAGACGCACGCACAGAAACTTGATCAGATCATTCAGCAAGCAACGCCGCGCGGCCGAGGAGAGAACTTCGGCTGGCGGGGGTTGGGGTCCCCCGTCAGCAAATTACGCAACAGCGGCGGGGGAGGGTTGGCGGCGGGAAGGGGGGCAAGAGGGTCACGGCATGGGGGTCCAGGGCCAAATCTACGGGGGTCTATGCCCCCATGATGGTTACGCCCCTGCCACTGGGTACACTCTGGCGCTACAAATAAAATAATTTGTAGCACCAGAAATGACAGCACGCTAGGGGTAGGAAGTACCGCTGGGCTACTTCCTGTTTAGCGAGCGGTAAGCCTACATTGGACTTACTGCCGCTTAGTAAAAGGAGCCCTTAGTATGTTAACTAGATCCCATTGAATAAAATGGGACATTGAATAAAATTAATACATATTAACTTGGTAGTATAGATTTGTAACTCTGCAGGTAAATCCCTTGCACAATATTCCACGGATTCTATATATGGCACTGAAAGTTTGGCACAGTTCCAGGGTGTGCATGCAAACAAATTGGTTTACGAGCCCTTAACTGTCAATTAATTGACCTTGAGAAAAAGACAGGCAGCATCTTAGCACTCTCCTTTCATTCAAACTGCGCACTAATAATCATACCGCATGGCCACGTCTTTTTGGGGGGCTTTTTCACTGCTGCAGTAAGAAGGTCCCTGGCGTGCAGCAGAAACAGCCCCTGCCGCTAGCGCGGGGTCATTTTTACCGTAGCATGATAAAAGGACCTCTTTAATGTGCCAAAATGCCATGAGTTGAGCGCCAGCATTTACACCAGGGTTCAGCTGGCATTAAATACCAGTTGCTCAACTTTGGGCATGGGTAGGGTTACCATATTTTGTCCCCCAAAAAGGAGGACACATGCCCTGCCCCCACCACACACCTGCCCCGCCCCCGTCACACCCACCCTGCCCCTTTCAGGCCCTCACTCCGCCCCTGTCACATTTTCCCCTCCCTGCTGTCACACACCCCGTCACCCCCCCCCCCCCTTACCTTACTACTGCCCTGGTGGTCTAGTGACCTGTTCGTGGCAGGGAGCGCTGCCCTGCATGCATCCTTCCTGTTGCTGATCTCGGCGCCGATTCAAAATGGCTGCCGAGAGTTGAAGTCTCTTGAGGTCACTTCAACTCTCGGCGGCCATTTTGAATCGGCGCCGAGATCATCAACGGGAAGGATGCATGCAGGGCAGTTCGGGGCAGGGCTCTTTCCTGCCCCGAAGGCGGAAGAGGTCACTAGACCACCAGGGCAGTAGTAAGTAAGGGGAGGGGAGGCTAGCAATCTGCCCGTTTGTCCAGAAATCCGGACAAACGGGCAGGTTGGCAAAACCCGCCCAGTTGCCCGGACGTGACCTCAAAAAGAGGACATGGCCGGGTAAATCCAGACATATGGTAACCGTAGGCATAGGAATCATCTCTGGTCTCTTATCTTCCTGGAGTGCCCTTTAGAGAACAGGGCTTAGCACTGATTTTTATTCCAGTACCGATTTTTAAGCCCCATTTATAGACTCGCCTCCTATTTGTTTTTGCAGAACTTTTATCCTGCTTTGATCACGCTTGTCAGATCATCTGGTCCACAATGGAATCGGGTGTGTTAAGCCCCATGAGCTGTGCAGGTTGTCAGTCTCAGGAGAAAGGCCAAGCGGTGGGCATCCTCGGCTCAGGGGCTGCACTTGGATCCCAGCCCAAAATACTCTCTGCTATGAAATGATTAGAGATTTTAGAAGGATTTCACATTTCCAAGATACCAATGCGGAGGGGGGGGGGGGGGGGGGTTCTCCCTGACTGTGAAAAGCCAGGTCCTAACCACTCTCAGAGTGATTAAAAGCATTGACATTCAGCAAAATAAATCATTAAAGCTAAACCATGCACCTTCCCGCACCAAGATCAACTTTTAAACAGAGTATAAACATCAAACCAAATTTTCCAAAAAGTAAATGTTCCCCCCCCCCCCCCCCCACCCCGAGGAAATTGCCTGGGCGAATCCCATGCAAATAATTCACTGGTGGTGGTTCATGGCCTGGGCTTTCTCTCCTCCCTTCACCCTGGTAATTATGCGGCCTCTGTCTTTGTGTTCCTTTTCTTCTGCCCTCTGTGTCTATTCACATTCACAGACAAGGCTGAGCCAGTGGAGAGTGCAAAGGGGTCCCTCCATCTGCCACTTTCTATGTACTCCCACTCAATAAGGAAAATAAGGGTCACTCTTCAGGATCACACACCAGGGCCCATCACAAATGAGACCCCAAAGCTTTGATGCCTGTGTTTGGACACAAGCAATTACCCTCTAATTATTGTTTTCCTTTTCAGTTTGCCCAACTTAGAAAACCTTGAAAAGTAGCACAAAGGGGGAACTCACTGGAGTGAATAACACACTTGTGTAAGACCCCCCCCCCCCCCTTCCTCCTCGCTGTATTTTTTTTTTTTCTTCCTTCTCCTCTTTCCATATTGAGGGGGAAAAAAACCCTTAACAAATGTTTAAAAGCACAATATGGGTTTGGATGGTTTTGAAGACTATTTGTAAGGACACAAGAACATTTGTAGAAATAAGGCACAGATGGAAGGACTGGGGGAGGGGGGGGCAGACCCTTCTTATTTCAACTGCTGGTCTTATAGGAGCTAAAATGATTTTCAGCTGGAAAGGAAGTGGAAAGGAGAGATTAAACTCCCCCTTCCTGCTCCCCTCCCCCCCCCCCCCCCGAGACATTCCCACCGCTCATTAATAAAACTTTAAAATACACTCATTGCCTTCCACTTAGGAAAATACGATGAATCCCTGAAAGGCGTGAAACCTGGTTGAAAATCCGGGCATTCACCCCTGTGAAGGGCAGTAAATTACTTAGTATCGCTTAGAAGTTACGAATGGTCTCCCAGCTCATCAATGCACCAATGTGAGGTTTCAAGCCTTCCTTTGTGGGTAGAAAAATAATCAGGGGCAAATAAAGCAAAACTTAATGGGGATAAATATAGAGACCTTGTCAGTTGCATAAGCCAATGATGCAACCTGAATGCAGTCGATGTACCTACGGCAGTGTAACCAAAGCATCTGCAGAAAAAAAAAATGTCTTTTGTGAGTATCTTTTGCAATTGTACAGGTTAGCTCCTGGTTTGGAGAAGATTTTATTTATTTTTTTTTTATTTTATTTGTTGCATTTGTATCCCACATTTTCCCACCTATTTGCAGCCTCAATGTGGCTTACATAATGCCGAAGTGACAGTCGCCACTTCCGGATCTGAAAAGGACAGGGTGGTATAGCGTGTACATTGCAAGGTAGATTACAAAGTGATATTGCATTAATATTCATGGATGATAGAGTGATTTGTTTCAATATATTTGTTTTAATTAAAGGGCCCTTTTACTAAGCAACATAGGCGGTGCCTATGCGCGCCCAACACACGCCAATTTGGAACTATTGCCCGGCTACCGCATGGCCCGGGCGTAATTTTATTTTGTATGGGCGTTCAGTAGGCGCGCCGGAACTTTTACAGCGTGTGGTGCTAACCGGGCAGTAATCGGCATTGTTCGTGAGCTGATGATTACCGCCCAGTTAACGCGCGAGACCTTACTGATGGCGGTAAAGTCTCAGGCTCAAAATGGACACACGCCAATTTTCATTTTGCCGCATGTTCTGCCCCCCAAAAAAGGGCCTTTTTTGGCGGTGCGCTGAAAAATGAACCTGCGCGTGCCCAATACACGCGTCTACACCAGCGCTGGCCACTTTTCGGGACACCTTAGTAAAAGGACCCCTAAGTTTTTCTATACGCGCTAGAACTTTTTAATGTAAGCAAATCAACTGCACATGTGTCAATTCATAGGTTAACGCACATTTCATCAATTTTGCATGCGCTAAAAATTTTAAGGCACCCAAATGAAATGAATGCGGACTCTCGGAAGTGCACTTCCCTACTGGCTTTCAAAGAAAGCAACTGACCTGCTGCACGGTCAAGTCTGGAAGTGAACAGAAGATTTTCTATCAACAGTTTGATAATCATTCCACAGTCCGGTCGCTCGTTCACTGGCCCTTACACTCTTGAGTCGTCTTTTCTCCGGAACATATCTCCTACTGTATGTTAGAACATCAGCCTTCCATCAGTTATGTCCATAGAGGAGGAAACACCTGATGAGTTATAGTGAAATTAGTTTAAAAAGATGAGTGAGCAATCCTGCTTATAATCGAAATAGAAAAACGCCTATATTATGACCCAAATCGGGAGATAGACGTTTATCTCACAAAAACGAATAAAGCGGTATAATCGAAAGCTGAATTTGGACGTTTTCAACTGCACTCCGTCGCAGATGCGGACAAAGTTGATGGGGGCGTGTCGAAGGCGTGGTGAAGGCGGAACTGGGGCGTGGTTATCGGCCGATCAGAGATGGGCGCCTTTCGCCGATAATGGAAAAAAAATTTGCGTTTTTAGCGAGAATTTAGGGCACTTTTCCTGGACCCTGTTTTTCCACGAATAAGGCCCCAAAAAGTGCCCTAAATGACCAGATGACCACTGGAGGGAATCGGGGATGACCTCCCCTGACTCCCCCAGTGGTCACAAACCCCCTCCCACCACAAAAATATGTCATTTCACAACTTTTTATTTTCACCCTCAAATGTCATACCCACCTCCCTGGCAGCAGTATGCAGGTCACTGGAGCAGTTATTAGGGGGTGCAGTGGACGTCAGGCAGGTAGACCCAGGCCCATCCCCCCCCCACCTGTTACACTTGTGCTGGTAAATGGAAGCCCTTCAAACCGCCCCCCAAACCCACTGTACCCACATGTAGGTGCCCCCCTTCACCCCTTAGAGCTATAGTAATGGTGTAGACTTGTGGGCGGTGGGTTTTGAGGGGGATTTGGGGGGCTCAACACCCAAGGGAAGGGTGCTATGCACCTGGGAGCTGTTTTACCTTGTTTTTTTTTTTTTTTTTTTGTAAAAGTGCCCCCTAGGGAGCCCAGTTGGTGTCCTGGCATGTGAGGGGGACCAGTGCACTACGAATCCTGGCCCCTCCCATGAATAAATGTCTTGGACTTATTCGTTTTTGAGCTGGGCGCTTTCGGTTTCCATTATTGCTGAAAAACAAAAACGCCCAGCTCAAAAAAAGATAAACGTCCATGTTTTTCGAAAATACGGTTCGGTCCGCCCCTTCACGGACCCGTTCTCGGAGATAAACGCCCATGAAGATAGACGTTTCCGTTCGATTATGCCCCTTAATGTCTACTATTCAATGTCATGCTACATCTATTCTTTCACATTCTGCTTTCTGAGTCCTAAATAGTAAAAGTAGCTCTACCCTACTACATCAAACCCATCTCTTGAGAATATCATAGGGCAAATAAATGCAACCTTCCCACATGCATATACATTGGCTGGAAACAGTGGATGATCAAACATTAATGTAAAATCGATCCATATGTCGCTAAACAATTTCCAAATGAAAACTTTACAATGTAAGGCTGGAAACATGTGTTTCCTAGAATGACACAGGAAAAAAAAAAATGAATAAACCTGCAGATTTTATCTCAGATCTTTTGGTTTTCCTGAGCTCCGGGTAAGTCTGCGGTGTGGCATGACCCTTTTGACCTGGGTCGATGCACTCACCCCGGGGAGGTGGTTACCATCACTCCCTTAGACTCAGTATTAACGTGTGGGGTCCCGGGTCTAAACTGTTAATTGAACTGGTTCACAGTCCCTACATTACAGCTGATAGCCAAAAATCAACTCCTCTTATAGAGAACCTACTTCTCATGTACCCCTTGGGACCACACACAAGCCCTGAAAATAGCTATTGTGTGCTATGAGGGAGAGCACATAATGGAGAAGGGAGAGAAGACAAAGATTTAATCAATGCCTGAATGCGGCACCTATAGAAAAAAAAAATAACCCAGTTTTACAAGAGGAGATCAAACGTTTTTAAAGCTTGAAACTAATATTTGAACATTTAGCAGGTCACCACTATTGAAAGCAGAGAGAGAAAACACAGCAAGACTTTATGTTCCATTGAAGGTTATCAATAGAAATCAAACAAAATAAAACATGGAAAAGAAAATAAGATGATACCTTTTTTATTGGACATAATACATTTCTTGATTAGCTTTCGAAGGTTGCCCTTCTTCCTCAGATCGGAAATAAGCAAATGTGCTAGCTGACAGTGTATATAAGTGAAAACATTCAAGCATTACTATGACAGTAAAATAGATACCATTGGAGATTCTACATGGAATGTTGCTACTATTGGAGATTCTACATGGAATGTTACTATTCCACTAGCAACATTCCATGTAGAAGGCTGCGCAGGCTTCTGTTTCTGTGAGTCTGACGTCCTGCACGTACGTGCAGGACGTCAGACTCACAGAAGCAGAAGCCTGCGCGGCCACATTGGTGATCTACAAGGGCCGACTTCTACATGGAATGTTGCTAGTGGAATAGCAACATTCCATGTAGAATCTATAGAAATCAAACAAAATAAAACATGGAAAAGAAAATAAGATGATACCTTTTTTATTGGACATAACTTAATACATTTCTTGATTAGCTTTCGAAGGTTGCCCTTCTTCGTCTTGTTCTACTGAATATATATAAACAATCCTTCAAATTCTATAAAAGTCACTAAAAATCGCATGCACAGATTTGAGCGTGTGCCCAATTCCCACGCGCAATTTAGTTGAACGACAAGCCAATTAGTGCCGATAATTGAATGCTATCAATCAATTATCAGTACTAATTGGCATTAATTCAAATTTACGTGTGTAAATTTACGCAGCTGGATCGATCTAAAAAGAGGGCAAAGCCATGGGAGGGGCATTCCCACAATCACAGGGATTTACAGCAGGGGTTTTTTGGTGTAAATGGTTGCACCTAAAAGTAGTCACAGTTCCCGGCGCTAAGCGTTATTCTATAAATGGCCCGTAACTTTGAGTGTTGTTTATGGAACAGCACTAAGCACTATGGGGCCCTTTTACTAAGGCGAGTAGGTGCCAATGTACGTCCAATGCATGTCAGATTGGAACTACTCCCGGCTACCACGTTCCCCGGGCTGTATTTCCATTTTTGACACGCACCCAAAACACGTGGTAGAAAATAGTTTCTATTTCCTACCGCGTGGTGCTTACCCGGCGGTAATTGGCAATTTACGAGTCCTGGCCGCTTATCACCCAGTTAGCGCGTGAGACCTTACCACTAAGTCAGTGGTGGCGGTAAGGTCTCAGTCCGAAAATGAACGCGCGCTGGTTTTATTTTTGCCACACGTCCATTTTCGGCCACAAAAAAATGCCCTGTATTTCTAGGCGCGCTGAAAAATGGACCTGTGTCTGTCCAAAATGCATGCCTATGTCAGCAGAGATCACTTTTAGTCCAATATTTATTTAGATTTTGTTCACACCTTTTTCAGCAGTAGCTCAAGGTGAATTACATTCAGGTACTCTGGATATTTCTCTGTCCCAGGAGGGCTCACAATCTAAGTTTGTACTTGAGGCAATGGAGGGTTAAGTGACTTGCCCAAGATCACAAGGAGCAGCAGTGGGATTTGAACCAGCCACCTCTGGATTGCAAGACCGGTGCTCTAACCACTAAGCCACTCCTCCACTCAGCAACATTCCGTGTAGAATCTCAAATAGTAGCAACATTCCATGTTCCAGTGCACTAACCAGTAGGCTACTCCTCCACTAGTAACATTCCATATAGAAGCCTGCCCTTGCAGATCAGCAGTGCAGCCACGCAGACTTCTGTTTCTGTGAGTCTGACGTCCTGCACGTACGTGCAGGACGTCAGACTCACAGAAACAGAAGCCTGCGTGGCCGCGTTGCTGATCTGCAAGGGCAGGCTTCTACATGGAATGTTGCTAGTGGAATAGCAACATTAACATTCCATGTAGAATCTCAAGGTGAGTTACATTCAGGTACACTGGATATTTCTCTGTCCCAGGAGGGCTCATGATCTAAGTTTGTACCTGAGGCAATGGAGGGTTAAGTGACTTGCCCAAGATCACAAGGAAGAATATAAGAATAGCCATACTGGGTCAGACCAATGGTCCATCTAGCCTGGTATCCTGCTTCCAGGAGTGGCCAATCCAGGTTACAAGTATCTGGCAGAGCCTCAGTTAGTAGCACCATTTCATGCTACCAATCCCAGGGCAAGCAGAGGTTTCCCCTACGTCCATCTCAACAACAGACTCGTTTCCTCCAGGAACTTGTCCAAACCTTTTTTTAAAAACCCAGATACACTAACCGCTGTTACCATGTCCTCCGGTAACAAGTTCCTGAGCTTAACTATTCTTTGAGTGAAAAAAATATTTCCTCCTATTTGTTTTGAAAGTATTTCCATGCAATTTCATTGAGTGTCCCCTGGTCTTTGTACTTTTTGAATGAGTGAAAAATCAATACACCTCCACCCGATTCACACCACTCGGGATTTTGTTAGACCTCAATCATATCCTTCCTTAGTTGTCTCTTTTAAAAGCTGAGGAGCCCTAACCTCTTTAGCCTTTCCTCCTATGGGAACAGTTCCATCCCCTCTATCATTCTGGTTGCTCTTCTTTGAACCTTTTCAAATTTTTTTATGTTTTTTTTGTTTGCTTGTTTCAGTGGGCTTGGGTGGGCCCAGGCCCACCCACTTTGGGCTCAGGCCTACCCAGTAGCAGCATACCTATGATGTGGCTGGCAGGGATCCCCAAGCCCCACCAGCTGAAAACTCCCAAGTGTCCCTCCTGCATACCTTGTAAGTAGCAGATCTTCGCCTGCAGTGAGCAGTGACATACATACTGCTTGCACCGGCCCCACAGCCTTCCCTCTGATGTATTTCTGCCTAGGCGGAAACAGGAAGTTGCATCAGAGGGAAGGGTGTGGGGCCAACATAAGCAGTGTGTATTAGTTGCTGCTCGCTGCTGGTGAAAATCTGTTTTTTAAAAGGTATACGGGGAGAGGGGGGATGTTTGAGAGACCATATGGCATTGCAGGTGAGAGGAGAGACCAAATCACCTGTGGGACGGGGCGAGGTTCTTCTGCCCACCCATCTTGGGCCCAGGCCCACCCCAAAATTGGGTGTCTGGCTATGCCCCTGGCTTGTTTGATTTAGTATTTAGCAGTTTTGTTAGCTTGCTTGAACAAATGGTTCAATTTTTTGAATTATTTTGGTATCTGTAGGCTATAAGCTTTGGCCCTCTGCCTGTTGAAGTGCGGAGGGGGAGCTTCTTGGGGCGTTTTCCTCCTTTGGAGTAGAATGCTGGTGCTTACTTGGACTGTGTTTCTATATTTATATGCATGCAACTATTAAACGTTACACATTACCTTGTCCTCTTTTACCTGAAATGATTTGTATATCTATTTACCTCTAATTTATTTTAGATTTTTCTGTATATCTATTTACTTCTAATTTGTTTATATTTTTTCTGTACTTTAAATGCAATAATACTTGTATTTCTCCTCCCGTAAATGGCGATCGCCATTATGGCATAATGTAAGCCACATTGAGCCTGCAAATAGGTGAGAAAATGTGGGATACACATGCAGTAAGTAAATAAATAAAATTATTACATTGGAGGGGACTGTCTGTCTTTGCCTACTCTGCTCCTCTTTCTCCACACCTCCTCATCCTACCCCACCCTCCCCCTCTGCCTCAGCCTCCCAAAACGAGTAGGTCACTGGCCCTTATGAATAAGGGGATCAGCATTCAAAAGGTACCATTCTCACAAATGCACAGACAGAGGAAAATACGATCAGGACAGCCAAGAGATAAGTGGGAATAAACAGGTGAACAGAGGAATGTGTGGAGGGCAATGAGTTAAAATCAGGAACATGGAGGGAGTGGAAAGGGCTGGTGCTAGCTGGCAGGATTGTGTACAGTAGCGGGGTTAATGTCACTTTTTTTTAACAGAAGAAAGTGTTTTCATGGAACTAGCCAAACTGAGCTTGGAGAAGGCAGAGGGGGCTAAATGGGATCCATTGACAGTTTTATCCTTCCTTGGAGACCTGAGGGGTTCTGGAAGACTGGAGAGGAACAAGCGTCATGTCTCTTAATAAACCATGTAAGAGGGAGGATGTTCATAACTACAGGTCACTTAGTCTGACCTCAGTGGTAAGCAAACTAAACGAAAGGAGAGCAAAGGATTTTGCTTCCAGCAGTCTTACTCCTGAAGGGCCTCTGCACATTAAAAAAAAAAAAATTACAATTTTGAGCAAAATTCTGCTTTCTTTATGTATGATTATATTTTTGTGTAGAATTCCCCTATCATAAAGGCCTGGGTCTTCTCTGCCCCAGAGGTCTAACACTCCCCCCCCCCCCCCCCCCCCCCGCTAGGAGCCCCAGCTTCCTTTTTCCATCTACCTCTTGCTTTAGCAAGGCCACCCCCTCCTCAAGTTCCCTCTCCACCCACAAGGTTCTCAGCCCAGCGTATCTGTCTCTCAACCCCCATCCACCATCTCTTTTTCACCACCCCCTACAAAACCACCCCCATGGTTCTCTCACATCCCTCCACGTACTTACATTACCCCACCCCCTCAATAGAGTTTTCTCCTGAATCCTGTTGTGGCACTCTCCAAGCTCTCTTCCCCTCCCCCTCGTAGATTCTATGCTTGGTCTCCCATCCCCCTAAGGCATAGCTCTTCCTGAGGTACCCACAGTGGTGTGCTGGAGCGGGCTGTCACGGGCTCGCGAGAGCCGTTTGTTAAGTTTTTAAGAATTTTGGGAGCCGGTTGTTAAAGTACGCCTCCCCATGGCTACTTTAACAACTGACTCCCAAAATGTGGGCTTGGGCCACCTCCTGAATTCTCTTTTACATTGCTGGCAGTGATGCTGGCCCCACCACCCAAGTAAATAGACTGCTGCTGCTCCCTGCTCCTTGTTTCTGACTCTGAGCATCAGGCTGGGACTTTTCATGCAAGCGCAAGAAGGTTCCATCATGCTGCTCAGAGCCAGAAACAAGCAGCAGAGAATGGTGGCAGTCCATTTATTGGCTGGTGGGGCTCGGCAAAGTATGCCTAGCGTGCCCACACAAGGGAGGGGAGAAAGAGACATGTATTTCCCCCCCCCACACACACACAAAATTTCAGGGCTGGCTATGCCCGGAGAGAGAGCCCGTTGTTCAAAATTTACCAGCACACCCCTGGGTACACACCTCCAGCTCTCCCCCCCCCCCCCCCCCCCCCCTACAATGGCACATACTTAACTCAGGTGTCGCCTTTCTCCCCCCAGACACATATTCCTCCCGCTCTTTACAGCCTACCAAAGCACACGCCCTTCCTCATGCCCGATGAGGTACTCCCCACTTCATGCAGGACCCCCACCAAGGAATACACTCTTTCTAAGATTTTATTTGTCCCCCAAAACCTGATTTGTAAAACCTGGTGAAAAGGAAAGCAGCTGTATGTCAGGCTGCATCCTCCTCCTCCACTGTTCTGAGCTGACTGATATATGCAGAGCTGCCAAGGCCCCCCCCCCCCCTGAGCCACTCAGCAGGAGATCTAGGACCTGCCCCCAGCCCAGCCACCCCTTGCTCCACCCCATTTATTGCTCTGCCCAGCTCCACCCACAACTTTGCCTATTGCTTGCCCACCCTAACCCATTGCTTCGCATCAGCCCAGCTGATTCGTGACCAGCAGCAAAAGGAATGATCTTAGGGCCGGTTCTTTTTAACGTTTTTGTGAGCGATATTGCTGAGGGGCTGTCTGGTAAGTGTCAGCTATCGTTGCAATAATTTTGACCTCCCGCAATCCTGACAGTAAGGTTTGTCTCTTTGCGGATGATACTAAACTCTGCAACAGGGTGGACACCCTGGAGGGTGTGAATGACATGAGGAAGGACCTAGCGAAGCTAGAGGAATGGACTGATATTTGGCAGCTAAAGTTTAATCCCAAAAAATGCAGGGTCATGCACTTGGGTCGCAAAACTCCAAGGGAACAGTACAGTATAGGGGGTGAAGTGCTTCAGTGTGCAAAGGAAGAGCGGGACTTGGGGGTGATTGTATCTGACGACCTTAAAGCTTTCAAACAGGTAGAAAAAGCGAGGGCCAAAGCCAGAAGGATGCTTGGGTGCATAGAGGCATGACCAGCAGGAAAAAGGAGGTGATAGTGCCGTTGTATAAGTCTCTGGTGAGGCCTCATTTGGAGTACTGCGTGAAGTTCTGGAGACCGCACCTATGGAAAGATATAAACAGGATAGAGTCGGTCCAGAGGGCGGCTATGAAATTAGTAAGCTGTCTTGAATGCAAAAATTATAGGGACAGGCTTATGAACCTCAACATGTATACGCTGGAAGAGAGGAGGGAGAGAGGAGACATGATAGAAACGTTTAAATATCTCAAGGGCATTTATGTACAGAAGAGAGCCTTTTCCAAATGAAGGAGAGCTCTGGAATGAGGGGGCATACGCAGTGGCGTTCCGTGCTTGGCTGACACCCGGGGTGGATCGCAGCTGCGCGCACCCCCCCCCCCCCGGGTGCAGTGCAACACGGCGCCCCCCCCCCGGCGTGGAACGGCACCCCCCCCCTGGCGTGGACCCTAACCCCCTCTCCCCCGGCGCAGCGCCTCTCACTCCCCCCGACAGTCCCCACCTGCCTACCAGCTGAGCTCCGGCCGGCACCTCCAATCTGCAGCGCTGCTGACTTTAAATGAAGAAAACCGTCTCGTCATTGGCCCTTCACTTACTGAGTCCCGCCCTCGAGGAAATAGGAAGTTATATCAGAGGGCGGGACTCAGTAGTGAAGGGCCAACGACGAGACGGTTTTCTTCATTTAAAGTCAGCAGCGCTGCAGATTGGAGGTGCCGGCCGGAGCTCAGCTGATAGGCAGGTGGGGACTGTCGGGGGGAGTGAGAGGCGCTGCGCCGGGGGGGGGGGTGGACGGAGCACCCCCCCACCTGTTGACACCCGGGGCAGACCATCCCCACCGCCCCGCCCTTGTTACGCCACTGGGCATACGACAAAGTTAAGCGGGAATAGGCTTAGGAGTAACCTAAGGAAGTATTATTTCACAGAAAGGGTGGTGGAGGCGTGGAATAGCCTCCCGGTGGAGGTGGTGGAGTCGAGGACTGTTCCAGAATTTAAAAAGGCATGGGATAAGCATGTGGGATCGCTTGGGAACAGGTAGATGGGTTATAGAGGATGGGCAGAGTAGATGGGTCATATGGCCTTTATCTGCCGTCATGTTTCTATATTTCTTGTCCAGAGGCAGCAGAAAAGCACGTTCATAAAATATCATCTCCTGCTGCTTTGATGACATTTTCGTTCTCACCGGCTTTTACAGATCAGGCTCTCATAGTCCTATATGTATTTCTAGAAGGCTCTGCATTCAGTTGGCCTTTTGTAAAATAAGCTGGCAATTCAGGGACGCCCCATTTTAATTGCCCCATTACCAATCAAGATGCCCTATTTAAAATGTTGTTGTTTTTTTTAATATCTTCTGTTACTTACTCAGCAAATAGATTTTAGAAACACCCACGCCCTGCTCATGGCCACACCACTTTTTGGGCATCAAGTTACAGAACACGCTTAGCGAACTGTGCACATAAATCTTAATTAATGTCAATTAGTGTGATAATTATTTGTCATTACCGGGCTGATTACCGGGTTAACCAATTAAGGTACGTGCATTGTTATAGAATATGCTTTGATTTCTGTGCAGAAATTAAGACATGACATATAGAATCCTGGAGATAGTCCTTTATTCTATAACTACGCATGTAATTTTTAGGAATGCCCCTGTTCCACCCCTGACCCTCCCATTTCTGCACCCCGCTTTATGAATTCACACATAAAATTATGCGCCTAACTTTGTGCACATATATTTCAGTTAAATCTAATTAGTGCCAATAATTGCTTGTTAAGAAGCCAGTTATCAGCGCCAAATAGATCATTAGTCAATTAAATTGCATATGCAAATTCAGCACACACTCTAATTTCCATGCGCAATTTTTAGCGACTTTTCTAGAATTCAGGGGTAAATGTGACTAGACTTCTGAGGCATTATCCTCCAATTTTCTTCAAGTTATTTAAGGCAAGTCACTTAACCCTTCATTGCCCCTGGTACAAAAAATAAGTACCTGAATATATGTAAACGTCTTTGAATGTAGTTGCAAAAACCTCAGAAAGGCGGCATGTCAAGTCCCAGTTCCCTTCCCTATTTGAGATTCTACATGGAATGTTGCTACTATTGAGATTCTGTTGCTACTATTTCAGATTCTACATGGAATGTTAATGTTGCTATTCCACTACAACATTCCATGTAGAAGCCTGCCCTTGCAGATCAGCAGCACGGCCGTGCAGGCTTCTGTTTCTGTGAGTCTGACGTCCTGCACGTATGTGCAGGACGTCAGACTCACAGAAACAGAAGCCTGCGCTGCCGCATTGGTGATCTGGAAGGGCAGGCTTCTACATGGAATGTTGCTAGTGGAGGAGTAGCCTACTGGTTAGTGCAGCAGACTCTGATCCTGGGGACCTGGGTTCAATTCCCACTGCAGCTCCTTGTGACTCTGGGCAAGTCACTTTAACCCTCCATTGCCCCTGATACAAAATAAGTTTCACTAAAAGGAACGTGCCAGATGTGAAGGGAAGAGAGAGCAGGGCAGGCAATGCGGTGGTGCCGGAGGCCAGCACTGCACAAAGTCTTCAGCTGGCCGGGGTTGGGGACCCCCGCCAGCCAAGATGTACAGCGGTGGTGGAGGGAGACGGCGGTGGTGGCGGTGGCAGCAGAGGGGGGGGGGGGCAACCAAAATGTGCTCCCCACCTTGCGCTCTGGCCCCCTCCCACCTTGAGGTCTGTCTACGCCCCTGCTTAGTTCTGTGTGTAAGTTCTAATTAATGCCAATTAGTGTCAATAATTGCTTGTTAAGTAGCAATTATCGGTGCTGATTAGCTTGTTAAGTAATTAAGTTGTGTGCACAAATCCAGAATATGACTGGATTTGCACTCGCAACTTAAGTCCCACATATATGGAATCCCGGGGTTAATGCAGAATTTCGCGCTTAAATTTGACGTAAATGCTCGCACCCAACTGCTGTCATTTAGGCGTACAAATTCAAGTATTCTATAACGTGTGCCTAAATCCTGGGATTGCTCGTGACCCACCTATGCCCCTCCCCTGCCCACACTCCCTTTGGAGTTGCGCATGAGGTAAGTTAGGTGCTCAGGTTATAGAACAGAGGCGTAGGACAGTTCCATGTGTGACTACTAATTGCTGCCAATTAGTGCTTGTTAATTCCATTAATTAATTGTTATTGCCTAATTAGCCAAATAGTATATGCACAAATCTGTGATCCATGCCCAATTTTGGACAACCTATACCGAATTCCCCTTTATGTGAAATATAAGAAGAAAGAAAAGAAAGACCGTATTAAGAATCACCGAACAGAGGAGAGGTTGATGTAAAAGATCTGGTCTGTAGGATCCTGCAGAGAGAAGAGCATCTTAGCAAAAGGCCTGGTATTTATTTGTGCATTTTCCATTGGAATTTCCATTTTCTCATTTTGATTTGTATTTGTGAAGTAACATATGAACTAACTCCTTTTAATTCAATGACTAAAATATTTATTTTTTAACTGGAGTGACTTGTATCTTCTGAAACTGGAAGCCATACATAAGGTGAGAAACTATCAAGGACCTTAAGAAAAATGTCTTCTTCTCACCCTGCAGGATCCAAAACCAAATTTACCCCCATTCATTGCACTCAAAGCCACTGAACAATGGTCCGGGGGGGGGGGGGGGGGGGGGGGGGGGGGGGGGGGGGGAGGGGGCTGCAACAATTCGAACAGGGAGACTAAAAATTCAGAATTAAATCATAAAATGATTACCTTTATTTTTCAGTCTGGTTTGATATTGCTAACACTGATTGCTACTATTTGTTATATAGAAAGAATCCAGAGTCCTTAATACACAGTATATCAATCACAGATGTTTCCCTTGGTGGCCATCTTGTTTGGGTACATAACATTATTACCACGATTCATACAAGAAAACAATTTATGATCATGTGAGCTCCAAAAGATGGCATAAGAAATCTGAAATCTAATAGGATCAGAATAAGGACAGATTTGAAATCTCGCTATCATTTAGACTGTGGGCTCAGACCTCCATATCAACGTGTTTCAGCACTGATTTTGCAACAATTTGAATTCAAATCAGCTTAAACGCAGATGTAGAGAAAGATCATCCTTAGTCTATTTTGTCAGCCTAGTTGCGCAATCATGTTAAAAGTCACCAGGGCCTCCAGTGGCATGAAAGGTTACATTTGTTCAGGTGGTGGGAATGTTTATTTACTTTAGAAGCAATAGGAAAGAGAGACCCATCTCCAGTGCAAGTTGCAAGCATCCAGCTGTGAGAAATAGACTGAAGGATCAATTGTTGATTCGGAGTTTGCAATAGGCCGTTTCCTTAGCGTCTGATCTGAATTATGGGGTCCTTTTACGAAGGTGCACTGAAAAATGGCCTGCAGTAGTGTAGGTGTGGGTTTTGGGCGCACCCAGATTCCTTTTTCAGGGCGCATGTAAAAAAATGGGCGTGCGGCAAAATAAAAATTGGCGCACGTCCATTTTGGGTCTGAGACCTTACCGCCAGCCGTTGACTTAGCGGTAAAGTCTCACGCGCTAACTGGGCGGTAATGACCTATGCATGTCAAATGCCACTTGGCGCGTGCCCGATACGTGCATCCGAAAATAAAAATAATTTTCGGACGCGTGTAGCGGATGCACGCCAAAAATGAAATTACCACAAGAGTCACACAGTAGCCAGGTGCTGACTCCATTTTGGTGTGCGTTGTAAAAGGTCTCCTAAGAGCACCATCAACCTATTCTTGTAATTGTCATGTGTTTTTATAGAGTCATTTAAAGAAACTGAGGTCATCATGTTTGTTGAGTTTGATCATTAAAAATGTTATTTTTTCTTTGGGAGGGGGGGGGAGACGCGGGCTAGGAGCGTGAAAAGTAAATCAGAGGGGTGCAAGGCGAAGGGTCACTTTGGATACCCAATGCCCTTGAACTGGCTCTGGTTTTTCATGTTCAAATTTAGGTGTGAAGATGTTATAATGCCATTGTATCGCTCCGTGGTGCGACCGCACCTTGAGTATTGTGTTCAATTCTGGTCGCCGCATCTCAAGAAAGATATAGTAGAATTGGACAAGGTGCAGCGAAGGGCAACTAAAATGATAGTGGAGATGGGACGACTTCCCTATGAGGAAAGACTAAGGAGGCTAGGGCTTTTCAGCTTGGAGAAGAGACGGCTGAGGGGAGACATGATAGAGGTATATAAAATAATGAGTGGAATGGAACAGGTGGATGTGAAGCATCTGTTCACGCTTTCCAAAAACACTAGGACTAGGGGGCATGTGATAAAACTACAGTGTAGTAAATTTAAAACAAATCGGAGAAAATGTTTCTTCACCCAACGCATAATTAAATTCTGGAATTCGTTGCCTGAGAACGTGGTGAAAGCGGTTAGCTTGGCAGAGTTTAAAAAGGGGTTAGACGGTTTCCTAAAGGACAAGTCCATAAACCACTACTAAATGGACTTGGGAAAAATCCACAATTCCAGGAATAACATGTATAGAATGTTTGTACATTTGGGAAGCTTGCCAGGTGCCCTTGGCCTGGATTGGCCGCTGTCGTGGACTGGATGCTGGGCTCGATGGACCCTTGGTATTTTCCCAGTGTGTCATTACTTATGTACTTATGTACTATAACAGTACCAACGCTTATGGAATAA
This sequence comes from Microcaecilia unicolor, assembly GCF_901765095.1. NCBI lineage: Eukaryota > Metazoa > Chordata > Amphibia > Gymnophiona > Siphonopidae > Microcaecilia > Microcaecilia unicolor. The sequence continues at coordinate 19,256,115 of NC_044036.1, read as the reverse complement.
GCCACAAAAAAAAATGATGAATGAAATATTGTGCATTGTGGTTCATTATTTCCCCTGTACCATGTTAGTTCTTTTTCCTTGATTTTATCAACATGCAAAATAATACTAAACACGAATTCTCCTGAATTTGAAGGAAATATGGCCATGCCACTGCTTAGTCTCCCAGATCCTTTCAAAACACCTACAGTAGCCTTCAACTGTGGTGCAAAGAGTAGACATTTTTTGAGACAATCCCTGCAAAAGTTGTTAAGTGCTCACTTGAGCACAGCTCCGAATGGTTGTACCTTTCCCAATACTCATGTCAACAGATGGTGGATGTAGCATTCTAGCAGCCTGCTGACACAGCATGGGGAGTTTTCCAGGAGAAGAACATGACAGTTCTGTTTGTTTTCTTTCCTTCGGTATGCAAAGATTAGCACAGGTCACCCTGTATTGGGCAATGCCCCGCAATTCACTTTTCCATCACATCAGTCATGTTTTAATTTTGAATGCGTGAAGGGGGAGGGTTAAACGATGAAGACCTCTCCTGTAATGTTTTGCTAGTCCTGAACCTATTGGCAGGTCAGGCAGGAATGCCTTCTCCGAATCCCCAGGAGGAGCTCATGTCAGCTGCCTGAGCGACTCTGTTTGTTTGGACTGTCCTGGGAGTATCTGATATTGTATCTGTGGGAGGAATTAGAAGGTCCTGGCAATGAGATGCAGATTGATGTAGGCTTCCACGCTTTCAAAGGCATGCACGTAGACTAATGATAGACATGAGGATGACAGGAACTGCTTCAGTCACTAACACATTCTGTCCATGTCTGTAATAGAATTATTTATTGAAACTTAAAAAGCATAGTTTATGAAACCCGCATATGGGCTGGTGCAGCGGGTCAGTGGTAAGTGCTGTGTGGTGGATCTGGGATTGATCGCTGATCTAGGGCTTCAAACCCCAGGATAGCAAATGAGAATGTACTAAGGACGTAGTGGTTACACAATCAGAGCCAGATTATACAATATATAAATTTTTATAAAAAAAGAGAAACGTGCTTAGCAATATTCTATAAACCTCATCTAAATATAGGCGCAGTTTATAGAATACATGTAGCAGCTGTCCCGCGACTAAAATTTAGGTGCAGCCATTTACGGCAACTAAAACCTGGTGTAAACGCCCATGCGTTATTAGGCACATATCGAGCATATTCTATAACAGGACGCATAATTTTCAGGAATTCCCATGATCCACCCATGTCCCTCCCATGTCCACGCCCCCTTTTGTGATCCACACATTAGAATTTATGAGCACCATTTTTCAGAATATGCTTAGAAAGTGGCGTGCATAAATTCTGATTAAACAATTAAGTTGTGCATGCAAATCGGCTACGCATGTTGATTTGCACGCATAGTCGCCGTTTATAGAATCTGGGGGGGGGGGGGGGGTCAAGGGAAGAGGAAATCTCAGTCATTGTGCAACAGTGACACCTAGTGGCCAGACTCGGGGTTCATATTAAGCCAGATTTTTAAGGGGTGGTAGTTTCTAATCACTATTCCCTCTAAGGTGAGTGCGAGTCCTCCACTTATAGTCCTGCCAGTTGAGGGCGCTGTTTATTTATTTATTTATTGCATTTGTATCCTACATTTTCCCACCTATTTGCAGGCTCAATGTGGCTTACATAGTCTTGTTATGACATTAACATTACAGGATATTAGATATCATTAGTGATGTATTAAGATTAAGTGAGGGTAAAGAAATGTGAGGGTATAGAAGAGAGTAAGTGGCCTAGTGGTTAGGGTGGTGGACTTTGATCCTGGGGAACTGAGGAACTGAGTTTGATTCCCGGCACAGGCAGCTCCTTGTGACTCTGGGCAAGTCACTTAACCCTCCATTGCCCCATGTAAGCTGCATTGAGCCTGCCATGAGTGGGAAAGTGCGGGGTACAAATGTAACAAAAAAAAAAAAGTAAGGTGGGTGAGTATAGAAGGTAAATTGTCTTAAATGGTTGGGTTGGCGAAGTGTTCAGTGGATTATGGGTTTTCTTTGTAGGCCTTGTTGAAGAGATATGTCTTCAGAGATTTACAAAAGTTGGTTATTTCATCAATTGTTTTCAAATCCTTAGGTAGTGCATTCCACAGTTGCGTGCTCATGTAGGAGAAGGTAGTGGCATGTAACAGCTTGTATTTTAGTCCTTTACAGCTGGGGAAGTGCAGATTGAGGAATTTGCGGGCTGATCTTTTAGCATTTCTGGGAGGTAGGTCTACAAGATTTAGCATGTAGGTTGGGGCTTCTGCATGGATGATTTTGTGTACAATCGTGCATATCTTGAATGTGATGCGTTCTTTAAGTGGGAGCCAGTGTAGTTTCTCTCTTAGGGGTCTTGCACTTTCATATTTGGTTTTTCCGAATATGAGTCTGGCACATTTTCAAAAGTGAGATAGGCAAGATCTGCAAGACTCTAGGAAACCTGCTTGTCCCTAGTGATGGAAGACACAGTATTGAAGCACCCCCCCCCCCCCCAACTGCCAGCAATGCAGTTGGAGGACTCCCGCTCAGCTTAGAGGGAACAACGAATGCTAAAGAGTGGAGGGTATGAAATATAGGAGCTTTTTCCACAGCAGGGAGTAGTTGTGAATGAAAGCACATTGAGCTTTATCTGCCAGAGACTGACTTTGATTGCGTCAGAAAACAGGTGGAAATTGCCAAGCCAAAAACAAGTAAAATACTTTGGCAGGTTCATATTTATGCACTTGCTCTCTTCAAAGCACACGCTCTATAAATTTAAACAAAAGCTAATGTCGTTGTTTATTTAACATGGTTCTAAGCCACTCATCCACAGTTCTAGGCAGGGTACAAAACTATCGGATAATCATCAAAATCAAAGGAAACAGATACCAACCAAAACATACAAGAAACAGAACAAAACACACATCCATAAATATACAAGGTCATTTACCTGAGAAAAGCTCTGTAACTTGATGTCACAGCTTTTATTCCATTGTATACTGGGAGACAGTCCTGCTTTTCTTAGGAAATACACAGGGACACCCGAACTCCCTGACTTCACAGGCTCAGACTCCTCCCAGCTGCCCTCCCCCCAGGTCATGGAATTTCAGTTTTTCATACCAAGCTACTAAGCAATGGAATTCTCTCCCAAAGTCAATGAGACGCAGTGCGTTTTTTCTAGCAAAAAAAGGTGCTGGTACTCAAATGCTAGGCCACCCTTCAAGGGTGGGATAATCACTGAGGGATCCATCCCACAATAGCCAGGCCCCCTGCAACTAGTCACAGAACCTATGACAAGGCAGAATTGGCGTGTAGAGCCAACTTTGGGGATCATGGGTCAATTTTAGCAGACAATGGAAAAGGTGCCGGTACTCAGTACCCCCAAGTACCCCCTCAAAAAAAAGCCCTGATTAGACGTATTTCTTTTATTATTATTTTCAAAATTTTTACATTTTTCAAGGTTATACTCTTGATACAGAAAAGTGTAATAATATTTCAACAAATATGAAAAAAATAAGGAAACATTATAATAATAGTTTTAATTTCCAACACTCAAGTCCACAAATTTTTGGATCCATGAAGTTAATTACAGGAAGTTCAAGGAAAAAATAGAAAAACAAAATCAAAGGTTAATCAGCACCTAGCTGGACAGTAAATTATATATTAAATTAACCTCCTTCAGATCTTTTCGAAGCTATAAATGATGACAAACGTGAAGGGTTCATGAAAACATATTTAAATTAATTTAATCGAATGACGCATTTGCAAGGAAACCTCAAATAAAATACTCCTCCAAGTTGTAAGACGGCAGGTTTTAATAACAAAAATTGTTTACGTCTTTTCTGGGTTTCTTTCGAAATATCAGAAAATAAGTTTATTTTAAGACCCAGGAATAATTTATCCCGGTTCCTAAAGAACAACCAAAGAAGCCATTGCTTATCAGGAATCAATGCTATGGTAGCCACTAATGTGGCTGCTTGAGCGTGTTCTATTTTGGAAGTCTCCAAAAAAGCGGTCAAATCTAAAGATTCCTTTTTCTCTTGTTGAGATGATTCCTTCTGTGGAATATAATACACCTGATTGAAAGGTGGTAAATTTGCCTCGTGAATTTCCAATACTTCACGAAGATATCTCTTTAACATATCACTCGGTTTCACCAATTTAATCTTTGGAAAATATATAAATCTCAAATTATTATTTCTCATAAAATTATCGTATGTTTCAGCTTTTCTTCTTAAGTTAGAGATATCTTTCAAAATCACGGTTTGCAGATTTCCCATATCTGTAACAGTTTTTTCAATAGTTTCCCGTTTTTCATTCAACAGTTTTATATCCATTTCAGTTTTTAACATCTTCTGTTCAATTTCAACTACATTTTGAGATATAGAATTAGTTTTTTGGTTAAAGGATAATATAAATTGAGAAATCAAGTCCCAAAGAGAATCCAGAGTTACCTCTGCCGGCTTCTTCAACACTATTGGAGGAATAGTACCTGCATGTTCTGGATCCTTCATTTGCTCCGTTCCTTGTTGCCCCGTTGCCAGTCCAACTGAACTATTTACCTCGAGCGACCGCAATTGCCTCTCGGGTTCCCTTTCAGATTGTACTAGAGCTTCCATCGAGGGTATGCCGCTCTTTGGCGGGACTCCCATCGAACCTAAGATAGGGGAACTTGCCAGTTGCGGCTGTAGGTTGGAGGTAGCCTGCCTTCCTCCTCTTCTTTCGACGCTGCAAAATGGCGGCGCCGAGCCCTGCCCTTATATGGTATGAAACCCCACCCAGTGCATCCCAGGATACACTGGGCAGGGCACCGCCATTTTTTTTGTTACATTTGTACCCCGCGCTTTCCCACTCATGGCAGGCTCAATGCGGCTTACATGGGGCAATTGAGGGTTAAGTGACTTGCCCAGAGTCACAAGGAGCTGCCTGTGCTTGAAGTGGGAATCAAACTCAGTTCTTCACTTTCCCAGGACCAAAGTCCACCACCCTAACCACTAGGCCACTCCATCGGCGTCGAAGGAAAAGAAGGGAGGCAGGCTCCCACCCTCCTCCAACCCACAAGGTAGGGGGTAGGGGGGTAGGTAGGGAGGGGGTGGATTGATCACTGGACCATCAGGGACCCTTTGGTCAGTGGGTTAGGGGGGCTCGAGACCCACCAGATCTCCAGCCCTCCCTGAACCTGGGGGGGGGGGAATCATCGGGGGGACTGGAGGTCCAGCGGACCTCCAGCTTCCCGATCATTTGGGGGGGGTTGGTCGCCCACTGGGCCACCAGGGACTATTTTGGAAATGTTGAGAGGAGTTGGGGGGGGGGGGCTGGAGACCCACCGGATCTCCAGCCCTCCCTGAACCTGGGGGGGGGATCATCGGGGGGACTGGAGGTTCACCGGACCTGCAGCCCCCGTTGCTCGGGGCAGGGGTAGTTGGGGCCTGGTGGTCCCATGAACCTCCAGCCCCTGTGTTTGACAGGTTTGGGCTTTTGACAGCCCAGACCTGTCAAACAAGTGTGAGAGGATTGTGCTGAGCACATGCTCAGGTACAATTCTCCCGGACTTCAACCCCATGATCAGAGATAATTGTGTGCTTAAATTTGCATGCAATTATCTCTGATCATAGGTCTAATAATGCCCTGCGCTGTTCCAGCGCTATTTTTGGAGCGGGAACAGTGCAAGTTTTGATCATCTCACTGTCTATGTGCTAATCCAACACACGCCCCTGGCCCTCCCATGCCCCTCCCACTGCCACTCCCACCTTGCCATTGTACACACCTGATTTAGTGCACAAACTTTATAGAATAACAACTATGGACATGTAGGAGGAGATTCTACATATGGTGCCTAAAAAATCGATGCTGAAATCAGTGCTGACTTTTACCAAGCTACTGAAAAAGGGGGCCGGCGCTGGTGTCCGCGTGTGTTTTACACGCACACCGAGGCCCCCCTTTACCGCAGCTGGTAAAAAGGAAGTCTCACTTTCCCACAGGAAATAGCCAGGCAGCAAGTAAAGCACTTGCCGCATGGCCATTTCAGGGCGGGCCCTTACCGTCACCCATTGAGGTGGCGGAAAGGGCTCCCACGTTAACCCGGTGGTACCGATTACTGCCAGGTACACTCTGGTACTACAAAAATAAATAAAAGCTTTGTAGCACCAGCAAAAATGGTGTGCTAGGGGTGGGAAGTACCGCCGCGATGCTGCAGTAGATCGGTGGTACTTCCTGTATAGCGAGAGGTAAGCCCACTTTGATATAATGGTTGATAATGAAAGCAATGTGGCCTGGCGACCGTCCCTGATGCAGCCTCAAAACAGGGTCCTGCCGGTCGGTCTATGGGACATTATGAGAATTATTTGCTAATAAAGACATTAAAAACTTACCTGAGCATTGGGTATTTTGTATTGGATTTATATTTAGCCCCCACCTGAGACTACATCTACTATCTGAAATTGGATTGACACGTGTACACCCTGGCATTTGCATGCTAAACAATTTAAGTGTAGAATAGTGACTAGCACTTATGCACGTAACTGGCAATTATTGGCACCAATCCTACGTGTAAGCACTACAGGAAGAATTTGCTCACGTTGTTTTAAAGTTGTAGGGTCGGGGGATTGATTTTGCACCTAATCCCTTTGTCTTGGTTGAGAAATCAATCCCATGGGTTGTTGCCTTTATTGTATTACATAGTTTCTAAGAGTCTGAAGGAGGGGAAGAAGCCAGCGGGATGGAAAAGGGCAGATCGTCCTGTTATGAAGGGCATAAATAAGGATAGTAGAGAGGTCTCCAATTATAGGCAAATTTTTAATCTCTGTAGTTCAGCAAAACTGGTTGAGCAGATAGTATTAGCTCAATTAGCTGATTATGTGGACAAGGTAGAAGCCCTTAGTCCATATCAATCAGGGTTTAGATTGGGACATGGGACAGAAAGGGAGAGGGAAGGTGAATGGAGGAAAAATAGCCTTGGTGATATCGCTAGATTTGACTTCTGCCTTTGATTTGTTGGATTACCAGTTATTACTGGGTATGTTGTCAATATTAGGTCTTAGGGATCGCGTGTATGCTTGATTTGTATCCTTCTTGGCAGAATGAACATATTTTGTACAAGAGGGAGCAAGAGGTCATCTATGCATACTATGCTGTGTGGAGTGCCTCAATGGTCATCGCTGTTGCCTGTTTTGTTTAATTTGTTTGTTGTATCCCTAGTTCAGTTGATTCAGACATTTCTGATTTAAGTTTATGTTTATGATGATGATATTCTGCTCATCAGTTACTGTAATCCTCAAGACCTGAAATTAGATTTTGTAAATGATTGATTGTTCACCATTGTTGGATGGTTGGACAGGAATGGCTTGATATTGAACGTAGATAAGTCAAGAACTTGTTGGTTAACAGGGCATCTGACTAAGCCATTGGCCATACCTAGTTTTCCTGAGGGTCGTGTGGCCCTGTGTGATTCATTCCATTATCTGGGGGTGGTGTTGGTCTCTCAGTTAAGATTTGAACAGCAGGTCCCATGAGTAGTACGATCAGGATTTTATACTTTATGTAGGTTGTGGCTGGTCCACCCATATTTTGATAATGAGACCTTGCATTTGTTCTTACACTCTTTAGTTATCTCAAAATTGGACTATGGTGATGTAGTCTAGGTAATGACCTATGCATGTCAAATGCCACTTGGAGCGTGTCCGATACGCGCATCCGAAAATAAAAATATCTACTTAAATGATTAAGTACCCCACAAAATGCCGGTATTCAACTATTAGGAGGGGTAGAGTGTTACATGTTACATCTTTGTATATCCATTACCATTGACTCCCAATGGAGTATAGACCTTTGTATGAGATCTTGATATTGACCCATAAGGTGTTGTATGGAGGAACACCTGTTTATTTGGTCTCATTGATACAGTTTGGGGGGCAGACTCAGGAAAGATGTCAGGAAGTATTTCTTCACCGAGAGGGTGGTGAACGCTTGGAATGCCCTCCCGCGGGAGGTGGTGGAGATGAAAACGGTAACAGAATTCAAACATGCGTGGGATAGGCATAAAAGAATCCTGTGCAGAAGGAATGGATCCACAGAAGCTTAGCTGAAATTGGGTGGCGGGGGGAAGAGGGGTTGGTGGTTGAGAGGCTAGGATAGGGGAGGGCAGACTTATACGGGGTCTGTGCCAGAGCCGGTGATGGGAGGCGGGACTGGTGGTTGGGAGGCGGGAAATACTGCTGGACAGACTTATACGGTCTGTGCCCTGAAAAAGACAGATACAAATCAAGGTAAGGTATACACATATGAGTTTATCGTGGGCAGACTGGATGGACCGTGCAGGTCTTTTTCTGCCGTCATCTACTATGTTACTATGTTATAGTTTTACAATCCACAACGGATATTGTGGTCCTTAGAATCCACTTTATTGGCCCTTCCTATTACGCAGCAAGCATGTCCTCTATAACATGATACGGTGCTCATTTCTGGTGTGCTCCTTACCTATGGAATCAATTACCTCGTGATTTGCAGATCGAGACCTCTTTGAGTCAATTGAAATTGAAATCTTATTTTTTGTCATCAAGCCTTTGGAACTCACAGCTAGCCTGGGCTCTGTTATGGAAAACTTGAAGTGTATTTGGATTGGATGTATGATGAATTGTGAAAGTATGTTTGTTCTGGTTGAGTGGCGTGCTTGTAGCTTATCTTTCATTTTTATGGCGTTCTTTTCTGCTTAATTTTGGACTGTAAACTACTCTGGCTTTTTGAAGAATGGCATATCAAATGTTGTAAGCTATTAAACGATTACTATTCCATACACCGGGGGCCAGATTCTAAATAAGGCACGGCGAGTAGCATGCATTAAATTGTGCGTACAGCCAATTTATACAAACTACACAATTGAGTCAGTGATAATTGGCCGATAACGGCCATCATCACTAATTGGCAATAATTGGAATTTACGTGTATTTCTTTTTAGGTGTATTCTAAAAATAGGGGAGCACAAATTCCAACATGCATAGCTGAAAAGAGGCTGCAGCCTTGGGAGGAGTGTAGGTGTGTCAGGGTATCAATTGCATTTACGTATGTTGTTATATAATTCGTGTGAATGCAGGTACATTTAGGCAAGCGCATTTACACCAGGTTTTTAGTGGAGGAAATAGCCACGCCTAAATGTATGCACATTCCTCTGACCTATGCACTGTTCTATAAACTGCATCTTACTGTCGACATGTATTTTGATATTTTGTCCATATATATTACACCTTATGAACTCCAGAAGGCAGATGTCTGGTACAATGCAAGCACTGAGATAAACACTAGCAAAATAACTGAGAGACTGAGATCATCTCCAACATACCCTGGCATAGAAGTGACCTGACCAGAGACATTATTAGCCAGAGAGACAGAGCAAGTTGTTACAGTGCATAATATGCAAAAATGGACAATATTCCCCAAAAAATCTTCCTGTTGAGCAAGAGAGAGAATTACTTCGTCTTATATGTAGTACGTCTGTTTATATGTCTCTTCATTCATTCAGATTTATTTACCACGTTTTTTAAGAAATTCACCAAATCCGGTGTACAGCAATCATAACCTGGACATAAGTAATAATTACTGCAATAAATATATTCAAATAACAGTACATGTTAGGGCATAGTGTGCTACTTACAAGACAACACAAAATGCATTAAAACATCTTAATACACAGCCTAGGGTGTAAGCAGAGGTGAAAATATAGACAGATAAGATACAGTAACAGGAATTAGATAGAAAAATTGCACTTTGACTCAGAAAAGGTGAATGACTACTACTACTACTTATCATTTCTGTAGTGCTACTGGACGTACACAGCGCTGTACACTTGAACATGTAAGAGACAGTCCCTGCTCGACAGAGCTTACAATCTAATTAGGACAGACAAACAGGACAAATAAGGGATAAGGGAATTACTAAGGTGGGAATGATAAAACATGGGTACTGAACAAGTGAATAAGGGTTAGGAGTTAAAAGCAGCATCAAAAAGGTGGGCTTTTAGCCTAGATTTGAAGACGGCCAGAGATGAATGAAAATGATCTCTGCTAGAGTAGGGATAAGGACAAAGAGTAGAAAGATTCCGGAATCCCAAAGAGTAGCAAGATTCCAGAATCCCAAAGAGTAACAAGATTCCAGAATTCCAAAGACTACTAGTACTACTGCTTATCAATTTTATAGCGCTACTAGATGTACACAGTATACACTAAACATGTAAGAGACAGTCCCTGTTTGACAGAGCTTACAATCTAATCAAGACAGTCAAACAGGACAAATAAGGGATAAGGACAAAAAGTAGCAAGATTCCGGAATCCCAAAGAGTAGCAAGATTCCGGAATCCCAAAGACTGCTACTGCTACTACTTATCATTTCTATAGAGCTACTAGACATACACAGAACTGTAAACTGAACATGAAGAGACAGTCCCTGCTCGACAGAGCTTACAATCTAATTAAGACAGACAAACAGGACAAATAAGAGATAAGGGAATTACTAAGGTGGGAATGATAAAACATGGGTACTGAACAAGTGAATAAGGGTTAGGAGTTAAAAGCAGCATCAAAAAGGTGGGCTTTTAGCCTAGATTTGAAGACGGCCAGAGATAAATGAAAATGATCTCTGCTAGAGTAGGAGTAAAGGGTAAAGGGTCATGGATTTGATAAACTTCCTTTCTGCAACACAACCAAAGTGATTTACATATATTATATGCAGGTACTTTCTCTCTCCCTAGTGAGCCCACAATCTGAGCAGCCCTTTTAGTAAAGAGTTTGCGCATGGCAATGGGCTTGCTGCATGCCAATCCGTAACTACTGCCAGGCTACCGCAGAAGCCCAGTGGTAGTTCCCACCCCCAGAATGTGCCATTTTGGGCACTACAAAAATATTTTCTATTTTTGTAGTTCCGGTGCTTACCCGCCGCCGGATTAGCATAGGAGCCCTTACTGCCACCTCAGTGGATGGCAGTAAATGCTCCTCCCCCCCCCCCCCCCCCCCAAATGGTTGTGTGGTAAGTGGTTCATTTACTGCACAGTCATTTCTTTAAAAAAAAAAAAAAAAAAAAAAAGAGCCTTTTACCCGCTGTGGGAAAATGTGGTCTCAGCAAGCATCAAAAACATGAGCTGACACTGCAGTATATTAAAAGGACCCCTAAGTTTTGTTTTATTTGGTTTGGGGTTTTTTTATCTGGGGCAATGGAGGGTCACAAGAAGCTGCATTTGGAATCAAATCCAGTTCCCAAGGTAGCCCACTGCTTTATCAATTAAGCTATTGCTGTTTAGTCGCTGCATGTGTGAATAGCCAATGAGTTCCTTCTTCCATTAAAGGTTTGAGAGAAGAACCAGGCTTTCACTGGCTTCCTGAAGTAGAGAGAGTTTTGCCCCCGCAGATAGGAAAGAACTCACCCGTTTATGTCAGAAATGGAGTTCCTCATGGTCTGCCAAAGACCAAGGACTGGAATGGCCATCAAGTGGTTCATTTGATCAGGGCAAGCTTCAAGCCTTGGTCTGTTATAATGAATCCCGCAAAACAGGAAAATCAAGGGATAAACATTTAGCTGCCATAAACAAGTTCATACTTATTTCTCAAAACGAGCATGATAAAGCCCTGGCTAACTCAGATGCTAACCAAGCCCCTTGTCAAGAAGCAGTGACACCTAGTGCCCCTCCACCTTATGATGCGGCAGCAGCTGCTAGTCCTGCCAAACTGCTACCATGTGCAGTGGGATATACCCCAATACCCCCAGGATACTGTGATAAACCTACAACGGATTCCCAGTTAAAGGTTCCCCAGAGGTCACAGCCGATGACCTCCTCGCTGCCTCCGGAATCTATTGCTCCTATGATATTTGACCCACCTACAACCGTGCTCATCTCTGGCACTGTAGATATATCTCCTCTTTCATCCCAAAATAATCCTACACAACCTTCAGGTCCCTCTGGATCAACAAGTGTTCTGCCTCTGTCCCAGGGGTCGGCATTAACTCAGCCGTCCACAACCCCATCAACAATATCAGTGGCCCCGACTATCGCTCAAACGCCTACTATTACTACTGCTCCCACGGTGCAAGCATCTACCCAGACAGTTGTCCCGCAGCCACCTCATGTCTATCGCACTATATATGGCCATGAGATTGAAATACCTCCTCCTGTTATTGAACACTACCCTTGTGTGACGAACCCCCCCGGTTCCGGTCACCACCCACAGACCATCTAACAGCAGAGTAGATGTCGCTGCCCAGACAGTCACCTGCCCTGAGTTAGGGACAGGTCAAGCCTCACACATGGCCACCCAAACGACCACCAACCCATATATGTGGAATGCTACTCAGACATCGCCTCCACCACCACTTTTGGACTCTTCTGTCCAAACTGGTCCCTTGCCCCCTGCATCCTTACCTTGCCAATGAGTTCCTTCTTCCATTAAAGGTTTGAGAGAAGAACCAGGCTTTCACTAGCTTCCTGAAGTAGAGAGAGTTTTGTGCCGAGTGAATCCTTTCTGAGAGTGCATTCCAGAGTGTGGACGCTACTCCAGAGAATGCCCGTTGGCGGGTATAACATTGTGTGATTTCCTTTGGAGAGGGTGTGGTTAAAGATACTCCTTGGGAGGACACCTTGGAGGTGTATAGAAGGAGATCCTGTTCCTCAAGTGCTCTGGCCCATTTCCTTCAAGGGTCAGGTTTTGAAATGTAGCCATGAATTGTACTGGTAGCCAGTAAAGTTTTTGCAAAAAACGGTGTGATGTAGGCACACGGTTTACAACCTTTTCTATCAACTGAGCTGCGGCATTCTGAATCAATTGGAGCTGGTCTAAACCCTTTGTAGTCAGACCAATGTAGAGTGCATTACAGTAATCTAGTCTCAACATTATCATGGCATGAACTCCTGTGGAAAAACTTGCCTTTTCGACGTAGATTGAGGAAATATTTATTTTCCAAACATTTTTGTTTAATTCCGCAAAATATTTTTTCCTTGAAACCAAACTTGGAAGACATCTTTGAGGACAAAACAGACTCTACAATTTCCAAAAACACACACACGAAAACAAAAACCCCAAACACAAAACTTGTATAATGAGATCTTTATAGATAGGATCAACATACCCACACTCAGGTATTATTACCAGCAGTCACACAATTTACTCACCGCGTCTCAAGATACAAAAATATTCTACAGCTCTTTTAGCGAGAGTATTAAATACTTAAAGATACGAACAAGATTCAGTTCAAACTCTTCTGTACTGCTATCACAACACACATTTTTCCAATCTTCGGATGTGAAGAGATTGACTTCAGTACCCCTTACATTATACCATCCACATACACACACAGTCCTAAACAATAAACCCAATGCTTAATTGGAAACCATTATTACAATCATCACAAATTTCAGACACTCATAGACAAGCAATGGTTTGACAAAGCCACAGGCAAAGTGAAAGCTCCCATTTAAGCCGTAATGAAATAATAGGATGAAATGATTCTGTACATTTGTAAAAAAAAAAAAGTTAAATGAAAATAAACATTGGGTGGCCTTGTAGCAATTAGCTGTAGTACTACTTATTCTTTTCGAAACAGAATAAACCAGTTCTCTCACTGGGTTTATGCTTTTCTCTGTCCCCAGAAGCCCTCTGTGGTACTGTAACCTCTCATTATGTTTGCCATTGTTGTATTTATGGCTTGATCATGTTGTTACTGTTAACAGCACAACTCTACCCAATGAACTCATGATTACATGGTAGGTAATCAAATCTAGGCTGCCTCCCTTAATATGCTTCAGGAGCACCACCTGGCAGTCCAGCAGCAAGACTATGAATTATCAGCTATTTGGGGGGGAGGCTGGACTTTGTTTTTCTGATGGAGAACTGAGAACAGATTAAGTCTCGGCAGGTACTTGGAAATTTGGGGGCCTTTTTACAAAGGCACGTAAGGGTCTACACACGTGCAGCGCACGTCAAATCGGCATTACCACCCAACTAGCGCGTGCGCCTGGCGGTATTTTTGAGGTTGATGCGTGCCAAAAACCCGCAGTAGAAAATAATTTTCTATTTCCTACCGTGGGGGTGTTCCCAGCGGTAATCAGCAGTTGGAGCACGCTGGACGGTTACCACGTAGATAATGTGTGAGCCCTTACCACTAAGTCAAAGGGTGGCGTTGGGCATTGGGCTTACCGCCGCTTAGTTAAAAAAAAAAACCTCTGTGTCTAAAGAACAATTTTATGAGTCATTCTCTGTCTGAAAATAATGCCAAAGTCACTATCAATGATGCAGAAAGTGAGGTCATTATTCCCACCCATCTACTTAACACTATCTCTCCTACTGTCATCCCTTTTATCTGTCATATCCTCAATCTTTCACTGTCCACTGCGACTGTTCCTGATGCCTTCAAACATGCCGTAGTCACTCCACTCCTTAAAAAACCTTCATTGGACCCTACCTGTCCTTCCAACTATCGCCCCATCTCCTTCCTCCCTTTCCTATCCAAGATACTTGAACGTGCTGTTCACCGCCGTTGCCTTGACTTTCTTTCATCTCAAGCTATTCTTGATCCACTTCAATCTGGCTTTCGCCCCTTCATTCAACTGAAACAATGCTTGCTAATGTAACAAAGGGTTAAGAAAAGGGAAAAAAAATAAAAAAATACTTACCTGGGGGGCTCTGGAGGGTCCGGGAGGCTGCTGCCCAGGTTGAGTGGCCAGTGGCAGGCTTGGGCGCCATTGCGGGGCCGTCTTTTGGGTTGGGAAAAAGCTGCAAGGAGCGGCAAGTTTTTTTTAAAATCTAGGGACAGTTCGCGTTTGGGGCCGAGGGGGACGCTGCTTGAGGCAGCATTGCGGTTTTTCTGACTCCCGGGGACGATTGGGCAAGTCCCCGGGAGTGAAGATGCATTCGGGGGCCGGTGCGGTGGCTGTAGACGCTGCTGAAGGCAGCGTGGTAGTTTTTTTACTCCCGGGGCGAAGGAACGAGTCCCCGGGAGTCGAAGAGCTGCAGCAGGGCCGGTTCCGGCGAAGAAGAGGGGTCGGTGTGCAGCCTGTGTGTGCCGCAACAGAAGAGGTTGGCCGGCGAGTGGGGAGGAGAGAGCGGAGGAGCGCAGGTTGAAGGGGGCGGTGAGTTCGGGATGCGCCGGGAGTGCGTGCGCGCGCTCGTATTGGGTTTTTCTTTAGGGAGCTCTGGCGAGGCCTAGAAGCCTGGGCCTCGATTTTTTTGCCGGAGCTTCGGAAGATTCGCCGGTTCTTGGGGTGATTTCTATTTTGGGCTCCGTTTTCGTCGGGAGACCAGCCGGACCGGATATGAAGGGAGAGGTCGAGAGAGCAGAAAATCTTCTTTAAGGTAAGGGGTCGTTTGACTCAAAATTTTAATTTATTTATTTTTTAAAATGTGAGAATTGCGTTTTTTATTTTTAAAAAATCAGGGGTTTGACGGATTTAAATTTTGTTTTTGGATTCGGGGTCGGGGAATTTTTTAGAATTTTTCTGGTGGGTTAATTTTTGAATTTTTATATTTTTAGTGGGAGTTTTTGGTAGGGTGTTGTTTTTAGGAGTTCTGAAAGGTTTAATTTAATTTATTCGACGGGGTATGTTAAGGAAGTGTTAATTTAATTTTTGATCGGGTTTTTACAGAATTTGGGATTTTTTAAAAGGGGATTTAGGTGAAATAAGGGTAGGCGGATAGTAAAAAGGGGTATTTTTAAATTCTAAAAACATGATTTGATAGGGGACGGGAAGTTTTATTAGTGTGGAAATTTTGGTGTAATTTAATTAAGGTTAAGAGGGAATTTAGGTTAATTGAAGAATTTTCCATTATTTCTTATGGGATTTAATTAAATAAAATGGAGATTTAGCACTGCTGGCCAGCATTCCGTTGGTCAGCAGTGAATCTTGGAATCCTGGAAGTAGCGGTGGATTGGCTAAGGGGCTTCGGAACTGCCAGCGGAAATTCCATAACCTAGGATACGGAGTCACTGGCAGTTATCAGAAGGAGTTGGGATTGCGGTGAGTGTGGATGTGTGTAGGAGAGGCTGGTGCTATTTGAGAGAAAGAAAGAGAGATAAGTGAGAAGATAGGGTTAAAAGGGGATGAATTCTTGGAAAGGTGTATAAAGAAAGGGAATGAAAGGGGAGAAGCAGTGATTGTGTTGCTATTTTGGTAATAAAGTTTTTTTAGGTAGTTCATAGAAATAGGGGTTAGGACTGCATTAGTGATTAATTGGGTTCAGAAGGGGGTAAGTAGTGTTAGTGGGTTCCGGGTAAGGAAGGGATTATATGATATTATTAGAAGATAAGAAGTAGTAATAAGGATAGAAGTAAGGGTGTAAGTGTTTTGTGTGATTGGGTTCCTGTACCGCTGAAGGCACTCCTTCATTAGCACAGGGAACACAAACGAAAAGCTTAAGCCTCAAAGAAAGGGTGTTTTGATTATTTTAATTTTGAGTTAGTGCTGGGCCACAGTGTGATAATTAAAATCACTTGTGTCACCAAGAAGAAGGAAAATTTAATTCAGACAGGCAGATAGGGTTTTGCTTCCCTTTTTGTTTATTAAGAGAGGTAGAGGGAGAAGACAGTCCTGGGGACGAATTCTGGCAGCGGTACGTCCAGAAGAAGTTAAAGGGCCCCGACGCAAGAAAGACTACGGGGAAACGACTTAGAAGTGAAGCTTCAGCTAAGTGACAGTTAATACAAATTAAAGGAAGAAAAAAACTCATACTTACCTGAACGTAGATAGGAACTCATTTCCTGTGGGAGACAAAAAGGGAAACACAAAGTATCAATCCATTTTTACTAAGATAATTCTGTAAATTGAGTCTGGGATATGATATAGGAAATAGTTGAAAATCTAATACTTATCTGACATTTCTGGGGGAGGTGGTTGCTGATAAAGGGGTTCTGTAAATTAAGGGAAAGGTAATTACAATATTATAAGGACTGTGTTTGTTTAGAATGGAATGAAATTAAAATGTTAACAATTAGAAAGGTTGATTAATACTAATGGTACCATTATAAGACAAAAGAATTTACAAGTTTTTTTTAATTTGTTCACATTTTTGAATTAAATAAACGTTGTTGGGTTCGCTTTAAAAGTCTAGTGTCATTTAAATTCAAAAGTTATCCTAATTTAGTTTTTATTCCTCTCCTGTTCTTTGAGAACAGGAGACGAGGTTAGTGGGTTTGTACCTCCCTCCCTGTGTGGGTAAAGAGTCCTGGGGATGAATCACGACTACAGATAACTAACTCTCAGAGGATCTATAGCTGTCATCGCACGCCTTACCAGGGAAGGCGGGTGACACTAAAGTCTCCAATGATCTGTTCCTGGCCAGATCCAAAGGTCTCTATTCTATCCTCATCCTTCTCGATCTATCTGCTGCTTTTGACACTGTTGATCACAGCCTACTCCTTGATATGCTGTCCTCACTTGGATTTCATGGCTCTGTTCTTTCCTGGTTTTCTTCTTATCTCTTCCAGTGTACCTTTAGTGTATACTCCAGTGGATCCTCCTCTACTTCTATCCCACTGTCAGTTGGTGTACCTCAGGGATCTGTCCTGGGACCTCTTCTTTTCTCCATCTATACTTCTTCCCTTGGTACTCTGATCTCATCCCATGGTTTTCAGTATCATCTTTATGCTGATGACTCCCAGATCTACCTCTCCACACCAGAAATCTCGGCAGAAATCCAGACCAAAGTATCAGCCTGCCTGTCTGACATTGCTGCCTGGATGTCTCAGCGCCATCTGAAACTAAACATGACCAAAACTGAGCTTCTCATCTTTCCCCCTAAACCAACCTCTCCTCCTCCCCCATTCTCTATTTCTGTGGATAACACTCTCATCCTTCCTGTCTCATCAGCTCGTAACCTTGGGGTCATCTTCGACTCCTCCCTCTCCTTCTTTGCACATATTCAACAGACTGCTAAAATCTGTCGTTTCTTTCCAGGGGCGTAGCTACGGGTGGGCCTGCTCAGGCACCAGCTCAGGCTCAGCTGATCTCTCCAGGCTCATCAGCCCGCCTACCTTCGGCTCGGCGCTGAAAAACGCATTTGTAGCAGCAGATCGCATCGCCGCACAGCACGTCATAGTTGTTCCCCCCATCCATCCTGCACGGTAGCGGTACCGTGATGACATGGCTGTGCGCGGCAGCGCGCTCAGCCTCGCTCTCGCTCTGCTCGGCTCATTCGAGACTGAGGGTTGGAGGTTGCGAGACTACCTGATCTAATTTGAGTTAGAGACCCAGATTGTACCAAGCCTGCAGTGGCTGGAAGCGTAGGCCCTGTAGCAAGAGACTTTGGGATTTTCCAGGTAATTCTTTGTCCATTTTTTAAAGTATGTTCTTCTAGTAATGAATAATTTTTGGAACCATGGAGTAAATATCTTTGTGTTTGTATGGTAGGGGCGGCTTTATGTTGTGTATATTTGATTTAAAATTGGACCAGTACAATAAAATAAATAGTGTAAAATTAGCAAAATGTTTTTTGCTTTTGCCCATCTCCAGCTGCTGCTCCAGTGTTTCTGAGATTTGGCAAGTTCACAAGGATTGTTATATTTTCTGTCAGATTTTAAGGGAGAGGTTATTTTTTCCTGACATAGCCGATCCCTGATACAGCTGGAGGAAACAGGTAATGCTGTTTCCAAATTTTGTGCCACAATCATTATTAAAATCTTAAATCATAATTTTCAGTCAGTTAAGATCAGTACATAGTTTTTCATTCTATACTTTTTCTATATTTTTGCTTGGGGTCTGGATGTCACTGTTACTGCCTTTTGCCCTTCTATTGGTACCATGGTGTCTGTTCATGCCACTTTTGGTGTATGGCTACACATTGATTAAAACCCCTCACTGTTAGAGTGAAAAAATTGCCCTCCCCATTGATTTTAATCGACCCACATGATTCAAATAATTCAAAATCTGAAAAAGAAGCAAATGGGTGATTGAAACAAACAAGCAAACTGAACCAAAGGTTTTTGCCCTGTACAGCGTTAGATGGCAGAAAAGGGGAAAGAATAGTCCTTTATGTAAGTCATATCAAAAAAAGTGAAATGTAGGAGGAATGGAGAAATGAGGAGGCACTGAGGGCCATCTTGGAAAATATGATAGGTTTTTTTTCACATTAAGTAAGTGGTTTATGTTGATGCAGGGCAGCTGTTGGGCAGAATACTTAGAAATCTATCATCAAGTGCATTCTAAGGCATTAGTTTGTAGTACTCATGTCTCTCTCTATCTATCTATCTATCTATCTATCTATCTATCTATCTATCTATCTATATAGGGCCCACCCATATTAGCTCTGGGCCCAGCCAAAATGTCAGGTCTGGCTACGACACTGTTTCTTTCTCTATAATATCAGCAAAATTCGCCCTTTCCTTTCTGAGCACACTACCAGAACCCTCATCCACACTCTTATCACCTCTCGCTTAGCCTATTGCAACTTGCTTCTCACAGGTCTCCCACTTAGCCATCTCTCTCCTCTTCAATCTGTTCAAAATTCTGCTGCACGACTAATATTCCGCCAGAGTCGTTATTCTCATATTAGCCCTCTCCTCAAGTCACTTCACTGGCTTCCTATCCGTTTCCGCATACAGTTCAAACTCCTCTTGTTGACCTATAAGTGCATTCACTCTGCAGCTCCTCAGTACCTCTCCACTCTCATCTCTCCCTACATTCCTCCCCGGGAACTCCATTCACTGGGTAAATCTCTCTTAACTGCACCCTTCTCCTCCACTGCTAACTCCAGACTCCGTTCCTTTTATCTTGCTGCACCATATGCCTGGAATAGACTTCCTGAGCCGGTATGTCAAGCTCCATCTCTGGCCATCTTCAAATCTAAGCTAAAAGCCCAACTTTATGATGCTGCTTTTAACTCCTAACCCTTATTCACTTGTTCAGAACCCTTATTTTATCATCCTCACTTAATATTCCTTTATCTCTTGTTTGTCCTGTTTGTCTGTCCTAATTAGACTGTAAGCTCTGTCGAGCAGGGACTGTCTCTTCATGTTCAAGTGTACAGCGCTGTGTACATCTAGTAGCGCTTTAGAAATGATAAGTAGTAGTAGTAGGTCTCAAGCAAATTTGAGGCACTTAATTTACCAACCTCTATATCCAGTATTTCCATGTCCTTCTGCTGCGGGGTTCTTTTCTTGATGGGTAAATAATAAGTCTGAACCACTGGTGGAAAATTGGCTTCAGAAACATTGAACACTTCTTGTAAATAATTTTTAAACATCTACTTAGCAGATATTGCTGGCAACTTTGGAAACTTCACTAAATGTAGATTGCAACACCAGTAATTGGGAAGCGAAGCCAGTGCTGGGTAGACTTCTAAGGTCTGTGCCCTGATCGTGGATGGATGGATTCAGCTTCCGTAACTGGAGAACAAGGCCAGTGCCGGGCAGACTTCTACAGTCTGTGTCCTGAAAATGACAAGGACAAATCGAGATCAAGTCTATGTATCGTACTATGAGTTTATCTTGTTGGGCAGACTGGTTGGACTGTACAGGTCTTTGCCTGTCATCATCTACTATGTTACTATATTACAACTCCGTACAGCACTTTCTAAAGGTTCATTTTTTTAATCTAATAGTTGTTAAACCTTTAACCATCGCAGTCTATAAATTTTCTAAAGAAGGCACAGTCGCTTCAGATTCATTCATCCTTCCTGTATTTTGAGTTAACTCAGCATTAACCTGTAGCAGATGCCCTTCTAATATCTGAGTCTTCTGAGCAAGCTCATATACTCCTTGATCAAAAAGCTCAGTTTGTTCAGAGCAGTGGCATAGCTATGGGGGGCATGGGGGCCTGGGCCCCTCCAAAATGGATCCAGGGCCCCTGCTTTGGCTTGGGGAGGGGGGGGGGGTTCCCAACCTCTCCGCCAGCTGAAGGGTTTCTCCAGTGCTGCTCTCCTTACATTGCCTGCCCTGCTTCCCTCTCATAAGTACATAAGTACATAAGTACATAAGTAGTGCCATACTGGGAAAGACCAAAGGTCCATCTAGCCCAGCATCCTGTCACCGACAGTGGCCAATCCAGGTCAAGGGCACCTGGCACGCTCCCCAAACGTAAAAACATTCCAGACAAGTTATACCTAAAAATGCGGAATTTTTCCAAGTCCATTTAATAGCGGTCTATGGACTTGTCCTTTAGGAATCTATCTAACCCCTTTTTAAACTCCGTCAAGCTAACCGCCCGTACCACGTTCTCCGGCAACGAATTCCAGAGTCTAATTACACGTTGGGTGAAGAAAAATTTTCTCCGCTTCGTTTTAAATTTACCACACTGTAGCTTCAACTCATGCCCTCTAGTCCTAGTATTTTTGGATAGCGTGAACAGTCGCTTCACATCCACCCGATCCATTCCACTCATTATTTTATACACTTCTATCATATCTCCCCTCAGCCATCTCTTCTCCAAGCTGAAAAGCCCTAGCCTTCTCAGCCTCTCTTCATAGGAAAGTCGTCCCATCCCCACTATCATTTTCGTCGCCCTTCGCTGTACCTTTTCCAATTCTACTATATCTTTTTTGAGATACGGAGACCAGTACTGAACACAATACTCCAGGTGCGGTCGCACCATGGAGCGATACAACGGCATTATAACATCCGCACACCTGGACTCCATACCCTTCCTAATAACACCCAACATTCTATTCGCTTTCCTAGCCGCAGCAGCACACTGAGCAGAAGGTTTCAGCGTATCATCGACGACGACACCCAGATCCCTTTCTTGATCTGTAACTCCTAACGCGGAACCTTGCAAGACGTAGCTATAATTCGGGTTCCTCTTACCCACATGCATCACTTTGCACTTGTCAACATTGAACTTCATCTGCCACTTGCACGCCCATTCTCCCAGTCTCGCAAGGTCCTCCTGTAATCGTTCACATTCCTCCTGCGACTTGACGACCCTGAATAATTTTGTGTCATCGGCGAATTTAATTACCTCACTAGTTATTCCCATCTCTAGGTCATTTATAAATACATTAAAAAGCAACGGACCCAGCACAGACCCCTGCGGGACCCCACTAACTACCCTCCTCCACTGAGAATACTGGCCACGCAATCCTACTCTCTGCTTCCTATCTTTCAACCAGTTCTTAATCCATAATAATACCCTACCTCCGATTCCATGACTCTGCAATTTCTTCAGGAGTCTTTCGTGCGGCACTTTGTCAAACGCCTTCTGAAAATCCAGATATACAATATCAACCGGCTCCCCATTGTCCACATGTTTGCTTACCCCCTCAAAAAAATGCATTAGATTGGTGAGGCAAGACTTCCCTTCACTAAATCCGTGCTGACTTTGTCTCATCAGTCCATGTTTTTGTATATGCTCTGCAATTTTATTCTTAATAATAGCCTCCACCATCTTGCCCGGCACCGACGTCAGACTCACCGGTCTATAATTTCCCGGATCTCCTCTGGAACCCTTCTTAAAAATCGGAGTAACATTGGCTACCCTCCAGTCTTCCGGTACTACACTCGATTTTAGGGACAGATTGCATATTTCTAACAGTAGCTCCGCAAGTTCATTTTTTAGTTCTATTAATACTCTGGGATGAATACCATCAGGTCCCGGTGATTTACTACTCTTCAGCTTGCTGAACTGACCCATTACATCCTCCAAGGTTACAGAGAATTTGTTTAGTTTCTCCGACTCCCCCGCTTCAAATATTCTTTCCGGCACCGGTGTCCCCCCCAAATCCTCCTCGGTGAAGACCGAAGCAAAGAATTCATTTAATTTCTCCGCTACGGCTTTGTCCTCCTTGATCGCCCCTTTAACACCATTTTCGTCCAGCGGCCCAACCGACTCTTTGGCCGGTTTCCTGCTTTTAATGTATCTAAAAAAATTTTTACTATGTATTTTTGCTTCCAACGCTAATTTCTTCTCAAAGTCCTTTTTTGCCCTCCTTATCTCCGCTTTGCATTTGGCTTGGCATTCCTTATGATCTATCCTGTTACTTTCAGTTGGTTCTCTTCTCCACTTTCTGAAGGATTGTTTTTTGGCTCTAATGATTTCCTTTATCTTACTGTTTAGCCACGTGTATGTTCAGTTTTAATGAAACAGAGCATGTGCTATACTTTGCACATGCTCAATTTCATTAAAATTGAGAATGCACAACGTGAAGGCTTTCTCCTGATTCATTTGTGATTCTCTTATGGCTCCTATCATCGTCAATAGAATTTTATCTAGGCTTAATGGTCTCCTGAATATGACTTCTTGGCTTACCATATCTTGCATGTGAATGGGACTGTTTAATTGTCCTGGAAAAAATCTTGAGTTTGGACCAAGGATATATACTGCCTTTCTGATAATCCATGAAAATGTACTCATGCAATCAAAACTAATTAATATATTAATGTTTTAAGAGGGTCACCCTCAGAGATTCAAACACCCACATGGTAGTCCGTCAAGACCACTGTCGGGTGACATAGAACTTCATTCAGTGGGTCGCTCTCTCTTCCAAATCTTCAAATGAATCATGTCGTAATGATTTTTTTAGACAAGATTTGGCCATTCACATTGAACTTCAAAACACCAGAACTTTGTTCCAGGGAACTATCAGCAGTATCAGACACACGAGGTCCACCACACCGCATATCCCTGGAATTGTTACCCAAGCAGAGGCAGAGGGAGGGGGTGAGGCAGATACATTCACCCGTAAGCTGTGGGATAATACCCAGTTTCAAGTTATCAACCATGATAATGACTGATGCCCAGATGCAAGTCTTGCAAAGAGATTTGTCGTTCATGCCTACAACTTTGTACCAGCCTTTTCAAACACGAGCTGGTCTTTTTCATTTTAGTAGGAAGTTGCAAATTATCCAGTATTTTTATGGCAAAAATAAGATAGAGACGAATACCTCAGTGATTAAGAGACTCTCAAGGTGCGTACCTTCTGGACCCTTAGATTTTTTCTACTGAAGTCTTCAACAGATGTGTCATTCAATGAAATAGAGGACCTGGAGAAACATAAATGACTTAATCTTTCTAAGGAAAAAATAATAGCGTTTGATACTCTTTCTAATAATAAAGATATTGCTATAAAGCCAGCAGATAAAGGCAGAAACAACATTATTATGGACTGCACAGCCTACGTTGTGGAAATAGAATGACAGATCAATGATACACAATATGATATCAAATTGGATCATGACCCTACTGCGAGATTACAATCTGATACTGAACAACTTTTGAAGATAGCATCTGATGCAGGATGCATTACTGATCATGAGAAGGAATAATTAACAGTTAAACATCTGGTTATCTCTACAATTTATGTACTCCCAAAAATAGATAAATCCATGACTGAACCACCTGGGAGACCAATCATTTCTAGAAATGGTTCAATTTTGGAACCATTATCTAAATTTGTTGATCAGGTTTTGCGTCCTTCTGTGCCCAAGATAGATTCGTATGTTCGTGACTCTTTAGACATGATACAATTTCTCGAAAGGTATGATAGTGATCTTGAAGGCAAGCTTTTATTTAAAATGGACATTGACTCTTTGTACACCAATATTCTGTAATTAGAGGCCTTACTTATTGTTGAAGAGATTTTGAAGAGAAGAACTACTTTTAGAGAAATATCTAAATTGGTTTCTTTTAACACTAGCAATGATAGCTTTTACAGAAAACTGTTTTTGCTTTTAGGAACAATTTTTTCTTCAAGTAAAGGGTACAGCCATGGGTTCATCAATGATACCTGTGAAATATTTACATTTCACTGACATGAAAACCCCCCAAATGCAGAAACAGAGAGGTAGCCATACTGCTGTTTTCTGCTTTCCAATAATGCATTCATGTCATCTTAACTCCGTTTACTTTTATCCATAGTTATAAGATAAAAAGATAAGAACTGTCATTCTGAATCAGCCCAATGGTCCATCAAGCCCAACATCCTGTGTCCAACACTGGATCACTTGGGAATATTGGTCAGATTCCAGTGGGAATGCCCTTGTGGTATTACTCACTCCCAGAAGCCCTGAAGATACCCAAGTATACTACTATTACTACTTATCATTTCTAAAGCGCTACTAGACGTATGCAGCGCTGTACACTTGAACATGAAGAGACAGTCCCTGCTCGACAGAGCTTACAATCTAATTAGGACAGACAAACAGGACAAACAAGAGATAAGGGAATATTAAAGTGAGGATGATAAAATAAGGGTTCTGAACAAGTGAATAAGGGTTAGGAGTTAAAAGCAGCATCAAAAAGGTGGGCTTTTAGCTTACATTTGAAGACGGCCCAAGATGGAGCTTGACGTACCAGCTCAGGAAGTCTATTCCAGGCATATGGTGCAGCAAGATAAAAGGAACGGAGTCTGGAGTTAGCAGTGGAGGAGAAGGGTGCAGATAAGTATACATGTCTAATAATATATAGGGGCTTATCAAAACCTTTTCCAACCCCTCTACTACCCCTCTGGTGGTTTTCCCTAATTTTGTGTGGGTCCAGAAGTTTCTTTTTGCTTGTTTGGGCTTCAAACTCAATTGTATTTGCCTTGTATTAGGCTACAGTGCTATAAATCTTCATTCCTTGCTATCCAGAAATGTATTTTCTTATTTTATATCTCTGCTAATTTACTTAGTCCAGGAAATATAGCAACAATTCTTGTCTGGGGGCTGCATATTGAGGCCTATTCCAAAATTCTGCACTTGTAGACCCTAAGTCTAATCTGAATATGAAGTATCACATCATAAACTCATTACATATGCTATCTTGTTGGGCAGACTGGATGGACCGTCCAGGTCTTTATCTGCCACCATCTACTATGTTACATATGTATGTGATCACTAGGCATCACCACGGTGACATGCCAGGGACTCCATCCCCCCCACCTCCAAAGTGCTGTGAACGCTGTCTCTGCCGCTCTCCCTGTCCTGGCTGACCCAGAGAATGGAATCATCACACATTATGTGAATCGAAGTCATCTAAATAGCAACAAGCTGTCACCGAGCCAGAAGGCCAGGTCTCCAGTGGCATTCCATATAGGTCAACATTCTGGAATCCTCCCACTAACTACCCATGCTCATAAGCATATCTCATTAAAGCACAAAGTGAAATTAAATCTGCTTACATTTGTTTTTAGTATATTCATATCACGTTACCTACGCTTACAGTGCAGAACTTGGCCAAACAATGTGGAGTTCTGTAATATATTGAATGCTGACATACATACTGTATTCTCCCATATTTTACATAATCATGGGATGATATCATAGAAAAACATCTGTAATGTCACTTCTACTGTCGTATCCTTTTGGTGTCTCAGTTTGCTTTTACCAGCAAGTTATACATAAGCTCAGATGTGTCTTTCATAATTAAATATTTCTTCCCATTCCTGTTTCTCTTTGAAGCAAAATATTGGTGGACACTGTTCACTATTTTATCTGTAACCTATGAAATTCTTACAGCACTGTCCTGGTTTATAAAACACAAATCCAAGACAAAAGCACCTATCCTTAACCATGAGCGCCATATTAATAATAATCATAATGATAACCCCTCTCACGGACCACCAACTTGATGCAGTGAGGGGGCTTGTGTACCAGGAGACACAAGAACTGGAAATATTAACAAAGTATCGAGACCTGATAATAGAAACAGCAAGACTCTAGAACAAGCCACGTCGGGTTATCCCTATTGTTGTAGGAGCCTTAGGCAGCATTACACCAAGGCTGGACAAATTTCGACAAAGCTTTGAAATTTCAGATTTAATAACAATGGATTTACAGAAAACAGGTTTGCTTGGTTCAAGCTAATTTTACGTAAATATCTGGATAACTCCCAGTGGCGTAGGAAGGGGGGGGTGGGGCAGTCCGTCCTGGGTGCATGCCGCTGGGGGGGGGTGTCGGCTCCGCTGGTTCACTGCTCTCTCTGCCCAGGAACAGGCTACTTCCTGTTCCGGGGCAGAGAGAGCAGGGGCGGAGCGCCAGTGGGGCCACTCGGGGCGGAGCGCCAGTGGTAAGAATGCGCTCCGAGGGGGGGTGCGCACGCCGAGGGGGGGTGCGCCATGCTGCACCCGGGGGGGGGGGGGTGCGCAGCGGCAACCCGCCGTGGGTGTCAGCCGCCCTCGCTAGGCCACTGATAATTCCTAATCTTCTGCATGAAGCTCAAATTCTCCAATAATATCTTGTTTGTTTTATGTGCCATGTATAATAATAATACAATGCAATAAAAAAAATTTATATTCCACTATCCACCCACAAAGGATCAATGTGGATTACAATGTAAGTAAAAAAAAAACTAGCAATAGAATGACTGCAATTATATATATATATTCTTCACATGTGTTGAGAGGTTCACTTAAATATGGAGAAAAAAGGTCTCAAATTGCCAATTTGCCCATATACATGAATAAATCATAAGGCATATCTCAGACTAAACTCATCATCGACCTAAAAAAAACCTCCTTCAAATTTATTCAGATAACTTTTCACAAAGGGAAAGCTTCTTTTGACTTAACGTTTATATGCTGGATGGTCTGGCATCTATTCTTTTATCTCCCAACGGGGACCCGTTTCGCTCCACCGCTTTCTCGAGGGACGTAGACGTGCCTAAAAAACAAAGTAAGTCAGAGCTCAAAGTTTAACCTTACTACTTTATAGCATAACCAGCTCCCCAACACTCTTACTGATGTGTCTCTATGTGCAGCAAGACCAACAGTGTCTGTAAAATGGCTTCTCATTTAAATACCTTGGAAACTTGGGTGTGTATCGGTCAGCTGATTGAGGCTAGGTATAGTGTCTCAGAAAGGACATACTTATGTATGAATTAGTGGCTGGTTAAGGCTAGATATGGTGTCTAAGATAGGACAAACAACTCAAATCCTTCTATGAAATCTTAAAAGAATGCAGTCTATTCAATAGTGGAATTTAGCCCCTTACGCACTACTGATTGTAGGGCATGTATCCATCATTGTTCACATTGAGTCAACTTCCTGTCATGATCACCCCCTCCCCCCCCCCCCCCCCCCCCCCCACTGAGAGGGAGGCTCTACCTGCTGTATAATGCAACATCTAAAATCTTTAAAGACATGATGAGTTTCTTCACAATGTTGGACTAAAGGAGCTTGATACAACTATCCTCAAGAAATGCAAGTTGTGAAACCAGAAGCTACCAACTTCTTTATCTACCCAATTACAGAAATATAACTTACAAATCTATCTACATGGCTGGATTCAACTACCTTGGTTCCAAATGGTGGAACACAATACCAAAGATCACAAGAAGCATCACAAACTATCTCCATTTCAGAAAAGAACTGAAAACATACCTCTTTAAAAAAAGTTTACTATAAATAATATAACTATACCTTCAATATAAGTCCCTAACCAAAATGTAAATTGTAATTTGTAAACCAGCACCATAAACCTCAATTTAGTCTTAGTATTTTTATTGATTTAATTACGGAAGAACAGCAAAATACAAACCAGTGCAATAATAATAATGTACATACTTAAAAAGCGTAAAGAAGGGGGAGGGGGAAGGAGAAAGAGGAAAGGGGAAAAAAACACAACACTTCTCAGCATGCATCTTTAAAGTAAGTCAGCAACAAAGACCACTTCTCCTTATGCAAGACAAAATGAGGTGATTTTTTAGCATAAACCTCAATTTAACTGTAAAACGCAAACCGATACTATAACTGTTAACCAGAATGTAAACTTGTTTTTAAATAACATTGGGATACAAGAATGTATAAATAAATAAAACACTATCCTACTTTGCACTTATATCACCATGATTTCTATGCCCTTGGGTAGGACCCAAATTAACGAAATTAAAACCAGTCAAAACTGGTTGTGATGTGCCACACATGAAGACATAATAATTATGATAATCCCCACTATGGGATGTCATCTTGCTGTGGTGGGGCTTGTGAGGTCCTGTGATATTAAGGGTCATGCTGATAGGGGTCTAACTCTTGGAAGGATCCTCAAGTCAGAGAGATCTCAACTGAGGATCCAGACTTTGCACCCTAAATCCCATTTACAATGGCAAAAACAGCTTGAAAACAGTATTTCATACTGACTTGGCCATCTCCGGGTCAACGAAGGCTGCATCTAATGCTGTGGATTCTGGACTCAGTTCCCGCTGCTAGACAACCAAGGAAAAGAACCGTAAAGCAACTGGATTGGAAACTGGTTGACCAACAGAGGGTGGTGGTAAATGGAATCCGCATGGAGGAAAGGAAGGTGAGCAGTGGAGTGCCTCAGGGGTCAGTGCTGAGGCCGATTCTGTTTAATATATTTGTGAGAGACATTACTGAAGGGTTAAAAGAAAAAGTTTGCCTTTTTGCGGATGACACAAAGATAGCTAATAGAGTGGATACCCCAGAGGGAGTAGAAACCATGAGAAGAGATTTCAAACATTAGAAGAATGGTCAAAGGTCTGACAGTTAAAATTTAATCTTAAAAGGCTAGTATTATTTTTTATTTTATTTATTTTGGTTATATTTGTACCCCGCGCTTTCCCACTCATGGCAGGCTCAATGCGGCTTACATGGGGCAATGGAGGGTTAAGTGACTTGCCCAGAGTCACAAGGAGCTGCCTGTGCCTGAAGTGGGAATCAAACTCAGTTCCTCAGGACCAAAGTCCACCACCCTAACCACTGTTGCTGCTATTTGAGATTCTACATGGACGTCTGACTCACAGAAACAGAAGCCTGCGCAGCCTTCTACATGGAATGTTGCTAGTGGAATAGCAACATTCCATGTAGAATCTCCAATAGTAGCAACATTCCATATAGAATCTCCAATAGTATCTATTTTATTTTTGTTACATTTGTACCCTGCGCTTTCCCACTCATGGCAGGCTCAATGCGGCTTACATGGGGCAATGGAGGGTTAAGTGACTTGCCCAGAGTCACAAGGAGCTACCTGTGCAGGGAATTGAACTCAGTTCCTCAGTTCCCCAGGACCAAAGTCCACCACCCTAACCACTATCTGTTTCCCTTATATGATGACTCCTTAATTTAACAGAAACCAGAATGCAGGTATATATTTTTTAAAAACTACAATAATGTAAACCTAAATGTACACTGATAAAACAGCATTACATAATAAATCAATATTCTATATTCTATAGTGAATTGTGCTCAGTTTTTTTGGTGCTTCACATCGACCCGTAGGCTGCAAATGTATAAAGACACCATCACAGCATCATTGCACACCCTACCTCCACTCTTATATCAAGTTAGCAAAAAAAGACAACAATCAGAAAAACAGCTACTTAGCTGTATAGTTGTAGCAAAAAAAACCTTCTTGTAGTCTCTGAAAGGAGAAAATCTTATGAGTGGGGTGGCACGACTACTGGTGTCCTATGCAGATAGCAATATAAGCCCTGGGGCAACGTAATGCTTATATATTGCAACACACTCTGCTACCATGGAAGTTAAGCAAAAATGAAAAATGTGGACTGCTGCTAAAAACAGAGTGATCATGAGATGCTATTTTGAGTCAGACCTCTCAGTTAAGGGATTTCAGAAATGACTATACCAGATTTGGAAGGAAAAGAACCCAGATCCATCCATTCCCGAACAAAGGCTTATGGACCAGTGGCACCTTCTTATTAAAACAAATGTCTCTACGGGGACTGAACTAGAAGCACTGGAACGTAAATTAAATAGTCTATTAGAAAAAGCTGAATAGATGGAAATCTGTGACAGCAGCTCTCCTAATCTGCAAATGAAATCAGAAAACGAAAACTAGGATTTTCAAGAAACTGATTCCTCTAGGCAAGAAAATATGGCAATATTAACCGCTGAACTTAGCTGGTTAGCGCTAAATATTCTCGCTTAACCGGCTAAGTCACACGACACAGCTGGTTAGCAGCTAGCCTCTAACCCCCGGGTTCTACATCCACTCCGAAATTCAAGCATATTCTGTAACAACACGCACAACTTAATTGGCTTAACAAGTCAATCCGCTTTGATAACAGCACTTAAGCAATAATGAGCACTCAATGGCAATAATTAGAATTTACACGCATAACGTGCTAAGCGTATTCTGTAACGCACTGCGCCTAACTTCTAGCGTGTGCAGCCAAACAGGGGCATGGCTATAGGTAGGGAAATGGGCATTCTCTGGGTGTTCCCAAATTTATGCGCATAGTTATAGAATATGGCCCATATGTGTTGGGATTTACACCATGTTTTTTACATTCTTTATACTGCGCTTAAATCTAGGCACCACTTATAGAATACACTTAGGCAAAAATGTTTTCCGAGCGAATTTTTTAGGCACCAT
Organism: Microcaecilia unicolor; assembly: GCF_901765095.1. Lineage (NCBI taxonomy): Eukaryota > Metazoa > Chordata > Amphibia > Gymnophiona > Siphonopidae > Microcaecilia > Microcaecilia unicolor. The sequence goes on along the minus strand of NC_044036.1, from coordinate 19,224,905 downwards.
ATATAGAATCTCCCCCTAAGTGCTAATATTCAGTGGAGATAACAGCTATCTCACGCTGATTATTAGCGGTTAGCTGGTTAAGCGCTATTTAACTGACCAGGAGTCATTCCAGGCTGGTTAAATAGCACTGAATACTGGACCCTTTGTGCTCATCTGCCCTCAGTACCCAACTTTGAGTCAGGGGCGTAGCTACGTGGGGCCACGGGGGCCCGGGCCCCCATAGAATTGGCCCTGGACCCCCCTGCCAACAACCCTCTCAACCCCCTCTCCCGCCGTCAACCCACCATCAACCCGCCGTCGACGTCTGCTACCTTTGCTGGCGGGGGACCCGAACCCCCTCCAGCCGAGGTCCTCTTCTTCCGCCATAAGGCTTCGTCAGACTCACAGAAACAGAACGAAGCCTTACGCCGGAAGAAGAGGACCTCACTGGCTGATCTGCAAGGCTTCGTTCTGTTTCTTTGAGTCTGACGTCCTGCACGCAGGACGTCAGACTCAGAAACAGAACGAAGGAAGAAGAGAACCTCGGCTGGCGGGGATTGGGGTCCCCTGCCAGCAAAGGTAGGTGATGGCAACAGCGGGGGAGAGTTGGCAGTGGGAGGGGGGGTCGAGAGGGTCGGTGGCGGGGGGGGGGGGTCAAAGTTGTTGTTGGTGGTGGTGGTGGCGGGGGGGGGGGGGGGTTTGGCGGCACCGGGGGGGGGGGGGCTAAAATGTGCCCTCTCACCTCGGGATCTGGACCCCCCTCCTGCCGAAGTCTGGCTACGCCCCTGCTTTGAGTGACTTATATAAGATCCAGGGCATATGCCCAGTAGCACTATAAAAATAATAATCATTATTATAGTCTACATCGCTCTCAGTGAGTCACCACACCAGCCCTGTGTTTAACCATTTACCATTCCTTCCTTTTTGGGTCACAGTGACTTCAACTCTGTAACACAGGACTAATCACTAAAATATATGATTTTACAGAAAAGACATTCCTGTTTCAGTATCATGAATTAAAATACCACTAAAGAAAATAATTTATATTCCGTTTTTACATGTTTCAGCTCAGTGTAATAACTCTTTTCTTTGTGTTCTTTTCAGGGAGAAACTGTATTAGGTCTAGTCTCACTTCCGAAATGTCAGGCTTGCAAAATGACATGCTCCAAATCCTGTTTTCCGTCATTGCATTGTGAATTTAAATTTGAAGACGTCAAATAGACCCAAGGATGTTCTAGTTTCAAGAAGGTAGAGCCACCGAGCTTGAGACAAACATTGAGTTTACTTTTCAGTGTGCTGTACATATGATAAAACAGCATAATTGTGTCTCCTTTAAAACAGAACTGAGTTCTTTTGCTCACAAAACAAGGTTGTTTTGATGGAACTCCCTTTTACAGAGAGCAAAAAATGAGTAACCACTAATTGCTGATTTTTATCATGGCAAATAGAAAGAGAGAGAGAGAGAGAGAGAGAGAGAGAGAGAGAGAGAGACAGAGAATAATAATAATCGTAAATTTTAATCAGAGGTTGATAACCATCAAACCTTGTTAATTCACACAAATTATCTAATCCAGATGTTGCACGATTAATGTAAACATTGGACCCACTAGAATCACAAGATAAATAAGCCAGGCAAAGCTTGGGTTTCAAATGCCATCTCACCTAGTGCAGGACTTCTGCAGCCGCCCATCTCTAAGAACCGGAAAATGTAAATATGGAAAATACATAGCACGTGTTTGTAACTGGATCAGTTTTCAGTTTGCCTTCACAGAGCAGCCCACACACATCTGCCTCCAGGGGAACTTCGTTTCAACTAAAATGCTAATCGCCATAATCTCTTCTGTGCCTGTTGTAAAACTAGGAGCTTGCTCTGTGCGATATAAGGAAGGATCAATATATGTATCAGGCATTACCAAGCAAAGATTTTTAGGATAATGAAAAAGAACACGACAATCTTTAATTATACCACTGTGGGGGAGACAAAAACCAGCCCTTTGCAGTGGGTCGTTCACAACATGCCTACAAAATGACCCTCAGTACCCCTTCCCTTTTAAAATATATAAATGCATCAACTCAACACATTTTTGGGGGGATTCTGTGGTCTTGAAAGCTTGTGTACAAAACCTTCTTTCTTACGTTAGTCCAATTAAAGCTATCAGAACCGGCAAAGAATCAAGGGTCCTTTCTCTAAATCATGATGAAATTTGCAGTTACCGCGGCATAATATAGGAATGTATTGCGCAGTAGACTCAAATTTAAGCATGATCATTTGTATCGATGAAATCCTGGTGTAAATACCCGCACCTAATTAGACATGGATCGGCTGTATTCCATAACAGTGCACGTCATTTTAAGGAAAGCCCATGAACCGCCCATGCCCCCATCCCCTTTTGTGATCCACACATTAGAATTGATGTGCACCACTTTACAGAATATCTTGCCAGGTATTTGTGACCTGGATTGGCCACTGTTGGAAACAGGATGCTGGGCTTGATGGACCTTTGGTCTGTCCCAGTGTGGCAATGCTTATGTACTTGGAATTCTGAATGGAATCTTGCTCCTCTTTGGGGTTCTACATGGAATGTTGCTACACTTTGAAATTCTGCATGGAATCTTGTTATTCTTTAGAATTCTAGAATCTTGCTACTCTTTGGGGGTCTACAAGGAATGTTGCTATTCTTTGTTTTTCTGCCAGGTACTTGTGACCTGGATTGACCACTGTTGGAATCAGGATGCTGGTCTTGATGGACCTTTGGTCTGTCCCAGTATGGCAATACTTATGTACGTATGGAATATGCTTAGAAAGTGGCATGTGTAAATTCTAATTAGTGTCAATTAGTGCTAATAATTGCTTGTTAGCGACCAATTATCAGCTCCAATTGGCTGGTTAAACACTCAAGTTGCATGTGCAAATTGGCTATGCGCACTGATTTGTGCACATAACTTTAGCTGCAGAATCTGGGGATTAACGTACGGGTGACTCTATGGTTACTGTTATAATAATGCAAAGCCACTCACCCTGGATTCTATATATTATGCCTAAAGTTCTGCGCTGAACTCTACTACTACTACTACTTATCATTTCTATAGCGCTACTAGATGTACGCAGCGCTGTACACTTGAACATGAAGAGACAGACCCTGCTCGACAGAGCTTACAATCTAATTAGGACAAACAGGACAAATAAGGGATAAGGACAAAGAGTAGCAAGATTCCGGAATCCCACCGTAGCAAGATTCCATGCAGAATCCCAAAGAGTAGCAAGATTCCGGAATCCCAAAGACTACTACTACTACTTATAATTTCTATAGTGCTACTAGATGTATGCAGCACTGTACACTTGAACATGAAGAGACAGTCCCTGCTCGACAGAGCTTACAATCTAAGTAGCACAGACAAACAGGACAAATAAGAGATAAGGGAATATTAAAGTGAGGATGATAAAATAAGGGTTCTGAACAAGTGAATAAGGGTAACTCCAAGTGTATTCTATAACAATGCATGTAACTTAATTGGTTTAACAAGCTAATCAGCATTGATAACAGGTCTTAATGAGTAATAATGAATATTAATTGGCAATAATTAAAATTTACACTCACAACTCACTAAGTGCACTTTGTAATGCAGTGCCAGGGCTGGCACAACCCAGTAAGCGTGGTAAATATGGCATGGGGGGGCGCCGAGCTCTGGAGGGCAACACAAGCCATGCTTACCACCGCCGGCGGCTCACAGTTCCAGCCACAGGCCTAGCCCTGGTCCTCACCTGCCAGCCCCCAGCTCCTGCGACAGCCCCCTTTTTGTTCCTGCCACCATATATAGAATCTGGCCCTTAATGCAGTTGTGTGCTAGCTGTTACCATGCATTAAACAGCATGTTACGTCCTTGATGAATTTAGTAAAAGGGCCCCTTAATTTTCACCAGGGACACTGGACCGGGCCCGGGGCAAGGCCACCCTGGGGCCCCGCCCCCGCTGCCACCTCCCCCCGAGGTCGTCATTGTCGCCACCCCCCTCCATCCACCACCGGACCGGGCCCCCCTGAATTCAAATCATAGTGCCTCACCTCGACCTTGCTCCGTGTGAAAGAAGCGCAGCAGCGACAGTCTGCAGATCGCCTCCCTTCGGGCCTTTCCTCCCTGCGTCCCACCTTCGTCTGACGTAACTTGCACCAGGGCGGGACGCAGGGAGGGAAGGCCCGAAGGGAGGCGATCTGCAGACTGTCGCTGCTGCGCTTCTTTCACACGGAGCAAGGTCGAGGTGAGGCACTATGATTTGAATTCAGGGGGGCCCGGTCCGGTGGTGGATGGAGGGGGGCGGCGACAATGATGACCTCGGGGGGAGGGGGCGGTGAGGGCGGGGCCCCAGGGTGGCCTTGCCCCGGGCCCGGTCCAGTCTCTCGGCCCTGGCTAAAGACCTTTTTAACTCCAAGTATAGGGATTAGAGAGCTGAAAATCTTCAGATTTTGAATTGTCTTTTGAACATCAGTTGTTCTTTCAGTCTGTTAGACTGGACCAAACTTAGTGAAGTGGCCTTAGTCAGCAGTTCAGAGGTGAAACCCTGTAAGATTTGAAAAACTAAACAAGTAGCTTTGAATCTCTATCTTTCTGCTATAGGAAGCCAGGCGCAGCTTGTTAAGATGAGTGGAAACATTAGTGTATCTAGTGAATCTGAATAATAGTCTAGCAGTTGTATTCTGAATGATTGATTTAATTTTCTCATCATCTTTTTTTCTGTTTATCAGCTGTATAATTTTAAAAGATATTTAATCCTCATCTAAAATGCTGGTGGAAATAGAACATCCTTACTTTTTTTTTTTAATAATATAAAATGCACCAGAATTCTGACTCTTAACAAAAGGAATCTGCTTACTAATAAATGCAAAGGTTGTGGAAAGTAACTCTCTCCACAGTATTATAAAGGGTTCTTTTACTAAGGTGTGCCATTTTGGATGTGTGCAGGTCCATTTTTCAGCCTTTTTTGTTTTTTGCCGAAAATGGATGTGCAGCAAATTAAAAATGGTCCAGTCTCTCGGCCCTGGCTAAAGACCTTTTTCTTCCCAAAGATTGATTCATAACAATCCATTGACTTCTACCTCCTAGTATCATCCATTATCCTTTCATATAATGTTTTTGGTCTCATGCATTACACCAGTGGTCTCTAATTGTTCTCATAGAATTGTTCTCACTAGAATTATCGGCTTTTGTCTCACCTAGAATGTAAATCACACTGAACCTTGGAAAGGGGATATTAGCGGTATACAAGAATTGATTTGATTTGAGTCAGGGCCAGCAGGCTTTTACTTTGAAAAATCCCACCCTGTCGTTTCTTTTAATGCCAGAAATCACTCACTACAAAGCATTTGAACTTTTCTTTCTGTCCCTACATGACTTTTTCATGATCTAACATTAGGACCATTTAGAACAGAGGAGAGAACAAGTAACAGTGCTACATGACCCCGTAAAATAAGACCAACCAGATGATAAACATCAAAGCTTAAACTGCAGTATGATTAAAGCAAGCAATTTGCCACACTGTTGCTTTCTTCCAGATTCTATATAGGTCACCCAAATTTGAGCGTGCAGGACAGATGTGCATGCAAATTAATTAACAAGGCATTAACAATCAATTATTGGAGTTAAGATTGTGAGCCCTCCTGGGACAGAGAAATATCCAGAGTACCTGAATGTAACTCACCCTGAGCTACTACTGAAAAAGGTGTGAGCAAAATCTAAATAAATAAATAAAAATGTTACTACTATTGGAGGTTCTAGATGGAATGTTGCTACTATTTGAGATTCTGTTGCTACTATTGGAGGTTCTAGATGGAATGTTGCTCCTATTTGAGATTCTGTTGCTACTATTGGAGGATCTAGACGGAATGTTGCTACTATTTGAGATTCTACATGGAACGTTGCTATTCCACTAGCAACATTCCATGTAGAAGCCTGCCCTTGCAGATCAGCAAGGCGGCCACGCAGGCTTCTGTTTCTGTGAGTCTGATGTCCTGCACGTGCAGGACGTCAGACTCACAGAAACAGAAGCCTGTGCGGCCGCTTTGCTGATCTGCAAGGGCAGGCTTCTAGGTGGACTGTTGCTAGTGGAGGAGTGGCCTAGTGGTTAGAGCACCAGTCTTGAAATCCAGAGGTGGCCAGTTCAAATCCCACTGCTGCTCCTTGTGATCTTGGGCAAGTCACTTAACCCTCCATTGCCTCAGGTACAAACTTAGATTGTGAGCCCTCCTGGGACAGAGAAATATCCAGAGTACCTGAATGTAACTCACTTTGAGCTACTACTGAAAAAGCTGTGAGCAAAATCCAAATAAATAAATAAAATTAGCAAGAATTACATTTGCATGTCTATCTGCACTAGTCGCTGTTCTATAACCATACATTAATCTATAAGATTATCCATGGTGAATCTCTGAGCTATATGCTTAATCTGATTGGCCTTCCCACCAGAAACATGTCTGAAACTTCACGCACTTACCTCAATCTACATTACCCCAATTGCAAAGGACTCAGATATAAAATCTATTATGGATCCAATTTCTCTTTCTTAGGTAGCCAACTCTGGAATGCCCTCCCCAGACCTATCAGATCAATCAGGGACTATCTACCCTTCCGGAAATCACTAAAAACGCATCTGTTCAGGCAAGCCTATCTTAATGACCCAAACTAATTCTATGAACCCTACTACCCATCACATATCCAGAAGACAATGACAATGACCTTGACTATCTTTGCCACCAAAATTCCATATCCTTATCCTGTAATCCATCCCCCTCCTGCCTCTTCTACCCTTGCTCACACATCTCCTGCTCCTTCACCCCTGTCCTTCTCTACCTACCTATCACTTTTGTTATTCTGTTAGACTTAACTTTTATTTTCTTTATCAATATCCTGCAATCCCTATTACTATGTAAGCCACATTGAACCTGCTTTGAGTGGGAAAGTGCGGGGTACAAATGTAATAATAATAATAATAACCCTGACGCCTAGATGCATATACAAACATAGTTTAATGGGACAGAGTCAGCATGGATTCAGCCAAGGGAAGTCTTGCCTCACTAATTTGCTTCATTTTTTTGAATCCATGAATAAATATGTGTATAAAGGTAAGCCAGTTCATGTAGTGTAACCAGATTTTTCCGAAAGCGTTTGACAAAGTCCTACCTGAGAAAATGGGCTGTGTCAGCATTAGCACATGGGAGCTGCTAGCGCAGCTTAGCAAACAGGGGGGGGGGGGGGGGGGGGGGAGGGTGCCATTTATTAAATTCTGCCCTTTTTTTCTACCAATGTTATTTAAACTATACACTGAGAAGACCTTGAGGCATATTTTCAAAGCACTTAGCCTTCCAAAGTTCCATAGGTTTCTATGGAACTTTGGAAGGCTAAGTGCTTTATTTTCAAATGTCAAATTGTCAAGTGCCCTTCATGAAGATACAGCTGCTTATTTGAAAAATGATAGATCCTGAATAAAAATGTGTACTGTTTAGTTTCTTTAAGGGAAGGGAAAGGGCAATGGGACTTGATACACCGCCTTTATGAGGTTTTTTTTTCCAACTACATTCAAAGCGGTTTACATATATTCAGGTACTTATTTTGTACCAGGGACAATGGAGGGTTAAGTGACTTGCCCAGAGTCACAAGGAGCTGCAGTGGAAATTGAACTTAGTTCCCTGGGATCAAAGTCCGCTGCACTAACCACTAGGCTACTCCTTCACTACCAACATTCCATGTAGAAGCCTGCCCTTGCAGATCACCAATGCGGCAGTGCAGGCTTCTGTTTCTGTGAGTCTGACGTCCTGCACATATGTGCAGGACGTCAGACTCACAGAAACAGAAGCCTGCAACATTCCATGTAGAATCTCAAATAGTAGCAACAGAATCTGAATAGTAGCAACATTCCATCTAGAATATCCAATAGTAGCAACATTTCATCTAGAATGTCAAATAGGGAAAAGGAACTGGGACTTGACATGCCGCCTTCCTGAGGTTTTTGCAACTACATTCAAAGTGGTTTACATATATTCAGGAACTTATTTTGTACCATGGACAATGGAGGGTTAAGTGACTTGCCCAGAGTCACAAGGAGCTGCAGTGGGAATCTTAAGGACTGATTATTAAAATATCTGCCTTATCCCTTTCCAACAAGCCATCAGCGTTATAATTTGCAGTGTTAATCTGTGAGAAGTTCTAGTCCCTGGATTGGTGCTGTAGAAAAGTGGAATGAGATCTTTAAAAAATTTTTTTCCCAGAATGTGAGGTTTCAAGACTTCCTTTAGAAAGGAAATTATTAATCACATTTCCACAGATCAGCTGTGCTTTACTCACGGAAATGTCCTTTAATACAATTGCTCTCAAAGCACACAGGTGAAAAGTACGTAAATCCCACCATTAAATGAATGTGGGAAAGAGACAATCTTGGAGAAAGTGGAGTTTCATTTACCTAGGAATAAGCTCAGACATTTTCAGGGCTAAACTAACAGTGGGTGATAATTTCACAAGCAAAATTTTTGCATCCATTTGAGAACTGGTGTCTCACAACCTGCAAATTTATATACAAAATTATTCCCTAAGGGGGTCTTTTACTAAGGCGCACTCAGATATCACCCGGGAGCGCTGAAAAATCAAGAGAGTGTCGGATTGATTCCATGTCAGTACACTCTTTTTTGATTGAGCTGTTTTTTTCAAGTGGATCAATGCCTGTGATCTTCTGTACATTCTGTTTCGGTTGCTTTCTTCGATATATATCCATTATATTGTGACAGTAAAGGAATATCATGTAGCCCCTGAAGCAGCCCTGCTGGGCGAAACACGGCCTGTGTCGGGCTGATTTGTACAAAAGTTTGTAATAATTACTACTATTTAGCATTTTTATAGCGCTACAAGGCGTACACAGTGCTGCAGAAACATAGAAGAAAGACAGTCCCTGCTCAAAGAGCTTACAATCTAATAGACAAAAAATAAAGTAAGCAAATCAAATCAATTAATGTGTACAGGAAGGAGGAGAGGAGGGTAGGTGGGGCGAGTGGTTAGAAGTCAAAAGCAATGTTAAAGAGGTGGGCTTTCAATCTAGATTTAAAGATGGTCAAGGATGGGGAAAGACGTAGGGGCTCAGGAAGTTTATTCCAGGCGTAGGGTGCAGCAAGACAGAAGGCGCGAAGTCTGGAGTTGGCAGTAGTGGAGAAGGGAACAGATAAGAAGGATTTATCCATGGAGTGGAGTGCACGGAAAGGGGTGTAGGGAAGGACGAGTGTGGAGAGATACTGGGGAGCAGTAGAGTGAGTACATTTATAGGTTAGTAGAAGTTTGAACAGGATGCGAAAATGGATAGGGAGCCAGTGAAGCAACTTGAGGAGAGGGGTAGTATGAGTAAAGCGACCCTGGCAGAAGACGAGACGGTCAGCAGAGTTTTGAACCGATTGGAGAGGGGAGAGGTGACTAAGTGGGAGGCCAGCAAGAAGCAGATTGCAGTAGTCTAAACAAGAGGTGACAAGGGTGTGGATGAGGGTTTTGGTAGAGTGCTCGGAAAGAAAGGGGCAGATTTTACGGATGTTGTAAAGAAAGAAACGACAGGTCTTGGCAATCTGCTGGATATGAGCAGAGAAGGAGAGAGAAGAGTCAAAGATGACCCCAAGGTTTCGAGCTGAGGAGACAGGGAGAATGAGAGAGCCATCAACAGAAATAGAAAACGGGGGGAGCGGGGAGGTGGGTTTGGGGGGGGGGGGGGAAATGAGAAGCTCGGTTTTGATCATATTTAATTTCAGGTGGCGTTGAGACATCCAGACAGCAATGTCAGACAAGCACGCTGAAACTTTGGAAAATAAATCATATTTTGTCTCTTAACGATCTGCACTGATCATTTTCCACCTAAATGTCAAATACAGGCTATGTAAGATGCGCATGTATTTACAGAAAAGCACTGATGCAGATTGAAGCATTTACACTCTTACATGACACCTTGTTTATCTTGATACTGGCCACATGAATATTCCGCAGTTTGTCACTTCAGGACGCGGTTTGAATAATGCAATGAGTTCAAGAAGGTGTTTTTCTTGTGTGTGTGTGTGTGTGTGTGTGTGTGTGTGTGTGTGTGTGTGTGTGTGTGTGTGTGTGTGTGTGTGTGTGTGTGTTGGAAAGCTCAGTATTCCATCAGGGGGGGATGTTGGATGTAGCAGGGCTGAAGCTGCACGCAAATGAGTAGGACAAGCAACTCCCTGATGAATGCCGATTGGCAAGTGCTTGCTGGAAAAGAAAAAACCGCAGTGAACATTCCCATCATCTTGAAATAACACCCTGATTGTATTTTCTTCAGAGCTAATTGCTCCCATGCTGTGTTTCGTGCTTGTGTATCTATGGAAATAGAAAAATGAAAGTCCGAGTAGAATGACTGATAAGGGAAATACCTTAAAATCATAAGTTTTGTTAAATGTGCAAACATTATGTTACAAATTCAAATATTTTTCTTGAGTGCGGTGCTCCTTGCAAAGAGGTTTTAAACTAAAACACCAGGACTCCCAAAGCAGACCTCACCAAACGTTTTTGGGCTGTCTCCCCATGGTCATGGCCGCAGCAATGCCAGTGACCCTGTCGTGGCATGTCAAAATGACATGCCTATGTACTTCGGGGCTGCGTTGCTATGCCAGTCGTGGCATGCACGACCCCTGTGAAGCCCTGGCCTAGTGGTTAAAGAAGAAGCCAGAGAACCAGAGAAGCCCCATTCATATTCCACTGTGGCTCCTTGCCTTACATACAAACTCAGTGGCCCTTTTACAAGGGCGAGTGATAATTCCAATTTTGGTGTAGCATGATATGAGTTTAATTGTCAGAGTTATAGATTTTGCAGGATCAGATACAAATGTATACAGTACATAAAATATATACAGCTGCAAAGACTTTACTTTCACCTTCCACCTCCCCCCCCCCCCCCCCCCCCCGGAAACTACTGATAACAAAAACTAGCTGGGTGGATACCTAAGCCCATCAACTCATCTCCAAAGAACAAAACTCTGAAGATGGACAACAATCACAAAGACTGGAGTTAACCAAAGACAGTGAAACTCCACCTATTCCCAGACAATGACTCAGACTGTAAAGCCCATTTACCTATCTAATCAGACAAAAGAAGCCCACTTACTTTCAGACAATAGATGTGTATATCACAGCAGATGTCCAGACAGAAAGTCTTATGATGTCATTAAACATGTGACCAGTTACCACGCCCAATCTCAAAACCAGATGAAGCCAGTTCCCAGACACCCCACCTGACTTCAGCCTAGGGTGCAGCAAGAAAACATAAAAAGCCTGGAAAATGCCCAGCTCTCGCTCCTGGGATCTGCCTCCTGCCTCTCTGCTGGACTTCACACACGCTGATAAGACTTTCTCCAGGTTCCAAGTACAATTCTGCAACAAAAGACTCCTGTTTTAGCAAGGATCTCCATCACTCCACCCAGCAGCCTCTATCGAAGTGAGTTACCATTATCCAGCATAATTTATAATTCAGACTTGATATCTTTGAAAGCACATTTCCCTTGTGAAAGATTCTGAAAAACTGCCTCTCTCTTGTAACATTATTGCATTACCTGTATTGTAAATAAACCTTTTAAAGTTAAATATATGGTCTTTATGTTCTGAGCACATGTCCTTAAACCTTGCAGTGCAGGTTAATGTAATTCAACAAATATAGTATTTAATTCCCCCTTTTCTTACATATTCTTATTCTTATTACCTTATATGTAATTAGTGGAGAATAGAATATATATTATCTAACATTGGCATGTGCCAAAACCCAAGGTAGAAAATAATTTTCTATTTTCTAATGCAGGGGGTGTTGCCGGTGGTAACCACATTGGCACATGCAGCATGGTTACCACGTGGGCAGGAGCAGCAAATCCACCGGGGTGGAAAAGAACAGCCATTTCCCACAGAAAGTCTCAGGAGCAAGGAGTGAATGGGAACAGAATCAAGGCTCTTCAAAAAACAGACCAAAGATGTCCAATGTTTCAAATATGAACTTTATTGAGGAACGACTCTTCAAGGAACCCTGTTTTAGTACGTGAAGCGCTTTCTTGGTACTTTGTGTCTGAGACTAAGTTGACAAAACTTGTACTGGAATAGAGTCTCTGGTGAATCGTGTGCTGGTCTTGAAAAAGACCCTTGATCTGCAGTTGAAAATGTGGCTGCTATACACCGCTAGCTAAATCTACCAAGACTCCTGAAGAAGGCACTTCACGTGCCGAAACAGGGTACCTTGTAGAGTAGGTTCTCCTTTTACCATACTTTGATAACTCCCCCCCCCCTAAAAGTTTAGGTAAGATAGCCAAGCAGGCCACACTAATAGCAGGAGTGTAGCCAGACTTCGGCGGGAGGGGGGTCCAGAGCCCGAGGGGAGGGGGCACATTTTAGCCCCCCCCGACACCGCTGACCCCCCCCGCCATTGCCACCACCACCAACAACTTTGACCCCCCCCCCTCTGCCGCCGACCTTCTCGACCCCTCTCCTGCTGCCAACCCTCCCCCGCCGCCATTGCCATCACCTACCTTTGCTGGCGAGGGACCCCCCAACCTGCACCAGCCGAGGTCCTCTTCTTCCAGCGCAAGGCTTTGTTCTGTTTCTGTATATGTGCAGGACGTCAGACTCACAGAAACAGAACGAAGCCTTGCACCGGAAGAAGAGGACCTCGGCTGGTGGGGGTTGGGATCCCCCGCCAGCAAAGGTAAGCGACGCTGACGACGGTGGTGGCAGGTTGGCGGCGGGAGGGGGGATCGAGAGGGTCATCGGGAGGGGGGTTCAGAGCCAAATCTACGGGGGCCCAGGCCCCCGTGGCCCCACATAGCTACGCCACTGACTAATAGCGGGAACTATCTGAATATCTAACTTGGACAGTTCAGGGTATATCAGCATAGTCGGTGGCCCCATCTAAGTGGGTATTGATGCTGAATATAGGTATAATTTTGTCATAAATAGAAATAAATCAAAACACAGAAAAGAAAATAAGATGATGCCTTTTTTTTAACTAACTTAATACATCTTTTGATTAGCTTCTTCAGATCGGAAATAAGCAAATGTTGACTAATCAGAATATATAAGTGAAACACAAAAGCATTCCAATGACAGTCTCACAGGAAGAGGGTGGGGTGGGTTAGGTGAGAAACAGGAAGAGCTGAGAAGATGAGAGTCAGGGAGAGATGCGTGGTAGATAAGAGGGTGACAAAGCAGTAGAATTGTATGGTTTATAATGGGCTAGAAACCCAGATTTTTGTTGAGTCCTGTCTGGTGGGTGTCAAAATATTTCATCATTTTGACTTCAAAGGTCTTACGTTCCTGGATTGTCTTAAAATTTCCTTTTAGTATTTTCATCATAACATCATTGATGCAGTGTTCTAGTTTTGTAAAGTGCTGTCCCATAGAGATGACATCCAGTTTGACATTGGTATGCTTAATATGATATCTGTGTAGATTGAATCAGAAGCTTAGCCGAGATTGAGTGGCAGAGCCGGTGGTGAGAGGCGGGGCTGGTGGTTGGGAGGCGGGGCTAGTGCTGGGCAGACTTCTACGGTCTGTGCCCTGAAAATAGCAGACACAAATCAAGGTAAGGTATACACAAAAAGTAGCACATATGAGTTTATCTTGTTGGGCAGACTAGATGGACCGTGCAGGTCTTTTTCTGCCATCATCTACTATGTTATTATCTAGCTTATTTTCGAAAAAGAAGGGCGCCCATCTTCCAACACAACTCGGGAGATGGGCGTCCTTCTCGCAAGGCCGCCCAAATCGGCATAATCGAAAGCCGATTTTTTTTACATCCTCGACGGCTTTCCATCACGGGGACGACCAAAGTTCATGGGGGTGTGTTGGCAGGGTAGTGAAGGCGGGACTGGGGTGTGATTAGGAGATGGGCGTCCTCGGCCGATAATGGAAAAAAGAAGGGCGTCCCTGAGGAGCACTTGGCCGACTTTACTTGGTTCATTTTTTTTCATGACCAAGCCATGAAAAGATGCCTGAACTGAGCAGATGACCACCAGAGGGAATCGGGGATGACCTCCCCTTACTCCCCCAGTGGTCACTAAACCCCTCCCACCATAAAAAACAGGTTAAAAATACTTTTTTGCCAGCCTCTATGCCAGCCTAAAATGCCATACTCAGGTCCATCGCAGCAGTATACAGGTCCCTGGAGCAGTTGAAGTGGGTGCAGTGTACTTCAGGCAGGCGGACCTGGGGGGGGGGGGGGGTTGTGGGGCTCAGCACCCAAAGTAAGGGAGCTATGCACCTGGGAGCAATTTGTGAAGTCCACTGCAGTGCCCCCTAGGGTGCCCGGTTGGTGTCCTGGCATGTGAGGGGGACCAGTGCACTACGAATGCTGGCTCTTCCCATGACCAAATGGCTTGACCATTTTTGAGATGGACGTCTTTGGTTTCCATTATCAGCGAAAACCAAGGTTGGTCATCACTAAGGGCGGCCATCTCTAAGGTCGACCTAAATGTCAACATTTGGGCGTCCCCGACCGTATTATTGAAACGAAAGATGGACGCCCATCTTGTTTCAATAATACGGGTTTCCCCGCCCCTTTGTGGCGCTATCCTTAGAGATGGGCACCCTTAGAGATGGGCGCCCCCGTTCGATTATGCCCCTCCACGTTACTATGTCTTTAGCATCTGGTTTGTTTCTCCAATATCACACCCTTCTTCTCATACTTTTTGCATTGAATGATATACGACATTTGAAGATGAGCATGTGTAGGATCCCCTTATGCTGAATATATTTCCCATGTGAGTGACTGTGGGATCCTGCGAGATGTGTTGGCACAGTTTGCAGCTAATCATATTCCAGGGACATGTGCCATTCTCTTCTTTTTGAGTTTCTATTGGGAGTTTGCTTTTCACTAATTTTTTTTTAGTTGGTTTTTTTTGTACCCCGCGCTTTCCCACTCATGGCAGGCTCAATGCGGTTTACATGGGGCACTGGAGGGTTAAGTGATTTGCCCAGAGTCACAAGGCGCTGCCTGTGCCGGGAATCAAACTCAGTTCATCAGTTCCCCAGGACCAAAGTCCACCACCCTAACCACTAGGCCACTCCTCCACTGTTGCTACTATTTGAGATTCTACATGGAATATTGCTATTCCACTAGCAACATTCCATGTAGAAGTTGGCCCTTGCAGATCACCAATGTAGCCGCGCAGGCTTCTGCTTCTATGAGTCTGACGTCCTGCACATACGTGCAGGACGTCAGACTCACAGAAACAGAAGCCTGCGCAGCCTTCTACATGGAATGTTGCTAGTGGAATAGCAACATTCCATGTAGAATCTCCAATAGTAGCAACATTCCATGTGGAATCTCCAATAGTATCTATTTTCTTTTTGTTACATTTGTACCCTGCGCTTTCCCACTCATGGCAGGCTCAATGCAGCTTACATGGGGCAATGGAGGGTTAAGTGACTTGCCCAGAGTCACAAGGAGCTGCCTGTGCCTTAAGTGGGAATCAAACTCAGTTCCCCAGGACCAGAGTCCACCACCCTAACCAAATTAGATAGCTGTCAGAAGGCCAGCACTGGTGGGGATGGGAATATCTCTTTCGGAAATTCATCCTCCTGGAGTAGTGGCTGTAGATCTTTGATGATTCTTCTCAATTGTTTCTAGTTCTGGATTGTACGTTACTGCAAACGGGAGTCTCTCTGTGGCTTTCTTCTCTATGTGTTGCAGTAGGTTTTCTCTAGTTATTTTAAGGGAAGAAGCAATATTCTTTGGGGTTGTAGCCGTTTTGTTTGAAGGAATCAGTCAGGATTTTGAGGTGCTTATCTCTGTCTCTTGGGTCACAGCAGATACGGTGGTATTGTGAGGCTTGGCTGTGTATAATGGATTTTTTTTTGTATGTGACGGGTGGAAGCTGGAGTTGTGGAGATAGCTGCATCTGTCCGTAAGTTTCCTGTATATCGATATCTGCATATAGCTTTTGCTGATGGAAACCGTGGTGTCTAGAAAGTTTACTTTTTCTGGGGAAAATCTGCAGGTTTGATGCTATGCATTCACCACACGGCCAAATATTGGCCTCAACGTGTTTAACTCAGTGGCGTAGCTATGTGGGGACCATGGGGGCCTGGGCCCCCCCCCCAAATTTGCTCTGGGCCCCTGGATTGGCTGGTGGGGGTCCTCGACCCCCGCCCGCTGAAGCCTTCATCCAGTGCTGGTCTTTGGCACCGCCACATTGCCTGCACACTCCTTTTAGTGAAATTGAGCATGCTCAGTTTCAGGGCCGCCGAGAGGGGGGGGCAGGGGGGACAAAATGGGGGCCCAGCGCCAGGGTCAGGCCGCCGGCGTTGCAGTCCCCAGTCTCACCTGCCTGCCTCCTTGGCTCTGGGTCCCCTGCATGCGAAGCGGCAGTCACAGATCGCCTCCCTTCGAGCCTTCCCTCCCTGTGTCCCGCCCTCGGGGAAACTGGAAGTTACATCAGATGAGGGCGGGACACAGGGAGGGAAGGCCAGAAAAGAGGCAATCTGCGACTGCTGCTTTGAATGCAGGGAGCTCGGAGCCGTGGAGGCAGGCAGGTGAGAACGGGGGCGGCAGCGGCGGAGGGGAGCGATAGGGGATGGTAGCGGCGGGGGGGGGGGGGGGTGGAGGTGGGGCGGCCTTCCCCCAGGCCTGGCCTAGTCTCTCAGCAGCCCTGCTCAGTTTCACTAAAAAGAACGTGCTGGACATGAGGGGAAGAGAGAAAGTAGGGCAAGCAATGCGGCAGTGCCGCAGACCAGTGCTGGAAGAAGGCTTCAGCTGGTGGGGTTGCGGACCCCCACCAGCCAAAGGTATTTGTTTAGGTGCTGCTTCAGCTGGCGGGGATTGGGTGGGGAGGAGCAGGGTGGCAAGGCAGCGGAGGAGGTGGGCACAGCGGTGAGGGGGGCGGCGGGTGGCGGACCAAAATGTGCCCCCCCACACCTTGAGCTCTGGCCCCCTCCCACCTTGAGGTCTGGCTACGCCCCTGGTTTAACTTTGCATACAATGTAGAGGTCATGTCAGTTTCTATTCACCTAGGGATTCATTGACACAATTCAACTGGGGAGATGACATTTCATATAGAAATATACATACATACTTCATATACGTACATACAGCTGTTTATAAATTTAGCACAGAACATTTATAACTCTCTGGAAGAAGACCAATTTTTTGATACTTAACACTTGGATACATTTTTAAATTGGAAACATTTTGCAAAGGTCAACTTTATTAATAAAACAACTGCAGATTAAATCCTTTCTGTCTATAATCTTGTGCCTTTACCCAATACGGAAGAAAGTACTTATTAGAGCGAGATCTTTAACTGTTTTCTTTATCTGTAGCAGTATAATGTTGTACAATAAAAAAAACAGTCTGAAGTCTGGCAAAATAATATACTTTTTTTTTTAATGTCTGTGTATGTTGCCAATTAGTTTTTCTGTAAATACAGACCTCCATCCATCACTAGTCTCTGGGTGGTTATAACAGAGATCTAATTTGTTTCAGATGCCTCTGCTTTAAGAGCTATTCACTCACTGTTGTTGAACTTCTGGGAAGAAAGAGCCCTGAGACCCTTATCTGTTATGTATTAATAAAGCTGGTGAAGGGTGCTTCTTATAATGTAACAGGGCACCTCATGCAGGCAGTCTGGAACAATTACACAGCATAGAACTCTACTAAGGTGCGCTAGTGGTTCTTACGCACCTATAAATTAAAGGCACGTTAAACGCTAACGCGCCTATACATTTCTATGGGCGTGTTAGCGTTTAACACGCGAAAACCGTTTATGTGCATTAAAAATGCTAACGCGCCCATAGCGCCACTTAGTCAACATAGGCATATGTAAGGTAGGACATGTACCTTGATAAGATTATTATATCTTGCTCGTTCGAGTTTTCATTTCAATTAGACCAGGCCTCCGATGGGCTATGGCGCCTTGAACCTCTGTCTGAAACCATCCAGGGATTATATTTTCTTGCAACTCACAGCCCAGTCATTGGAGCAATGGCCCTTAGTTAGGGGCTACACCCCAGTATTCTCTCTGGCCCCTGTAGTCATAGGCCTTGAGTCTGACCACTAGGTGTCACTGTAGTAAAATGATTGGGACAGCCTCTCCACAGGGGCTGTGACTGCTGTCTCTGCAGCATCCCCAATACTGGTAAGCCCAGGTAACTCATTAAGCAAGGGGGTTGACCTGTGTTCCTGGTATTTTTAAAATTTGAAAATATCTTTAAATAATCTTGCCTGGCTGTAGAGGAAGTCAATGGTGTAAGATTGTGCAGTCCATAATGAGAATCACAGAATGGTGGATCACAATTGACTTGCAACCTGTTAAAAGGAGAACTCAAGCAGAAGTGGTTATGATTTAGAAAATGATAATAGACCACAAACTTTGAATAATAAAATGAATATTATTATAGATGATTAATATCGAGATTATTGTTTTTCCCAGAGTTCCGGGTATGACTCCTAAAGTTTTCCTCAGAAATATTTCCTCAATTATTACTTTAAAAGGAGTGAAGCCTGTGAAAACTGGGATTACTTTAATCAGTGGGATCTGAATTAGAGACTTAAGTATATGTATTGTTAAATAACTTCTGGTTTTTAAAAGAGAAAGAATGTAATCAGATCTATTATTTCTAACTAATATTCAACAACAAGTATGTTTTCAATAAAATGATTTGACTATACACCGTATTGGCCTTGAAGAAGCCAACCAGATGATCAATGTGGAATAATGAATTAGACAAGTAATAGCTGGGGTTAATCAGGTTAATACCACGTTTTTTTTCCTGTTTACTGTTGTCCTTGTCTTGTTTCACTCTCCCTATTTAGTGGTCTAAGGAAGAGAATAGAATTACCGGACTGAAATAATTCCTATATATTACTTTCTCTGTATTTCCGGCAAGTTGTTTTATTGCTTGTAAACATTTAAACGGTTATAAATCAATTTTTTTTTTAAAAAAAAGGAGAAGTCAAGCAAAGACAGACAGACAGACTGATTTGTCATCAAGCTACTGTGTCAGTAGAACCCATTGACATTTAGGGGCTGATTTATAAAGCCACGCTAAAAATCAGCATTAATTACTGATTTTAATGCACGTTAATTACTGATTTTAATGCACGTTAATTACTGATTTTAATGCAATTGATATTACAGTGGATATGGTCTTTTTACCGCCATCTGCATTTTTGCAAATCAGAACGACAGAGAACAAGAAATTTACCCCAGAGAGACAGGAGTAGGTCCGGACAGTATCAAAATTCAATGAGTGATGGGACAAATCCAGAGGTTTCTTGGTGGTGGTGGTGGTGGTGGTGAGAAAGTAAGAAGTGAAACCAGGGATCCAATAGGCCAGGGGTCCTCAAATCCAGTCCTCGAGGTCCACAACTCAGACTGATTTTCAGGATTTCCACAATGAAAACATACGCAATCTATTTGTATTCACTGCTTCCACTGCATACAAGTAGATCTCATACCTATTCATTGTGGAACTTAAATCCTGAAAACCAGGATGGGTTATGCACCTCAAGGACTCGATTTGAGGATCCCTGGAGTAGGGTCTGCTGGATCACAAGAAGAAGGGGAACACGTGCAGACTGGGACTTGTTCTGTTTATCTGCCATCTTATCATGTGGAGGAGAAACCTAATGGTTAGTGCAGTGAGCTGATCTTGTGGAGCTGTGTTTGATTCCCACTTTAGCTCCTTGTGACTCTGGGTAAGTCACTTAACCTTCCACTGCTTGGCTAAAACGATTTTTGAGACTACAAGGGACAAAAAAACAAGAATAAATGTAAGCCATTTATTTATTTATTTATTTGTTACCTTTGTATCCCACCTTTTCCCACTTATTAGTAGGCTCAAAGTGGCTTACATAGTTCCGGAGAGGTGGTTACAGACTCCGGTGTGAACAATACAGTATAGGGGTACTATTACAATGACAAGTACAGTAAAGAAGTATCGGTAAATAGGTTGTGGTGATTCAGACAAAATGTCAGGGTGATCATGCGTTGGGGTTGAGTTACTGTCAGTTTCCTGATTACATAAGTACATAAGTATTGCCATACTGGGAAAGACCAAAGGTCCATCAAGCCCAGCATCCTGTTTCCAACAGTGGCCAATCCAGGTCACAAATACCTGGCAAGATCCCAAAAAAGTACAAAACATTTTATACTGCTTATCCCAAAAATAGTATATTTTCCCTAAGTCCATTTAATAATGGTCTATGGAGTTTTCCTTTAGGAAGCTGTCCAAACCTTTTAAAACTCTGCTAAGCTAACCGCCTTTACCACATTCTCTGGCACTGAATTCCAGAGTTTAATTACATGTTGAGTGAAGAAAACTTTTCTCCGATTCGTTTTAAATTTACTACATTGTAGCTTCATTGCATGCCCCCTAGTCCTAGTATTTTTGGAAAGCGTGAACAGACGCTTCACATCTACCCGTTCAACTCCACTCATTATTTTATAGACCTCTAAATTGCCATATTTCATTATTCAGTATTTATGTCAGTTCTGTGGGGTATGCCTTCTTGAACAGGTGAGGTTTTAGGTTTTATTCGGAAATCTAGATGATTATTCGTAGATATCAGACGTTTTGGTAGTGTATTCCAGAGCTGTGTGCATATGTAAGAGAAACTTCACTTCTTTCTCACCACCACCACCACCACCACCACCACCACCACCACCACCACCATCAAATCCCATTACCCTTACCCCTTACATTCAGCATTTGTATGTTGTGTGTGTCCCTCAGGTTCGGCATTAGGGGATGACAAACAGGGCAACTTTCCTGGGCCCCCATACCATAAGGGGCCCCAACCCTTCCTTAAGCTAATGGAGACATTAGCTGATGGCCAGCTTTTAGGTCCCTTCCCCAGTTTGTGCCCTGGGCTCCTGAATGTCTAACACCCGCCCTGATCCCCCTCCCCTTTTCTTTGCACGTTGCACTAACCTCAGTGAATGACATGGGACTTGCTTTAGAAAGACAGAAGAACGGTAAAGTTTACCCCGTACTTCCTTCTTGCACAAGACAAGCTTAAAGCTTCCTTGTTCCCTGGGAGATGAATGCCTCGAAGAAGCCACCACAAACTCATGAAAGAGGATTCAGAAAAAGGTCATTGATCCCCAACGTAAGTGCTAACCGGTAAAAAATGAAAACGGGCTATTTCAACATTTCTTAATCGCATTGGGCTCTCTGCAATACTTCAATATTTGAAGGGAGGAAGTTTTTTTTTTGTTATATTTGTACCCCACGCTTTTCCCACTCATGGCAGGCTCAATGCGGCTTACATGGGGCAATGGAGGGTTAAGTGACTTTGCCCAGAGTCACAAGGAGCTGCCTGTGCCTGAAGTGGGAATCCAACTCAGTTCCTCAGTTCCCCAGGACCAAAGTCCACCACCCTAACCACTAGACCACTCCTCCACTGTTGCTACTATTTGAGATTCTACATGGAATTTTGCTATTCCACTAGCAACATTCCATGTAGAAGTTGGCCCTTGCAGATCACCAATGTGGCCGCGCAGGCTTCTGCTTCTGTGAATTTGACGTCCTGCACGTACAACAGAAGCCTGCGCAGCCTTCTACATGGAATGTTGCTAGTGGAATAGCAACATTCCATGTAGAATCTCCAATAGTAGCAACATTCCATGTAGAATCTCCATTTTATTTTTGTTACATTTGTACCCTGCACTTTCCCACTCATGGCAGGCTCAATGCGGCTTACTTGGGGCAATGGAGGGTTAAGTGACTTGCCCAGAGTCACAAGGAGCTGCCTATGCCTGAAGTGGGAATCGAACTCAGTTCCTCAGTTCCCCAGGACCAAAGTCCACCACCCTAACCACTAGGCCACTCCTCCAATAGATCTTGCTTTATTTTCAGATTGACTTGGCCATGTACACAGTGTATAAATTTTATTTCATCAAAACTACACATAAAAGAAACTGTTCTATTTATATATCACCCCGCTGACATCATCGGGGTTTAACAAGTCCCCATTGTTGTTTGTGTATAAACCAGTCGCACTCAAACAAGCAAGGGCATACAAGAATTTGCCAGTCATTTTTACACCTTTTCAGGAGCTGTGTGTGTTAACCGTCTTGATGAATGATGATCTATTTGAAACAACTCTTGCTTCCTTCATTCCTGTTTCTTCTGGGGAAAAAAAAATCCACCAGAAGTATTCATAATCGGGATAATTTCTATTGCTCAGCTGTTGCTGCATATCATGATCATTAGACGTCTGATGTGGATGATTTGGTCTGACCATTCCTTCTGGTACTAGTCACCGAGATATATGGACCGTCTTAAAACTTTATAACCCCTCTCCTACGAAATAAGTCTCCAGGGAATGAAGCACACATCTCAAGCCAAACATGGAGTATCAGTAAAGGGACGTTCACTATTACAACAAGAGGCTTTACCAGGGGGATCTCTTTCTAGTATGTACTTAGCAGCTGCCCCAGTAGCTCCCCTCTGCCTTACATTATCCTGTCAACATTTTATTTTCCTTGGAAAAACATCTAGAGTTGTGTAAATCTCTTAACTGAAAGATCAATCTACCACAGGTGCTTTAGAGTTCATCCATGGGATACGAGGAAGTTGAACCTCCCAGAGAAAGGCAGCGGATGCCACTACTGGTTAATTGATTTGCTTGGCCTTCAAACCCCTCACATATTTGAGGCACTTTATTAGACTGGTAAAAGAAACTGCAGGCATGTATTTGTGGTCCACAGAGTGCAGGAGATCTGGGATACCGTTACGTGTGGTGTTTTCTTTACTCCTGACCCTTCTTACCGTACTACGAGGCCACAGTTGACTGCAAACTGTGTAAGGCAAATGGAGCATTTGGGAAATCAGTTATAAAAAAAACCACATTTGTCATGCTTTTATAATAAAATACGCTTCTTATACACTGCAAAGTCAGCATGCATGAGAAATAACGGGGCCCTTTTACAAAGGGGAGCTGAAAAATGGCCTGCGGTAGTGTAGATGCATGTTTTTGGCGCGCGCAGAATCATTTTTTCAGCGCACCTGTAAAAAAAAATGCCTTTTTAAAAATTTTGCTGAAAACGGACGTGCGGCAAAATGAAAATTGCCGCGCGTCCATTTCGTCTGAGACCTTACCTCCAGCCATTGGCCTAGCAGTAAAGTCTCACGCAGTAACCAGGCGGTAATGACCTACGCGTGTCAAATGCCACTTGGCACGCATCCAATACATGAGTCCGAAAATAAAAATTATTTGTCAGATGCGTGTATCGGACGCGCGCCAAAAATGAAATTACCACAAGAGCCACGCAGTAGCCAGGTGGTGACTCCATTTTGGCAGAAGTTGGGCACGTGTAGACCAGGGGCGTAGCCAGACTTCGGCGGGAGGGGGGTCCAGAGCCCCAGGCGAGGGGGCACATTTTAGCCCCCCCTGGCACTGCCGACCACCCCCCCGCCATTTTTAAACCCACCACCATTTTTGACCTTCCCGTCGCCACCACCACCTTTGACCCCCCCCCCCCCCCCCCCAGTGCCATCTTTTGCCGCATGTCCATTTTCGGCCAAGAAAAAGGCCTTGTTTTGCAGGTGCAATGAAAAATGGACCTGTGTGCATCCAAGAAGGAACAGGCCATTTTTCAGCGCACCTTAGTAAAAGGACCCCTTAAGTTTTTCTTGGAGAGTTCACTCCAGACTGTCAACGCATATCAGAAAGCGGTGAAAAAGAAAGCACAGTGATGCGTGGTTTTCAAACTACTTGTCTCATTTCTTATGTTGCGTATTGTATTCAATGGCCTTGCAATAAATTATACATAGAACAAACTTCTCGTTCTTTTAAAATCCGAATGATGGAATGATGGAAGCAATTCTTTCCAAGGGAAACATTTTGCAACCTGATACAATCAATGGTACTAAGCCACTTAGATTACTGTAAGCCCCCTCCTTACCCATCTTCAAATCATTGCTCAAAGCCCACCTCTTCAATATTGCTTTCGGCACCTAACCTTTATACCTTTGTACCTTTCATGTAATCGTGCATGCCCCAAATTGACTACCCCTACTTGACTGACTCTACACTTGTCCATTAGATTGTAAGTTCTTTGAGCAGGGATTGTCCTTCTGTGTTAAAATTGTACAGCGCTGCGTAACCCTGGTAGCGCTTTAGAAATGTTAAGTAGTAGTAGTAGTAGAATTTATGCGGGATGTAAAGAACAAACCTTGAAGAAACTTCAGACTGCTCAAAACACGGCAGCTAGGTTTATATTTGGTAAAACGCGATTTGAAAGCGCAAAACCCCTCCACAAAAAACTACACTGGCTCCCAATCAAAGAACGCATCGCCTTCAAAATCTGCACCCTGGTTCACAAAATCATCTACGGAGAAGCCCCGAGTTACATGACAGACTTGATCGACTTACCAATTAGAACTACATCCGAATCAACACGATCTTATCTAAATCTGCACTACCCAAGCTGCAAAGAACTTAAATACAAAATAACTTACGCATTCAGTTTTTCCCACATAAGCACACAACTGTGGAACGCATTACCAAAAGCCTTGAAAATGACATACGACCACCTAAACTTCTGGAAATCACTAAAAACCAACCTGTTTAAAAAGGCATACCCTACCGATCCAACTTAAATGCCTGATCTCTGCAACACAACCAAACTAAAGCACGTAATGGACATAACACAACTCTTCCGTTCTCCGATTCCCTAATGTGGCTGTGCCACATGAACTTGATCTTACCACAACAATACCTTGTATTTGTTCACACCGGAGCCTGCAAAGGCCTCTCTGGTACTATGTAAGCCACATTGAGCCTATAAATAGGTGGGAAAATGTGGGATACAAATGTAACAAATAAATAAATAAAAAACATAACAGTACTACTGTTACATAAAAAGATACATGCTTGGCGAATCACTGCAAGCATTTGCATCATGATTTTTATTCTCTGACATGTATAGTTTTGGATCATGTAACACTACACAAGAGAGGTGGAGACAGCAGGGACATAGCCAGACCTCAAAGTGGGAGGGGGCCAGAGCCCAAAGTTGGGGTGCACATTTTGGTCCGCCGCCACCCCCCTCTGCCGCCCCACCACTGCCCTGCCGCTCAACACCATAGATATTCTAGGTGTTTTATTATTCCACAAGAATTGTATTAGTTTGGCTTCAATTTTCTTATATATTGAGGGGTTTAATAATACAGGAAGTATGCTAAGAATGTAGTTAATTTTTGGCACAATCATCATTTTTATAGTTTCTAACCTACCCCACCAGTTAAGCCTCAAAGGATACCATTTTTGAGTTAATGTTTCAGTAATTTTAATTATGTTATCAGAGTTGTATCTGAGAGTATCTTCAACAGTTGGACCAAAAAGAACTCCCAGATACTTAATTTTTTCATTCCATTGAAAATTACATTGTTGAATAACATGCTTCAAATGAAAACAATTTGTAGGTAAGAGTTCTGTTTTTGTGGTGTTAAATTTATAACCAGATACATCAGCATATTTGGAGATTAAG
The DNA here is from genome assembly GCF_901765095.1 of Microcaecilia unicolor. Taxonomy (NCBI): domain Eukaryota; kingdom Metazoa; phylum Chordata; class Amphibia; order Gymnophiona; family Siphonopidae; genus Microcaecilia; species Microcaecilia unicolor. The sequence continues at coordinate 19,199,421 of NC_044036.1, read as the reverse complement.
CACAGAATGTGAGGTATTGAGGAAGGAGAGGTGAATAGGAGAATGTCATCTGCATATGCAGCTAATTTAATATTTTGTTGACCAATTTTAACACCTTGAATAAGGGGGTGTTGATGAATGGCTGTTAATAATGGTTCTAGTGCTAGGTTGAATAATAATGGTGATAGGGGGCATCCTTGTCTAGTGCCTCTTGTTGGGGTGAAAGGATTAGATAGTGAATTTCCTGGAAGCCAATAAGTTGCAAGATCCGAGACAACATGGTTTTACCAAAGGGAAATCGTGCCAAACGAATCTCATTGAATTCTTTGATTGGGTGACAGGAGAATTGAATCAGGGAAGAGCTATAGACGTAATCTACTTAGATTTCAGCAAAGCTTTTGACACGGTTCCCCACAGGAGGCTCTTAAATAAACTGAATGGGCTGAAGATAGGACCCAAAGTGGTGAACTGGATTAGGAACTGGTTGACGGACAGAAGCCAGAGGGTGGTGGTGAATGGAATTTGCTCGGAGGAGGGAAAGGTGAGTAGTGGTGTGCCTCAAGGATCGGTGCTGGGACCAATTCTGTTCAATATATTTGTGAGTGACATTGCCGAAGGGTTAGAAGGTAAAGTTTGCCTATTTGTGGATGATACTAAGATCTGTAACAGAGTGGACACCCCAGAGGGAGTGGAAAACATGAAAAAGGATCTGAAAAAGCTAGAAGAATGGTCAAAGGTTTGGCAATTAAACTTCAATGCGAAGAAATGCAAAGTGATGCACTTAGGGAGTAGAAATCCTCGGGAGACGTATGTGTTAGGTGAGGAGAGTCTGATAGGAACGGACGGGGAGAAGGATCTTGGGGTGATAGTATCTGAGGATCTGAAGGCGACGAAACAGTGTGACAAGGCAGTGGCCATAGCTGGAAGGTTGTTAGGCTGTATGGAGAGAGGTGTGACCAGCAGAAGAAAGGGGGTGTTGATGTCCCTGTATAAGTCATTGGTGAGGCCCCACCTAGAGTATTGTGTTCAGTTTTGGAAGCCGTACCTTGCGAAGGATGTAAAAAGAATTGAAGCGGTGCAAAGGAAAGCTACAAGAATGGTAAGGGATTTGTGTTATAAGACGTATGAGGAGAGACTTGATGACCTGAACATATATACTCTGGAAGAAAGGAGAAACAGGGGTGATATGATACAGACGTTCAAATATTTGAAAAGTATTAATCCGCAAACGAACCTTTTCCGGAGATGCGAAGGAGGTAGAACGAGAGGACATGAAATGAGATTGAAGGGGCAGACTCAAGAAAAATGTCAGGAAGTATTTTTTCACGGAGAGAGTAGTGGATGCTTGGAATGCCCTCCCGCGGGAGGTGGTGGAAATGAAAACGGTAAAAGAATTCAAGCACGCGTGGGA